>NC_134265.1:121767024-122371190 GCF_031893055.1 Leptodactylus fuscus
TACGAGAAAACCCTTACTTTTCTTCTTACAATAAATAATCTTTATTATATGATTTTCACTTATTATTATTATTGTTGTTGTTGTTATTACACCTTATAAAGCTATTGTCCGTTTATATTTTATATGTACAGTATAATCGGGTTTTATTGAAGTTTTATATAACATAAGAATAAAACATTGAAAATGAAAGGTGTCAGAAAGGGCACGCAGGCCCCAAAAGGTGTGAATAGGCGGGGGGGGTGGGGGTGGGGGTTTCCCTTCGCCCAGCAACGTATAATACAACATGGACACTGCCAAAGCAAAATAGAGGAGAGGGTAGGAGCGGGCCGAAACAAGGCCATCAATACGGAAGGCAGTAGAAAACAAAAAAGAAAAAGGGGGGGGGGGAGGAAGAGAAGAGGGGGGGTGACAATGACCAAATAAGGACAGAAATTACAAACGAGACTAGCACAAATGGGAAGGAAAAAGCAGGTGGGATGGAGGAGCAGCCATAGTGTGATCAGGGGAAGGAAGACGAAAAAGCAGAAGAGTCCTTGAAAATCACCCAGGGCCGCCAAAGCCATTCAAACCGAGAGGGGTCGGGAGAATCCTCCACAACCAGGGCTTCTGGTCTCCGTATCATTTCCATTTTTTTTGTTATTGAATACTGCTGCTTGTAGGTCCATACACCTGACAAATTACTACTTGCCTTTTTTCCGGACCTCCTTTTACAGCTACAGCACCTCAGTTTGTCTTTATATGGGTTCCCCAGCTGACCTTACAGGTGACCTGTATACAGACAAACTAAGCTGCTGTCGCTGGAGAAGGTGGCCTGGGAGGAAGTGGGAAATGGTTTGTTATATTTATGGCTCTACTAGCAGTATAGGCAACCCCTTTAAATCCCAATGTAGTCTTTTAGAAAGAAATTAGAATTGACAGGTGATGTCTTAAGTTTTCTAACCCAATACTTTGTTTTCCGTTTTCTAGATTTTATTTAAGGATTTGTTCCGCTTTCTCCTTGTGTACCTCCTCTTTATGATTGGCTATGCTTCAGGTATGTATAAAAAATAAACTGTGAAAGCTGGAATGGAGGTTGGATTTCTGATACTATCCTGTAAACATAAGACATAAAATATTACAGTAGAAATATATAAAAAAAACCTATGTATGCATCTGTTTTAGGAGAACTTTCAATGGGCTACATTTCTTACATAGTATATATCCAAAACCGTGATGCTATAACTTGGGACGTTGCTTGCTATAGTTTAGGCCACATTTTGTATGTGAAACAGCTGAAGAATGTTGCACACATATTTCAGGTATATAGATTTATGCCTGCACATAGCATGGCATAGATTTAATTTCCTCACTGTCCTGCAGTCAGAAATGTACTACATTTGTTAAGAGGTAGGTGGTCTATTAAAAAAAAAAAAAAAAAAAAAAAAAATTGTGTAAATTACTCCAACTGACTCCTTTTACGAAGAGTGACATAAAATAAAGCGGACCAAAATTAAAACTCATTTTGCAGACTAGAAGTGATTTGTTTGTATCACAGAAATGTTTCGATAAAATCTGGGACATTATAAATAATAGTTAGAATGGACAGTGACATTTTGGAAAGTCTTGTGTAGCTAACACCCACAAGTGTTAAGAAGTGTAGATATGAATGAAGTCTAAATATTTATTAATGTTCCAAACTGATATGATCTACTGGATCAATACACTATATACAGTATATACACTAGGGGGGATATTTATTACTCTTTAAGGGCTAGTTCACATGGGGGTAAGCAGTCGGATTTTGACAGCGGATTTTGCCTCAAAATCCGCCTCCATACAGTGGTGGTCTATGGAGACCACTAGCGTTCTTTTTGTGGAAAAAAGAAGCAAGCTGCCCTTTCTTTGGGCGGATTCCGCGGCAACCTCCGGAGTCGGCCCATTCATTTGAACCGACTCCGGGGGGGAAAGCCGTGATCGCGATGGTTGTGGCAAGCGGGTTTTGACCCGAGAGTGATGCGGTTCCCCGCGTTACACTCTGTGCCAAAATCTACCCCACCGTCCCCCGTGTGAATGAGCCCTTATGCTACTTTGTGGCATAAAAAAGTCACAAACTTAGGAGTTGCAACTTTATAAATTCTGCTTGTGACAAAAATTATTGCAAGTGGTGTTTTTACACCACCCCTGGCACTTTCTTAAAAGAGGGCATAGTAATGGTGTGCTGTATCCTAATTTATGACAGTTTAGTTTGTGCCATTGTAAATACTGCCGGAAATCTACAAGCTGGTGGAGATTTCACTGTAGTCCAATATCACATCAAAGGATGCGCCAATTTTATGACTGACATACAAGACATTGGCCTTGTGAATCCTGCCTCCCCATGGGTACACCCTGATCCGTGATTCTGCGCCTATTTTGTACCATTGTTCTCCCCAATTTTATACAGAGGTACACAGCGTAAAAAAGTTTTATAGTACATATCATGCTACATAATTGTAGAGACCTGTAGGATTTCCCCATGCTGCTATACAGGGTCCATGCATATGGCATAAACAGTCATTGAGGCCTAAAACTAAGCAATTGTTTTGCTTGTGCGACTTAAAAATTGCTTACCCTGAAAAAAATACTTGGATATGAAAACTGGATGAGAAAGCTATCCAATATATAATGACACAGCCGTGAGAGCTCGTGGCCTCAGTCTCAGTGGTGGTAGACGTAGCCAAAATTATAACTTATTTTCACTTGAAGCTTCAAAGTAAGTAAAGGGTTTGGTTTTACAAACTGAAAACCAGATGCATGAAATTAAAAAGTTTTAGTATTGTGTTACAGTAACGGTGTATGTGGTATGGAGATATATTTAGTAATGGTTGACATTCCTGAATTTTTTTCACATAGCTCTGGTGTCTTTGCTGAATCCTTGCTCTACAAAGGAGATTTGCAATAATAATGGAACAGACTGTTCTGTGCCCGAGTATCCATCTTGCCGAGACAGTAGCACCTTCAGTAAGTTCTTACTGGATCTCTTCAAGTTAACCATTGGAATGGGAGACCTAGAGATGATCAACAGTGCCAAATATCCAGCTGTCTTCATCATTCTACTGGTTACTTATATCATCCTCACCTTCGTCCTACTTCTTAACATGTTAATCGCTTTAATGGGAGAAACGGTTGGTCAAGTGTCAAAAGAAAGCAAACAAATCTGGAAATTGCAGGTAAAAATATATAAAAAAAAGTATATAAAATGATCTCTTAAAGGAATGAGTAATGTAAATACAAGTGTTAGTCCGTAATGGGATTAGTTTAGGACTCTCTAGCCAATTTAAGTTGACACTCGGGTGGATTGTGGTTCAGGCCCTGTGTTTCACTACAAAGTTTCTTTTGAGTACCAGAATCCTATCCCCATCTGATCCACCTCCATCACTACATTTATATACACATATACCTGGCTCAGCCAAGCATGCATTGAAGAGAAGGAAGTAATGCATGTTTTCAGTGGAAAGAAAGCAGTAAGCTTCTTCTAGACATCTTTGATGGTGGCTTATTCCCCTAAGAACAAAAGGCTCTGGCATATTGAATTCCATACATATTAATGTCAGCCCTGTTCAACGATATTAGCATGATTGGTTGGCCACCTAATGTGTATGACCACCTTAAGAAGCATGTAGCACATAGTCGTTTTGTGAAACAGTAAATTTATAGAACTAACTTTAATTGCTGCAATCTGCTGCTTCCATTGCATTGGTCTGAGGTTTTAGAGGTGTCGTATGATGCACATCTTTCACATGACTCTGGTGGCCGGTCTTGCCATAGTGCTGTGATAATGTATCCACAATGTCTTGCCTTGATTGGTCATGATAGTCACATGATAACTACATGATTTTATTACATTTTTTCATCCCTGACATTTGACAGATCCACAGATTGTACCATAAATGTCTTAGAGATGCCGGTCCTACATCCGAGACATGCACTAGAAACAACAAAGCACACTTACTCAGCTGTTTTTGAAACTGTCATAGAAATGAATGGACAGTGAAGTCCATGTGCAGCCACCTCTCTGTTCAGTGTCCATAGGACGGGGTCCCTGCCCCCATACTTGCAATAGGTGGAGTCCCAGTGGTAACTTCTTTAACATGCACAGATGATTTTCCTTTTATTAAAATACCAAGTTCCTGTCATCATTTTTCTGTCTGCTGTGCTGACGTCATTGAATCATTCTTTTGATAGCTACTTTCTGGCTAATATCTAAAGCCACTTGATTTGGATCTATTTTCTTTTACATTAGTGGGCCACCACCATCCTGGATATTGAGCGATCATTTCCAGTATTCATAAGAAAAGCTTTTCGTTCTGGAGAAATGGTAACAGTTGGGAAGAATTTAGATGGGACTCCTGATCGACGATGGTGTTTTAGGTAATGTTTTTACCTTTTATTAGTCCAATCCCCTGTGATCTAAATGGCACATGTCCTCATTTCTGAACATTGTATCTAAAAATCAGAGGATTGTTTTAAAAACATAGCCCATATGTTATGTATCGATAATAAGGAAAAGTTCTACAATTTTTAATTTACTATCTATATCAAATCTTCACCATTTTTCTAGATTTCTGCTTGCTGTAATTCAATCTTGTTTTTCTTCCAGTGGATAAAAATCAGTCCATGGATGGTCATGTGATTTAAAGTCCATGGTCATGTGACGGAGACACAGGTGCACAGCTCATTAAGTGGCTGATGTCTGATTACTGTGCTGTGACTGTAATGAGCCAAGGATATGTGTGTCCATCATATGACCATAAATGACCAAGTAGAGATCTAGAACACTGCGAAGAATTGATACAGAGAGTATATTGGAAAAATTGTAGAACTTTTCATTATATATATATATATATATATATATATATATATATATATATATATATAATCATGTCTAGTGTTGAGCGAATAGTATTCGAATCCTAGTTTTGAATACCTTGCTCCCATAGGAATGCATTGAAGTCGGTGCTTAAACCCTTCGCGATCCCATGCATTCCTATGGGAGTGGAGGTATTCGAATCTAGGATTCGAATACTATTCGCTCAACACTAATAATGTCTCTTAATATTGGTTTGAAACTGGACAACCCGTTTAACTAAGAACAGATACATCCCTGGTTTCAGTGATAAGATGGTGGGTGGGCTTAGCCTGTGTATTGCACTGATCAGGCCAGTTGTGTACTCTGAGATGAACAGTGTGCTTGTTCTAAACTGCACCTTTATTCTGGATTTACACACAGAGATAAGAGGCACTGTTCTAGTCCTTATTAGAACTCGGCAGTTGAGAACATTTGGCATAGAGAAAATGAGAAGAGAATAGAGGTGGTTGGGAACAGAGACTGACGTGACCATCTCAGAGGTGGTCTGTAACCAAAGCAACAAGCTGTAAACTCTGCAGAGACCTATTCAGCAGTAACTGAAAAAGATAGATAAAGCAAACTATAGGTAAAACCCTTGGGTTCACTGAAGCTTCAAGTTTAACTATGGATATGGAATGGCAAGGCAGAGAGTAGTATAATCAAATTATTCATAGAAAACCCAGAATTAATACCCTCAAATCTAATTAATGATTTCTCTTTCTCAAAGAGTTACTTAAGTTGCTAGACATGAAAAAATGGTGTCAATTAAGCTGAAACATGGGAAATTGTAGTATAATATGGTACAATGGGGCTGAAAGGAATAAAAAACCTATTTGGAGTGTATTTTTATTCAGAATGCAGGTGCTGCGGTGATCGGCTGATTGCACACTTGCCAACAGTCTTGAATTTGCTGATATTGCCTGAATTTTTCAGAGGCAGTCTCAACAAATTATCAAATTTAATTGGTCCCAGGCCATAAAGGGACAAGGGTGGGCCTTTTCACTGGACAAAGCATTCTTTGGGTGGTGCTTAAAGGGAGTCTGTCAGCAGGAAAATCAGTATCAAACTAATGACAGTACCTTGTAGATCAGCTTCTACACTTTCCAAAAATGTGTGCGTTTTTTTAATTTTTTTTAAATTCTGCATTGCATCTCCATTTTCATGTAAATCAGTGTTTTATTCCTATGCAATTCAGCTGAAATTAACTTCATAATGTTGTGCTCATTCTAAAATAAGGGGCAGTACAATTGAAGCATGTTTACCCTTCATTAGGCCATTTTCACACACCAGTATTTACTCTGTGTGTGTATATATATATATATATATATATATATATATATATATATATATATATATATATATATAATCATCGTATTTGTGAACCAAAACCAGTAGTGGTACCTACACAAAATAATGCATATTAGATGGATGTTTACCTCTTACCTCTTATAAACTCACTCTTGATTTTGGCTTACAAATACTGTCATGTAAAAGTGGCCTTAGAAGAGTAGACCAAGAATATATAAAAAAAAACACAAAAAAAAACAAACTAACAGCTACACTATAATTTAGATAAAATATTTCATGAAATGTATGCAGTTGCAGTAAATAGAATTTTATTTTTTTGTAATTAGCCAAATCAGAAAACAGAACATCCATTACACTTCCAGAATAGTTTACTTACTGCTAGATTATACAGCCATCAATCCACAAACACCGCATCGCCTCCCTGATTATACAGCAATTTACAAGCAATTTTAGCACAAAAGGGACTACCGGTAAATAATTTGTTTCTCATTTGAGATCACCTCGCTGTATGTGATTGAACTCTACATCGCACACCAGGAAGGCGCAGGGTCTTTACTTTTCAGAGAATAAGAGCTGCAAATGAAGGGATGTTCACTTATTTTCAGCACATTTTACTTTACTGTACTTTTATAAATCGTGTTTGTAAATGGATTTATTAGTTTTCAGATTAAATGGCTAGGTTTTAATGCTTTTGCTAGATCAAATCTATCATTGCTTCTTGCATATGTTCTGCCTTCAAAGTGGCTCTTGGCATTTACATTGCACATGTATAGAAAGTGGTTCGACCAGATAGGCTCCCAGGAGCATCACTCATGATCATTAGAGTGGGGGTTGTGGTGGGTCCTAATTTGCATATTAATAAAGTCTCCTGCTATACCACAAGGCACAGCATGAATTAACAGATGGCATTTAAATCTTCTGGTAAATATGAGAGACAGGCAGTGACTGGCAATTATGACAGTATTTAATGGAATATCTGTTATTGATTCATAATTAGACCTCATTAGACCCTTGTCTATTTTGTACTAATTTCTGCTTGGAATGAAAAGGTTGTCTTGGTTCATCAGGCAGTTAAACCAAAACTCCACTAAATGTGAGACTTGGAGTAAGTGTTCAGTGCTACAGGGTTAATATTCCTTATACAACAGCTTTAATATAAATCTACAAAATATACATAGATCCATGGATATCTGAAATTTTCAAGTTTATTAGTTACTAAAAAAGATAAACCACTTTGTGTAGACTATTTAGATCTACATATAGTAAAGTTGAGTAAGTAAAATGAAAAGTTAAAACTATTATTGGGGTACTTTATATATGGCTATATTTTTGATCCTAGCAAAATCTCTTTGTTGCCAAAATCTTCTTGGTGCCCTTTTAGCAGAGCTAAAAAGGACTAAAAATATAACTCTGAATGCTACCGAAAATGGTCATAAAACACCAGGATTACAGGGATTTCTCAGCTGTGTAACACTGATTTTCAATTTTTAAGGTAGGCCATCAAAACATGAATCCCTAGCGCCCTACTGAGCAGTTGTAGTGTCAGGTCTCATGCCTGGTCTGTGCAGGCACAGTTCCATACATATGGCTTTGGCTGTTTGTGGTACTGTAGCAAAGTTCTTTTTATGAGTGAATAAAAGTAAGGTGCATTACCAGGCACATTCACCGCCATATGCATACTGCTTGCGAAAACCATGATTGTCTAAATTGTGGGAATGCCAGGAGGCGACCCCGCTGATCATTGGTGTCCTAGTCTAAGTTATCAGTATTAAAAAATCAGAAAACTCCATTAACGCAAAGGCAATAAAATGGAACAAAGATGACTTTGCCTTTTAATCTCTGTTCTGCAGAAACTTGATCACACTGCCTACTCACACTTAAGGTAATGTACTAGGTTTGCCGACAGTTGTAAAGCCATGGAAGAACATTTTAAATTATGCATCATGTCAAAGGACAAACCTGTTCATGGCCAGCTCCAGGGTTATGCGTGGTCGAGTCTTAGTTGGCCCCTTTGTGGCCTGGTTAAAAACATGACGTAAGCTTTCTTCTGTCATGTTATTTTGCTTTTGTAACAGAAGAAAACGTTGTGCCTTCAGGACTTTCTTCCAACAGAAAAGTAAGACATGACAAGATACAGCCAGAAGTTACATCCGTATACGGGGAGCATATGTGGCTGTTCTTATTCAAGTAATGGGAGCTGCTGCATGTGCCCCCTGTCCACTGCTGTAACTTCGGGCTCCCACAGTCCGCCACAAAAGCTGATCTGTGCAGGGTCTAATTACACTCACATATCACATACTGATTACCTATCATGTGGATAGATCGTCAGTATGAAAAATAGGTTAGGAAAACCCTTTTAGTTACCAAGCACAAGATTACAGGGGAGGTGGGGGCTGTCAGCCCAAAAGAGCAGGGGTTTTTGAAGTGATGGGAGAGCACCTACAGAGAGATCTGAAAAAGGGGTTCACCAGCAGGGGCCTTTGAGCCACTGAAGGTGCCATTGTGAGGTCAAGGGTGAGGCATTGCAGCACCATTTTATACTGCCATGTTTCCTCAGTGCCTCCTGCTGGTGCTCCCTGTTCTTCAGAGACATTTGCTGGTGCACTCCCTTTTCAAATCCTCCTGCAGGTTCCCCCTCATCCCCTCAGAGACCAGTAGTGGTATACCCCTTTCTCAATTTCCCCTTTAGGCACCTACAAGATAATTTGAGAAAGGCGTGCACCAACAGAGTTTTTTCAAGTGATGGGGGGCACCTGCAGAGGGATTTTAAGTTGGCAGGAGGCACTGAGGAGACATGGCAGCATAAAATGGTTATGGAGTGCCTCACCTATTGCATCACAGCAACACCTTCATTGCCTCCACACAGGGGCAGCACGCTACGTTCTTCTGGTTGTGACAGCTACCTTTCCTGGGGCCAGTGACTATATTCTGATTCCCACAGGCTGCTGGCTTCAGATACTCACATATTGGGTTCTCCACCATAACCAGGCTGCTCTTGGCTGATCCTGTGTTGTCCATGTTATCTGGTCCCGCCCCTCCATGAGAACACCTATGTCATGAGATGAGATGACACTGTGGATATCATGACATGGCAGCTCTCAAGGAGGGTTGGAGGTTCACAGGAGCAGCCTTGCGACATTGAATAGTGTAAGTCTGATGGTGCAGTTGAAACCTGGCAGCCAATGCAGACAGTTTTAATTGCCCCAAACGTCCTGCAATTAAAACTGACTGCAAGGTTAAGAAGATAAAGTGAAGAAGTCGGCGTACGCTGAACCTGAACCTTGGTGATGTCTCGTTGAACATATTCAGCTCTGCTACATCTTTATAAATTTTTGCATGTGTATAACCATTGAAGGTTCCTTCAACTGAAATGCCAGAAAAGATTTGCCTCAAACATTTTAGAGAATAAGAAAGAACAAATTATCAGGACACAAGCAAGTAAAATGTCTTACTGGTATGCATTAGTGAAAAGCCCTGTGGTGATAAAAAGGTTAATGAACAGTGTAGGGACACATTCATCATATCTTATGTGACAATAAAATGGTTACTGAAAAGAACTGTCTAATAGTTGAACATTGTTTTCTGGTGTTACGGTCTTTATGACATGGAGTTGTATTTATTTTAGGGTGGATGAAGTGAATTGGTCTCATTGGAATCAGAATCTTGGCATTATCAATGAGGACCCTGGGAAGAACGATACTTATCAATATTATGGTTTTTCACAAACCGTGGGACGTCTCCGGAGAGGTGAGCCTGACTTTTTGTATTACATATTTCAGTAAACTCCATTGTATTATTTTTGCAGTAAAAAGAGATTTTGCTAACTTGCCTCCCCCTCCTCTTTTTATGCTTGTGAGGTCATTGCTTTATTAGCATACTGTGACTTCAATATGCTTAATGGATTAGTTCTATTGCTAATAGCATGTTTTGATCCTAGGAGTAAATGATCCATCAAACATTCCACTGACAACAGTACAACTTGGCTCAAAAATGAGCATACTGTTAATGCATATACACTATTTAATGGATGAGCCCTTCACCATCCAAATAGAGTTCATGGCAATGGCTGCTTCTGGGGTTAACATTTAAATATTGTATTTTTAGAAAATGCTTGTAAGAATTGTGTGTACAGTTCTCTTTTTATCCACTGGTATTTTAGTTTAATGTGTAATTATTTTGACATGGTCAGACTAGGTTCACATCTGTGTTCGGGTTTCTGTTTGTGGGTTCTGCTTGAGGATCTTCCGAATGGAAGCCTAATCCTCATAAAAAGCGGTTGCCTTAGGGAACCTGCGGACCCCATAGACTATAATGGGGTCTGCCCGATTTCTGCCCCCAAAGAGAGAGAGGGAGAGAGGGATGGAATCCCTGATTCTAGTACAAGCACTAAACCCAGGATCAGTGTTTCTATATTGCGAGACAATAATTCTAGATATGTGTAAAAGGAAAAGATCAGGGAAGGATAGTAATGTGATCACCATGACTGAACTTTAAGTGTGATCAGCTGTTAAATGGGAATTTTAGTCACAATGAACTTCTAATAAATAATGGAAATAGGCGAGATTCGTGAAATCTAAACCTTTAAACCACAGACCATTAATTCCAAAATGAAAAAATACTGTAGAGGTTAATTGCTCTATAGCGCCATTTCATTTATGGCATCAGTCATCCAAGATTACAGACTTCACCAATATGATGCCAGCAGTCCCAACTTTAGTGGAATGGCCTCACAAATTTAAGGATTTATGCAAATTTGACTCCAAAGTGGGGGTGTTCCCAGGCCAGAACTTAAAATGATCCCTAACTTTTCAACAAGCATTGCATAATTCATTTGTACGAGTATAAGAAACTTTGAAAGACTTTTCTCTCTGCTGATTTTAAGTGGAATCTACTACCGTATGACTCCAAGGCAGATGTGAACCTAGTCTCCGTTAGATAAAGCTAAAGTTAAAAGCTTCTTCTCTCTGGATCTTTTCCTGGAGAAGTGGGCAGTAGCTGAGTGAGATGAAAAGACTGCAAGAAGCTAAATAGAAAGATTTATGCCTCTGCCTACGTGTTTTATGAGCATCAGTGCGGTTCAATATTTCTCTGTCTATTTCTATGTGACCCTGCTGAAGCTTTTGAGTGAGTCAGATGATCAGATTCTCCTCTTTCTGCGCTGTCTATGGGAGACTTCATATCAGTCTCCAGTCATCAGCTCAGGGGGAACTGAAAATTAGAGACAGAGATAATAGAGGGGAAAGCATCTAAAAATGTAAAATGTCCAGAAATTGTGCCCCTGCATTTTAATGTAACAAGATGTAGGCAATTTTAGGTAGAAGGTTTTGCAAAGTTGCTCACCATTTATTTGCATTTGCATTAGGATTTTCACATTGTGTAGTATGTTTGAGTAATGTATCGCATAGATCTTCATTGATTTGATTGATTGATTCATTCATTCACATCTTATTGTGTCTATTTTTATAGATCGCTGGTCAGTGGTGGTACCTCGAGTGGTAGAACTAAACAAAGCACCGCATCATCCTGACGATGTTGTTGTTCCGCTGGAACATATGCAACATATACATTCAAATTACCAAAGATCTGGATATCCACAAAATCTTAAGAAAGATGAAACCCATATTTAATACGGTTTCTCCATCTCAGACTTCCAACTCCATTGGTGCCTATAGACAATTCTAACGTTGCAAACAGAGGTCCATCTCCATCTGTGCTGCTAACCAGTGTCTGGAACTTTGCACTTTTGCACAAATGTTTATTTTATATATGGCTGGACCAGATGCCAGAGGGCGGATCCAAACTATAAACCAATATTTTATTTAATTTTTTAAATATTCTTTTGTAAGTTTTAAAGACTTTGATGTTACAAATTTACATAATATACCTTTGGGAGAATGGCGATAGTTCTTACATCTACATAATTGTTTTTAGTTACAGTTTGATGTACATTTCCTGCTCTAAAGATGTATTATGTTACACAGAGTATTATATAGAGTGTCATTTCACATTGTTCTATACTCTTTGAGTCGTAGAAGTGTATTAAAAGTCCCTCAATAATATTGCAGTTCAAAAGAATGACTGAGGCCCCTTGTGTGGAAGTTATACAATTGTAGAATATTACTATTGAAGAATGCCTTACAGTCAAGGTCCAATTTCATATTAGAGACTGAGTAAATGTTCCATCCTGCCATATAATTCTTTGGTTAACATAGCCAACTGAGGGCAACAGTCTGTGGTGTAACTAAAGTCTTGTGAGCCCCGGTGCAAACTTTGGTTTGGGGCCCCCTACCTCATCATTACAGCGAGTTCTTGATATTGATGGTTCCGGGTACTAAGAAGATTAATCAACCTTAGTGTGGTTAGGGTAATCTGTGGGTCTCCTTGGCTTATGGGGCAGATAGAATCTACAATCTCAATACTGTTGCCAGTGCTTATGGGCCCCAGAGTGACTGCACCCTCTGTACCCCCTCAAGTTACGCCCCTGACCACAGTGCAAGAACAGCAAGTGGGCTCATTCCATTAGCATAATCGCATTCGATTGACTTTAAAAAATGATTCTTTGGAAAACCTTCCCCGCCATATGGCTGACACTAAAGGCTTTGTTCGTGTTCTGTGCCAGCACACTAAAAACTTATGATAATAGGGGTGACCTATTTTGGATTTTAGACTGTTGGAGCATATGAATATTGAATGTAAGATTGATAGAAGGACTCTGGATGAAGTAGTAGTGTTGCATGCATTAGTAAAAACAATCAAGCTGTGCAGAAGAATCCTGGAGTTTTGTATAGAATGAACATTGTATTATGGATTATTTTAAAGGGATTATGCAGGCAAACTCTTGCCCGATCTTATGGTTTTGAAGAAATTGATAACAAATTTAAAAAAATATCTATTTATTAAAACTAGATGATAAAATATATTCTGTTTTTCTAAGGTTTTATTTTCTGTACATGATTTTGGGTCGCTTCCATTTTGCCTGAACTTCTCCTCTGCTCTGTTAACAGTATTTAGTGATACACTTTACAGCTGTCTCCTGGGCATAGGCAGCAATAGACTGGACTAGACTCAGTGAGGTCTATGGGAGATTTTTTTAGGCATGTTTTTTGCTTAGTGAAAAGGAGTAAATAAAGTATGATATCATCTGGATCAGTAACTATATCTATAGAGACACCTTTTAGGTATCCATGATTGTGTTTCTTGATAGATGCCCTTTCAATTTCTCCCATGACTTGAATGAATTAGGTTTTTACGCAAAGGATAAGAATACGTTTAAAAAATAAATAAATATAATAATATATATATATGTTATGTGTCTTGTCCCAAAATTCATGTGACGCCAGCTGTTTAGATATCTATATGCTATTTAATTGCTTCCTGTGCTATTGTATAAGGAATATTTGCTACCGAACTCTCATGTCTTTGTCTTAAATCTTTATAATATAGTGTTTAGCGGTCATATTTCTAGCAATACAACTTGGCAGAAGTAGGTTCCTATATTTAAAAATGGAACACTGTGACCAGTGTGGTCTGTAGTTTGAGCTTTGAAGTACAAGTAAACTCCACAATATATTTCAGGTTCTAACTGAACAAAACCGTTATAGTGAGAAGTCTCTTGTTATCAATGCAAAGAATCGAAGTGGCTGCAAAAGAAGCACAGGGAGGAGAATTCAATGCAAAGATGTAACTTTAAAGGGATTCGATCATTAGAATCCCATTTTTAGCTAAACCCAAGTTGGGAATAGCCTTAAGAAAGGCTATTCTTCCCTATCCTTAGAAGTCTCTGCGCTGCCGTTTGGTATACATTCCCGGTTTCTTCATTTTGGTAATGAGTTTTCTCGCAGCAGTGGGGGCGGTCCCCAGCACTCAAACAGCACTGGGGGTGTCCCCTGTGCTGTGAGAAAACTCCCCAGTGCCGCCGCCTTTATTCCCGCCTCTTCTCTCCCGTGTGGCCACAGGAAAATGGCCAATGGATATACGCAGCGGGTACAGTCGGCCATTTTTCTGTGGCCAAATAGGAGAGAAGAGGCAGAGAACAAGAAGGCGGCAGTGCTGGAGAGATTTCTCGCAGCACAGGGGACACCTCCAGTGCTGTTTGAGTGCTGGGGACCACCCCCGGTGCTGCAAGAGAACTCATTACCATAATGAAGAAAGCGGGAATATATTCCAAATGGTGGCACGGAGAAGACTTGTAAAGGTAGAGGAAGAATAACCTTTCTTAAAGTTATTCCGACTTGAGTTTAGCTAAAAACGGGATTCTAATGATAGAATCCCTTTAAGAGCCCTAATCTATAACAGGGCCCACACCTACCATGTGTCATTAATAATGTTAGTATCGTCCTTTGTGGTACAGGGGCTTTAGACCCTCTCAGAGCCTGAGTGCCCCACACTTGAATATATGGGTACTGTAAGTAGGAATTATTTAATGACTTATAAGTAGTGCCAGATATAAAATGATTGGCGATTGTACTAATATACAATCAATATGTATATAATATTTTATGTGTAGGAGTAATTGACCTTATGGAACAATGTTTTCTGAAAGAAAAAAATGCCCTATTTCATATAGATACTGTAACTCTAATAGAAGAATGGCCACTTCTTCATTGAAGTCAATACAGCTGGCAGCTGCTTTGCATTGACATTTGACAATCCTATGAATATGCCACAAATATTTCAGATGGGAATATCCCTTTAATCAGGTATGACCTATAGAAACCAATTTCCATCTGTCAGATTGTTTTATAAACCTTTAATTGCAATATTCTACTCAAACCTTTAAAAAGTCATTTATGAGTACAGTGCCTTGCAAAAGTATTCATACCCTGTGAACCACAAACTTAAATGTATTTTATTAAGAGTTTAAGTAGCACATAATTGTGAACTGTAACGAAAATTATACATGGGCGTGCAAAAGTATTCAGCCCCCTATATCAGTACTTTGTAGAGCCACCTTTCCCTGCAATGACACCTGCAAGTCTTTTGGGTCATGATACCAGCTTGGCACACCTGGAGACTGAGATTTTTGCCCATTATTCTTTGCAAAATAGCTGAAGCTCAACCAGATTAGATGAAGAGCATCTGTGAGCAGCAATTTTCATGTCTTGCCACAGATGCTCAATGGGATTTAAGTCTGGCTATTCTAACACATGAATTGTCTTGCTTGAAGGTGAATGTCCCTCCCAGTCTCAAGTCTTTTGCAGCCTCCAACAGGTTTTCTTCCAGGATTGCCCTGTATTTAGCTCCATTCATCTTCCCTTCAACTCTGACCAGCTTTCCTGTCCCTGGTGAAGAAAAGCATCCCCGCATGATGCTGCCTCCAGCATGTGTCACAGTGGGGATGGTGTGATAAGGGTGATGAGCAGTCTTACTTTTCCACCACATATATCACTTTGCATTTAGGCCAAAAAGTTTAACTTTGGTCTCCTATGACCAGAGCATCTTGTTCCACGTTTGCTGTGTCCCCTGTGTGGCTGCAAACGACACTTCTTATGTCTTTCTTTCAACAATGGTTTTCTATTTGCCACTCTTCCATACAGGCCAGATTTGTGGAGTGCATGACTTATAGTTGTCCGATGCACAGATTCTCCCACCTGAAATGTGGATCTCTGCAGCTCATCAAAAGTGACCATGGGCCTCTTGGCTGCTTCTCTGATCAGGACCCTCCTTTCTCGATCTGTTTTTTTTTTTTTTTTTTTCCATTAAAATTTTGAAAACCATGTATCATTTTCGTTCTACTTCACAATTATCTGCTACTTTGTGTTGGCTCTTCAATTAAAATTTCAATAATATACATTAAAGTTGGTGCTTGTAAAAAAAAAAAAAAGTCCAATGAATACTTTGTATCTATGTATCATAAGTTAAAGCAACAATGTTATTTTTTATTTTAAAGAGATATTGGTATTTTTAAAATCTGTTCCAATTGCAAGTTATACAAATGTGGCAACAATCACTTTCTCATATGTTATCACTTTGCTTTAAAGGGGTTGTATAGGTCATTTTTGCTAAGTATAGGTCAGCAATAGGAGGTCAATGGGGGTCTAACTTGGCTGTTCTGCTGCTTGATGTTGCTGCAGCTCTTGTGTGAGTCCTGTGACCTCTTCTGTCTACATTGCACGCATTCTAGTTCAATGCCAGGAGTATTATATGGTAAGTATACGATATATATATATTTTTTTATGAAACATCCTGGCCACAGACAGGCATAGTGTGTTTTGGACACTCAACTAATGCTGGTGCTTAATTATCTCAATTGCATCTGACAGGTTACCTTTAACCCCTTCCCGCCGATGGCACTTTTTGACTTCCTGACCAAGCTCGATTTTTCAAAACTGCCATGTGTCACTTTATGTGGCAATAACTTTGGAACGCTTTAACTTACCAAAGTGATTTTGAGATTGTTTTTTTCGTAACACATTGTACTTCATGTTAGTGGTAAATTTTGGTAGATATGTTTTGTGTTTAGTTATGAAAAAATAGGAAATTTGGTGGAAATTTTGAAAAATATGCATTTTATAAAGTTTGAAATGATGTGCATTACATACAGATAGTCAGACCGCCAAAATTATATCCTAAATCTCATGTCCCAGATCTCTGCTTTATGTCGGCATCAAACTATAGTCACCCTTTTATTTTTTACGGACATTAGAAGGTTTACAAGTGAAACGACAATATTCAAAATTTTCAAGAAATTTCCAAAACCCATTTTTTAAGGGACTAATCCAGTTATGAAGGGGTTTTGAAAGACCCTTGTATTAAAGCCCCCCATAAATCACCCTATTTTCAAAACTGCACCCCTTAAATAAGCCAAAACAACATATACCTAGTATTTTAACCCTATAAGTGCTTAACAGGAATTAATATAAATTGGAGGTGAAATTTTCAAATTTGACTTTATTTCACTAATATTTTCGTTTAGCCCTAGAATTTGCACATTCACAAGGGGTTAAAGGAGAAAATGCCCCCCACAATTTGTTATGCAAGTTCTCCCGACTACCATAGTACCCCACTTGTGGGTGTAAACAAATATATGGACGCACAGCGAGACGCAGAAGGGAAGGCGCGCCAAGGAGCTTTTAGAGGGCAGATCTGGCTGTGATCAGTTTCAGGAACCATGTCGCATTTACAAAGCCCTTGAGGTGTCAAACAGTGGAAACCTCTAGAAAGTGACCCCATTTTGAAAACCGCACCCCTCAAAGTATTTATCAAGTGATGTAGTAGCATTAGTAACCCCGAAGTGAATGTGTAAGTTGTGCGGAGTAAATTGGGCACACCAAATCCCATTCTATTTTCCCACTAGCTCCTATGACATGGACGGGGAAGAGGGGCATTCTGGGGGGTCAGCGCTGCTGTATTCTCTCTCATAAGCTCTAAATATGGGGGGTCCCCTGAAAATGCTCGCACCGATTACACATTTCCTTCTAGTCGCATCCACTTACGTTGTAATGATTTGGCGACTTTTGGGGTTTTTGTCTTCACATTGTACAAGGTAGATTTTTATTTTTATTTTCTGGCAATGTGGCCATATGAGGGCTTGGTGTTTGCGGTATTAGATGTACTTTTCAATTCCACCATTTTGGGGCCTGTAACTTATTGACTACATTTTATTAACTCTTTCTGGGTAGGATGTAAAAGGAAACATCAATTCTGGCATTGCTTTCTAGCATTTATTTTTTTCCCCGTGCAGAGTACAGCATAAGTAACATGTTACCTTTATTCTGCGGGTCGGTACGGTTACGGCGATACCTAATTTATATGATTTTTTAATGCGTTGCTATTTCTGCAGAATAAAATTCAATTTAGGGAAAAAAATCAATTATTTTTGCATCGCCATCTTCTGAAAGGCGTAGCATTTTTATTTTTCAGTAGACAGAGCTGGTTGAGGGCTTATTTTTTGCGGGATGACCTCTGCTTTTTATTGGTACCATTTTGGTTTTCATCTGACCATTTGATTACTTTTTATTGAACATTTTGTAAGGGAAAGGTGGTGAATAATCATTATTTTGTGCGTTTTTCTACTTTTTTTTTTACGCCGTTCGGGTTAAATAATGTTTTAATTTGATTGTTCAGGTTATTACGGACGCGGCGATACCAAATATGTAATTTTTTTCTATTTTTCTTTATTTTACATAGTAAAACATTTTATATGTGGAAAAAATGGATTTTTGGGGCTTTATTTATTTGTAATTTATTTTAAACTTATTTAAACTTTTTTATTTTTACTTTTTTCTAACTTTTTTTTTCTGTCCCCATGGGGGATTGAAGCAGTGATTGGCTGATCACTGCTTCACTACATATACGCTGCAATACACGTGTTACATGTGTATTGCAGAACACAGGAAGCTGTCAGCCTGTGTGGACGCACAGGCTGACAGCCTCATTTACGGCAGGATCGACCAGGAACGAGGACATGGTAAGTGATGGGGCAGACCCGGGGTCACTGATCAGACCCCGGGCTGCCCCCTACGAACACCGGCACCCCCCGAAACCGGCGCGGGGGGTGCCGATCGGCACCACATTATATTGAAACCCCGGAGATGCCGGTGGTCATGTTTACCGCCGGCATCTCAGGGGTTAACACCCGCGATCGGACCCGGTTCCGACCGCGGGTGTTACAGGGCATAGTCAGCCGTAACATACGGCTGACACCTGCAGCGCATGGTGCGCACACAGGTTCTGTGTGCGCACCATGCAGCCGCAGTAATAGTACGGCGGTGTGCGGGAAGTGCTTCCTGGCTGCGCCGTACTATTACTGACGATGTCGGGAAGGGGTTAATGGGAGCTTACCACCTCCCCAAGCCTATTGAACTACCAAAATTGTACATTACAGTGATAAACACAATACCTTTGTTATGTATGCCACTTATCTCTTCATCCCTGCTTGCGCTGCTCTTGCTGCTTTGTTAGGATGGGTGATGTCATTGAAATGGGAGGATCAACTCCCACTGCAAGGGGTGTGCAAGCAGGAGGTGTAGTGGTCTGATTGGTAAGAGCACTGCTCCAGGAGCTGAAGGCCTATCCCCAGTGCAAAAACTTCCTTATTTACATCAGAACATAAAGTTGTTTTTCTCCAATTCAAACAAAGTGATATACATAAGAAAGCTATATTATTTATGTTCTCTCTAATATGCTGTTGAGCATGCTTGGGGGAGGTGATGGACTCCTTTTAATCTTCAATTGGGTATTGGCTTCAATAAATGTAATTTTACAGCTCTCAATTCCAAAAATGATGGGGCGTTGTGTAAAGTCTTAAAAAACAAAAAAAGAAGAATGCAACGATACCATATTTTAGTTACAAATAGAACACGGAACACATATCAGTAGTTGAAAGTCAGACATTTGATATTGAATACAGCAACGCTTGGAAGAAAAAGTTGGTACAGGGCCATGTCTACCCTTGTGTAGCATCCCCTCTTCTTTTTACAGAATGTTGTCCTACTCTTATCTGATGTAGCTGCCCAACAGTCCTGGGTTGTCTTTGCTGGATTTTTCATTTCATAATTAAAAACTAAACTGATTAGCACTGATATGATGGACACCAAGATGTTTAAGTGCCCATGCCATAGGCTTTTCAGATCTGTGCTGATAACAAGATGGATGGTCCATGTCCTCTTGACAGTAGAGAACCCAGCGCTCATTGATATGTTGTTTATATAAATATACAGTGGAGACCCAGCAACAATGCCCATAATCAGTGCCCAGTCTGATTGTGGGCATTACTCTCCCCCAAAGTGCTTTTTTTCCCCAGCTGTGCAAGGGCACTACCATTTTGCTGGTCCAAGAGTGAGTTTCGAGGCCATCAATTTGTTACTGTACAGCCGGGAGCCTGTTGAAGGATCACAGGTTTTCATTGTTTTTATTCTATTACAGGCTTCTCTATGGACCCTGTAATAGAAGCACTGTTGTTAACAATGGTAATGCATTGCAATTTATTGAAAGTGTATTGCATTAGTGATGAGATCCCCTGGCATTCAAGACCCATAGGAGGGTTTAAAAGTTACATTTTAAAAAAAAAAAAAAAGTTTAAAACAAAAAAATGGAAAATCCTCCCTGTTTCCCTAGTACATAAAGTTACACATACACATTATGTATTCCTGAGTTCAAAAACACCTGGTCTACAAACTTGGAGAAATATTTTTCCCATATGGTGAACACCATAGTAGGGTAAATAAAAACACAAATGAGCCATACCTCAGTTTCTTCCCCCACATATAAATTTGAATTAAAAAAATGATCCAAGCAGTTAGGTTTTCCATGAAGTGGTGTAAATAAAATGGACATCTAGCAAAGTTTTGGATTTTAAGGGATTAAGAAGTTAAAAAATAAAATAAAATAAAAAAAATATATATTTTTTTCAATATATCAATTTGGTATACCTAGAATCACCAACTCAAAGAATACAGGTGACCTCTAATTTTGGCTCCACAGTGGCAGCCATTAAAATGAAGTCTGTAAAAAAAAAATTGCAAAAAAAGTTTTTCTCTAAAAACTTAGTTTTTTTTCCAGCTTCCCAGTACATTTTACAGAATATGAAATGGTACCATTATGAAGTGCAATTTGTCCCACAAAAATTAAGCTCTTATGAACGGAAAAATAAGTTGTCTTTTGGAAGTTGGGGAGTCAAAAACAAAAATTGAAAAATGGATGTGGTAGGAAGGGGTTAGGGTAAGTTCGCACGGGGTTTTTTGGACCGGAACCTGAATCGGAGGCTGCCTCAGGTTCCGGTCCAAAATACGGGTAGCTGCAACTGGATGCCGATTTGCTCCGAATTAGGCCCAAATGAATGGGCCTAATCGGGAGGGAATGTCTTCAGGCCGAATTGTGAGGCGAAACAGCCTGTAGAATGAGCATCTTGCTTCTCTTTTTCCGGGAGCCGGAACAACCGGCTCCCAGAAAAAAGAACTGACCGTCTCCCATTGATTTAATTGGGAGTGGTCTTTTTGGTCAGGATTTTGAGGCGGATACGACCTCAAAATCCTGACCAAAAAACTCAGTGCGAACCTACCCTCAAATGAGCTTTAGCCCAGAGATGACACTTTTGGATTGTGTTGATATATATAGTTGCTTCTTTGCATTATACAGTTTTTACTTGCATTTGTGGATTGCATAAAAAATTTTGTTCAGACAATGATTACTAGAAGTATTCCTGAGCCCATGCAGTGATTTGCATTACAGATTCATACTTGTTTTTAATGCAGTGCTGTCTGCAGGCTCATAGACCATGAGCATCCAAGATTGACTGCTGTCTTTGCCCCTTGTGTACACGGATTTGTTCAGATTCTTTGAATCTTTTGATATTATGTGCGGCAGATGGCAAGATAGTCAAAGTCTTCTCACTTTTTTTGTTAAACAATATTGTTCTGAAATGGCTGCACAATTTATCATCACAATTTTTCAGAGATTGGTGAACCACTGACCATCTTTGTTTCTCAGGGACTCTGTCTCACTGACATGCTCTTTTTATACAAAGTCATGTGACTTACGTGAAAATTGATCCTTTTCCAGTCTTTTGTTAACCCTGTCCTGACTTTTTTGAGATGTCTCTGTCATCTATTTCTAAATGAGTTGATTTTTTTTTTTTTTTCAAATAAAATGGAAAATTTCTAACTTTCAACTTCTGTGTTCTATGTTATTGTGAATAAAATATGGTCATATTAGATTCCAAGTCATTATATACTTGTTCTCTTTACATTTTACACAACATCACATTTTTTTTAGAATTGGGGTTTTATTTAAACAATCAATGCAATGGTTAGAGGAAGTCTATAAACTGCCACAAGCATATTAAACTGACACCACTGTGTTACAGAAGACATTACAGTGAAAAATAACATGCCTTTTGTCACTTTTATAGATTTGAAAAAAAAAAAATCTTAGAATTCTTATGCTAATGAGGCAGTTGGTGCACTGAGGGCGGACCTTCAGCTCCCTGAACACTGCTATTGACACTCAAACCCCTACCACCACCTGCTTGTGCAATCCTGTGTAGGTAGAGTGGATCTTCTCACTGCTATGACATCACCTATTCTACTTGAGTGGCAAGAGAAGTGCTCCTAGGGCAGAAAGACCACCCACAGTTCTTCAACTGCCTTATTTGCATAAGAATATAAAGTTGTTTTTCTGCAATACTACTAAAGTGAAATAACATAACAAAGATATGTTGTTTATCACTATAATGTGCTTTGTTACATGGTGGTGGCAGTTGAATATGCTTGTGAGAGATGACAAACTCCCTTTAATGAAGAAATCTGACCAGAGGCGTTATGTAGCGCTCTGACAGCTATTTCTGCCCACTGCCTTATAAATACATGATTGGCTGCTTATGGATGTTTATTTCATGCTCCAGAGAGAATAGTAGGGGGCAACATGGTGACTCAGTGGTTAGCACTGCAACTTTGCAGGACTGGAGTCCTGGATTCAAATCCTGCCAAGGAAATCCGCAAGGCATTTGTATGTTCTCTCTCTAGCCTTTGGTAGTTGCCAGGGCAGGAAACTCAGAGGGGGTGGTTACCCGGTGGCCCCGCTCCCTAATCTGGCGGTAAAGTTAAAAGGGAGGTGAAGGGCTTAGTTCCCTGCCTTCGTAGTCTTATCTAGTGGGGCTCTCTAGTTTCTAGGTGATTACCATGACCTATTATTGGCATTACAGCTATTCTGCTCCTTCTGCTGCCAGACTATGACATTTCTACAGACGGTTAACATCCTGGTAAGATTCTCTTTGATTGTTCAAAGTGTGATGTCTACTCCTTTTTTACCATGTAATATTGGCTCTAGGTGAGCTTGCAGCGGTCGCTGCATTCCTCCACCATGTCGTCTTCCACCACTCCTCCGGGCGATCAGAGGAGAAAAAAATCCTCCTCAAAGAGAAAGCATTTTGCATGTCTAGATTGTGACATTCCTCTGCCCGATGGTAAAAGGGTACAGGGGGTTGTCAGCAGGGTCATTCCCAGTTGGGATGCTAAAAGACCTTATGTATCCTAGAATACGAATGGGCACGCTGCCGTTCCTGCAGAGGTTCTCCCCCTGAGGAAACCTCTTCTAGAGACATGGTGGTGTGGGTAAAGGAGTATATGGTCAGTACGGTTCCAGAATAATAAGTGGGAATGTGGTTTCCTCATTTCTGGTAAGCATCCTCATCCTCTCTTTCAGGATGAGTCATTGAGAGACATCCGTAACTCTATCACCCAGCTCTCCAAGAAGCAGTGCTCGGACAGTCACTCTGCTTCGCTTCCCTCCTTTGACAGATTGCAGATGGAGGAGGACTCCTGCCCATCTGAGGAGCAGTTGAGTATTACCAGCAAACCCATATTTCACTGGGATAAAACATCCAAATTGCTGAGGGCCATCCGGTCAAGGGACCAGGATGGAGCAGGGGAAGCCTCCGCGTCTACCTCTGGGGGCAAAGGGCCTTCCATGTAGATGTCGCTCTAACAAAAATTATGGAGCAGGAATGGAAGTTCCCACATGTCGCTTCCAGGGTGTTCAAGAATATGTTCCCCATTGACTCGGCCCAAATCGACCGCTGGGGTCCCCCTTCCTATGGTGGACCTAGCGGTAACAAAGCTGTCCCGGCGTACTATTGTACCCCTGGAGGACGGGTCCAACCTGCAGGATCTGCTGGACAGGAGAATCAATTCCACCCTAAAGAAGGCGTATTTCACCGCATTGGCGCAATCAGCCGTAGCCATTGCAACTGCTGAGGTCTCGGATCTCCTCCATTCCCGCCTAGCACAACTAGAAAGCGATATTGAGTCCGGAGTGGGGAGAGACGATATTCTGGCCTCTATGGATTCGGTCCATCTAGCAGCAGATTTCCTGGGAGAAGCTTCCAGACAGCAGCTTAAGTTATCTTCCAAGACCATGGCCCAGACTACGGCCGCAAGGAGACCTTTGTGGCTCAGACCTTGGAAAGCAGATCTTCCCTCTAAATATGCACTCTGTGCCCTACCTTTCCAGCCTGGGAAGGTTTTTGGGCACAGCTTGGAGGACCTGATGGAGGGTCTGGCGGAGGATAAGGGAAGATCCTTGCCTCAGGCCTCCAGGGGCAGAAGACCTCCCCCAGCTAGGGGTCATGAGGCCTCTTTTAGATCTCTGCCTGTGCGCTAGGGAAGAGCCGAAGAAAAAAACAACCTTTTGAAGGTGCGCCGCTCTCTGTGGTCGAACATTCAGTGGGAGGCCGTCTCATCCACTTTGTCACCACGTGGAGACGCAACATAAAAGATCATTGGGTTTTGCGGGTGGTAAGTCAGGGCTACGCCCTAGAATTCATCCAATATCCCCGCGACCGCTTTATAGCAACTCGTGTCTTAGCCTCCTGCCCAACAGAACATCTTAGAGGCAGCTGTTCTGGATCATATCTCAAAAGAGACCTTGGAAAAGGTACCCCCTCAGGAGAGAAATCAAGGTGTCTACTCCCCAGTCTTCCTTGTCCCCAAACCCTCTGGAGACTGGAGGATGATAATAGACTTAAGGTTTCTCAACCGGTTCCTAAAAAGAAGAACTTTTCACATGGAAACTATAGACTCTGTGACGACCTTCCTCCAACAGTAATGGTAACCCTGGACCTAAAGGACGCCTATTTACACATCCCCATCTGCCTTCCACACAGGAGATATCTAAGAATTGCTATCCAGATATCTGGCCACAGAGAGCACTTTCAGTTCACTGCCCTTCCCTTCAGCATTTCATCAGCCCCCTACGTCTTCACCAAGATGGTCACCCTGTCGCCGCCACTCTGAGGTTAAGAGGACTTTTTGTGGTTCCCTATTTGGACGACTGGCTCATAAAAGCACAGTCTATTTCAATTCTTCATCTTCATCTTCAGATCGCAATATCCTTCCTGCAGGAGTTAGGATGGGTGATCAACTGGGAGAAGTGCAAGATAGTGCCAGCTACCCAGAAGAGATTCCTCGGCTTCATTCTGGATTCCCAGAACATGCAGAACTCTCTCTCCTGCCCAAGGAAATTGAGGATAGAGGCGGCTGCCCGGTACCTCAGCAAAACTCGGAGCGTTTCCATCTGCACCGCCATGAGGGTTTTAGGCCTGATGTCTTCCTCGGCCAGGGCAGTCCCTTGGGCTTTATGGCATTTGCGTCCCCTCCAAATGGAAGTGTTGAGTGCCTGGAACGGGTCTCCATGGGGATTGCAAAAGAGGATCTGCCTCTCTCCCAGTACCCGTATTTCCCTCAGATGGTGGATGCACCTGAAAGACGGAAAGTCCATGGTTCCACCAGAGTGGATCCTGCTGACCACAGATGCATCCCACTGGGGATGGGGAGCCCATCTGAATGACAGTACCATACAGGGAAGCTGTAGACACCCAGAAGAGGGATCCTCCAATCTGAAGGAGCTTCAGGCGGTGCACCTTGCCTTGTGTCACTTCGCCCCTCTCCTCAGGGGGAGAGCGGTCAAGGTCTGGTCGGACAATATGACGACGGTGATATATATATAAACAAGCAAGGAGGCACCAGATCTCCAGCCCTCCTGAGAACCACGAACCTAATCTTCTCATGGGCAGAGGAAAATCTGTTCCATCTAACCACTGTTCACATCAAGGGCTCCCTGAACATAGTAGCGGATCAGTTGAGTTGGGGTATTACCATATCTGGAGAATGGTCTCTACATCCAGACATGTTTCAACAGATTATCCAAAGATAGGATCTCCCAGAGGTCGATCTTATGGTGACCCGACTCAACGCCAAGGTGGAAACCTTCTGCTCTCTGTACCAGGAGGACAATCCCTTGGCAGTGGATACCCTGTCCATCCCGTGGAGGTTCAGGCTGATTTACATCTTCCCTCCAATCCCCATCATACCCAGGGTATTGATGAAGATAAGACAGGACCAAGTCTCGGTTATCGCCATAATCCCATTCTTGCCGAAAAGGACTTGGTTTGCCCAACTCATGAGGATGAGTCAAGGCGTTTACTGGAGGCTTCCCCCGCTCCCAGACCTGGTAACTCAAGGAGAGCTGACCTGCCAGGATCTGAGGAGATTCAACCTGACAGCCTGGAGGTTGACCAGTCCCTATTAAGGAATAGCGAACTCTAAAGTGCCGTCCTGAAGACACTTATGCCTGGGCAGAATCAACCAACAAAAATTACCGAAGGGTCGTTTAATTTTTTAATGCCTGGTGCCGGGAACATGAAGTGGACTCCTTGGATCCCCCAGTTGAGGTGATCCTGGAATTCCTACAGGACGGCCTAGACAGGGGGCTTTCGGTTGCTACCCTGAAGGTACACGTAGCCGCCCTGTCTGCCTATCTGGGGAGGCGTTTATCTCAATACTCTCTGATAAGCACTTATCTAAAAGGCGCTGGGGGGGTTGAGACCAGCAGTTACTGCTCCCTTCCACAAGTGGGACCTCAGCACGGTCTTAGCGGCAGTATGTGAAAAACCTTTTGAGCCTCTAGAAGACACAGAATTAAAATTCCTCGCCTATATAACGACTTTCCTCCTAGCCATAACATCGGCCAAGAGGGTGGGTGAGCTGCAGGTGTTCTCCTCTGAAGAACCCTATACCACCTTCTTCGAGGATAGAGTCCAGCTCAGGTACCTTCCTGGATTTAGACCCAAGGTACCCTCCTTTGCCAACATGGAGCAATTGATCACTCTTCCAGTTTTTCATCCATCTTCTGCTATGGCAGAGGAGATTAAGTTTCATTCTTTGGACTTATCTAGATGCCTGAGGGTTTATATTGAGCGCACGCACCCTTTCAGAAGGGCAGAAAACCTGCTCATTAATTTCCTAGGAAGACAAAAAGGTCTTAGGGCCTCAAAACCCACTATATCCAGGTGGGTCAAAGAGGCCATCAAAATCTCCTTTTCATCCCAAGGTTTGCCTCCTCCTGCCTTCCTAAAGGTGCATTCCACGAGGGCAGTGGCAACCTCTTGGGCCGAGAGACGTGCCTTGCCGTTGGAACAAATTTGCGCGGCAGCTGCTCGGTCCTCGGACTCTACCTTTGTTAGACACTACAGATTATGTAGCTGTTCTGCAGAGGCCTCTGCCTTTGGGCATGCGGTGCTTAACTCGGTTGAGCGACAAAACCCACCCTAGGGGATTACTCTCCATCTCCCCATACTGTGTCGCTGGTGGGACGACAGGGAATGCTTGGTTATGTAGATAACCTGTTTTCCCTTAGTCCCAACAGCGGCACAAGGCTCCCTCCCTATATTGCATCAGGGATTGTGGAAAGTAAAATTGTAACCTTTATTCTTTCTTGTATGTACAAGTATGTGTATACTTATGTATAAGGTTGTCAATATATCATACTTTGTATTAACACACTGGGGGAGGGGCTCTGTGTCCTCTTATAGGGGTCAGCCAGGTGTTCGACTTGGCTAATTAAAATTTCCACCTCTCCTACCAGCACACAGGGGCAGAAAATACCCGGTAAGGGAAAACAGGTTATCTACATAACCAAGCATTGAGCTGTAGGAGAATACTGGAATACATTATACCCCTTCTGTATTTGGTGAGCTGCTTGTGCTGTGGTTGTGATTTCATTAATATCATTATCATCGTTTATTATTCAGACTTGGTTTCTATTCCACCAGTTTCCAAATAGTGATATTCTTTTACAAGCTGTCTTATCTTGTTATATCTGTACTTAAACTGTTTTTGCTTCAATAAATCCGAAAATCCCAACACTTGAGGATTCAAGGATTCTTTTTCTGAGAAATGTGTGTGTACAGTTTCTTGCGCAGATGAAAGGTTCTCAGTTTATCACAGAAACTTTTACAATTATGAATTATTGTCATAATTTATGGTTAGAGGACCATTAATTCTAGGGCACTGTAGACCTGAAAAGGGTTTACATATTATACACAGCACAAAGACAAATGCAATAAATATTAACTAACTGACTTACCAGGTCTGGTGGGATAAAGGATCCAGCCTGTATGGGCTTACTATCTACATGGGAAGGGAAAGAAGACAATAGGTGACAGTAGAATCTGTACAGGTGCTATTGTATCTGTATTGGCATCACAGAAGATAGAAGTTGGTAGTCGTCCAAGCTGCATGACCCCTACCAAGTATAACATTTCTAATTGATATTTTATACATAAGTACTGTATTTTACTGACCCCAGGAAGCTCCTTACTGTAGGATACAACTGGGTTTATGCTAGGTTCACACCAGTGTTCAGGTTTCCATTTTTTGGGTCTGCTTTGGGACCGATAAACTGAAACCCAATTTGCTTAAGAAGCGGTTGCCTGTGGACCCCATAGACTATAATGGGGTCTGCCTGGTTTCAGCCCAAAAAATGTGGAGAGAAAAGTCCTGCTTGCACTTCAGAGTCAAGCATACCTTGACCGAAATCTGATCCCATGTCTCTACTACACTTTCCCAATGTTAGTGCATACTGATCAAATCACTTGGGTACGAATATAGCTTTTCTTCAACTCTACTCACAAGCGTTCGATTGGGTTGAGGTCATGGGGCCAATCCAGCACCTCTACTTCAATATTATTGAACCATGTCTTTGTTAATTTCATCGTATGTTTTGGGTCATTGACTTGCTGTAGCATCATGTCATCCTTTTCAATATCCAGAGTACTTGAGTGTATGAAGTAACTCGCCCTGTAGGATACTCATATAGCTCACCATTGAAGCCACTATTGATCATAGTCAGGTATCCAATGCTTTTGGCTGTGAAACAACCCCAAATCATCAGGCTTTCTCCACCAAACTTGACAGTTCAGTTTCTTGATCCCTTAGCCCTCTTTTCCTTTGTTTCTTCCAGACCCATTTGCACCCACCAGAGCCCAGTGTATTGACTTTCATCTCGTTGCTCCAAATCACTTGTTTTCTACTGTCCTGTCCACTTTTCTCACTTTTTTGTAAACTCGAACTGATGCTTCATATGACGATATTGAATTTGAGGCTTCTTCACCTTTTTTCGAGCCTTCATTCCAGACTTGCTTAACATGTGTTTCATGGACATCTGTGATCACACTATTATAAAGCATATGAGCCAGCTCTACTACTTTGTTGCGCCAGAACTGATAGACCATGTGATGAGCTGACTTGTTGACTCTGATATTTTGCCTGGACATCCACCTCTTGGCTTATGAATGGATGGTTGGATGGACTTCATTTTAGATTCCTCAAACTGTCAAAGCAAGTTTGGCAATTTTCTTGGCAAAGGCCCCTATCAATGAGCTGGATAACACTGTTTCTCTTTTCTTGGGAAATCTTCTTTATGGCTGATCTTCAATTTGAACCAGTGACTTTTCCCTTGGGAATTAACCTAATAATACACCCAGTTATTAGGGAATGTGAGAACAGGTTGTAATTTGTAGTATAGAAGAAGAAAAAAATTTCTACCACCAGGAGAAATACAGTAACAAGAATCTGCAGAACTAACATAAGTGCTATATTGTTGAAAGTCGAATTTCTGTATGAGATATCCAAGATGATTGTCTATAAAATGATGGTAGCCTCACATTTTTAGCTGTAGTGCACGGTGAGATATGGAGCCTGAAAGTCAAAAGTTCACAACATTGTTACCCTATTTACCCTTCGATGTATATGTTCTGTACAGATGGGTGAGCCTCTGGTGGGCACAAAGAACGCAGGTTAGATACACTATTTAGTCTGACATTTTCACCAGGAATGGATGTACTGTATATTTAAGTTTTGTATTATACTTGGAGTTAATTCCCCTAGAAACCTTATCTTTTCTTCTAGATTGGGCAGTTTTTCATTCTCTTCTGCTAACAGCACATACTGTACATCTGAAGTCTGTATATTTATTCCTGTAAAGCAGATATTATCACTGAAATATATCCATTCTCTATAATGATAATGTACCCCTTCTTCAATGTTTTCCTTGCGCTAACACATTTGCTGAGCCACATGAACTATCTCAGTGGAATACTGTAAGATTTATGTTCACAGAACTGTTATAATTTTAGCTTTATACAATTAAATTGCTAAATTGGATAAATGAACATTTATAATTTTATGTAACCCTTCAGTTGCTTTTCTAATAATGTCTTCATAAAGTCAATCAGGGTTTTTCTGTAGTAACTAGATAGGAGTTCAACTTGGCTATTCTGGAATGACGTTGTCGATAAAGTACATTAAGTTCAAGATGTCCTGAAATAATTTTCTGTTTATTACAAAGGTCTTTTTTCAACCCCCTTTAAATGAAAACAAGCATTTACGCTTGTGGTATAGAACTGGATTGCATCGACTTCTACAACTTGGAACACAAAATCCCATGAGCATCATGGCTTCAAATGCCAAGCAACATGGCTTCAAATGTCGAGCAACCTAAAATGAAACCCCCATGAAACCTCACTGTACAAAACTTGTCTTTTTTTTTTCTTTTCCAGTAGCCTTCCCCAATTTAATATGCTGACACAGCAACCAGTCATCTTCTGCCTATGGTGACCACTATTGCATTACATGCAATAATGCATACAACTGTGATCCCAAGAGCTATTGTACAAGTGGCATGCATCTGTTATACAAATCCTATTAATATTATAAATGTGAAAGTTTGTGGGTTTGTGAGTTTGTGTGTTGTTTGGATGTTCGGATGTTTGTTCCTCAATCACGCAAAAACCGCTCCATCGATTTGGCTGAAATTTTCCACAAACATAGTCACTACACCCGATTGCGCAATAGGCTACTTTTTGTCGCAATAGCGCACATACGTTTGTGCCAGGACCCCCACAAAACCCAAACTCACACCACCATCTCTGCAATCTCACACACTTTGGACCATAGCAAGCCACAAAATTCATATTGCCCTCTACAGCCTCGCCCCTAACCCCACACAATCACATATACATATACTTTACCACTTTGCTCCTCACCTTAACGATACTCCAGGAGGCTCTCTTTAACGCTCCGGAGCAGCCATGTTTGCCGACCCCCACCGCTCTGACAATCCGCGACACCACCCACCCATGTCAATACCCCTAGGCGGTCTAATAAATGCAAAAAAATAAGTTTTAAAAAAAGTAAAAAAAAATATAAAAACAAATAAAAAAGATTAAAAATTCAAATCTCTAGAACACATATAAAAGTAGTTAAAAACTCTGAAACACATACATGTTAGGTATCCCCGCGTCCAAAATCGCCCGCTCTACAAAGCTATACAAATATTTTTCCTGTTCGGTAAACGCCGTAGCGGGAAAAATGGTCAAAAGTGCCAAACCACCGTTTTTTCACTGTTTTGATTCTGATAAAAATTTGAAAAAAAAGTGATCAAAGCAATAACATTTTGTGAAAATGGTAGAACTACAAAGTACACCCAGTCCTGCAAAAAAAAGACGCCCTATACATCCACGTACACACACGTATAAAAAAGTTACGGCCGTCGGAATATGGCGACTTTTAAAAAAAAATTTTTTTTAACATAGTTTTGGATTTTTTAAGGGGTCAAAATGTAAATAAAACCATATAAATTTACTATCCCCGGCATCGTAACGAAACACAGAATACGGGGGACATGTCATTTTGGTTGCACAGTGAACGCCGTAAAACCAAAGCCCGTAAGAAAGTCGCAGAAATGCATTTTTTCTTCAAATCCACCCCATTCTGAATTTTTCCCCTGCTTCCCAGTACATTATATAGAATAATTAATGGTGGCATCATGAAGAAAAATTTGCCCCGCAAAAATTAAGACCTCATATGGCTCTGGGAGCAGAGAAATAAAAAAGTTATGGGGTTTAGAAGGAGGGGAGTCAAAAAAGAAAATCAAAAAATGCTATCAGCGGGAAAGGGTTAACTACAAATACTTCTGTCCCAAAGTCACTATGTAAAGTTTCTCACAACACCGTATATATAGCAGCTCAAATACAAATTAACTTCAAAACAAAAGTCTCACGTATTCTCTGAATTACAGCAAAAACAAGATTATCCCATCCCTTATACACAGTACGAAAACCTTACCCATGCCTGTATATACCCACTGCTACAATCACCGCAGACGAAGTCGCGGGTACCAGCTAGTGAATACATATAGCCTATAACTAATGATTATTAAGATAAGTTATGGTATAAGCGTGTCTTCTCTACTATGGTGCTTGGAAATCAGAATTTTACAGTGTCTGGATACGTTGAGGTGACAGCCACAAAGGGTGTAGTAGTTCTTGGATGGAAGGTGTTAAACAGACTGTTTCATGGAGAATGTAGCTTCCAGACTCTCTGTCGCATACAATTTGCTCAGTCTGATCCTGAGTCGAGTTTACAGAAGCAGTTAAACTACTCGTGTGTTGATCTGACAACTCTTTTCTCATGGCTTACATCTCACTGTGTCCCAAGGACCAGCTGCCTGGGGGAGAGCAAAGCTCGAACATTCAAGGGCGCGGAATATCTTGCTTGTCCTTTAGCCACTTTAATACGGAGTACCCAACTTGACTAGACAAGTGTGAGACACTAATATTAAGAGAGGAGCCCATTTGATGAGGCTGGTTTTAATATTGATTGTGGAAAGACAATAGGAAAGATAAAAATTCATATATTATTAATATATTAAACTTCAGTATACACAAATGTAAATGCTGCATTGAGAATCTTGCAAAAGATGAAAACCACAATAAGCAATCTAATAATCTTCAATCTTGGAAATCTGTATGATGTCTAATTCTCTAGGCATTGCATGAATGCAACGTCAAACTGCAAAACCAAACACTGACCCTTTACATTTGTTTGGGGTAGTGTAGATCAAGAAGACCAAAGTAACCAATATGATAAATACATACATAAGGCAACATCTGCATTATAAATGGAACATGGTAGATGGCAGTCTTGGAGTAAGGAGACTTTTGGCCATTGAACATTATTTAACTCTGCTCCTTGCCCAGTTGTTTCTGTTAGTCCCATGCTAAGCTCTATTCAAACATTTTCTCAGTGCAGGAGGATAAGGGGAGGGAACTTGGGACCCCCACACTAGTGATTGTGGGGGTTCCAGAAATTATTCATTTAATACTGATTCTTATGGGAATACGCCTTTAAAGTCCCACTCTGGTTATTATTCTTTAGCCCTGTAGGTCGGGATATACTAATGTGTAGTGAATAGAGATGAGCGAGTAGTATTCGATCGAATACCTCGCTCCCATAGGAATGCGTGTAAGCGGCCAAACACCAAGGGGTTAAGCGTAGTGAATATTCACTGCGCTTAACGCCCTGGTGTTCAGCCGCTTACAAGCATTCCTATGGGAGTAAGGTATCGAATACTACTTGTTCATCTCTAGTAGTGAACAATGCATCCACTCACGACTGCACTTTATTCTCAGGTTTCCTGGCTGGTTATGGGATTGTCAGACTGATCTGCTGATTCTCACACCAGCTGGAAGTCTCTGGATCCTATGAAAGCTATGAAAGTATAACTCCACGGTCTCATGGAACTTCTATAGAAAAATAGACTTCTGGCTGTTGTGTGAATTGGCAAGTCAGTCAACCTATCACCTAACCACATGGGGGACCTGTTCTACACCAGAGCTAACCAATAACAACATCTTCTGGAGTAGAGCTTTACATTTTCAGGATTGCATTTCTTAATTTTACATTGGTTTGTCAATCTTGTTTTATCGCATTACATAATTTCCAGCAGCACACATCACGCCCTCTAGTAAATCGATATCAGCAGGGGCTGCTTTTGGTAAGAAAGCTTTTTTTACGTATGGTAGGACATGTTCCCTTAATATTACTATGCCTGAGTTGTAGCTATTGTTACTGCTGGGAATAACTCCCGTATCAGGTTATTGGATTGATTATGTTGGCCCTCTAGAAGCCATCACAACAATGTTTCTATTAAATTGACATTTCCAAGGTTTTAGCACAATTGAATTTTGTTGACCCACACTATTGTATTTTCTTCCTAGTCAATGCACCCACAATATTACCATCTCTATAGTGCTGAAATTTTCCACTAAATATGCTGCATATAATGGTAGAAATCTATACAGCAGCAGATGGTCTTCTAAAGGCATACCTCTGACGCTTGCATCTCCTGAAGCAAATTTTTCTAAGTGTATCTCCTATTGATTCAGAACTCTCTACAGCGCAACTAAATGCAGTATATGAAACAGCCGTAAGAATACCTAACAGTGAAGGATTCTGCTTTTATAGCAAAGATATGTGTGCTATTAAAAAATGGAGATGAGAATACGCTACTCCTGCCATGTTTCAAGCTGCCTCATTGTTTTACCATAATGGCATCTTTTAAGACATTTAGTTAAGAACTACAACTTTAGAATCATGCAATTGTGATGGCTGGGATATAATTGGCAATAATAGAACACAGCTAACAATTCCGGTAGGTGTGGATATCATTTTCTCATCTACAATAGGAACTTGTTTGGCTTCGGGCGTTGAAACCTTACTACAGGAATTCATATACTCTACGTTAAAAATGGTCGTAGATTTAATGTTTATAGTTAATCATCTGATGGTTCATAATTCTTAATATTAATCATTATGACTACGAAGGTAAAACATTCAGTATCCACTACCAACCAATGGAGATGTCTTTCATCATTTAGCTCTCACCATAAACTACTTTAAGCTAAATCATTGCCTTTTATTAATATCTCCTTGTATCCAATTTTTTTTTTTTTTCAGAATAAAGGTTAAAAAACCTTTTTTGTGCTCTGTGCATGATTGGAATTTATTGCGAACGGCTGGATCTGAATTGTGAAGTCAAATCACAGAGATCGCCAAAGCAGGCGGCCATGATGGTGCCCTAGACAATGAGTAATCCCTAGGCACTAGAGATGAGCGAACACTAAAATGTTCGAGGTTCGAAATTCGATTCGAACAGCCGCTCACTGTTCGAGTGTTCGAATGGGTTTCGAACCCCATTATAGTCTATGGGGAACATAAACTCGTTAAGGGGGAAACCCAAATTCGTGTCTGGAGGGTCACCAAGTCCACTATGACACCCCAGGAAATGATACCAACACCCTGGAATGACACTGGGACAGCAGGGGAAGCATGTCTGGGGGCATAAAAGTCACTTTATTTCATCGAAATCCCTGTCAGTTTGCGATTTTCGCAAGCTAACTTTTCCCCATAGAAATGCATTGGCCAGTGCTGATTGGCCAGAGTACGGAACTCGACCAATCAGCGCTGGCTCTGCTGGAGGAGGCGGAGTCTAAGATCGCTCCACACCAGTCTCCATTCAGGTCCGACCTTAGACTCCGCCTCCTCCGGCAGAGCCAGCGCTGATTGGCCGAAGGCTGGCCAATGCATTCCTATGCGAATGCAGACTTAGCAGTGCTGAGTCAGTTTTGCTCAACTACACATCTGATGCACACTCGGCACTGCTACATCAGATGTAGCAATCTGATGTAGCAGAGCCGAGGGTGCACTAGAACCCCTGTGCAAACTCAGTTCACGCTAATAGAATGCATTGGCCAGCGCTGATTGGCCAATGCATTCTATTAGCCCGATGAAGTAGAGCTGAATGTGTGTGCTAAGCACACACATTCAGCACTGCTTCATCACGCCAATACAATGCATTAGCCAGTGCTGATTGGCCAGAGTACGGAATTCGGCCAATCAGCGCTGGCCAATGCATTCTATTAGCCCGATGAAGTAGAGCTGAATGTGTGTGCTAAGCACACACATTCAGCACTGCTTCATCACGCCAATACAATGCATTAGCCAGTGCTGATTGGCCAGAGTACGGAATTCGGCCAATCAGCGCTGGCTCTGCTGGAGGAGGCGGAGTCTAAGATCGCTCCACACCAGTCTCCATTCAGGTCCGACCTTAGACTCCGCCTCCTCCGGCAGAGCCAGCGCTGATTGGCCGAAGGCTGGCCAATGCATTCCTATGCGAATGCAGACTTAGCAGTGCTGAGTCAGTTTTGCTCAACTACACATCTGATGCACACTCGGCACTGCTACATCAGATGTAGCAATCTGATGTAGCAGAGCCGAGAGTGCACTAGAACCCCTGTGCAAACTCAGTTCACGCTAATAGAATGCATTGGCCAGCGCTGATTGGCCAATGCATTCTATTAGCCCGATGAAGTAGAGCTGAATGTGTGTGCTAAGCACACACATTCAGCACTGCTTCATCACGCCAATACAATGCATTAGCCAGTGCTGATTGGCCAGAGTACGGAATTCGGCCAATCAGCGCTGGCTCTGCTGGAGGAGGCGGAGTCTAAGGTCGGACCTGAATGGAGACTGGTGTGGAGCGATCTTAGACTCCGCCTCCTCCAGCAGAGCCAGCGCTGATTGGCCGAATTCCGTACTCTGGCCAATCAGCACTGGCTAATGCATTGTATTGGCGTGATGAAGCAGTGCTGAATGTGTGTGCTTAGCACACACATTCAGCTCTACTTCATCGGGCTAATAGAATGCATTGGCCAATCAGCGCTGGCCAATGCATTCTATTAGCGTGAACTGAGTTTGCACAGGGGTTCTAGTGCACCCTCGGCTCTGCTACATCAGATTGCTACATCTGATGTAGCAGTGCCGAGTGTGCATCAGATGTGTAGTTGAGCAAAACTGACTCAGCACTGCTAAGTCTCTGCATTCGCATAGGAATGCATTGGCCAGCCTTCGGCCAATCAGCGCTGGCTCTGCCGGAGGAGGCGGAGTCTAAGGTCGGACCTGAATGGAGACTGGTGTGAAGCGATCTTAGACTCCGCCTCCTCCAGCAGAGCCAGCGCTGATTGGTCGAGTTCCGTACTCTGGCCAATCAGCGCTGGCCAATGCATTCTATTAGCCCGATGAAGTAGAGCTGAATGTGTGTGCTTAGCACACACATTCAGCTCTACTTCATCAGGCTAATAGAATACATTGGCCAATCAGCGCTGGCCAATGCATTCTATTAGCTTGATGAAGCAGAGTGTGCACAAGGGTTCAAGCGCACCCTCGGCTCTGATGTAGCAGAGCTGAGGGTGCACAAGGGTTCAAGTGCACCCTCGGCTCTCCTACATCAGAGCCGAGGGTGCGCTTGAACCCTTGTGCAGCCTCGGCTCTGCTACATCAGAGCCGAGGGTGCGCTTGAACCCTTGTGCACACTCTGCTTCATCAAGCTAATAGAGTGCATTGGCCAGCGCTGATTGGCCAGAGTACGGAATTCGGCCAATCAGCGCTGGCCAATGCATCCCTATGGGAAAAAGTTTATCTCACAAAAATCATAATTACACACCCGATAGAGCCCCAAAAAGTTATTTTTAATAACATTCCCCCCTAAATAAAGGTTATCCCTAGCTATCCCTGCCTGTACAGCTATCCCTGTCTCATAGTCACAAAGTTCACATTCTCATATGACCCGGATTTGAAATCCACTATTCGTCTAAAATGGAGGTCACCTGATTTCGGCAGCCAATGACTTTTTCCAATTTTTTTCAATGCCCCCAGTGTCGTAGTTCCTGTCCCACCTCCCCTGCGCTGTTATTGGTGCAAAAAAGGCGCCAGGGAAGGTGGGAGGGGAATCGAATTTTGGCGCACTTTACCACGTGGTGTTCGATTCGATTCGAACATGGCGAACACCCTGATATCCGATCGAACATGTGTTCGATAGAACACTGTTCGCTCATCTCTACTAGGCACTATCAGATATAGTCCTACACTATGGATCTATGACTGTATAGAGGTTTTGTAGCTCTGTACCAGAACCTGTACCACTGATATATAGAACAATAGAATAAAGAACATATATTTTTGACCCTATTTACTAGAGATGAGCGAACAGTGTTCTATCGAACTCATGTTCGATCGGATATTAGGCTGTTCGGCATGTTCGAATCGAATCGAACACCGCGTGGTAAAGTGCGCCATTACTCGATTCCCCTCCCACCTTCCCTGGCGCCTTTTTTGCTCCAATAACAGCGCAGGGTAGGTGGGACAGGAACTACGACACCGGTGACGTTGAAAAAAGTAGGCAAAACCCATTGGCTGCCGAAAACATGTGATCTCTAATTTAAAAGAACAGCGACGCCCAGCTTCGCGTCATTCTGAGCTTGCAATTCACCGGGGACGGAGGTTTCCGTCCAGTTAGCTAGGGGTTAGATTCTGGGTAGGCAGGGACAGGCTAGGATAGGAAGGAGAAGACAACCAACAGTTCTTATAAGAGCTAAATTCCAGGGAGAAGCTTGTCAGTGTAACGTGGCACTGACGGGCTCAATCGCCGCAACCCAGCTTTCCCAGGATCCTGAATGGAATACACTGTCAGTGTATTCCCGTATACCCGATATATACCCCCGATACCCGTTCCAACGGTGTGCCCCCCCACCTTCACCCCAGAAATACCCTGCAAGTCCCCTAGCAATAGAATTGGGGCTATATACACCCACTATTTTTGCTACTGCCATATAGTGCCATTGTCTCACTGGGAATTCAAAGAATATATTGGGCTTACATATAACTTCAATTCCAGGGAGAAGCTTGTCAGTGTAACGTGGCACCGACGGGCTCAATCGCCGCAACCCAGCTTTCCCAGGATCCTGAATGGAATACACTGTCAGTGTATTCCCGTATACCCGATATATACCCCCGATACCCGTTCCAACGGTGTGCCCCCCCACCTTCACCCCAGAAATACACTGCAAGTCCCCTAGCAATAGAATTGGGGCTATATACACCCACTATTTTTGCTACTGCCATATAGTGCCATTGTCTCACTGGGAATTCAAAGAATATATTGGGGTTACGTGCACCCACAATTTTTGCTACTGGTATATAGTGCCATTGTCTGACTGGGAATTCAAAGAATATATTGGGGTTATAAATACCCTCATTTCTTGCTACTGGTATATAGTGCCATTGTCTGACTGGGAATTCAAAGAATATATTGGGGTTACAAATACCCTCATTTCTTGCTACTGCCATATAGTGCCAGTTTCTGACTGGTAATTCAAAGAATATATTGGGGTTATAAATACCCTCATTTCTTGCTACTGGTATATAGTGCCATTGTCTGACTGGGAATTCAAAGAATATATTGGGGTTATAAATACCCTCATTTCTTGCTACTGGTATATAGTGCCATTGTCTGACTGGGAATTCAAAGAATATATTGGGGTTACAAATACCCTCATTTCTTGCTACTGCCATATAGTGCCAGTTTCTGACTGGTAATTCAAAGAATATATTGGGGTTACAAATACCCTCATTTCTTGCTACTGCCATATAGTGCCAGTTTCTGACTGGTAATTCAAAGAATATATTGGGGTTACGTGCACCCACAATTTTTGCTACTGGTATATAGTGCCATTGTCTCACTGGGAATTCAAAGAATATATTGGGGTTACAAATACCCTCATTTCTTGCTACTGGTATATAGTGCCATTGTCTGACTGGGAATTCAAAGAATATATTGGGGTTACAAATACCCTCATTTCTTGCTACTGGTATATAGTGCCATTGTCTGACTGGGAATTCAAAGAATATATTGGGGTTACAAATACCCTCATTTTTTGCTACTGGTATATAGTGCCATTGTCTGACTGGGAATTCAAAGAATATATTGGGGTTATAAATACCCTCATTTCTTGCTACTGGTATATAGTGCCATTGTCTGACTGGGAATTCAAAGAATATATTGGGGTTACAAATACCCTCATTTCTTGCTACTGCCATATAGTGCCAGTTTCTGACTGGTAATTCAAAGAATATATTGGGGTTACGTGCACCCACAATTTTTGCTACTGGTATATAGTGCCATTGTCTGACTGGGAATTCAAAGAATATATTGGGGTTACAAATACCCTCATTTCTTGCTACTGGTATATAGTGCCATTGTCTGACTGGGAATTCAAAGAATATATTGGGGTTACAAATACCCTCATTTCTTGCTACTGCCATATAGTGCCAGTTTCTGACTGGTAATTCAAAGAATATATTGGGGTTATAAATACCCTCATTTCTTGCTACTGGTATATAGTGCCATTGTCTGACTGGGAATTCAAAGAATATATTGGGGTTATAAATACCCTCATTTCTTGCTACTGGTATATAGTGCCATTGTCTGACTGGGAATTCAAAGAATATATTAGGGTTACAAATACCCTCATTTCTTGCTACTGCCATATAGTGCCAGTTTCTGACTGGTAATTCAAAGAATATATTGGGGTTACGTGCACCCACAATTTTTGCTACTGGTATATAGTGCCATTGTCTGACTGGGAATTCAAAGAATATATTGGGGTTACAAATACCCTCATTTCTTGCTACTGGTATATAGTGCCATTGTCTGACTGGGAATTCAAAGAATATATTGGGGTTACAAATACCCTCATTTCTTGCTACTGCCATATAGTGCCAGTTTCTGACTGGTAATTCAAAGAATATATTGGGGTTATAAATACCCTCATTTCTTGCTACTGGTATATAGTGCCATTGTCTGACTGGGAATTCAAAGAATATATTGGGGTTATAAATACCCTCATTTCTTGCTACTGGTATATAGTGCCATTGTCTGACTGGGAATTCAAAGAATATGTTGGGGTTACGTGCACCCACAATTTTTGCTACTGGTATATAGTGCCAATTTCTAACTGGGAATTCAAAATGCGCAAGGCTCCCGGAAAGGGACGTGGACGAGGCCGTGGGCGAGGTCGGGGGAATGGTTCTGGGGAGCAAGGTAGCAGTGAAGCCACAGGGCGTCCCGTGCCTACTCCTGTGGGGCAGCAAGCATTGCGCCACTCCACAGTGCCAGGGTTGCTTGCCACATTAACTAAACTGCAGGGTACAAACCTTAGTAGGCCCGAGAACCAGGAACAGGTCTTGCAATGGCTGTCAGAGAACGCTTACAGCACATTGTCCAGCAGCCAGTCAGACTCTGCCTCCTCTCCTCCTATTACCCAACAGTCTTGTCCTCCTTCCTCCCAAAATTCCCAAGCTTCACAGAACAATAACCCCAAATGTCCCTGCTCCCCAGAGCTGTTCTCCGCTCCTTTCATTGTCCCTCAACCTGCCTCTCCACGTCACGATTCCACGAACCTAACAGAGGAGCATCTCTGTCCAGATGCTCAAACACTAGAGTCTCCTCCATCTCCGTTCGATTTGGTGGTGGATGACCAGCAACCCACCCTCATCGACGATGATGTGACGCAGTTGCCGTCAGGGCATCCAGTTGACCGGCGCATTGTGCGGGAGGAGGAGATGAGACAGGAGTTGGAAGAGGAAGTAGTGGATGATGAGGACACTGACCCGACCTGGACAGGGGGGATGTCAAGCGGGGAAAGTAGTGTGGATGTTGAGGCAATTCCAGCACCAAAAAGGGTAGCTAGAGGCAGAGGCAGAGGTCAGCAGCTTAGGCGAAGCCAGGCCACACCCGGAATCTCCCAAGATGTTCCAGTTCGTACCCAGCCCCGAAAAACTCCCACCTCGAGGGCACGTTTCTCGAAGGTGTGGAGTTTTTTCAAGGAATGCGCCGAGGACAGATATAGTGTTGTCTGCACAATTTGCCTCTCGAAATTGATTAGGGGCTCTGAGAAGAGCAACCTGTCCACCACTTCAATGCGCCGTCATTTGGAATCCAAACACTGGAATCAGTGGCAGGCAGCAACGGCAGGACAAAGGCCGCCTGCCGTTCACGCCACTGCCACTGCCTCTGCCACTGCCTCTGCCTCTGCCACTGCCACTGCTGACTGTGCTGGCGATGCACTCCAGAGGACGAGCCAGGACACCACTTCATCTGCCTCCGCCACTTTGTTGACTTCTCCCTCATCCTCCCCTGTTCCTGTCTTATCTCCTTCTCCTGCACCATCAAAGGCACCATCAGGCGCTTCTTTACAACAACCCACCATCTCTCAGACATTGGAGCCGCGGCAGAAATACACTACTAACCACCCACACGCGCAAGCCTTGAACGCCAACATCGCTAAACTGCTGGCCCAGGAGATGTTGGCGTTCCGGCTTGTTGAAACTCCCGCCTTCCTGGACCTGATGGCAACTGCGGCACCTCGCTATGCCGTCCCTAGCCATCACTACTTCTCCCGGTGTGCCGTCCCCGCCTTGCACCAGCACGTGTCACTCAACATCAGGCGGGCCCTTAGTTCCGCGCTTTGCACAAAGGTCCACTTGACCACCGACGCGTGGACAAGTGCATGCGGACAGGGACGCTACATTTCACTGACGGCACACTGGGTGAATGTAGTTGAGGCTGGGACTGCTTCCCAAACTGGCCCGGTGTACCTCGTCTCCCCGCCTAACATTCCTGGCAGGGACACGAGAAGAACACCCCCCTCCTCCTCCTCCTCCTCTACCGCCTCCTCCTCCGCCACCGCCTCCTCCTCCGCTGTTAGATTGACCCCAGCTACGAGTTGGAAACGTTGCAGCACTGGCGTTGGTAGACGTCAGCAGGCTGTGCTGAAGCTGATCAGCTTGGGGGACAGACAGCACACTGCCTCCGAGGTGAGGGATGCCCTCCTCGATGAGACGGCAATATGGTTTGAGCCGCTGCACCTGGGCCCAGGCATGGTCGTTTGTGATAACGGCCGGAACCTGGTAGCAGCTCTGGAGCTTGCCGGACTCCAACATGTTCCATGCCTGGCCCACGTCTTCAACCTAGTGGTGCAACGTTTCCTAAAGAGCTACCCCAATGTTCCAGAGCTACTGGTGAAAGTGCGGCGCATGTGCGCCCACTTTCGCAAGTCAACAGTAGCCGCTGCTAGCTTAAAATCTCTCCAGCAACGCCTGCATGTGCCACAACACCGGCTTTTGTGCGACGTCCCCACACGCTGGAACTCAACGTTTCAGATGTTGAATAGAGTGGTTGAGCAGCAGAGACCTTTGATGGAATACCAGCTACAAAACCCTAGGGTGCCACAAAGTCAGCTGCCTCAGTTTCACATCCATGAGTGGCCATGGATGAGAGACCTTTGTGACATCCTACGGGTCTTTGAGGAGTCCACAAGGAGGGTGAGCTCTGAGGATGCGATGGTGAGCCTTACAATCCCGCTCTTGTGTGTTCTGAGAGAATCCCTGATTGACATCAGGGATAACTCAGATCACACAGAGGAGTTAGGGATAGCATCCGATCCGTCACAGCTGGAGAGTAGGTCCACACATCTGTCCGCTTCACTGCGTTTAATGGAGGAGGAGGAGGAGGAGGAGGAGGAGGAGGAGGAGGAAGAAGAGTTGTCCGATGATGTGATGGTGATACAGGAGGCTTCCGGGCAACTTCGAATCGTCCCATTGTTGCAGCGCGGATGGGTAGACATGGAGGATGAGGAGGAAATGGAGATTGAACTTTCCGGTGGGGCCAGAGGAGTCATGCCAACTAACACTGTGGCAGACATGGCTGAGTTCATGTTGGGGTGCTTTACAACCGACAAGCGTATTGTCAAAATCATGGAGGACAACCAGTACTGGATCTTTGCTATCCTTGACCCCCGGTATAAAAACAACATCTCGTCTTTTATTCCGGTAGAGGGGAGGGCCAATCGCATCAATGCTTGCCACAGGCAATTGGTGCAGAATATGATGGAGATGTTTCCAGCATGTGACGTTGGCGGCAGGGAGGGCAGTTCCTCCAGTAGGCAACTAAGTTCTCACCGGTCCACACAAACGAGGGGCACACTGTCTAAGGTCTGGGACACCTTGATGGCACCCCCTCGCCAAAGTGCCGCCACGGAGGGTCCAAGTGTCACCAGGCTTGAGAAGTATAGGCGCATGTTGCGGGAATACCTTTCCGACCACAGCCCTGTCCTCTCCGACCCCTCTGCGCCCTACACGTATTGGGTGTTGAAGTTGGACCTGTGGCTTGAACTTGCCCTATATGCCTTGGAGGTGCTGTCCTGTCCTGCCGCCAGCGTCCTATCTGAGAGGGTGTTCAGTGCAGCCGGTGGCATCATCACTGACAAACGCACCCGTCTGTCAGCTGAGAGTGCCGACCGGCTCACTTTGATAAAAATGAACCACCACTGGATAGAGCCTTCATTTTTGTGCCCACCTGTGTAAAGCACCCCAACATGAAACTCCATGTCTGTACTCAACCTCTCCAATTCCTCTGCATCCTCATACTCATCCACCATAAGCGTTGCACAATTCTGCTAATACTAGGCTCCCTCCACCCTGATTTCCCCCAACTCTGCTGGTTAGAGGCTCCCTCCACCCTGATTTCCACCAACTCTGCTGGTTAGAGGCTCCCTCCACCCTGCTTTCCCACAACTCTGCTGGTTAGAGGCTCCCTCCACCCTGCTTTCCCACAACTCTGCTGGTTAGAGGCTCCCTCCACCCTGCTTTCCCACAACTCTGCTGGTTAGAGGCTCCCTCCACCCTGCTTTCCACCAACTCTGCTGGTTAGAGGCTCCCTCCACCTTGCTTTCCCACAACTCTGCTGGTTAGAGGCTCCCTCCACCCTGATTTCCACCAACTCTGCTGGTTAGAGGCTCCCTCCACCATGAATTGGTCCAAACTGGGCTGTTTAGCGGCTCCCTCCACCATGAATTGGTCCAAACTGGGGTTTTTAGAGGCTCCCTCCACCATGAATTGGTCCAAACTGGGCTGTTTAGAGGCTCCCTCCACCATGAATTGGTCCAAACTGGGGTTTTTAGAGGCTCCCTCCACCATGAATTGGTCCAAACTGGGCTGGTTAGAGGCTCCCTCCACCATGAATTTGCCCAAACTGGGCTGTTTAGAGGCTCCCTCCACCATGAATTTGCCCAAACTGGCCTGTTTAGAGGCTCCCTCCACCATGAATTGGTCCAAACTGGGGTTTTTAGAGGTTCTCTCCACCATGAATTGGTCCAAACTGTGCTGTTTAGAGGCTCCCTCCATCATGAATTGGTCCAAACTGGGGTTTTTAGAGGCTCCCTCCACCATGAATTGGTCCAAACTGGGCTGGTTAGAGGCTCCCTCCACCATGAATTTGCCCAAACTGGGCTGTTTAGAGGCTCCCTCCACCATGAATTGGTCCAAACTGGGGTTTTTAGAGGCTCCCTCCACCATGAATTGGTCCAAACTGGGCTGTTTAGAGGCTCCCTCCACCATGAATTGGTCCAAACTGGGGTTTTTAGAGGCTCCCTCCACCATGAATTGGTCCAAACTGGGGTTTTTAGAGGCTCCCTCCACCATGAATTTGCCCAAACTGGGCTGTTTAGAGGCTCCCTCCACCATGAATTTGCCCAAACTGAGCTGTTTAGAGGCTCCCTCCACCATGAATTGGTCCAAACTGGGGTTTTTAGAGGCTCCCTCCACCATGAATTGGTCCAAACTGGGGGTTTTTAGAGGCTCCCTCCACCATGAATTTGCCCAAACTGGGCTGTTTAGAGGCTCCCTCCATCATGAATTGGTCCAAACTGGGGTTTTTAGAGGTTCCCTCCACCATGAATTGGTCCAAACTGGGGTTTTTAGAGGCTCCCTCCACCATGAATTGGTCCAAACTGGGGTTTTTAGAGGCTCCCTCCACCATGAATTTGCCCAAACTGGGCTGTTTAGAGGCTCCCTCCACCATGAATTTGCCCAAACTGGGCTGTTTAGAGGCTCCCTCCACCATGAATTGGTCCAAACTGGGGTTTTTAGAGGCTCCCTCCACCATGAATTGGTCCAAACTGGGGGTTTTTAGAGGCTCCCTCCACCATGAATTTGCCCAAACTGGGCTGTTTAGAGGCTCCCTCCACCATGAATTGGTCCAAACTGGAGTTTTTAGAGGCTCCCTCCACCATGAATTTGCCCAAACTGGGCTGTTTAGAGGCTCCCTCCACCATGAATTTGCCCAAACTGAGCTGTTTAGAGGCTCCCTCCACCATGAATTGGTCCAAACTGGGGTTTTTAGAGGCTCCCTCCACCATGAATTGGTCCAAACTGGGGGTTTTTAGAGGCTCCCTCCACCATGAATTTGCCCAAACTGGGCTGTTTAGAGGCTCCCTCCATCATGAATTGGTCCAAACTGGGGTTTTTAGAGGCTCCCTCCACCATGAATTGGTCCAAACTGGGGTTTTTAGAGGCTCCCTCCACCATGAATTGGTCCAAACTGGGGTTTTTAGAGGCTCCCTCCACCATGAATTTGCCCAAACTGGGCTGTTTAGAGGCTCCCTCCACCATGAATTTGCCCAAACTGGGCTGTTTAGAGGCTCCCTCCACCATGAATTGGTCCAAACTGGGGTTTTTAGAGGCTCCCTCCACCATGAATTGGTCCAAACTGGGGGTTTTTAGAGGCTCCCTCCACCATGAATTTGCCCAAACTGGGCTGTTTAGAGGCTCCCTCCACCATGAATTGGTCCAAACTGGGGTTTTTAGAGGCTCCCTCCACCATGAATTGGTCCAAACTGGGCTGTTTAGAGGCTCCCTCCACCATGAATTGGTCCAAACTGGGGTTTTTAGAGGCTCCCTCCACCATGAATTGGTCCAAACTGGGGTTTTTAGAGGCTCCCTCCACCATGAATTTGCCCAAACTGGGCTGTTTAGAGGCTCCCTCCACCATGAATTTGCCCAAACTGAGCTGTTTAGAGGCTCCCTCCATCATGAATTGGTCCAAACTGGGGTTTTTAGAGGCTCCCTCCACCATGAATTGGTCCAAACTGGGGTTTTTAGAGGCTCCCTCCACCATGAATTTGCCCAAACTCTGCTGGTTAGAGGCTCAATCCACCCTGATTTTCAAAACAAATGTTGGTGCCAACCTCAACTTACTACAAGGGCCAAATTCACTGCTGGTGACAAGCTCTCCTCACTGCAAGTGCCAAATACACATGTTTCAAGGTGTTTTCCTACTGTCAGAGAGGTGGTATTGAGTGTGTAAAGTGTGTAGTTGTAAGGCTGTGATGTTGGGGTAATAGAGGGTCTTTGGTGTGTTAGATGCCCCCAGACATGCTTCCCCTGCTGTCCCAGTGTCATTCCAGAGGTGTTGGCATCATTTCCTGGGTTGTCATAGTGGACTTGGTGACCCTCCAGACACGGATTTGGGTTTCCCCCTTAACGAGTATCTGTTCCCCATAGACTATAATGGGGTTCGAAACCTGTTCGAACACACGAACATTGAGCGGCTGTTCGAATCGAATTTCGAACCTCGAACATTTTAGTGTTCGCTCATCTCTACTATTTACATGAAAAAAATGTCATTGAAGGATAAAGATTCACTTTAATAATTTTGTCTGTCATCCAAGGATATACACGTGAGTTATTGTATGATGTGAAGAAAGCTGCAGCAAGCAAATGATTTTCAGGGGAACATTTCTTTGCAAGGAGGCAATCTTTACATGTTAGCCACAAATGCAAGATAAATCACATTTTATGTGGTAAGTATGCATTGTTACAATGGTCAGTATTAGTTTTCTCAGGATGGAACAGCCCAAGCTATACTCAATACATACTATAATTCAGTGGACATAATATCAAGAAAGTGTGAATATCAAAATTCCCCCCCCCATACTATGATTTGCCATTTGTAATACTTATGTCTTCTTATGTGGCAGAGTTCCATTAGTCCTTCTAGGTACCACATCAGGTGCACGTGCCACCTCTGCAAAGCCTATTATTTATATACCTTAAAGAGGACCTTTCATGTCCTCGGGCACATGCGATATTATATACTGCTAGAAAGCCAACATCACCGCTTGATACTACATACAGTATGTGCTACTACATTTTGAACAGCTGCTCGTGTGGGTCCTGGGTGTTGGATCCCCACCAATCTCCAATATATCCTAAGGTTTGGTCATCAGTATTTTAGTCCTAAAAACCGCTTTAACATTATAACCTGTTATCAAGAATATGTGAGCTAGTATAGTGAGTGTCAAGTATAACTATAGAGTCAGGTGGGAACATCACCTTTTATCATTCAGTGCTATTCGTCACCGGATCAGCTCTTTTTAACTATGGTCATATTCAGACAAGCATATTGTTTTGTGAATGTGACAGAACGTTCAATCAATAACGTAATCTTCAAACAGATTTCTAACTTTATTTGCTGCTATGTTTATATTCAGTGTACAGCAGGGGGCGCCATAAGCTAGTAGACCGCCTGATAATATCTTGGTATAAATCGACTTTATGGCTTTTTTTTTTTCATCATCTTACTATACACCTACACGTGAGATTTACTTCTTATCTGCCTTTTTAAAGCTTATCTTGACCATTTACATAGCAGTAAATATTTCTTGAATGTATATGTTATGTCTTGTTAATGATTTGTTGTACTGGGGGCAAAAATGTACCTGAGTAGCCTGCAAAGTCTCAGCATTAGCCTCAGGGATAGTAAGGAACTTGATGATACTCCATTGCTCAGGCCTGCTTATCCATAACGTCTTAGATATAGGCTCAGTCATATTGCTGTATTATTGTCACTTTTATTGTACATAGGACAACAATACAACACATTGGATTATCAGTGATAAAATGTCTTTGGTGATAATTGTACATTTCACAGTGAGATTAGAAACCAGCGTAACAACACAACAATGAGTTTCACCTATATTGTTGGTTTTCTTAAAGCTTTTTTAAACTGTGACTTGTCATAAAATTAGGGGTGTAACTAGTAAAGTCTAGGTCCCATACAAACTTTTCCCTTTGGATAGTATCAGGGCAGTCACGGGGCTCTGCAACAATATCAGACGCAATTTCAAAATGGAACTGCAAAGTTTGTGCCTTCTGGGGAAATGCACCTGCGTTCATTGTGGTTCACATACATTAGATATTTAATCTTACCTTAAAATTTATTATACTTTGTAGGACTACTTTCACACTGCTATTCTGTAGCAGGATCAGAAAAACAGACATGACATTTTGTAAGATAGACAGATACAAACAAAAGACTGATGCAACATCTTGCGGACATGTGATGAGTATTCGAGCGCATCAATTTACTTTGATTATTGGTCTACCCATAGACCTGCATTGATATGATCCATCCATGATTCCTCCGCATCAGTGAAAAAAACAACTGAAAAACATGATTTCTCATCAAGTCCAACCTATAAAACTTACCAAGTTAATCCAGAGGAAGGCAACCCCCCCTCACCCCCACCAGAACCCCATGAGGTGGATGCCACTTGCTCCACCAGAGGAAAAAAATTCCTTCCCAACTACAAATATGAAAATTGGACTAAATCCCTGGATCGACATCCTATCCAAAAATGTTCTAGCTCCCATAATCTTTGATATTCTTACTTTTGGAAAGGCATCCAGGCCTGTCTTGAACTTGCATATGTTATTAGACATCACCACATCATGTGGCAGTGATTTCTACAGTCTCACCGCTCTTACTGTAGAGCAGGGGTAGGGAACCTTCGGCTCTCCAGCTGCTGTGAAACTACAACTCCCAACATGCTCCATTCACTTCCATGGGAGTTCCAAGAACAGCAGAGCAAGTATGCATGCTGGGAGTTGTAGTTTTGCAACAGCTGGAGAGCCGTACGTTCCCTAACCCTGCTGTAGAGAATCCCTGGCGATAACCTTTTTTCCTCTAGACCAGGGGTCCTCAAACTTTTTAAACAGTGGGCCGGAGGCAGAGCAGGTCGCACAGACATCGGGAGCGGTGCCCTCCAATAGGTAAAGTGAAGTGCGCTCCATGGCCTGGCCCGAGCTCCCCAGGAGCTTCATTATAAATGCACGCCTGCTGGCGTTGTCGGCGGGACCAGACAGAAGTGCGTGGTGGGCCGCATGTGGCCCTTGGGCCGCAGTTTGAGGACCCCTGCTCTAGACGTAGAGGATCCTCCCTTGTCACAGTTATAGGTCCAGGTGCAAAGAAATCATTGGAAAGACTTCTGTACTATCCATTCTATTTGCACATCATGATCAGGTCATACCTAAACTGTCTTTTTTCTAAACTGAACCCCAAGTTTGATAACCTGCTTTTATACTCTAATGCACCCATCCCCTTATTTACCTTGGGCACCCTCCTCTGCACACTCTAATTCAGCTATATACGTCTTATATACAGATGCATAAAATTGTGCAGCAAGCTTTCAGTGTTGCTGTAGATTTTCCTCTCTCCGCACCTTCATCTCTATCAACATGGGTGCTCTGATATCACCTGCCCTCTCTAACTCCTCTCTATGTCATAACTGGATATTGAGTAATGCAGTACTGAACCAACTGGAAATATTTATGCATCAGTTGGACCACCTCAGGCCCCCTTATACTGCGGGCCCCACAACAGCTGCTATGCTACGGCTGCTGTGGTGGTAGTTCTGCTCCTGCATAAAATACTCTCTAAGGGCTAGTTCACACGTGAGTATAAGGGGAGGTTTTTGACAGCGGAATTCGCGTCCAAAACCTCCCCTTATAATGGTGGTCTATGGAGACCGCCGGGCTTCTGTTCTCCGCTAGCGGCGAGCTGCTGCTAGCGGAGAAAAGAAAGGACATGTCCTTTCTTCAGGCGGAAGCCGCGCTGTCTCAGTCGCGCGGCTTCCGCCCCCCGCAGCTCCCTCCTATGTCGGCTCATTCATTTGAGCCACAGCAGAGGGTTAAGCCGCGACAGCGATGGTCGCGGCGGGCGGGTTTTGACAAGAGAGAGACGCGGCTCGCCGCGTCTCTCTCTGTGTCAAAACCCGCGCGGGCAGTTCACGTGTGAACTAGCCCTTAGGGTGAATTCACACTGAGTAAACGCTAGCTTATTCTGAACGTAAAACACGTTCAGAATAAGCGGCGTCTAAAGCAGCTCCATTCATTTCTATGGGAGCGGGGATACGAGCGCTCCCCATAGAAATGAATGGGCTGCTTCTTTCACTCCGTGCAGTCCCATTGAAGTGAATGGGGAGTGCCGGCGTATACGGCAAGCTCTGCTCATGCCGGAGCGTACACGCCGGCACTCCCCATTCACTTCAATGGGACTGCACGGAGTGAAAGAAGCAGCCCATTCATTTCTATGGGGAGCGCTCGTATCCCCGCTCCCATAGAAATGAATGGAGCTGCTTTAGACGCCGCTTATTCTGAACGTGTTTTACGTTCAGAATAAGCTAGCGTTTACTCAGTGTGAATTCACCCTAAATATGATGGCCACAGGGTCATTAAGGGCAAACAGATGACTCTGCTATCTATGTAGTGGACAGGACGGGTTACTGAAGATCAGCTTCAACTCCTGTCTATTTCTGACTGTTCTCTTTTTATGTTCCAGCTGCTGTGCTGCTGTGAACAACTATTGGCGGGGTTGCTGGGTGCCTGATTCCATTGATATGATATTGATGACCTAACCTAAGTATAAGTCATAAATATCTTTAGCCCTTAGAAATGTTTGAAGGTTAAGGTCACACGTAGTTAGTGCCATAGCAAAAAATTGCTGAAATCAGGGTCGGACTGGCCCGCCGGGGTGCCGGGGGATCCCCCGGTGGGCCCCAGCCTTGACTATTACCGTAGTGCTCATTTCCCCAATGCAGAAGCATTGGTCAGGGGCCCGATCGGGATTTTCAGTGGCCGGGTCGGGCCCCTGAACCAATGCATTTGCACTGGCAAACTGAGCACTTGATAGTGGCAGGGGCCGGATCTGTAAGCTCGGGGCCCCGGCTGCCAGCAGCACTGTAATGGTTAAAGATGCCCGGCTGCAGGCAGTTTCCCAGGGCCCCGACACTTACACCGAGGGGCCTCCTGCCAGGGAGAACTGAAGACTCCGGGACAGCAGCTGCAGTAGCTATTGCTACCATCCTATGTAGAACTCTCTGCCCGGAATTCCCCCTCCCCCTCCCAGCAGTGAGTCATCGCTCACATCGTACTGTGAGGGGACAGAGGGAAGTCTGCTGCTACTGCTGCTGCGATCAGATCATCAACTTTCTACTTCACAAATGTGAGTATATTTTTTTTTCCATTTTTTGGTAAAATGTAATGTTTAATATGTATATGTGTACATTTGTTTAACCCTTAAGTCCTATCATGGTGTCTATCATACACCGCTACCATACACATATCATTATGATAGACACCATGATAGTACTTAAGGGTTAAAGCATGTGTCTTGTATACTGTGTGAGGACTATGTTTGTATACAGGTATGTGTGTGTATACACAGTATGTTATAATAATGTGTGAGTGTATGTATATAGGTAAGTATATATAGTATTCATATATGTGTATATATGGCTTATATATGAATGTGTATATATGTTATAATAATGTATATGAGTGAGCCGCTTATATGTAGCGAACTCATGGTGGCTATGATCCACCGCACTCCTTACGCCATCGGACCCCCTCCCTATTTACGGCTTGCCCCCCACGCACCAGCGCTCCCCCCCCCCCCATACATGCGCTTCCGCACCCATGCGCCTTTCCCCGCCCTTACGTCTGCCTGTGCCCATGTCCCGCCTTCCCTTGCGGTGCTTGTCGATATACAAGTACTGGGGGGGGGGGGGGGGAGCATTCCTCACCGCTCAGCTTCATGGCTGGGCGGTAAGGAACGCCCCCTCTCAGAGTACAGCGCAATAGACGCTACTGTGAGGAAGGGGCGTTCCTGACTGTCAGAAACGCCCTTCTGACACTGAATAGCTACGGTAATGGCACTGATAGCTCTTCACCGGTGGCACAGAATGGGAAAGCTGAATTGAGCGCACTGTCGGCTTTCTAGCGGTGTATTAATCCGCCTGTGCCCCAAATGGTGAAAGGTCCTCTTTAAGGATTAGGTGCAACAGAGAGACGCAGTGTTTTTCATTGAGTTTTTGTCCCCAGCGCCCCGTTATCCTCCTGCCTGTGTCTGTTCAGTCTCATGGTCTTATTTCTGGAAATCCTGTATCTAATTGGTTTCAGTGGTCACATGAGGTGCAGGACTCCCAGCAAAGAGGCGGCGGCATGAGACTAAATGGACACTGGCAGCGGACAATGGAGCAATGGGGACAGGTGAAGGCGCTTTTTATTGATTTATTTTTTATTTTATACCTCCCTCCCAGCACATGAGTTGCTCCAATTCCTGGACAAATCTTTAAAGGATTTATCCATCTTTCTAATATTTATGGTCTGTCCTTAGGATAGGCCATCAATATTACATCTGTGATGATACAACAGCCAGGACCTCTGCAGATCAGCTCTTCCAGGACAGCGTGGCTACAGGTAATGGTAACATTTCTAGGAGCCATGCTGATTACTTTCCATACAGTGTGTAGCAGTGGGTTTAGGTAGTATGTTGTTGCACATTGTATGGCAGGTGAGCTGCATGGCTCCCGACATGTTATTACCTTTAACCGCCCTGTCTCGGTATCGTTGGTCTGCAGGGGTCCTGATGGTGGGCCCCTAGAAAAAATTCCACTGGTGGGCCCTAGACACCCCAGTCCGACCCTGGCTGAAATCATTTGGTTTTTGCTATGGGCTTAACCCCCTGTGGCTGGGATCTATCGAAATCTTGTTCACTGCAGCAGCAATGGAACCACCAGCAGCTGACCTGGCCTAAAGTTGGTCATAGCAATCAATTTATCATTAACAAACACTGTCCAAAATGAGTAACATCTTTTACTTTTTGGCTAAGGCCCCACATAGCAAAATGCAGCTAAAAAACGCTGCAGAAAAGAACGCACCAGAAACGCATCACGTTTTTGGTGTGGATTTCTGTGGATTCTTCTCCCTATAGGAGAAAACACTAGCGGGTCCACAAGTATAATTGAGATGCTTCGATTTTTCTTTTCCACAGTGTTTTTTTTTTTTTTAATGTGTGGATGGGACTCTCATTGACTTTGCAGTACTGTAAAACACTCCTTTTTTTCTGCTGCGTTTCCGCCATATGGGACTTTAGCCTTTAGTAGTCTTGATATCGTTCCTATCCATATGAAACAAATTACTTACTAATTAACATCATTACAAAATACTTCCTTAATTCTAACACATGCTTGTAAAGCTTATACAAGTGTTCTATATTAAAGCTATATTTCCTCATTAGGGCATTTTCGGAACATTTTTTCAGGTTATTTCCTATGTATTATTAGCAGATCTGACAATTTATATAGATTTTTGATCCTACATTTGCATTATAACTGCCTTCTGTGTTAAAACTGCTCATTAAATTGGTCATTATAAAATTGTAGCTCCATAATTTGCAGAGCCTTGGCAAAACGAAAATTATGTATTGAGATCTCCAGACATTAGCCTTGAGGATGATCAATATTCTCCTGCTATGATAAGCTAGGATCAAGGTTACTACTACATGCTTTTGCTTAGTTGAATAGTGGCCAGTCTGCTTTATTTATTTATTTTTGCTCATTTTAGTACTTTACGAAGAAAAAACTTAAGGCTGGAGCCCCACATTGGAAAAAGTTATCGCTTTCCAACAAATCTATTATAATTTATTCCAAGAAACTGGGGTTAAATTGTACCTGAAATCTACACCAGCCCCTTGCATACATTTCAGTTTTGGTGCACAGACTGGCCTAAAAAACACCACGGCTATCAGGAGTCTCACAACTCTCAATAGTGGAACATCTGAAACCAACGAGAATGAAATTCCGACCAACATCTAAACACCAACACATTAATTAATCTGCCCCACTATGTTTTTACAAAATGATGCACTTCAGTATTTTTGGTTCTCCAATAGCAGCATTTACAAAGCAACCGTTAGGCTGAGGCCCCTTGTTCTGCAAACAAAGCTCTTTTTCTTGCATACTTTGCTGCATTTTTTGAGCCAAAGCTAGGAGTGGATTGAGCAGAAGGCAGCAGTATACGTGCTTGCTATATATTTCCCATTCCTTTTGTAGCCATTCTTGGCCTTGGTTCAAAAAAAAAAAACTGCAGCAAAATCTTCAATAGAAAAAGTTAAGTTTCCACAATGTGGCACCTCAGCCTAAGGTCGGGGCCCCATGTAGAATAAATGCCACAGCAAAAACTGCTGCATTTTACATTAAAGGGTTTTTCCAGGCAAAAAATATGATCGTTCAAAAAAGGTCTTTTGCTATTAATATGTCACTGCTATTAATAGGTTAATAAGTGCAACCAAATACCTGTAGCAGTGATTTGAGTGATTTCTGTGTTCTCTTGGAGCTCTTGGCATCCTCTGCATTTGTTTACATTTGCATCTTCCTGTTTTGTGCCTTTCCTAAAACTCCCATAATTCCTTGGCATGCTCTTAGAGCTGAGTCAGCCCAATTCCCTTTCTCAGTAACCCCCCCCCCCCTCACTATCCCTTTCTGTTTCCCTAGCGTGGCCCCCGCATAATATAATGCTCCACAGTGGCCCCCACACAGAAAAATGCTCCACAGTGATCCCTGCACAGTATAATATTTCCACAGTGACCCTGCACAGTATAATATGAGCAACCATGGCCCCACACAGTAGAAAATGCTCCACAGTGCCCCCTGCACAGTAAAATATGCTCCACAGAGGCCCCCCAACATTATAATCTGGATTGTGCATGCGCAGTCATATTATACGCGCTACATACCAGCAGGATTCCCCATTGCCCTCTCTACAGAGGCAGCCTCATTACACTTTCTTTTTCTTCCTGACAGCTCAGGACTTGGGACGTCATTGGCGGCGCCTTCTCTTTGTGACATGTGCCAGCCAGACACCATATTGCTCATGTGTGGGCAGCCAGCACACGCAATGAAGAGGCGGCCTTCCAGCAATGATGTTCTGGGATCTGGATATCCACAGGAGGAGCAGGTAAGTATCATGGGGCTGGGGGGCGGGCTTCTTTCCAGTCACCTTTCAGGGTGCAGATATCCACTATACAGAGAATCCGGAATGTCCTACATATATTATAGTAAAACAAAACAGTATTGTTAAAACATGTACAATATAAAGTTGGGGGGCCTTCTCCTTAAAATACTGATGTATCCTGGGCAACAACTTTAACTACAAAGTGGATAAGATTCTAGATAATGCCATCCGCATGTTGCAGAAAATAATCTGCAGCAGAAATGCTGCAATTTATAAAATGAAAGAGTTTTTGCAAATCGCAGCATGTCAATAATACCTAAGGAAATGCCGGTGGTTTCCATATAGGTCTTGGAAGCAGAAAGTCCGCAGAAGAAAACTCTGTGCAGACTTTCTGTGAAAAGCACTGCAGGAAAAACCCAATGTGTTTCCGCAAAGTTTCATGCAGTATTCCCTTAACATTAACTCTATCATTACCCACATTATTAAGAAAACCTCACACAAACCAACATGTGTGAATACACCTTAAATGGGTTGAAGAAGCCTGCACTGCAGGCCCACAAGCTTTAAAGCACAGGTGAGCACTGACATCTGTCCAGTGAAAACTAAAAAACTGAATAATGAATGTTGTAGTCAGTGACAGGTATCAGTAGGTTACTGTTAGCTACTGGGTCACTCAAAGTAAAGTTGGCCATACACTAGGGACTTGTCGTTCATGACTGGCCTGTGAAGGTTATCCTTCTGGATGACAATGCCATACGTTAAAACAATAAATCACTATCAGCAGATCAATCTCTGCCTTGCTCTGTGACCTGGGCTGGGTTTGTATAGTGAACTAGGCTGAGTATGTCCCACGGTGAACATTTATCATTTATCATGAACAACTTTCCAACTATTGCCAGTAAATGCACCCAAAAAAAGACTAAAAATCCCACACAGTAGGCCAAATCTTTACAATTCTGTTGGGACATAGATTAATAAATAACTCTGCCTTATTAAGAGGATTAGGTTGAAGCAAGCAACATCACATGAGACTGGTTGTGGTATTAAGACCTAAGATTTCCTTAGAAAAGGAACCTAATTATTCTAGAGCATCCTAAAGACTTGGAGTGGGACATACAGTTAATAAAGTCATACCCATGAGTATAAGAGACTCATGGACTTTATATACAGCCATGCTGTAAACAAGAAGCCTGCGACTTTCTTGGAAGTTTCCAAAAGAACAGGATGATGGCTTGTCAAGGTCAGCCATTCTGATTTAGCCAACAGGACGTGGTGAAGCCTTTTTCTCTTTTTCTTGTAATCTCAGACTAGATAGTAACTTTCATGCAGGTCTGACAGGTCTTACCAGCAATAGATTCACACTACAGACAAGTTGAAAAGAATGTTATTTAGACTTCTCTGAATCTTTGTTGTGCCAGGTTGCATAGATCTAAACTTAGGTTAGAAAAACATATCATTTTATAAGGTTTAACAATCTATGCCTAGATGCAGTCTACTGTACGTATATATCACAATAGTTGTATGAATTATGGAATGCTTTTATTCCCGAAACAACACATCTTTTTCCCGTGCGCTTTGTCTAGCATTGTGGTTTAGTTCCTTGATTCTGATCCCATTCAACTCCTGATAAGGGGCTCTATCATTGAGAAAAGTCATTTTAAACTAAGCACATACGTGCATAGCCTTTAGAAAGGCTATTCTATATACCTTGTGTACAGTGGCGTAACTAGGAATGATGGGGCCTTGTGGCGAAGACCTCAACCGACCCCCTCCTCCGCATTTCTGTGCGCTCTATTATGCCCCTAGTGGCCCTTGCACACAGTGTTATGTCCCTTAGTGGCCCCTGTACAAAGTATTATGCCCCATAGTGGCCCCTGCACACGGTATTATGTCCCTTAGTGTCCCCCGCACATACTATTATGTCTCATTGTTGCCCCTGCACACAGTATTATGTCCCTTAGTGTCCCCCGCACATACTATTATGTCTCATAGTTGCCCCTGCACACAGTATTATGTCCCTTAGTGGCCCCTGCACATACTATTATGTCTCATAGTTGCCCCTGCACTCAGTATTATGCTTTTTTCACACCCCAGAGTATAATAATCGGAGACCCAGGGGGAATAAAAACATAAAAAAACCAGTGTTACTTACCTTTCCCCTGACTCCGCTGCAGTCCTCCGCTGTCGTCCTTCTTCAATGACGTCGGACGTCACATGACTCGGGACGCAGGCCGGGTTCATGTGATGTCAGAGGCGTCAGATAACTAGGCCTGAAGCCTGACCGGATCATGGAGAAGTAAGTAACAGTGTTTTTTTATGTTTCTTACCTCTCTCCGGCCTTCGATCATTATATTTGGGGGTCTGCAAAGGTATAATGATAGTCTTTGTGGGGCCTGTGTTGTCACTTACCGATCCCGGCCCAGCCAGGATCGGTAAGTAAATAGGGCCCGTTAACGGCTGGAATTACGGCCTATTAAGAAAAAAGGAAAAAATGCAGCGGTAGCGGCTGTCGCCGGGCCCCCTAATGTCCCAGGCCCCGTGGCAGCCACTACCACTGCTACCTCGGTAGTTACGCCACTGCTTTTGTATGTAAATTGCCTCAGTAGTTTTTGAATGAGACCGTTTTTATTCATATGCTAATTAGCCTCCAGCATGCACTGGAAGTCTCAGCGAGCACTCCTCTCTCTGCTGTGTGCTGTGTGTAAGAGCAGGGAGATGAGTCATCAGCAGTGGCAGCCTGTGCTATACACATAGGAGAGACAGTGCTAGCTGACACTTCCGGGTGCACGCTGGAGCCTAATTAGCATATGAATAAAAACAGGCTCATTCAAAAACTACCTAGGCGATTTACATACAAAAGGTATGTGTGGAACAGCCTTTTCCCAATTATAGGGCTTTAAACAGAACCTGTCATGTATTCTATCCCTTTCAATTTTATATACTTTTAGTCTGTTGTCACTGTACTGAATACCCCATTATTTTAATTTTTCCACTGGTCAAATGGGCCTTCTCTACTGCCCAATGTCTAGTTTTGCACTGATTCTGGGCAGTGGAGACTTACCTCTTGATAGTACACTTATATTGGTACTCTATAGTAATACCATAATACCCTATAGTATAGTAATTTTTGTTAGCAATGCCAGATCCAGAGATATTGATGTATCTCTGGAAATGGCATTGCTCGTGAAAATATAATGTGGTGTTCAGAGTAGAGGTAGCAGTCTAAATGTATATAAAATTGAAAGGGTTAAAAAACATGACATGCCCTCTTTAAGGAGATTACCCAGAAATGATGGCTTACGAGAATTAAAGAAGGACAACTGAGCATATAGGAAAATAAGATATTTCCTTATTATTTACTGGCCTCTGCTGTGATGTTTGTTCTCTCTCTGGTCCTTTTACATAGTCCTGTGTTGGATGAACTCTGAACGTAGTACTGACTCCATTATAAAACATTATTTACATACACTATACACACAGAACAGCTGGTTGTGCCATCAGCTGTATTCTGAATTTTCATAGAAGTGGATAGAAAGAGGTGTGCATGCATCAACTCAAAGTAGTAGTGGCACCAAGCAGAATGGGAGGTGGATGAACCCCCATTCTGGCTATTACACAGAAAATACAGCCTAATCTGCAGGCAGCATGTTACAGAATAGGAGGAACTGAGCAGATTCCTAAGAAATTTTGTAGGAAAAACATTCAGGACAACCATTTATTCACTGAAATATCTTTTCTTTCTATGCTAAGAAGTCAAGGGGGGTTGTCCTATCAGTGATTGACAGCTATCTCTGTATTCACTGAGGTTGACAATCACTGATAGGACCGCCTCTTTGACTACTCAGAGCAGAAAGAGCAGAGATTTTAGTGAATCTGCTCAGCTCTATACCATGCTGCCTGTAAATTCGACCACATTTTCCATTTTCCCTTTGCCTATGGGATGACAGTCAACGCTGCTGAGAATTTATTTAGGCCCATTTAACTCCACAAAGGAGGCATGCTTTAAAGAAGAAACTGATCTTTTGACATTTTAAGACCTTTGTGAAAGAAAGTAAAGCCGCTCTAAGGAAAGCCGCCTGGATTCCACGAGGAAGAGGCCTGCCGTCACAATATTCTAGGCAAAACATGAACATCATTAGTGTGAGAAACAGTGGGAAGGTGTGCCAACTGATCTCCCACTATTATGATGGACTGATGTGTCTGAAGATCAGATCTGGTTATACCTTCCATGAATTATATATATATATGCAATCATAAGATCTTGCCTTATATTATCGGAGAACTTCATGGTGACCACTGATATCCATATAACTTACAGCAGGAGAAAAATTATTCAATATAAACTGTTCTGCAGAACCTTGAAATGTAATTATACCCACAGAAAGTGCATGCGAGACATTCTCCAACATATCCTGAGCTACTAGCTTATGGGTATGATTTATTTATAATGCTACACTTAGAACCATTACTAGTTTAATGGAAATAATATTACATTTTTTACACTTTTGGCTTTCATTTACTATACTGGCAGAATGGTTTCACAGCAGAATTTATACATGTTGTAACTAAATATATAGAGAGAGTATGGTAACCCTTGATTATTCTTATTACAGTGTAATATTAGAAAGATTACAGTCTCAAAGCAGTGTGAGGACCAATGCATTAAAACGTCCAACAGTTAGGAAAGCCCAATTTGAGAACAGAGAGTTGATATGCATCGTGAGTAGAAGTAGACTTTGTGAGGTTGTGGCTGTTTCCTATGTCTGTATCTTTTCCTGATCCCTAGTCTTGGCGCTCTGAGATGATGAGAAAAAAAACCCTGTTCCAGACTCTTCCATTAGCGGTAACTGCACCTCCTGCAGCTTCTGGAACACACTTTAGGGAGGTAAAGGTGAGAGAGGCCAAGATAAAAAGCATTGCCTGGGGATTCTGTGATTGCTCAATTTGAAACATTTCCCTGCGGGGTAGTGAGGGAAGGAGGGGGACATATACTCATCTATTTAGTGGTACCCACTGGTAACTCATTCCCTGCCAGAATGGCCAATATATAGATTTTCATATAAGGGAGGTTGTATGTAGATGCTGTAATGAGCCATGAATAAGAAACATATAAATATCCTGTTTGTAATAGTGACTAATACTAAGATCTACGCAACTAAGATTATTGTCTTTTTATTGAAATATATATTATATGCATCCATGGATCAGAGGCATAGGTTTATGAAAAACAAAAGTCAAAAATTAGAACATTGTAAGATTTGAAACCTCAAAATTGCAAAATCTGTAATTACATCAAAGTCTTGTGTTTTTTTCAAGAAAGAAAGCCAACACAATTATAAGGGAAAAGCGGTACAACGTATGGGGTTGCGAATCTCTAACGCAAGCATTTTTTTCTTAATTAAACAGCTCTTGTTTTAGATTGTGTTCCTGCTGTTGTCCTTTAATTGGTTATTCACATGACCAGAGCTCTATTAAAAATAAATTGACGTTTGCAGCGTGAGGCATGCCAGGTATACTAGAGAAGCTGGTTATATAAACCTACCAGAGAGCTATGTTTAAAGGGCAGTCAGTCACTGGACATAAAGCTATATTTAATAGATTTAATGCTGGATTCTCACTCTATAGTGCACTATATTTTAGCACTGGTAAATGGTATAAATTATGGATTTCAATATATACAGTCCTATGAAAAAGTTTGGGCACCCCTATTAATCTTAATCATTTTTAGTTCTAAATATTTTGGTGTTTGCAACAGCCATTTCAGTTTGATATATCTAATAACTGATGGACACAGTAATATTTCAGGATTGAAATGAGGTTTATTGTACTAACAGAAAATGTGCAATATGCATTAAACCAAAATTTGACCGGTGCAAAAGTATGGGCACCCTTATCATTTTATTGATTTGAATTCCCCTAACTACTTTTTACTGACTTACTGAAGCACAAAATTGGTTTTGTAACCTCAGTGAGCTTTGAACTTCATAGCCAGATGTATCCAATCATAAGAAAAGGTATTTAAGGTGGCCAATTGCAAGTTGATCTCCTATTTGAATCTCCTCTGAAGAGTGGCATCATGGGCTACTCAAAACAACTCTCAAATGATCTGAAAACAAAGATTGTTCAACATAGTTGTTCAGGGGAAGGATACAAAAAGTTGTCTCAGAGATTTAACCTGTCAGTTTCCACTGTGAGGAACATAGTAAGGAAATGGAAGACCACAGGGACAGTTCTTGTTAAGCCCAGAAGTGGCAGGCCAAGAAAAATATCAGAAAGGCAGAGAAGAAGAATGGTGAGAACAGTCAAGGACAATCCACAGACCACCTCCAAAGAGCTGCAGCATCATCTTGCTGCAGATGGTGTCACTGTGCATCGGTCAACTATACAGCGCACTTTGCACAAATAGAAGCTGTATGGGAGAGTGATGAGAAAGAAGCCGTTTCTGCACGTACGCCACAAATAGAGTTGCCTGAGGTATGAAAAAGCACATTTGGACAAGGCAGCTTCATTTTGGAAACAAAAATTGAGTTGTTTGGTTATAAAAAAAAGGCGTTATGCATGGCGTCCAAAAAGAAACAGCATTCCAAGAAAAACACATGCTACCCACTGTAAAATTTGGTGGAGGTTCCATCATGCTTTGGGGCTGTGTGGCCAATGCCGGCATCGGGAATCTTGTTAAAGTTGAAAGTCGCATGGATTCCACTCAGTATCAGCAGATTCTTGAGAATAATGTTCAAGAATCAGTAATGAAGTTGAAGTTACGCCGGGGATGGATATTTCAGCAAGACAATGATCCAAAACACCGCTCCAAATCCTCAGGCATTCATGCAGAGGAATAATTACAATGTTCTGGAATGGCCATCCCAGTCCCCAGACCTGAATATCATTGAACATCTGTGGGATGATTTGAAGCGGGCTGTCCATGCTCGGCGACCATCTAACTTAACTGAACTTGAATTGTTTGTCCAAAATACCTTTATCCAGGATCCAGGAACTGATTAAAAGCTACAGGAAGCGACTAGAGGCTGTTATCTTTGCAAAAGGAGGATCTACTAAATATTAATGTCACTTTTCTGTTGAGGTGCCCATACTTTTGCACCGGTCAAATTTTGGTTTAATGCATATTGCACATTTTCTGTTAGTACAATAAACCTCATTTCAATCCTGAAATATTACTGTGTCCATCAGTTATTAGATATATCAAACTGAAATGGCTGTTGCAAATACCAAAATATTTAGAACTAAAAATGATTAAGATTAATAGGGGTGCCCAAACTTTTTCATAGGACTGTATATATATATATATATATATATATATATATATATATATATATATATATATATATACCGTATTTTTCGGACTATAAGACACACTGGACTATAAGACGCACCTAGGTTTTAGAGGAGGAAAATAGGGAAAAAAAATTTTGAAGCAAAAAATGGTAAAATATTTAATATATGGGAGTTGTAGTTTTGCAACAGCTGCAAGGCCACATTGACAGGTGACCCTGCAGCTGTACGGGGATGCATAGAGTGTTTTTTTTTGTGGGGCCAGCTGTACTTTTTATTTATACCATTTTGGGGAATATCTATTGCTTAGATCACCTTGTATTGAAAAAAACCCCGGTGGTTTATGTTATATATATATATATATATATATATATATATATATATATATATATTTCTAGGGACAGGAGGTGATTTAGAACTTTTATTTATATTTTTAAAGCTTTTTTTTTTTTTTACTATTTTATTCCCCCCCCGGGGGCTTGAACCTGCGGTCACTTGATTGCAAGTCCCATAGACGGCAATACAACTGTATTGCCGTCTATGGGACATTCTGTCTATTAGTATTACGGCTGGTCATAGAGACCAGCCGCAATACTAATACAGCAGTGACAGGCCTGGGAGCCTCATTAGGCTCCCGGCTGTCACCCGAACAGGTCGGCTCCTGCGATATCGCCGCGCAGGAGCCGGCCTGCAACTCTACAGGTACGGGGCCGGTGGGGACTCTGAGGTCTCTTGAGGCGTGAGAGCAATAAAACAGAGGCTCAGGGAGGTGTGGGAAATTAATAAACATTTCCTTTCAGGGGCTGACCCAGACTACAGCAAAGCTTGATCTTTTTGCGACTAGACATCACAGTACAGTCCTGGTCGCAGTATGAATCAATTCACTTACATTTGTGAACAAGTCATATGGCAACACAATGATCTTTGGTTAAGCAACAGAAGTCGTGGCGAAAGTTGTGTAGCCTTAGACTTATCATTGATACTGAGAGCTCCCTAATACCTTTAAATTGTGGTGGTGATGGGGAGCCCCCCCCCATAGAGTGCTTGAGTCCCTTTCCCCTCATAGGTTACTACCTATTAAGGAACAGTCAGAAGATGGGGGGGGCATTCTGCCAATCAACGCTGGGTCTGCATCGAACTTTAAACTTCGAACAGCTAGTAGTGTTCGATCGAGTACGAGTATTTTGAATACCATAGTATTCGATCAAACACCTACTCGCTCATCTCTAATGTGGAGTAAACATATAAATGTATGATTTGTATATGATGACTTTTATACAGGTTACAGAACTACAAGATGGCTTCTAGCACGCTTAACAATTTGTAATAAGGATTTTGCACTTCAGAAGACAGTAACAGCAGCTGAGGTGTTTGCTTGATCATCCAATGTGCATGGCAGACTCCCATCTCTCCCCCCCATGGCAGATTTAGGGGGACAGAAGGATATGGCATCCAGATTTTAACTACCCAGTCCTTTCCATTTTGTGAAAATCGTTTGTTGAGGTAGGAGTGTAGTAATAGGCTTTCTCCCCTCTCCTACATACGTACACATGCACCACTCAGCTGGGCATATACATTTGTGGGGGAGCCTGGCAATATATCTATAGGCTGAACACAGTAACAAATATCTAAAGTGTATGCTCAGTTTTAGATAGTAAATAAACATTTCAGGGTTGCTGAGTGACTAACTTAAGTGGTAACTAACTTTTCAGCAAACTCTGCATACTGTAGATCAACAGCTTGAACAAGTGAATACAGTATAGAAAACTTTGTAACATCCGTATTACAATACGTCACAAAGTGCAATGTATTCCTGGCACTCAAGGTGTTAAGAGGATTCAAAATACTGCACCGAGCAGAGTAAAAACATGGTTTTACTCATGATTTATAAGCCAATTTTCACCCAAGCTGCATGAGGAGGTTGCAGAATCTTTCTGGGTCAATGTGTCACTGGCAAGTGGGTTATTGCTTTAATAATGTAGTGAGAGGAAAGAGAAACACTAGGAATGGAAAAGCAGATGAAATATAGGTGATATACATGTCTCTGTGTGTGTTCCTGTGGATCTGATGCAAATCTCATTGTTTTCCTATTTTGCAAACCAAAAAAAAAGCAATAAACAGATCAACAATATAAATCAGCAATTTCCTGCATAGATATAATATTGTGATTGTGGTATCAAAGTCCAGCTAATATGTTTATATAAGCATTACTTATCAAATTTACACTATATCAATAGTAAAAGCGTAAAAACTAATGACTATTGGTTTTCATATAAATGGATAATCTATCTATCTATCTATCTATCTATCTATCTATCTATCTATCTATCTATCTATCTATCTATCTATCTATCTATCTATGGACACAGACTGCAGATAGCTATATATGGGCCCCTTGCTGTAGCCTGAAACTCAGTGTGTGCACCAGAACGGAAACAGACGGTGCAGATGAAGTGTATCCAGGTCTGTTCCAGGGGAAAGCTTAAATGTAAAGGGGTCATGGTTTCAGAAAGAAAGAAAATGCACAAAACTTAGAAGAGTTTACAGCATAGTAGTTTATTGCCTCTAGTCTCATCAGCCATTGTCCGGTACTGATTATACATAAGGTGGCCAAAATGCAACAAATACTGGTCCACTCTGCCAAGCTTTTTTAACTACCTGTACATGCCGACCGCCTATTGTCTAGGCAATTGGTAGTTAGCTCAGAAAAACTAGAATATCAGAAAAAAAAGTGTATTATGACCTTATATGACACAATGTGTAATAATAATAATAATCATAAACATCACTACAATGCCCACATCACTAGCAAGACAAAGGCCCTTGTGACACAAATGTATTTTTGTCTACTTATTTATTTACATTTATAAAAAAAAAATCTCTATTGTAATGGAAAAGGAAAACTATTTAAATTTTTTTAGTAGCATATGAATAATGTGGAAAAGATGTATTTCCCTTTTTTTAACATTTTACCAGATATCACCAGAATAAATTAAATAAATAAATAAATAAATTACCAGAATATTTACCAGATATTACCAGAAAAAAATATAAAGGACATACAAATAAAGCCATATGTATCACCAAAAAAAAGAAAAGACTGCAAAGATGATTTCCTTAACCTGAAGGAAAAAAATGTTTTAGCCTTCAAAACTGCACATACCAAAAAACCTGAAATGCTTCCAATTGGGAACCAGGAAGATGGCCTAGTCCTGAAGTGGTTAAAATCTACCTCCCTACACAACAGGGAGCATTACACTTCACTTGTGAAAATTCTTACATGATCATTTATATGTTGAAACTTTAATGTGCAGTCTGGCTGAGTCACTGCAATGCAGAAAGTATTGTCCTTTTCTTGTGACATTTCTTTGTATAGAATTATATTCTTCTTGAAATTGCCCTTAGGATGCTCGTACTCTTATACTGGAAAGTGAATGTGACATTGCATATTATAAACACAATCCTTTATATCCGGGTGTAGTCACTGTAACATTGGACTATCAAGAGGGTTTAAGACTCAACTTGTGCGCCCTTAGGCAGAGATATAGCTAGGCCTTTCTTCAAGTGGGCAAGGATTTAGTTTGCTTACCTGTATATCTTAAAGAGGACCTGTCAGCGGGTCAGTAAAGCTCATTGATATACATCATCTGATTAGAGTATACCAGCCAAGTGGGAGATAACACTACGTGACATACAGAACACAGAGACCCCGCCCCCTAAGAAACCACAGTGTTACAGCCCACTTGGCTAGCATTCCTATATTTGTATCAACACTAAAAAGGGCTTGTATCTGTGTGTAGAAACCCAGAAGAAACGCAAAATCATGGCCGCAAAATAATGCGGTGTATACGCTCCTAACTCCCATTTAAATGAATGGGAGCATTTTGAGCGTGTCATCTGCCGGCACGTGTATACGTGCCAGATTGCGCTCCACTTTCCTCCGTGTGAACTCCCCTTACAGTGTTCTCAGTACCAGTACAGTTGCAGTGTTCTCAGTAGCAGCGCATTTGCAGTGTTCTCAGTACCAGTGCAGTTGCTGAAAGAAGACTGCTTGTCTCCTTCAACTTCAGTTTCCAACCCATTCACAGTGGACCAGGCCATTTAAGGGGGCAATGTATGAGCTACATATAAAAGTATATCTAACGATATCTATGTAGGTATATGTTTTACTGAAAAATTGTGGTGAATTTCCAGACTGATATTATCCCCAGTGATGAGGTAATGTCGGAGTGCAACCCCCTACTCACTTGGATGGGGATACTGAGATATACTCAGGCAATACAAGCAGGTTTATATACAGACATTTCAGAGAAAGTCTCTTTTTCCATCTAATGTCCACTTTTAGAGAAATCCTCAAAATATTTCGAATACTTGAAGCCATAAGTTGTTAATTCAGTTTTGCAGGATGTAACAGGCACAGTCACCTGCCTTGTATAGCTTATCAACCAACTGTATCAAAAAAGTGCATTGCAGAGAAGGTGCATAGTGTTGCTGGCATCTTTATATGTGCAGTAGTGACTGGCATTTATTTTGTGATTATCCCTAGTATATTAGAATTGTCTGTAAATATAAGATTATTGGGGTATTCTAGAGAATGTTCATTTATAGGCATTGTGGCTAATTCAGCAGAACATTTGGCAAGTGCTATTTCCCATTTAAAGTGACAGCACTATGAGGTACAATATATTTTATCTTTTATCTTCCAAAAGTCTCTTCAACCGCAACAACCTGAAATTGGATACAGCACCACACTGACTATGTCCATCCTTACAGTGTCGCTATATTAGATATAGTCTGATGCACACTGCCTAGTTCTGATTGGGACTCAGAAACTGGACCATTGGAGGATACTGAACCTTCATTAGAACTGGTACAGAACATCAGACTCTGTTTCATAATATATCTATTATATTAGTCAAGTGTTCACAATAGACCAGGCAGAAAAAACTTTTATAGAGAAGCTTAAGTATTAGAGATGAGCGAACACTAAAATGTTCGAGGTTCGAAATTCGATTCGAACAGCCGCTCAATGTTCGTGTGTTCGAACGGGTTTCGAACCCCATTATAGTCTATGGGGAACAGATACTCGTTAAGGGGGAAACCCAAATCCGTGTCTGGAGGGTCACCAAGTCCACTATGACACCCCAGGAAATGATGCCAACACCTCTGGAATGACACTGGGACAGCAGGGGAAGCATGTCTGGGGGCATCTAACACACCAAAGACCCTCTATTACCCCAACATCACAGCCTAACAACTACACACTTTACACATTCAAAAAAACCTCTATCAAAGTGGGAAAATACCTGGAAACCTTCTTTACTCCCCAAATGGATGGACACAAACCCCAATTTAAGCTCAACAAACAGTAACAACCACCCCTTTAAATCACGTTCCCCATGACAACCACAAATGGAATAGGCAATGGGAATTCCAAAAGCCCTCACCCTTAACTGTCATTTTGAGTGTGTGTGTGTGTGTGTGATGTGGTAAGACCTTCCAAAATTCACTTTTCTAGCCCTTAAAATGAGCCCTTCCAAACAAAGTTACAGGACCTTAAGCTGAGCTACCAGCAGAGATTGAGGCCCTTGGCATGAGTAGAGCCTTGCACCAGCAGTGTTTTTGGCACTTAGGGTGAGTTGAGCCTTGTACCAGCGTGTGTCCCTTAACATCAGGCGGGCCCTAAGTTCTGCGCTTTGCACAAAAGTTCCACATTAACTAGGCTGAATGGTACAAAGATTAGTAGGCCCGAGAACCAGGAACAGGTCTTGCAATGGCTGTCGGATAACGCTTAAAGCACATTGTCCACCAGCCAGGCAGCCTCTACCTCCTCTTACCCAACAGTCTTGTCCTCCTTCCACCCAAAATTCCCAATCTTCCCAGAACAATAACCCCAACTGTCCCTGCTCCCCAGAGCTGTTCTCCCTTCCTTTGACTGTACCGCAACCTGCCCCTCCATTTCGCGATTCCACGGACCTAACAGACGAGTATCTGTGTCCAGATGCTCAAACACTAGAGTCTCCTCCATTCCATCTCCGGTCGATTTGGTGGCGGATGACCAGCAACCCACCCTCATCGACGACGATGAGACGCAGTTGCTGTCAGGGCAGCCAGTTGACATGCGCATTGTGCAGGAGGAGGAGGCGAGACAGGAGTTGGAAGAGGAGGTGGTGGACGACGAGGACACCGACCCCACCTGGACAAGGCAGATGTCAAGCTGGGAAAGTAGTGTGGATGTTGAGGCAGGTGCAGCACCAAAAAGGGTAGCTAGAGGCAGAGACATGTCCAGAGACAGAGGTCAGCTGCTTTACCGAAGCCAGGCCAGACCCGGAATGTCCGAAGATGTTCCCTTTTGTACCCAGCCCAGAAAAACTCCCCCATCGAGGGCACGTTTCTTGAAGGTGTAGAGTTTTTTCAAGGAATGCGCCGAGGACAGATATAGTGTCGTCTACACAATTTGCCTCTCGAAATCGAGTAGGGGCCCTGAGAAGAGCAACCTGTCCACCACTTCAATGCACCGTCATTTGGAATCCAAGCAATGGAATCAGTGGCAGGCAGCAACGGCAGGACAAACGTCGCCCGCCGTTCATGCCACTGCCTCTGCTCACAGTGCTGGCGATGCACTCCAGAGGACGAGCCAGGACATCACTTCATCTGCCTCCGCCACTTTGTTGACTTCTCCCTCATCCTCCCCTGTTTCTGTCTTATCTCCTTCTCCTGCACCATCAAAGGCACCATCAGGCGCTTCTTTACAACAACCCACCATCTCTCAGACATTGGAGCGCCGGCAGAAATACACCGCTAACCACCCACCCACGCAAGCCTAGAACGTCAACATCGCTAAACTGCTGGCCCAGGAGAGGTTGGCGTTCCGGCTTGTTGAAACTCCCGCCTTCCCGGACCTGATGGCAACTGTGGCACCTCACTATGCCGTCCCTAGCCGTCTCAACTTCTCCCGCTGTAGCGTCCCCGCCTTGCACCAGCACGTGTCACTCAACATCAGGTGGGCCCTTAGTTCCGCGCTTTGCTGCAAGGTCCACTTGACCACCGACACTTGGACAAGCGCCTGTGGTCAGGGATGCTGCAGTGCTTATCTTTAATGACAGGCAGGGTGAATGTGGTGGAGTCTGTTCCCCGGGTGCAAACTGGCCAAAATTCATGGCAGGAGTAGACTGAAACCCTACGACGCTGCAACCTCCACCACAGCTACTAGCGGCAAACGCTAAAACACTGGTGTGGGGAGACGTCAGCAGGCGGTGCTGAAGCTCATCAGCTTGGGGGACAGACAGCACAGTGCCTCCGAGGTCAGGGATGCCATCCTGGCTGAGATGGCATTTTTTTTCCCCTGCTGCACCTGGGGCCTGGCATTTTTACGCCTGTGATAATGGCTGGAACCTGGTAGCGGCTCTGGAGCTTGCCAGCCTCCAACACGTTCCATTTTTGGCCCACGTCTAACCTAGTGGTGCAAAGTTTTTTAAAAACATACCCAAATGTACCGAAGCTACTGTTGAAAATGCGGCGCTTGTGCGCCCACTTTTGCAAGTGTACAGGAGTCGCTGCTAGCCTAAAAACACTCTAGCAAGGCCTACATCTGTCCAAACACAGGCTGTTGTCCGTCATTCACACACGCTGAAACCCTACAATACCATATCTTGAGCAGGGTGTGTGAGCTGCACAGACCTTTGATGGAGTTCCATCTACAAAACCCAAGGGTTCCTCAAAGTCAGCTCCCAAAGTTTCTGCACCATGAGTTTCCAGGGGTGGCAGAGTTATGGCTAGGGGCAGAGGCATGGATAGGGATGATGTCTAGGGGCAAAAGCAGTGTGGATGTGGAGGCAAGCTAAGCAGGAAAAACTGGGGGTACAAGCTAAGGCATGGACTGGGGTGATGTCTAGGGGCAAAAGCAGTGTGGATGTGGAGGCAAGCTAAGCAGGAAAAACTGGGGGTATAAGCTAAGGCATGGACTGGGGTGATGTCTAGGGGCAAAAGCAGTGTGGATGTGGAGGCAAGCTAAGCAGGGAAAACTGGGGGTACAAGCTAAGGCATGGACTGGGGTGATGTCTAGGGGCAAAAGCAGTGTGGATGTGGAGGCAAGCTAAGCAGGGAAAATGGTGGCTAGAGGCAAAGGGATGTCCATAGGCAGCAAGGGCAAAGATGCAAAACTCTCCCGTTTCAAGAATTTTCCTGACTTTTCTCCCCACAAAACATTCCTGGGAGGAGGGCTGAAACACCACCCTCCTCCTCCTCCGCTGTTAGATTGACCCCAGCTACGAGCTGAAAACGCTGCAACACTGGTGTGGGGAGACGTCAGCAGGCTGGGCTGAAGCTCATCAGCTTGGGAGACGGACAGCACACTGCCTCTGAGGTCAGGGATGCCATCCTGGATGAGATGGCAATTTGTTTATCCCCGCTGCCCCTGGGGCCAGGCTTTTTTGTCTTGTTGGAGGGCTCTGGAGCTTGCCAGCCTCCAACACGTTCCATGCCTGGCCCACGTGTTCAATGTAGTGGTGCAATGATTTTTAAAAACATACCCCAAATTAGCTGAGCTAAGGGTGAAAGTGCGGCACTTGGACACCCACTTTCCCAAGTCTACAGTACCTGGAGCTAGCCGCAATACACTCCAGCAAGGCCTACATCTGCCTGAAGCACCTACTGTTGTGCGAGGTCACCACACGCTCTAACCCTAGATACCGTATGTTCAGCAGGGTGTGTGAGCAGCAGAGACCTTTGATGGAGTACCAGCTACAAAACCCAAGGGTTCCTCAGAGTCAGCTCCCTCACTTTCTGCACCATGAGTTTCCATGGGTGGCAGACTTATGGCTAGAGGCACAGGCATGGATAGGGGTGATGTGTAGGGGCAAAAGCAGTGTGGATGTGGAGGCAAGCTAAGCAGCAAAAACTGGGGGTACAAGCAGCCGGTGGCATCATCACTGACAAGCACAGCTGTCTGTCAGCTGACAGGCTGACTTTCACCAAAATGAACAGACAATGGATAGACTCATCATATACATGTCAGTTACATGACAAATTTAGTGCAATTTGCAAGTCCAAGATGGTTTGGAGATCTGCGGAGAGGAATCTCACCACCTCTTGCGGGTGCCATCATTTGGAAGGCAAGCCCTGGGCTCAGTGGGTGAGAGCAAGCGCAGGATAATCGTCGTTTGGCCTGGCGGCCACTGCCTCTCCCACTGTTGACAGGGCTGGCGCTGCAGTCCAGACCAGCAGCCAGGACACCTCCACATCTGCCTCTGACACTTTGGGGAGTTCACCCTTATCCTCACCTTTTCCTGCCATTTCTCTTTTTGCCCGCGCCATCATGCGCCTCTTCCCAGCAACTCCCCATCTCCCAAGCCTTTCATTTCATGCTAAAGTACAGCGCAACCCACCCACATGCCCAAGGCTTCAACGGCCTCATCTCAAGAAATCTGGCCCAGGAGATGTTGGAATCCCGGCTGGGGGACACTCTGCCCTTTTTGGGCAGAGTGTCTACTGCGCCACCGCACTGTGCCGTCCACACCAGCACTTTCCCCCAAACATGAGGCGGTCCCTAAATTCAGCGCTTAGCCCTAAAGTTCCATGTGACCAGTTACGAATGGACAAGTGCATGCGGACAGGGACGCTACCTTTCAATTTGGGCACAGTGGTTGAATGTAGTTGAGGCGTGGACCGGGTCGCAAAATGTGGTGGCCTGACTTGTCTCCCCACACAACATTCCTGGGAGGAGGGCTGAAACACCACCCTCCTCCGCTGTTAAATTGACCCCAGCTACGAGCTGGAAACGCTGCAACACTGGTGTGGGGAGACGTCAGCGGGCCGTGCTGAAGCTCATCAGCTTGGGGGCCAGACAGCACACTACCTACAAAGTGAGTCATGTCATCCTCGATGAGACGGCAATGTGGTTTTTGCCACTGCACCTGGGCCCAGGCATGTTGTCATGTGTGATAATGGCCGTAACCTGGGATTGGCTCTGTAGCTTGGCAGCCTGCAACATATTCCATGCCTGGGCCACGTTTTTAACTCATTGCTGCTAATCTTTTGAAAAAGGTACCCCAATGTTCCTGAGCTACTGGTGAAAGTGTGGCGCTTGTGCGGATAGTTTTTAAAGTCTATAGTTGCCGCTGCTAGCCTCTATGCACTCCTACAACGCCTGTACCTGCTGGAACAACGGCTGTTGTGCGACGTCTCCACACTGCTGGCACTAAACATATCATGTGTTGAGCAGAGTGTGTGAGCAGCACAGACCTTTGATGTAGTTCCAACTCCAAAACCCTCGGGTTCGTCAAAGTCAACTCCCTCAGTTGCTCAACCATGAGTGGCAGACTTATGTGAAATCCCATCCCATCCATTGCACTGGACACGAAACATTAGCATGCGCTCAGCACAACTTCGGATATGGCAGCTGCGTTAAGCAGGGTGCAGGGTACAACACAGACCAGGCCCGAGCACCAGGAACAGGTGTTAGAAATACTGCAGCATCTGCCATTTCCTTCCAATTTTGGGGTTTTGGACCCGCCACCGACTTGTCTGGACCTAAGTGGGGATCATGAGACACAGTTGCCATCAAGGCAAGCTGTGGTCATGTGCGGTTTGCAGTAAGGGGGCAGCGCGCAATTGGAAGAGGAGTTGGTGGATGACGAGGCCACCGACCCCACATGGACAGGGGTGATGTCTAGGGGCTAAAGCAGTGTAGATGTAGAGGGAAGCTAAATCAACAAAAAACCTGGGTAGAAGCAAAGGCATAAACTGGGGTGATGTTTAGGGGCTAAAGCAGTGTAGATGTGGAGGGAAGCTAATTCAACAAAAAAAACGGTAGAAACAAAGGCATAAACTGGGGTGATGTTTAGGGGTGAAAGCAGTGTAGATGTGGAGGGAAGCTAAGCAGCAAAAACAGTGGGTAGAAGCAAAGGCATGCAAAACTCTACCCTGTTGGAAGACTTATTCCTAGGTCTGGAACACGTTAATGGCCCCCCTGGACAAATTACTGCCACTCAGGGGCCTAGTGTCACCAGGAGGGACTAGTATAGGCGCATGTTGTGGGAATACCTGGCCGACACCAGCTCTGTCCTCTCCGATCCCTCTGTGCTCTACAGCCTACACTTATTTTCTCATCTTTTTTTCTGAACTGCACATCTCTTGCCTGCTTCCTTTGGGATCTTAGAAATGGTGGTCCACTTCCACAGATGGTAACTTCAATAGACAGTGTAACGGGAGTAGCTGAGGGATCGCTGTCTTAACCACTTTTTGGCACATAATTAACTTCCAAAGCCAAATATGGTGCAAGTATATGATGCAAGGACACCTACACACCTATCTCTGACACATTGGGGAGTTCACCCTCATGCGCCCTTTTGGCCTGCACCATCATGCGCCTCTTCCCAGCCACTCCACATTTCCCAAGCTTTTCATTGCAGGCAGAAGTACAACACAACCCACCCCCATGCCCAAGCCTTTAACAGCCTCATCGATCAACTGCTGGCCCTGGAGATGTTGGTGTTTGTTTATGCTTCTGGAGACCCAGGCCTTCCGTCAGCAGATGGCAGCTGGGGCACCTCCCTATGCTGGGCCTAGCCGTTACTACTTCTCTTGGTGTGCTGTCCCTGCCTTGCGCCTGCATGTGTCCCATAACATCAGTCGGGCCCAGAGCTCTGCGCTTTGCTGCAAGGTCCACTTGACCACCGACACTTGGACAAGCGCCTGTGGTCAGGGATGCTGCAGTGCTTATCTTTAATGACAGGCAGGGTGAATGTGGTGGAGTCTGTTCCCCGGGTGCAAACTGGGGTGGCCTATCTCCTCTCCCAGGCCATGGCAGGAGTAGACTGAAACCCTACGACGCTGCAACCTCCACCACAGCTACTAGCGGCAAACGCTAAAACACTGGCGTGGGGAGACGTCAGCAGGCGGTGCTGAAGCTCATCAGCTTGGGGGACAGACAGCACAGTGCCTCCGAGGTCAGGGATGCCATCCTGGCTGAGATGGCATTTTTTTTCCCCTGCTACACCTGGGGCCTGGCATTTTTGCGCCTGTGATAATGGCTGGAACCTGGTAGCAGATCTGGAGCTGGAGACTCAAACACGGTCCACGCATGGCCCACGTTTTCCAACTTGTTGGTGCCATGTTTCTTTGAAACCTACACCATTGTGCCTGATATACAGGTCAAAGTGGGGCCATTTTCGTAAGTGAGAACTAGCCTCTGCTAGGCAGAAAACATTCAGAGCACACTCCTCTCATCTTCACACCGTTGGCTGGCGGAGGAAGACGAGGGGGTTGGAGTGGCATCTGATGTCCCTATCCCACACGAGGCTAGAGGGTGCACTTCAGTGCATCCCATTGCTTCACCACAAATGGTGTGAAGGGGAGTGGAAAATGGAGGAAATGGAGAGTGACCCTTACAGTTGGGGCCAGCAAAGGCATGCCAAGTAACACACTGGCACACATGGCTGACTTCATCTTGGGTTGCTTTTCAACACATATTTCACATCATGAAGAACAAATAATACTGGATTTTTACAAGCCTCGAACCCCGGTCTAGGTCTAATGTCTGTTCCTTTCTTATATTAGGGGAGAGGGAAAAAAAATTACTTCAGTGATACGTTTAGCGTACATAGACTGACTATTAATGTGTATCCCACTTAGTGTTGTTAGGGTTACACACCGTCACAACCTGGCTAAAGCTTCTATAGCTGTTAATAAAGTCAACATAACTTTACGGTATCCAAAAAGACAGCTGGTACCGACAGAGAGCAAGACAAATGTCAACCAAAGCTGTGAGCTCTGAACACCCACAGTGACTTTGGCGTCATCATCATTATAAGGGAGCGGGTGGTAATAAATAACTTGGCAGTGCCTAAAACCCAAAAAGCTTATACAACTATATTTACATTAAGATACACAAATGACACTTTTCAGTAGCATGTCATGAGACAAGCTGATAAGCTCTTCCTTTGTGCAGTGCTATTTGAAAGTTAAACGCTGCCTTTATTTTAATTCTGGAGAAGGTGCAGACATTAGATTTAGAACATGTTGTCTTCATTGTCCAAATCCTCTATATAGGTAACGTGTTTTTCGGGCCGAGCTGTCTGGGAACGAGCTGGTGCAGCACTGACAACCTGGGTGAATATGGCAAGAGCCTGAGATGTAGGGTGAATGAATCCCCAAATTATTTGTGGAATTCCCAGTGAGACAATGGCACTATCTACCAGTAGCAAAAATTGTGGGTGCACGTAACCCCCATATATTCTTTGAATTCCCAGTGAGACAATGGCACTGTATAGCAGTAGCAAAAATTGTGGGTGCACGTAACCCCAATATATTCTTTGAATTACCAGTCAGAAACTGGCACTATATGGCAGTAGCAAGAAATGAGGGTATTTGTAACCCCAATATATTCTTTGAATTCCCAGTCAGACAATGGCACTATATACCAGTAGCAAAAATTGTGGGTGCACATAACCCCAATATATTCTTTGAATTCCCAGTGAGACAATGGCACTGTATAGCAGTAGCAAAAATTGTGGGTGCACATAACCCCCATATATTCTTTGAATTCCCAGTCAGACAATGGCACTATATACCAGTAGTAAAAATTGTGGGTGCACATAACCCCAATATATTCTTTGAATTCCCAGTGAGACAATGGCACTGTATAGCAGTACCAAAATTGTGGGTGCACGTAACCCCCATATATTCTTTGAATTCCCAGTCAGACAATGGCACTATATACCAGTAGTAAAAATTGTGGGTGCACATAACCCCAATATATTCTTTGAATTACCAGTGAGACAATGGCACTGTATAGCAGTAGCAAAAATTGTGGGTGCACTAACCCCCATATATTCTTTGAATTCCCAGTCAGACAATGGCACTATATACCAGTAGTAAAAATTGTGGGTGCACATAACCCCAATATATTCTTTGAATTCCCAGTGAGACAATGGCACTGTATAGCAGTAGCAAAAATTGTGGGTGCACGTAACCCCCATATATTTTTTGAATTCCCAGTCAGACAATGGCACTGTATACCAGTAGTAAAAATTGTGGGTGCACATAACCCCAATATATTCTTTGAATTCCCAGTGAGACAATGGCACTGTATAGCAGTAGCAAAAATTGTGGGTGCACGTAACCCCCATATATTCTTTGAATTCCCAGTCAGACAATGGCACTATATACCAGTAGTAAAAATTGTGGGTGCACATAACCCCAATATATTCTTTGAATTCCCAGTGAGACAATGGCACCGTATAGCAGTAGCAAAAATTGTGGGTGCACGTAACCCCCATATATTCTTTGAATTCCCAGTCAGACAATGGCACTGTATACCAGTAGTAAAAATTGTGGGTGCACATAACCCCAATATATTCTTTGAATTCCCAGTGAGACAATGGCACTGTATAGCAGTAGCAAAAATTGTGGGTGCACGTAACCCCCATATATTCTTTGAATTCCCAGTCAGACAATGGCACTATATACCAGTAGTAAAAATTGTGGGTGCACATAACCCCAATATATTCTTTGAATTCCCAGTGAGACAATATCACTGTATAGCAGTAGCAAAAATTGTGGGTGCACGTAACCCCATATATTCTTTGAATTCCCAGTCAGACAATGGCACTGTATACCAGTAGTAAAAATTGTGGGTGCACATAACCCCAATATATTCTTTGAATTCCCAGTGAGACAATGGCACTGTATAGCAGTAGCAAAAATTGTGGGTGCACGTAACCCCCATATATTCTTTGAATTCCCAGTCAGACAATGGCACTATATACCAGTAGTAAAAATTGTGGGTGCACATAACCCCAATATAATCTTTGAATTCCCAGTGAGACAATGGCACTGTATAGCAGTAGCAAAAATTGTGGGTGCACGTAACCCCCATATATTCTTTGAATTCCCAGTCAGACAATGGCACTATATACCAGTAGTAAAAATTGTGGGTGCACATAACCCCAATATATTCTTTGAATTCCCAGTGAGACAATGGCACTGTATAGCAGTAGCTAAAATTGTGGGTGCACGTAACCCCCATATATTCTTTGAATTCCCAGTCAGACAATGGCACTGTATACCAGTAGTAAAAATTGTGGGTGCACATAACCCCAATATATTCTTTGAATTCCCAGTGAGACAATGGCACTGTATAGCAGTAGCAAAAATTGTGGGTGCACGTAACCCCCATATATTCTTTGAATTCCCAGTCAGACAATGGCACTGTATAGCAGTAGCAAAAATTGTGGGTGCACGTAACCCCCATATATTTTTTGAATTCCCAGTCAGACAATGGCACTGTATACCAGTAGTAAAAATTGTGGGTGCACATAACCCCAATATATTCTTTGAATTCCCAGTGAGACAATGGCACTGTATAGCAGTAGCAAAAATTGTGGGTGCACGTAACCCCCATATATTCTTTGAATTCCCAGTCAGACAATGGCACTATATACCAGTAGTAAAAATTGTGGGTGCACATAACCCAAATATATTCTTTGAATTCCCAGTGAGACAATGGCACTGTATAGCAGTAGCAAAAATTGTGGGTGCACGTAACCCCCATATATTCTTTGAATTCCCAGTCAGACAATGGCACTATATACCAGTAGTAAAAATTGTGGGTGCACATAACCCCAATATAATCTTTGAATTCCCAGTGAGACAATGGCACTGTATAGCAGTAGCAAAAATTGTGGGTGCACGTAACCCCCATATATTCTTTGAATTCCCAGTCAGACAATGGCACTATATACCAGTAGTAAAAATTGTGGGTGCACATAACCCCAATATATTCTTTGAATTCCCAGTGAGACAATGGCACTGTATAGCAGTAGCTAAAATTGTGGGTGCACGTAACCCCCATATATTCTTTGAATTCCCAGTCAGACAATGGCACTGTATACCAGTAGTAAAAATTGTGGGTGCACATAACCCCAATATATTCTTTGAATTCCCAGTGAGACAATGGCACTGTATAGCAGTAGCAAAAATTGTGGGTGCACGTAACCCCCATATATTCTTTGAATTCCCAGTGAGACAATGGCACTGTATAGCAGTAGCAAAAATTGTGGGTGCACGTAACCCCCATATATTTTTTGAATTCCCAGTCAGACAATGGCACTGTATACCAGTAGTAAAAATTGTGGGTGCACATAACCCCAATATATTCTTTGAATTCCCAGTGAGACAATGGCACTGTATAGCAGTAGCAAAAATTGTGGGTGCACGTAACCCCCATATATTCTTTGAATTCCCAGTGAGACAATGGCACTGTATAGCAGTAGCAAAAATTGTGGGTGCACGTAACCCCCATATATTTTTTGAATTCCCAGTCAGACAATGGCACTGTATACCAGTAGTAAAAATTGTGGGTGCACATAACCCCAATATATTCTTTGAATTCCCAGTGAGACAATGGCACTGTATAGCAGTAGCAAAAATTGTGGGTGCACGTAACCCCCATATATTCTTTGAATTCCCAGTCAGACAATGGCACTATATACCAGTAGTAAAAATTGTGGGTGCACATAACCCCAATATATTCTTTGAATTCCCAGTGAGACAATGGCACCGTATAGCAGTAGCAAAAATTGTGGGTGCACGTAACCCCCATATATTCTTTGAATTCCCAGTCAGACAATGGCACTGTATACCAGTAGTAAAAATTGTGGGTGCACATAACCCCAATATATTCTTTGAATTCCCAGTGAGACAATGGCACTGTATAGCAGTAGCAAAAATTGTGGGTGCACGTAACCCCCATATATTCTTTGAATTCCCAGTCAGACAATGGCACTATATACCAGTAGTAAAAATTGTGGGTGCACATAACCCCAATATATTCTTTGAATTCCCAGTGAGACAATATCACTGTATAGCAGTAGCAAAAATTGTGGGTGCACGTAACCCCCATATATTCTTTGAATTCCCAGTCAGACAATGGCACTGTATACCAGTAGTAAAAATTGTGGGTGCACATAACCCCAATATATTCTTTGAATTCCCAGTGAGACAATGGCACTGTATAGCAGTAGCAAAAATTGTGGGTGCACGTAACCCCCATATATTCTTTGAATTCCCAGTCAGACAATGGCACTATATACCAGTAGTAAAAATTGTGGGTGCACATAACCCCAATATAATCTTTGAATTCCCAGTGAGACAATGGCACTGTATAGCAGTAGCAAAAATTGTGGGTGCACGTAACCCCCATATATTCTTTGAATTCCCAGTCAGACAATGGCACTATATACCAGTAGTAAAAATTGTGGGTGCACATAACCCCAATATATTCTTTGAATTCCCAGTGAGACAATGGCACTGTATAGCAGTAGCTAAAATTGTGGGTGCACGTAACCCCCATATATTCTTTGAATTCCCAGTCAGACAATGGCACTGTATACCAGTAGTAAAAATTGTGGGTGCACATAACCCCAATATATTCTTTGAATTCCCAGTGAGACAATGGCACTGTATAGCAGTAGCAAAAATTGTGGGTGCACGTAACCCCCATATATTCTTTGAATTCCCAGTCAGACAATGGCACTGTATACCAGTAGTAAAAATTGTGGGTGCACATAACCCCAATATAATCTTTGAATTCCCAGTGAGACAATGGCACTGTATAGCAGTAGCAAAAATTGTGGGTGCACGTAACCCCCATATATTCTTTGAATTCCCAGTCAGACAATGGCACTATATACCAGTAGTAAAAATTGTGGGTGCACATAACCCCAATATATTCTTTGAATTCCCAGTGAGACAATGGCACTGTATAGCAGTAGCAAAAATTGTGGGTGCACGTAACCCCCATATATTCTTTGAATTCCCAGTCAGACAATGGCACTGTATACCAGTAGTAAAAATTGTGGGTGCACATAACCCCAATATATTCTTTGAATTCCCAGTGAGACAATGGCACTGTATAGCAGTAGCAAAAATTGTGGGTGCACGTAACCCCCATATATTCTTTGAATTCCCAGTCAGACAATGGCACTGTATACCAGTAGTAAAAATTGTGGGTGCACATAACCCCAATATATTCTTTGAATTCCCAGTGAGACAATGGCACTGTATACCAGTAGTAAAAATTGTGGGTGCACATAACCCCAATATATTCTTTGAATTCCCAGTGAGACAATGGCACTGTATACCAGTAGTAAAAATTGTGGGTGCACATAACCCCAATATATTCTTTGAATTCCCAGTCAGACAATGGAACTGTATAGCAGTAGCAAAAATCGTGGGTGCACGTAACCCCCATATATTCTTTGAATTCCCAGTCAGACAATGGCACTGTATACCAGTAGTAAAAATTGTGGGTGCACATAACCCCAATATATTCTTTGAATTCCCAGTGAGACAATGGCACTGTATAGCAGTAGCAAAAATTGTGGGTGCACGTAACCCCCATATATTCTTTGAATTCCCAGTCAGACAATGGCACTATATACCAGTAGTAAAAATTGTGGGTGCACATAACCCCAATATATTCTTTGAATTCCCAGTGAGACAATGGCACTGTATAGCAGTAGCAAAAATTGTGGGTGCACGTAACCCCCATATATTCTTTGAATTCCCAGTCAGACAATGGCACTGTATACCAGTAGTAAAAATTGTGGGTGCACATAACCCCAATATATTCTTTGAATTCCCAGTGAGACAATGGCACTGTATAGCAGTAGCAAAAATTGTGGGTGCACGTAACCCCCATATATTCTTTGAATTCCCAGTCAGACAATGGCACTGTATACCAGTAGTAAAAATTGTGGGTGCACATAACCCCAATATATTCTTTGAATTCCCAGTGAGACAATGGCACTGTATAGCAGTAGCAAAAATTGTGGGTGCACGTAACCCCCATATATTCTTTGAATTCCCAGTGAGACAGTGGCACTGTATAGCAGTAGCAAAAATTGTGGGTGCACGTAACCCCCATATATTCTTTGAATTCCCAGTCAGACAATGGCACTGTATACCAGTAGTAAAAATTGTGGGTGCACATAACCCCAATATATTCTTTGAATTCCCAGTGAGACAATGGCACTGTATACCAGTAGCAAAAATAGTGGGTGTATATAGCCCCAATTCTATTGCTAGGGGACTTGCAGGGTATTTCTGAGGTGAAGGTGGGGGGGCACACCGTTGGAACGGGGATTTGGGGTGTATATATGGGGTATACGGGAATACACTGTCAGTGTGTTCCATTCAGGATCCTGGGAAAGCTGGGTTGCGGCGATTGAGCCCGTCAGTGCCACGTTACACTGACAAGCTTCTCCCTGGAATTGAAGTTATATGTAAGCCCAATATATTCTTTGAATTCCCAGTGAGACAATGGCACTATATGGCAGTAGCAAAAATAGTGGGTGTATATAGCCCCAATTCTATTGCTAGGGGACTTGCAGGGTATTTCTGGGGTGAAGGTGGGGGGGCACACCGTTGGAACGGGTATCGGGGGTATATATCGGGTATACGGGAATACACTGACAGTGTATTCCATTCAGGATCCTGGGAAAGCTGGGTTGCGGCGATTGAGCCCGTCAGTGCCACGTTACACTGACAAGCTTCTCCCTGGAATTTAGCTCTTATAAGAGCTGTTGGTTGTCTTCTCCTTCCTATCCTAGCCTGTCCCTGCCTACCCAGAATCTAACCCCTAGCTAGCTGGACGGAAACCTCCGTCCTCGGTGAATTGCAAGCTCAGAATGACGCGAAGCTGGGCGTCGCTGTTCTTTTAAATTAGAGGTCACATGTTTTCGGCAGCCAATGGGTTTTGCCTACTTTTCTCAACGTCACCGGTGTCGTAGTTCCTGTCCCACCTACCCTGCGCTGTTATTGGAGCAAAAAAGGCCCCAGGGAAGGTGGGAGGGGAATCGAGTAATGGCGCACTTTACCACGCGGTGTTCGATTCGATTCAAACATGCCTAACAGCCTAATATCCGATCGAACATGAGTTCGATAGAACACTGTTTGCTCATCTCTATTAAGTATTTGGAGAGCGCTTTTTAAAGATGAATAACATTGTTGGCTAGTAGATGCCAGTTGTATTTTATGTATTGGAAAGGAGATCAGGTAGTACACAATGGATCCCAATGGTCCGATCCACTCGATGACAATCTCTTCTGAAGTTCACTTTGGAGCCAATCATTTAGTATTAGTGTCTATGTACCATCTTAACAACAATGTTTGAACTGTAATAAAAAATGGACATGTATATGATCTCTGTAGAGAATGGGCATTAGGAACCCAAATCCAGCACATTAAGTACAGTAATAATAGCCACTATGCATTATATAGTTTAAGTCTTAATGTACATTTGGGTTTTAGTGTGGGTATGGGAGCAAAAAAAATGAGAAAACTGTTTTCCACAATAATAATAAGTTCACATGACCAGGTTCAGGTCTGTGTTAATAATAACAATCATCTTTCAGAGGACACATGAACAGACAGTATTTGACATTACAATGTGACCAAGAATTAACATATAAAATAATAGGAGTGAAGACTCTGTGTTAGGAGTATTTAGGTTCATTGCTTTCTTTCCTGGTTGATTAGTCTGTCCTCCCATTTGCACCTGGGAGGAGTGGTCTCTACTCGGTATTTAAACCCATGCCTCCCATGGTTCTGTGCTGAGTGTCGCTTTTACAGAGCTAGGCCTTAGCAGGAGGAGTAGGTGGTTATCTTGGATAGAGGAAGTTCCGTGGTTGGTTTTTGGGAGGTTTTGGGTGAACAAGTTGGTGTGTGTGTTTTCCCTTCTGTGTTCACCAATCCTCCCTCTGTGTATAATTGACTGTGTGAGTGAATTGCCTTATCCTTTGATTTCTACTCAGTTTCCCTGTGTTTGTTTCCTAGTGTAAAGTTCCTTCCCATATTGGTTTGGGGAATTCCTTTCCTACATGTTTCCTGTGTGCTGCTTGTGTTGTTAGTCAGCGCACACCCTTGTCAGTCCCTGTCAGTAGCAGCTTCACTTGTTCGTTAGGGGTGACCCCCTTTAGTCTCCAGTCCCTAGAGATCTTATAGGGCATTCCTTCTCCCACTTCCCTCTAGGCCTACGGTGTCAGTGAGAGAGGAGCTGTCGGGGTCAGGCTTAGCCTGAGAACAGCCGACCTACACCCGTGAGGCAGGGACCGGGTTAGCTAGTGGGAGTAGTGCAGGGCGAGATTCCCTACTGCTATCCCTTAGCCCCGTTGCAGCTACCAGGACTGACATAACAGTACACTCAGCCGGTAAAAAAAAAAAAAAAAAAAAAAAAGGTTCGTTTGTATTATGACGGACCTGAAACAGTTGTACCAGGCGGTGCAGCAGATCTCCACTGAGATGGAGGGGATCAAGCTACGAATGGATGCCATCCAAGCTTCTGGCGTATCTCAAGTACAGCAGTTGGCTCAACACACAGCCTCTCAGGTGGAGGGCATACAGAGGCAGGTGAGTAGCGCCCCTGTGGGTCGGCCTCTGGAGCCAAAAGTCAGCTTACCTGAACCCTTCCGAGGTAAGAGGTCAGATTTTTTCCGATTTCAAAAGGACTGTCTTTTGTATTTCCGGCTACGGCCGTTTTCCTCCGGTTCTGAGGTACAGAGAGTTGGGATTATTATTACTTTATTGAGAGATGATCCCCTCATCTGGGCACATTCGTTACCAGCCGACTCAGCTTGCTTACTAACTGTAGAGGCGTTTTTCTCCACAATGGGGTTACTGTATGACGACCCAGACAGGGTACGCACGGCTGAGTATAACCTACGACGTGTGGTGCAAGGGGATCATGCTATAGAGAAATATTGCACAGAGTTTCGTAGGTGGGCAGCAGAAGTACACTGGAATGACCCCGCTCTACTTAGTCAGTTTGAGACAGGGCTCTCGGACCAGGTTAAAGACCATCTAGTTTCTCACCCTGTTCCGGGAGATCTAGATGAGGCCATGCAGCTGGCAATTAGAGTTGGACGGCGCCTCCGGGAGCGTGGAGACAAGAGTCCTGGGGGGCTTAACCCTCCTCAATTCTCCGTTTTTAGAGAGGACCCGGGGGACCAACCCATGCAGATTGGGGCCACTGTGCGAAGTGCTAGACCCAAGAGTGAAGGGTCCCGCACAGTACGCTGTTTTGTGTGTGGAGGGATGGGACATGTAGCAAGGGTATGCCCCTCCAGAGAATGGTTCGCCAAGGAGAGTAATAACCCCAGGTCTATTGAGGGTAAAGGGAGAAAACCTACTAAGGAGGGAGGTGTGCATATTTCCTGTACTCAGACTGCCGGGTTGACCCTTGAAGGATGGGTAAATGGGCAGAAGTGCCGGATTTTGGTTGATTGTGGTTCGGCAGTCAACCTTATTGACTCAGAGTTTTGTGAGCAATTAAGGGTGAGTCCTTTGGTCTTGAAGTCTCAGATACCGGTGTGGGCTATTGATAAGACCCCTCTACAGCAAGCTGTCATCTCCAAACAGGTGGAGGGTCTGGAGTTTGTTGTGGGTGGCCACCGGGAAGAGATTGACTTGTTCTTGTTGTCTAAATTACCAGCACAAGTAGTGTTGGGGTGGCCCTGGCTGAAGCAGCATAACCCTATTATCAACTGGGAGACCGAGTCAGTAGTTTCTTGGGGGCAGGGGTGTAATGGTCGATATCTGCCCATATCCGTTATGTCTTTGTCTATAGACAATTTGCCTCAAGAAATATGTGAGTTTAGGGAGGTCTTTGAGGAAAGGGCAGCCAAGACATTACCACCACATCGCACCTATGATTGCTCGATTAAATTCATACCAAATGCAGTGCTACCCAAGACACGGTTGTACAATCTCACTATTCCGGAGAGGGAGGCGCTCAAAGAGTATATTGAGGGGAGTCTAGAGGTGGGGCATATTCGCCCATCTAAGTCCCCAGTAGCAGTGGGGTTTTTCTTTGTAAAGAAGAAAGATGGAGGGTTGCGCCCTTGTTTGGATTTTAGGGAGATTAACAAAATCACGGTGCGGAATCCCTATCCCATTCCGTTGATCTCGGATCTATTCAGCCAGATTACGGGAGCCCGCTGGTTTAGTAAAATAGATTTACGTGGGGCATATAACTTGCTGAGAATCAAGAAGGGGGATGAGTGGAAAACAGCGTTTAACACACCCCTAGGACACTTTGAGAATCTTGTGATGCCTTTTGGTCTAACCAATGCGCCTGCGTTTTTTCAGAATTTTATTAATGATGTACTAAGTGCCGTCATAGGGAGGGGGGTTGTGGTCTATCTGGACGATATACTCATTTACACCCCGGATTTGGAGACTCATTGGGAGAGAGTGAGAGAGGTTTTAGATCTCCTGAGGGTTAACCAATTAAGTGCTAAGCTGGAGAAATGTGTGTTCGCGGTCAATAAATTATGTTTCCTTGGCTATATCCTATCGGACAAGGGGTTTGAGATGGACCCTGAGAAGGTCAGGGCAGTCTTGGAGTGGCCGCGACCCGAGAACCTAAAGGCGGTCCAACGGTTCTTGGGGTTCTCCAACTATTATCGCCAGTTTATCAAGGGATTTTCTGAGGTTGTGAAACCTATCTCGGACTTGACTAAGAAGGGGGCTGACTGTGCTAAGTGGTCGCCAGAGGCGCTAGCTGCGTTTGAAGAACTGAAGAAGCGATTCTCGTCCGCTCCCATTTTGAGACAGCCGGATGAGAGGTTGGCCTTCCGAGTGGAGGTGGATGCCTCCTCGGTGGGGGTGGGAGCAGTACTTTCTCAGGAGTTCGAGGAGGGTACGCATCCCTGTGCCTTCTTTTCTAAGAAATTCTCTGCCTCTGAACGGAATTATGACATCGGAGACCGGGAACTACTGGCAATAAAACTTGCGTTCGAACATTGGCGTCATTTCCTGGAGGGGGCCAGAAGGCCAGTCCAGGTATTTACTGACCACAAGAATTTGGTTTATCTTGGGTCGGCGAAGAGATTAAATGCACGGCAGGCCAGATGGGCTCTATTTTTTGCGCGGTTCCATTTTACCGTGACTTATGTGCCGGGTTCAAAGAATGTTAAGGCTGATGCTTTATCCCGGTATATGTCGACTGAGGAGGAACGAGAGGCGCCTGCCACTATTCTTGGGGATGGAGTGGTGGTAGCAGTATTGGGCGCAAAATTGGAGAAGGCCTTGATCGAAGCGCAACACGCTGCACCTTCCAAGATACCTAGAAACAAGCTTTTTGTTCCAACTACTCTCCGACAAAGTCTCCTGAGGGAGTGTCACGAGTCGGTTCTTGCTGGTCACCCGGGGGTTTCAGAGACCATGAGATTGGTGTCTAGGAATTTTTGGTGGCCAGGGTGGAGTAAGGATGTCTTACAGTTTGTTCAAAATTGTTCGGTCTGTGCAAGAGCCAAGGCGTCGCATACCCGTCCCCACGGTCTTCTACATCCATTGGAACCTCCTAAGGCACCTTGGACTCATCTGTCTATGGATTTCATCACGGGCCTTCCGGTGTCTAAGGGTTTCACGGTCATTTGGGTAGTCGTTGACCGCTTCACGAAAATGTGCCATTTGATCCCGTTTTCCAGGCTGCCATGTGCCAAGACACTATCTGAGGCGTTTATTAAAGAAATTGTAAGGTTGCATGGTCTTCCTGAGGATATCGTTTCGGACAGGGGACCGCAATTTGTGGCTAAATTCTGGCGGGCTTTTTGCAGCAGGTTGGGAGTTACACTGTCGTTTTCCTCCGGGTTTCACCCAGAGTCTAACGGACAAACAGAGAGGAAGAATCAGGATGTGGAACAGTTTTTGAGGTGTTTTGTTCGAGAGAACCAGAATAATTGGGCTGCCTTTCTCCCCCTGGCAGAATTTTCCCTAAACAACCATGATTCCAATGCCACAGGTACCACACCTTTTTTTTGCTCCGGTGGTAGACATCCTGTTTTCGGAGTATTTTCTTCCATTTCTTCCCCAGTTCCGGAGGAGGAGCTATTTTCTAAAAAGCTGCAAGGGGTATGGTCCCGTATCCGAGAGAATCTGGTGCGGGCGTCGCACCAGGCTAAGGTCCAGGCGGATCGGAAGAGAGGAGAGTTGCAGTTCTTCCCTGGTGAGATGGTTTGGTTGTCCACCAAGAATATCAGGTTGAAGGTTCCTTGCAAGAAGCTGGGTCCCAGGTTTGTGGGTCCTTTTAAGATCATCAAGATGGTAAATGAAGTGGCGGCGCAGCTGCAACTACCTAAAAGGTGGAAGATAAACCGGGTGTTCCATGTCTCCTTGTTAAAGAAGGCCAAGAAGGGAACGTCTCCTGTTAAGGTTCCACCAGTTTCTGAGTCCGGGGAGTATGAGATATCCCGAGTTCTGGATAGCAAATATGTTCGGGGGAAGCTACGGTATCTGGTGGCATGGAAGGGATACGGTCCTGAGGATAATTCTTGGGTTCTGGAGTCGGATATGTCAGCCCCCAGACTCGTGGAGAAATTCCACAAGGAGTTCCCGAAGAAGGATGCTCCTAGAGAATCCGGAGTCTTCTCCTTGAGGGGAGGATCCTGTTAGGAGTATTTAGGTTCATTGCTTTCTTTCCTGGTTGATTAGTCTGTCCTCCCATTTGCACCTGGGAGGAGTGGTCTCTACTCGGTATTTAAACCCATGCCTCCCATGGTTCTGTGCTGAGTGTCGCTTTTACAGAGCTAGGCCTTAGCAGGAGGAGTAGGTGGTTATCTTGGATAGAGGAAGTTCCGTGGTTGGTTTTTGGGAGGTTTTGGGTGAACAAGTTGGTGTGTGTGTTTTCCCTTCTGTGTTCACCAATCCTCCCTCTGTGTATAATTGACTGTGTGAGTGAATTGCCTTATCCTTTGATTTCTACTCAGTTTCCCTGTGTTTGTTTCCTAGTGTAAAGTTCCTTCCCATATTGGTTTGGGGAATTCCTTTCCTACATGTTTCCTGTGTGCTGCTTGTGTTGTTAGTCAGCGCACACCCTTGTCAGTCCCTGTCAGTAGCAGCTTCACTTGTTCGTTAGGGGTGACCCCCTTTAGTCTCCAGTCCCTAGAGATCTTATAGGGCATTCCTTCTCCCACTTCCCTCTAGGCCTACGGTGTCAGTGAGAGAGGAGCTGTCGGGGTCAGGCTTAGCCTGAGAACAGCCGACCTACACCCGTGAGGCAGGGACCGGGTTAGCTAGTGGGAGTAGTGCAGGGCGAGATTCCCTACTGCTATCCCTTAGCCCCGTTGCAGCTACCAGGACTGACATAACACTCTGCTCATAAGAGCTTACAATCTATGAGGAAATAAGGAGACACAAGAGGTAAGAAGGTTTGTTTGGTACAATAGTCTAGCAATCTTTTAATAAATAATAATCTTAAACTCTATGAGCCAGTTACCAGCCTCATATCTATCAGCCAGTATCTATGAATATACAGATACTAAGCTCAGGGTAACTACTAGATGGAATGGACAAGCTCGGAGGAATATAGGAGGAAGGATGGTTTAGGATAAGAAATGTTAGCTTAGTGTGTGGGGGTGTAGAACAACGGGATCAGGTCATGTGATAAGCCTGCCTAAAGACTTTATAATATTTATAATTTTATAGTGTATTCTGTATTGGAAGGGTAAGAGCTAGTTCACACGGGGTTCCAAGTGTACACATCCCGTTGCGGCTTTCCGCTTCGGATTAGGCCCAAATGAATGGGCGTAGTCAGGAGGGAGGTGCCGCGAGGCAGATTTCAATTCCCTACCGCCAAGACTACAGACGCTGGAGGTGGTTACTCGCAGGGAGGCGGAGGAGGACTTATAGAGCACAAGCAACAGAGGTGGGGAAGGTATGACGCTGGTGGGTGCACGGAACACCCACGGTGCACGGAGGGACTCATTAGCATATCCTTTTTACCGGTAAATCATAAAAATGGGGGGGGGGGGGTCTTTTCTAAAATGATTAGCAGCACCTGAATAGCCTTTATAATAGCCTTTATGATTATCTAAAACTGCCAAAATCTAATGATAGAGCCCCTTTAACTATTTCCTCATATTTAAGTGCATATTCATAAGTGCATATTTAAGTGAATTATCTATGGAAGCAGTCAGAATTTTGTCTTTTTATATTATAAAGCAAATCCAAATCTTAATCTGGGAATGCAATTTCAATCAAGGAAGAATATTTGTTTTTAAAATTCCTTCATTGACAATGAGAAGATGTTGCCTTTGAGCATACAGCAGGCGATGCTATTGTCTCCAATTATCTTCCAGTAATCTTGTCTAAAACAGAAGATGCTATTTTAATGAAAAGATAATATTTTCAAGTTTGGAAATGGAACATAATGTGACTTTATTTTCATGTAAACTGCTAATAGGCTGGGTATTTTTGTAATGCAATTTCAAATGTTGAAAAATGATAAATTTAGTTGCGGTTGATCCACTTTACTAACATATTCTTTGAGATATCAAAAGCCTGTGTAGCAAAAATGGAGGAAGAGGGAAAAAAGACTTTTTGTGCTAAATTTATGCAAAGAAACATCAAAGACTAAGAAATCGTGTGTACTCCTGGGTGTAATTTGCTCAACATGCTCTGTTTGAACCAACAAAGATTTGTAGGCAGATCATGCTAATGTATTAGGAAGATGTGTTCATGATTTGATATTCATTTATAAGTTTTAGGTCAGTGCACTGTGGACCCTTCAGAATCGAAACAAAAGAAACCCTTTATTTAGCAGATTCTGCATCATGTTCTCAATCATATAGGGAATAATGTGAGTACTAATAACCTGGGTAAACGGGTTATTTAAAGAGTAGAGATGAGCGAACAGTAAAATGTTCGAGATTCGATATTCGTTTTGAGCAGCCCCTCAATATTCGACTACCCGAATCGAATATCGAACCCTATTATACTCTATGGGGGGGAAATGCTCATTTCAGGGGTAGGCAACGTTCGATCAAATTACACTTACCAAGTCCAAGAAGTCTCCTTGCAGCATCCCGCGGTGTCTTCCGGCTCTGAAATCACTCTGCCAAGCATCGGGCCTGGGCAGAACCGACTGCGCATGCCCGCACTACAAGCGGACATGCGCAGTTGGCTCTGCCCAGGCCCGATGCCTGGCAGAGTGAATTCAGAGCCGAAAGACGCCGCGGGGAAGCTGCACGGAGAAAACTTCTAAAGGTAGGAGAAGAACCAGCGTTGATTGGCCGACTGTATAGTATTCGGCCAATCAATGCTGGTTCTGCATCAAACTTTTCCATTCGAATAGCGAGTGGTACTCGATCGAGTACGAATATTTAGAATACCGTAGTATTCGATCGAATACCTACTCAATCGAATACTACTCGCTCATGTCTATTAACCACATGAGGACCGCCGTACGTAAATTTCCGGCCTCATGTGCTGGTACCTAAAGACCGGACTATTGCCGAAATACGTCCGGCCTTTAGGTACCTTTCTGGCGGGGGGAGGGGTGCGGGGGGGACAGGGGTTAGGTGTTACTAACACCTAACCCCTTCCTCCATAACGTCCAGTCGGAACTGAGTCCGACTGGACGTGTTAACCCTTTCGATCGCGCCGTCAAACATCACGGCGCGATCGAAAGGGATCCGCCGACAGGTTAACCCGATCGGCACCCCCCGCGGCGAGATCGGGGGGTGCCGATGTCAGTACAAGGTAGTCTGGGGTCTGGCCAGTGACCCCAGACTACCGGAGCCCCCACATACCTGGTGATCCTGCCAGGCAGTGGAGGAAGTGAGCGATGTGTCTCACTTCCTCTGCAGCTTACAGGACACGAGCAGGCTCATGTCCTGCTCGTGTCCTGTCTGCTACTGTGCTGAATCAGCTGATGCTTTCATCAAAGCATCAACTGATTCAAGTGTCCTACAGGGACACATGAAAAAGTTAAAAAAAAGTTAAAAAAAAATAAAGTGTATGAAAAAAGTAATAAAGTTCTAAAGTCCAAAAATCCCTTTTTTCTATACAAAATGAATTATATAAAAAAAAGCACTAAAAATTAAAAAAAGCAATGCATATTTGGTACCGCCGCGTCCGTAACAACCTGTACAATAAAACTGAAATAATATTTAATATACACGGTGAACGTCGGAAAAAAAAAACGGAAAAAACTCGCCGGAAATAATGATTTTTTGCCATCTCATCCTAAAAAATATGCTATAAAAAGTGATCAAAAAGTCATATTCACCCCACAACAGTGCCAATAAAAAGCGCACATTTTCCCGCAAAAAATAAGCCCTCAACCAACACTGTCAACCGAAAAATAAAAATGTTACGCCTCTCAGAAGATGGCGATGCAAAAATCACTGATTTATGTCCCCAAATGTGTTTTTGTTCTGCAGAATTAGTATCGCATAAAAAAATAACATAAATGAGGTATCGCCGTAACCGTACTGACCCGCAGAATAAAGGACACATGTTACTTATGCTGTACGCTGCATGGCGAAAAATTTAAAATGTAAAACTCTATGCAGGATTGATTTTTTTTTTTTTTAATCCAGCAAGAAAGAGTTAATAAAATGTAATCAGTAAGTTGTAGGCACCCAAAGATGGTGTCATTACAAAATACATCGCATCCCGCAAACAACAAGCCCTTATATGGCCATGTCACCAGAAAAATAAAGAAAATATAGCATCTAGCAATGTCAAGGCAAAACTCCCCAAAAATCGCCAAATTATTAGAACACAACTGGCTGCGGCAGGTAGGGAATATATAAGCTGTGCGAGCGAATATCAGGGGACACCCCAGATTTACAGCTTATGAGGGAAAAAACACCAGAAGTGACCCCCAATGTGACCCCCAGAGTGACTCCCCCAATCATAGGAGCTACTGGGACATAGTAGGGAATTTGGTGTCTGCAATGTTCTCCGCACAGCTTATATATTCCCTCTTCGCCATCCGCTGTGCAGTCACGTCTGGGATACTAATACTCACTACACCCCCTGATGAATTCTTTGAGGGGTGCAGTTTTCAAAATGGGGTCACTCCTTTGGGGAATCCACTTTTCTGGTACCTTACAGGCTCTACAAACATGACATGGCGTCCAGATACCAAACATCAAAATCTGTACTCCAAAAGCCGCATCGCGCTCCTTCGCTTCTGCGCCCTGCTGTGCGCCCAAACTGCAGTTTATGACACATGTATGACACTGGTGTACCCGTTATATCGGACGTAATGTCATATGTGGGTATAAACTGATATTAGGGCACAGCTGGACGCAAAAGGGAAGAAGGGTTATTGGGTTTTTGGAGCACAGACGGTTTGGTTTTTGGATGCCATGACACTTTTGTAGATCTGAAACGCCAGTAAAGTGGAATCCCCTGATATGTGACCTTATTTTGGAAACTACACCCCTGAAGGATTTCTCCAGGGGTACAGAGAGCATTTTTAACCCCCAAGTGTTGCTATAACTTATTATCCATAAATGAATACGAAGCTGATTGTGAGAGGTGAAAATGACAATTTTTCCAGGAATCCGTCATTTCAGTGCGTAATATGTTGTGCCCGGCTTGTATCAGAGATGAACGCTCTAAAAGCTGTTGTGCCCGGGATACCCGCTTACCAGTTTTTGGAGTGTCTCTGCTGACATAAGTTGGGCACAACATATCGGGCACTAAAATGGCGAATCTCTGGAAATTTTTCATTTTTAACTTCTCATTATCAGCTGTGATTTCATTTCTGGAAACTAAATAAATGCAACACTCAGGGGTTAAAAATGCTCGCTACACCACTTGATAAATCCCATGAGTGGGGTAGTGTCCAAAATGGGGTGACATGTCTGCGGATTCCACTTTATTGGCAATTCAGGGGCTTTGCAAAAGTGGCATGGTGTCCTAAAACCAAACTGTGCTCCAAAAACCAAAAAAGCGCTCCTTCCCTTCTGTGCCCGGCTGTGCCCAAACAGCCATTTATACCCACATATGGCATTAAGTCCGTTATCCGGGGTACACCAGTGTCATACATGTGGGCATACACCGCTATTTGGGTACCCAGCAGGGCGCAGATGTGAAGGAGCGATATGTGCTTTTGGAGTGCAGATTTATATTCTTTGTTTTTGGACACCACGTCACATTTGCAGAGGCCCTAAAATTGTCCCTACAAAATGGGGTCACTTCTTGGTGAATTCCAGTTTACTGTCACCTGTGTAGTTTCTAAAATGGGGTCACAATGGGGGGTTTCCATTGTATTGATACTTTAGGGGCTCAGCTAATGTGACATGGCACCTGAGAACTATTCCAGCCACATCTGCTTTCTAAAAGCCAAATAGCGCTCTTTCCATTCTGAGCCCCACCGTATACCCATACAGCAGATTATGGCCACATATGGGGTATTGCCGTGTTAAGAAGAAATTGTGTAACAAATTCTGGGGGGCTTTTAATTCTTCAGCTACTTGCAAAATTAAAAATATGGCGCTAAATGGACGATTAATTGGAAAAAAAAGTAATTTTTCATTTTTACGTCCCATTGTTAATAAAATCTGTGAATCAGCTGTGAGGCCAAAATGCTCACCAAACCCCTAGATAAATTCTATGAGGGGTGTAGTTTCCAAAATGGGGTCACTTTTAGGGGGTTTCCACTTTATTGGTACACTAGGGGCTCTGCAAATGCGACATGGCACCTGAAAAATATTCCAGCAAAATCTGCCCTTCAAAAGCCAAATAGCGCTCTTTCCATTCTGAGCCCCGCCATGTTCCCATACAGTAGATTATGGCCACATATGGGGCATTTCTGTGTTCAGGAGAAATTGTGTAACGAACTTTAGGGAGCTTTTTTTCCTTTATCCTCTTGTGAAAATGAAAAATTTGGGGCTAAATTGACAGTTTGTTGGAAAAAAAGTAAATTTTCATTTTCATGTCCCAATGTTAATAAAATCTGTGAAACAGCTGTAGGGTCAAAATGCTCACTCTACCCTTTGATATGTTCTGTGGGGGGTGTAGTTTCCAAAATTGGGTCACTTTTAGGGGGTTTCCACTGTATTGGTTCTCTAGGGGCTCTGCAAATGCGACATGGCACCTAAAAATTATTCCAGCAAAATCTGCCATCCAAAAGCAAAATAGCGCTCCTTCCATTCTGAGCCCCGCCATGTTCCCATACAGCTGAATATGGCCACATATGGGGTATTGCCGTGTTCAGGATAAATTGTTTAACAAACTTTGGTGGGCTTTTACTCCTTTAACCCCTTGTGAAAATGAAAACTTTGGGGATAAAGTGACATTTTAGTAATTTTTCTTTTACACATTCCAATGTTAGTAAAATCTGTGAAACAACTTTACGGTCTAAATGCTCACTATACCCCTTGATGAATTCCGTGAGGGGTGTAGATTCTAAAATGGGGTCACTTTTGGGGGGTTTCCATTGTTTTGGTACGCTAAGGGCTCTGCAAATGTGACATGGTGCCTGAAAATTATTCCAGCAAAATATGCTGTTCAAACACCCAGTGTCACTCCTTCCCTTTCGTGCACTGCCGTGTGCCCAAAAATCAGTTTACACCCACATGTGGGGTATTTCTGTGCACGGGAGAAATTGCATAACAAAATGTGAGATGCATTTTCTCCTTTAACCCTTTGTGAATGTGTTAATTTTAGGTCTAAATGAATGTATTAGTGAAAAAAAATGAAATGTCTAAATTTGACCTCCATATTATTTTTATTCTTATGAAATGCTTAAAGGGTTAACAAACATCCCAAATGCTGTTTTGAATAATTTGAGGGGTGTAGTTTTGAAAATGGGGTGATTTATGGGGGTTTCTATTATATAGGCCTTTATAATTCCTTTCAGAACTGAAGTGTTCCCTAAAAAATTAGTTTGAGGAATTTTCTTGTAAATCTGGAAAATTGCTGTTACACTTGTAAGCCTTGTAACATCCAAAATAAATTAAAAGACGATCAAAAGATGATGCCGATATAAAGCAGAGATATGGGAGATAATATTTATTCATGTATTTGGATGGTATGATTATCTGCCTGAAAAGCAGAGAATTTCACATTTTGAAAATTGCAATTTTTTCCAAATTTCCATCAAATTTGCTAGTTTTTTTTATAAATAAATACAAAAATATTGATTAGTGTTTACCACTAACATGAAGTATAATGTGTTACGAAAAAACAATTTCAAAATCACTTGTGTAAGTTAAAGCGTCTCAAAGTTATTGCCATTTAAAGTGACACATGTCAGTTTTGAAAAAAGAGGCCCGGTCCTTAATGTACTTCTGGGCCTGGTCCTTAACCGGTTAAAGAGGAACTTTTACCACCTCCACCAAGTCCAGCTCCTTGCATCATTTAATAGGTGCTATTCCGATGATAGCAGTGCAGATGGATTTTTTTCTCTAGTCCCCACCATTCCTAAGCAATAAGTGGTGTTAGTTTTGGTGCCTCATATGCTATTTAGGCTTTGTACTGTCAAGTGGGTGGTGCCAGGCAGGAGAAGACAACCGCTTGGGGACCCGAAGAACAGAAACCTAACCCGCTTAAAAAGTGGTTACCCACGGACCCCACAGACTGTAATGAGGTCTGTCGGGTTTCTGCCCGAAAAAAAGCATAGATAAAAATCTATGGTGATATCAGAACATGCAGGCTGATAAAAAGGTGAGGACAGAGGAGGATCTACAGTAGCACTGAAAGTTTTTAGCATGCAATATAGGGCATGAAGCCTGGACCTTGGGGTTTAGCAGCAGCAGTAACTCTAATCTGTCTGTGTGACTGTACAAAACAAACAGGCACTAGCAGCAGCTGTAGACAGGGCCCAGCTAGAAACAATAGAAATGGGGCCCCCTATCTTCATCTACAGTATTACATGCTAATTGCAGCTTCCAGCCTCCCCTACACATGTAATACAGTTGGGTCGTGTTGTTCCCTCCAGCTTAATATAATTTACATGCTGTATGTATGGAGGAGACAAAGAAAAATGAAAGGACACCCCAGCAGCAGGGATTTATAACTGACTGTCCAGATACCCATGAAGAATATGGCAACAGGAGGAGACTGAAAGGGTTGTGAGTCTGCCATCTAACATCAGTTTGGGGGGATAGCTTAGGTCAGGGTTCACTTAAAGCTTCTGTCTGTTTGTCCAGTAAGGCCGGACTAGAAGGCCTAGCCTTAAGAGGTAGGCCTCATGACAAGGCCGCCTGAGTGACAGTTAGGGACAGAGGGGGTTAAAGCCACGACCATTAGTGAGGAGAACGGAAGGGGGTAAGTGAGGGGTGTGACGTAATGGTAGGAATATAAGATAAGAGCGGGAAGAAAGCCCGCCAGTCAGGAGAAGCATTCATCACAGCCCCCACCCACCCACCCTAATGTTGGTTAAGGGGAAGGAATGTCACAGTAGCTGGGGCAGAGGGTCCTCGAGGCTGGTGGAAGTATGTCAAGTGGTTGGAATGGGGGGGCCCCATGGGAGGGGCTGGACTCCCCATGGCCATTCGGGAACTGTGGCAAGTTTGGGAATTTTATTGAATGGAACAAAGGATAAGCACCAGGGAGATTTAACAGCTTGGTGCCCCCGAGCAAGTAACATGGCTGGGGGTAATTGTTATTGGTGCTATGGGGTTATGGTGTCGGTCGTTTGTGACCTAAACTTTGGGGCCTCGAGGATCTCCTTCAGCAGGTAACAGGATTTAGTGGTTTATAGTTGAGATATAGACACAGGTTGCGTTCAAGTATTATATAGTTTGGATTAGGTGGGCACTTTAAATGTTAATTAATTGTTTATTTTTAATAAATGGCTGCTGTGGCCATTTAATCTATTTCTGTCTCATGTCTTTCTTTGGGTAACGTGAACAACTGGGCGATGCCTTTGTCATGTACAGTACAGCCAGTTAATTTAGTGGAATAATCATTTTTGTAACATTATTACTGTCACCTAATGTGACTCACCATAATATCCCTGCCACCTACTCTCCCTGCAAGTGTCTTGCAAATTGTATCTGCCCCCACCCCCAAAGCCTGCCATGATGTTCTTTTCCGTCTCCTCGTATACAAAACCTGTTACCTATAAATACAAGAAGCAGTGTCAGGCCTGGTTCACATCTGCATTCGTTATTCTGTTCGGCACTTTTCTCTCCTTATGATTCGTGTGGACACCGCGTGGAAAACACATGGACCCCATTCAGTCTATGGGGTCCATGTGGTTTCTTATTTAACCACTTTTTGGTGCTTATAGGTTTCCCTTCGTGGGGGTTCCCAAGTGGACTCCCCGAATGGAATTCTGAATGCAGATGGGAACCAGCCCTGACAGTTTAACAGACTGAGCTTGTGGCACACTTTCCCAAGATGATGGTTACAATTTCAACACATAAAATGGAAGCACAATCTATTGTAGGATTATCTGCCACAAACTGGTTAGAACTTCATCTACTCTTAACTCTTACCTACACGCTAACTCAGCTGAAAGACCGACAAAACTGGCTAAGAGGATGGCTATACCCTAGCTTACATACCACGCACCTAATGCCACTCATTCGAACAGTCCACAATGAAGTGCAATGCAATACTGACATTTTCTTTTTAAAGGCTTGGTAACAAATGACAGCAAAGTGCAGAAAACACAAACAATATGTCACAAAGGAATGAATTATATATGGCATATACATCAATAAACATTTCACCCAAAGCAGTGTTCCTTACAAGTGTCACTGTTAGTGAAGGCCCCAGGAAAAGAGGGACCGAGGAGGGGAAAGAGGGCATCCTTCTCTGGGGTCCGGTGATGACTTAACTAAGGTCATGTAGGCTCACCAGCCGTCTTGCTTTCTGCTGAATGATAATACAATCTTTCATTATATTGTTTCTACAGGAGACTATTGGTATCATGCAATGCTGAAGAATAATGTCTGCAAATAAACTTGTTTTTTATATTCATGACTGAAAATGAAAAAGTAAAATACATGCTGAAATAATAAATCTAGCTCTGAAACTGGAGGACAATGTAATCTTGCAGCACTTGTTACATTAGTAAAGAGTGGTGCATTGGGGAAAACTGTAAAGGAATTGCTTCATACAATTGTAAGTATCCTCACATGAAAGAAAGCCAAAGATCAAACACGTCTGATGTTTTACAGCAGGTAAGAGAAGGCCAGGCTGACTAGGCCAAGAGCCTCTTATCTACAATCACATTCTATGTTTCTATAGTAGGACACTGTCTCTCATAAAATATTGTTTTAGGTGCAGATTAAATATTTGCAGAGCCGGGACAACAATGTACCTTTGTGTTAACACTTTGAGTCTCTTATAATCTGCACAATGTGAATTCCACAGATGTGCAGCATCGCTGAAGCCCAAAACAGGGATTTTTATTGGCTGCTGGACCACATCAAAAGGGCCGTACCCAGTTAATCCATGTGAACCAAGCCACATGAGGAATTCTTTCCGAAAACTACCAGTCACCTGCCTGCTCTTAACCCTTAGCAGGTAGCTTTTGGTAATTTAAAGTCTAAGTGTACATATGTAAAACTGGGAAATTATATATTACTGTATCTCTTATGTTATCTATCAAAAATTGAGATGGAAAATCCTTAAGAACTTGATTTTACTAATTTTATACGTAAAGATTTTTTTTCTTGAAAGAAGGAGCCCCAATTGTACTTGAGCCATTTGGAAAAGTATCATACAGGAATTGATGTCTCATGCACTATAAATGATTTTCCCTATAGAAAATGATTTACATACTTGAAAATATAAAATATTTGGGGTGCTTGACTTGACTTTTTCAGTAATTTTTTTACAAGAAGATAGCAACCATCTTAAAGGGGTGTTCCCACGTCACATACTCACGAGTCTTCACTGCTGTGAAATCTTCTTTCTTCCTGGTTTCTTGCATCATTTGGTGGGCGGGGTTTCACATGCAACCTGTCGTTTAGCTCCGCCCCACCCCCCCAAATGTGCGTGTAGCTCAGCCCACCCATATTGGACTATGAAGTACAGGCAGGAGCAACTCCATTCTGTGTTACATACAGAGACTGCCTGTCTCTGCCATAATGAACACAACTGAATTAGCTAGCCTGATAACTGGGAGAACAGAAGAAATGAAAGCAGCTCCTCTATCTTCTAACAGGAAGCTAGGTTACGTGGTGTAGACACAGGAATACCTAGATACACAGGCTGGCTCCCGTGCACTTAGCCCCTCCTCCCTTCCCCCTGAGTGCAAGCAGCTACATCACTTGACTTTTGAGGAGAAAAGTCAAGGGCTGTGTCAACGATGAAGTGAATAAAGTAAGATAGTGGACAAACAAAGCAGTTTTGCTGAAGCAGTGTATTTAGGAAAAGTCTTACATCCACATTAACAAGGAGTATAGATAGGATCCTTGTGATGGGACAACCCCTTTAGGATTAGAGTATTTACAATAAAAGTATATTTACACTACACAGATTTATTTCAGAAATTTTCCATGCATATGAATGAGGTATGGAGGGATCTTTGTATATGTTGCAGAGACAATCCCAGTTTGTAAGGAGTGGATTTGCAGAGATAGAAATTTCTGCAACAAATCTGCCATGTGTGAAAAATTATTATTACTGGCCTTAAAGTCATACATATTTCATTTATCTGGAAAGCTTTGATTCAAGTAAATAAACTATAATACTTGGGGGATTGTACTGCCAGGAAAGGGGGCGCTATGCCATGGGGGCATAATACTTGATATAGTTATGTTAACCTCTCCATAAAATGACCTTAGTCTTATCCTGATACATACCATAGAAGAAATACAGAATAAAACAGTTCTGGCACATAAGGTATTGGTGGTCCTGCCTTGCCATACAATCCAATTCCAGTTCAGTACAATTCCAGATTCCTTGAGATAGAAGCAAATGCATCTCAGAATAAACAGTGTATGTTAAATGGGCAAATGAAGACAGGTTAAAGCCAGACCAATTTATGTGCATCGATACACCATGAAATGTCACAGTGATATGTGTAAAGTGTGAAGCTGCTGACACTGGTGTTAAAACCAAGGATCCATGTTACAAGTCTTAAGACATTTCGATCAGGTACAGTTAATAAACTAAACCAGAAAATGACAATAGTAAAACTTCAGGCATGCACATGAAATGGATTGCTCATGTTTACAGTCACATCCTCTTGGGATATAATTCAAGATGTGTGTTCTGTTGGATGCTACTTTACCTGTAGGCTATTCTGGCTGCTTCTGGTGTTTTCCCTTTGCTCAATAACTCACTTTCCTGTTAACAAGTGCAGGTTTGTGTAAGCAATGCCCAACTGGTTTGATCCTGATATATTCACTGGACATTCTAGCAGGAGAAAACATATTAAACATTACTTATCCTCTTATATGGCATAATGTGACTGATCAACACACAACCCCATGTATCATTTCCTTAACTCTTTTTGTTCCTTTCCACACGGTTTCAAAACAATTCTAGAGTCTGAACTTGGCTTTGTGTTTTCCATTTGACTTTTTTTTCCATTTGTAAATAAAAAGCAAACATATTTTGAACAATCTCAGGGGTATGGTATCAGGGCTGAAGATACCAATAACATTAAATCCATCCAATCATTACATAAACAATAGTGTTTTATGCCTATGTGGTATGCGGTACTGCAGTTAAAGGAAACATTGAAGAAGAAAAAAACAACACACATTCACAATTGGAAGAAAAACCCTGTAGACCAAAGCTCACACACACTCCTCCCACAGCCTAGCATCCTCAGACCCCAGAGTATAATGATCAGAGGCCCAGAGGAGGTGAGCGAACATAAAAGCCACTGTTACTCTCTGGCATGACTCCATGCTGTCTTTGGCCTCTGTAGTAACATCACAGATGTCATATAGTCAGGCCAGAATTGCGACAAATAATGACGTTGGGGTAACCCACGTCTGTGAAGTCATTGAAAAGGACCAAAACAGCTGTGAGTCACGGTGGAGCCCAGGAGAGGTGAGCACCACTGGTCTTTCCACTTGCAACCTCCCATGGCTCTCCTCACTATACTCTGGGGTCTGAAAAGACTGAGGAAGTATAATAATATGTTGTGGCTGGTGTACCCCAAAAATCTCAGGTTCTGCTGAACCCAAATTTTTTGCAATATATACAAGGAACACAGTCGGGGCCACAATGGGACATAATACTGTGTGGAGGGGCCATTATGGGACATTATAAGATAATCCTTTAATACTCCCATAGTGGGGAAATTTCAGAACTGGAGAATGGTATAAAACATTATACTGTGTGCAGGACCTGCTATGGGACATTATACTGTGTGGAGGGTCCATTATATCACATTGTACTATGTGGAGGGGCTGCCATAGGACATTATACTGTGTGCAGGGGCTGCTATGGGACATTATACTGTGTGCAGGGGCTGCTATTGGACATTATACTGTGTGCAGGGCCTGCTATGGGATATTATACTGTGTGCAGGACACTTTGGGACATTATAGTGTCTGTAGATGGGGTATTATACTGTGTGGGGGCCATAAAAGTGGGCACTATGCCATGGAGGGGCCCAAGTCAAAAGTTTGCTATGGAGCCCAGTATTTGCTAGTTATGCCCCTGTCTATACTCAAAGACAGACTCTGCAACAGAGGTTTAGAACAGAACCTCCCACTAATATGTGAATGTAGCCTTAAACTATATTAGTCCCTTTTGCTTTGGTGAGGTTTTTAACAACCATTTTAAATTAAAAAGATGCACCAAGTCACCTACATATTTCTTATGTAGTTTTTATGTGGATTTAACTGCATACAATGCTAATCCCCCTCACACAGGCTGCTCATTAGGGCTTCACGCCCCCACACGCATAGACTGCTCCTTATGACACCTTACCACCATAAAATAGGTTGTACCTTATGGGTCCATACAGCTGTAACCTCCCTTGCATCTTATGGTTCCCCTAACTATACATACAGACTGCATTTTATGATTCTGTCCCCAGATCCCATTAAGGCTGAGCTCACACAGAGAACTCTATTGGGAGGCTTTTTTTGGAGGCTGATTCCTAACCAAATTCCTGACCAAATAACTCAGTGTGAACTCAGCCTTAGTAGTAATATTGGAAGCTAGACATTGAAAATGTCACCACTTTTCAAGCATCTTTCCTACTTCCTGCTGGACAGTGTTCTGGCGGACAGGCGCAAGTGAATGTATCCACAAAGCTATATACCTAGATAAGTATTGAGAGGACCACATCACTTGGAATGTGGAAAGCCATGGCCTCTTTGTATTGCAGACTATTGGTCACAAGGGTTACACCCCAGATTATTACATATTAATGGTCTACCCTAAGAAATCCCAGTTAAACCAAAGGCAAAGAACAATATGGTTGAAGATTTGGAATGTTAAAATACCTTGAAGACTTTGGAAAATAATATAAAAAGGATTATGATAAAATGCTCATGTGGCTACTAATAAATGTCCATCAGTAAACCTATGCTATAAAATGTTTCCAGAATTTCTCTTCATTTTCTATAGGGAATTTGTTGGCTGGTGTGGAGTAATAGTTGCAAGTAAATACATTTTATACTGCAACAGAAGGAGAATGTAACATAAGTCATTGCAAAGAGCAGCTTCCTGAACAAAGGGATCTAATATATTTCAGAAACTCTTATATAAGAGATGGGTTTCCCATCTCAGAGAAAAGCCATCTGCTTGTGACTATAATGTATGGCAGTGCTGCTCCTGAAACAACTAATGTAACTTAATCCAAGTTGCAAGATTTCCACAGCTGAAGGGCAAGTGTATCCTCTCTCCACCTTGTCAGAAAGGTAAGCAGCTTTGCTGAACTCAACAGGGATAATAATCCTCAAGGGTTTTAAGTGGAACTAGGCACCTCTTCTACATGTGGACTGTAAATCTAGCCTGGTCGAACCCAGTAAAGTAGGACAAAGAGTGTATTGTGTTATGTGAGTGTCAGCAAAATCTAGGACATGCTAGTATATATCTCACTATTACTCCATGTCCCTAAGCTGAGACACTATGGTTCCTTATGAGAGAAGATTGTAAAATGCATTCAACAGGAGAAAGATAAAATTGCATTAAGAAAATGGAAAGTGCTGAGAATCATCACTCATAAAAAATCTAACTATTATTTCTTTTTGTTGCGTTTCTCCATATGGTAAAGTCGACTGATTTATGACGCAAATTTTGTTTAAATAAGCAGTTTCCAGATGGCGTCCAATCTTTTTTCTTAATGAGTACAGTTAGTGTATTATCTTAGTAATATTTAACCCTGTATTTATTTATTTCATTCCTTGGTTGCTTTGCTCTGAGGCTTCATAACAAGATTAAGAAGATATAAAATGGGAGGGATGTCATTAGCAGAGATGATTTTAATTTTCACATCACCAAATAAAATAGCAACATGTTATTTTTTGCAGTGGAAATAACTTGGCAAATATATTTAGATTTTCCGCCGGAGGGAGATCAATTATCAGTTCCACAATCGAGCTCCTAAAACACATAAAAAAAGAAAATTATTTTGAAATGGAAATAAAGCCAGATAAAAATCGTAACAAAAATGAGCGCTTTTATGGAGGGTTGCTTTAAAACATTGGTGTGCCCTGGGCAAAGAGCTAACTGGTAACACCAACATAGCTTTGCAACCCATATTAGATGCAAATTAATACTACAAATTAACACAAAGAATACTCCTTGAAGATATTTTTACACTGTCTTTCTCAAGCATGTTTGCCATACGCATCTGGAGTTTTCTCAGTGTATACGGTAAGCATACCCATAAGCCCCCATTATACTAATAGGGGCCGGCAGAGTATTTTATGCACCTCTGTTGGGTGATATATGTCAAGGATGCTGTTACTTTTATGTTATAACACAGCAGTGATGGCTGACAGATGCCACTTAGTGGTATCAAATAAAATTATAATAACTTTTTATTTGTATATAGTGCCACTATATTCTGCAGCACTTTACACATCATAGGGTATATAAATAGACAAAAGTTAGCCATTACAGGCTGCAAATCTAATCATCCATTGAAACAATAGAAGTGAAGCCCCTTCTCACAAGAGCTTACATTCTATGAGGAAGAAGCGGTGAAACGAGATAAAAGGGAAAAATGTTTGTACAATGTCCCTGCTATCTTTTATAAAAGAAGGTAGACTAAATAAAGCTATGTGAGCTGCTCACCAGCCAATATGGGTATACAGGGTGATTATTAGATAAAGCATGACATTCTGAGAAATAATATCAAGGAGAGGTATAATCTCTGTCATGTAAACCTGAAATGGGCACCTTTCATGGATCTACCTTCAAGATCCTGTTATTTTCCCCCCTCTGCAGTTCAAATTAGTGCCTTGGTTCACAGGCCATTGGGCAGGGTTGTAAAGAGGCTCTAGTCTCCAGGTGGCAGTTGAGGTCCTCAGTCTAGTGTGAGCAGCCATCCTGCATAAGTCATGCTATGCTGTGCAGAGGGAGAACTCAGACAGGACTCAAATGGTCACCAGTCCAGCCTCTAGGAGGATTTCTTCTTGTCCCAGGTTCATCCAGAGACAGCCCCTGAGACAAGGAGATAATTTGGTGCGTCTCTGAGAGACATCTGCCAGCTGTGCCAGGAGGAGCACTGGAGGACCCTGAGTAACTCATTTGGGCCTAGTTTCCAGGTACCCAGATCCCTATCAGGTCTCTGGCCTGCCACGACCCCTATCTACTTACACTGGGAGTGGTAGGAGAGGAGGAGGAGAAGTGGAAGAGTATTACTGCAGAGTCTGTGACTTCCTTGGCCAACATCCTATGACCAAGGCATGGGAACTGAACTGTAACTATTATCTCATCTGCAAGCTGCTGGTGAATCAGTTGTTTCCTTTAATAAAGAGTTCTCTGGTTTACACTGCAACACTGGACTCCTGAGTCGTGCCTACATCACCGTTAGGCCCCTTCTGAACACCATCACACCGCCTCAGCTAGGAGAGGTCCCAACTAGAAGTGCCCCGGGGGAAATAATATCACTACCACCACCATCATGTAGTGCTGCAGGACCCCCCTTGACTGTGTACGGCCCTGAAGTGGGATTAAAGTGTGTGAGGAGTGTCCACGAACTAGCAGGTGGCACAGCCAGTGTCACTACTACTCCCATCCTCTGGTCTCCTCCACTGGGTTGCGGCATATAGGGTGCCTTTTACGGCTTTCCCCCAAATGTTTGCCTATAGCCAAGGCCAAGTCTTTTAGCACATACCACAATTTTCACATTTCACAGGAGTGGGTACTGTATCGTGGTTTATAACAAACAATTGTTCCCTATTGGCTCCCATGTGGCAAAAGACTTTAGGTAATAACTAACAGTGTTAAGCACCTCCACCTGGTTGGCTTACTTTATATGATTTTTTTTTGCTCAAAAATAATGCCGCACACCATTAATACACCTCTGCGAACCCCATAATCCCAAGTGCCTTCTTTGAACGAGTGGCAGTGATGCACTTCTGCTTGCACTGCATTTGCTGTATATGGGACTGCTAGAGATAACTGAGTGTTGTACTTAGCATTCACAAAGTATTGAATAGAGTGGCAGTGGACATTTGTGACCCATGTTCTTATGAATGATGTGTCACAGAGGTTGCCCCCCCAGTGATCAGACACATATCCTATTCTATAGATATAAGGAAAGTGTTGTTTCTGCAACACTTACCTTTTTTTCTGCAAAAAAACCCAAACTTTACCAAGCTTTTTTATTTTGTTTGCAGGGCTTGATGATAGCGTATGAGTCGAAGAACGTTCAAATCACAGGATGAGAGCAACAAGTTTAATAGATGCTCCAGCCTCTACATAAATCAATCGCATGCCCGTACACCGGAATACAGACCTATACCAGTTAGGAATAATAATTATGTCGGACCAAGGTGTCCCGTCCAAGCCCTCCCCACTCCGTTCTCTGCCAACATCTGAACGTGACGAGTGAGACGCAGAATGGGGTTTGTGGCCCACGTTTGGTGCAAGAAAAGACCTTGAGCAAAATGTAAACCACAATATCTTCATCAAAATTGGCACAAGAGGATTGATAAATTTCTCCCAGTATATGAATTTTTTGAGTGCTTCTTTAAGTGATTTTAAATTGTGCTTTTGTTACTATGTGTCCCTGAAGTGCTCCTTTAATATGAAGTCTGGTATTTGTGGTGATCTATAGAGAGCGTCCTAAGAACATTTCCTGAAAATTATTATTTTAACAAATCTCACTACAGAATGCAAAGTTTTAATTCCTTCACTATCGCTCCAGTTGTTCCATATGTGAACTCTGCCTAATGATGGTTCTTGGGTAATGAACAATGAATATTTCCTCCGATTTAACTGGATCTAAGATTAGCCTGTACTCACTTAGATCTTTTAAAAATAGACTTCCATGTTTGCTGCAGCTGCTGCACACAAGATTATGTAGAGCAATCCGAGAGTGAATCTTTCTATCTAAATGCTAATTTTAATAATCCCTTAGTCAGTTGGTGGATTTTTTTTTAGATCTTACCCCAAAGAGGAATTCCTTTTCAATTTTCAGGAGGGATTACATTTACAGAATGATGCCAAGAAACTACAGATCCCAAGTTGCTCTGTGGGACTTCACAGATGGTGAATGTAAAGGTCCACTTAATCTTTGTGGCCTCTTATTTGACTGCTCACTGACTGCAGCATATCTCGGGGTGATAGAAGCTGATCAGACTGTTTTCTTGCTTAGTTGGTTGCGAAGTAGCAATTGGTGCTTTTTGAAAAGTGCTATGGAGAGACAGGATATTGGGGATCTGTTCTATGAATAAGAAAAAACAAAACTTAGTCTAAAACTTTTGCAAATCTTTGCAAACTTAGATATAGAGTAGTGGTAAATGTTAAAAAGCTGTAAACCAGAATTAAGTGTCAGGGATAATAACAGGGCATATGTGTCAAAGAATTAGTACAATCCACAAAAAGAATGTGATGTCCTACAAATTTTTCAGTTTATGGGTAATGCTTAATAAGATCTACCTTTAATTGAAGGGACAGTAAACCTAGAAATCAATGACACAAATAAACAGGACATAATCTTGCCCCCAGTCTGCAGCATCCTCATATTCCTGAAACGGGTCTGGTAAAAGTCAAGTAAAGAATACAGGGGTTAAAGAGGTTTTCTGGCCCTAAATCGAACCTTCATACTGATGACTTATCCAAATGATAGGGTTACGAGTATGTAATCCGTTAGGGTCTGACACCTAGAGCCCATTCAGACCTGCTATTTTAGCAGCCAAGTGGGTGGGTGGTGCATGCAACCCTTTTCCGAGTAATAGGAGCGGAGCAGCAGCCACATCCACTGCATAGTGGTGGTTTTAGTGAGCTACAGCTTAAGTATGAGTGGTGCTACACATGCCCCCCTCTTCTAGTTACTTCTGGCCCGAAGACACCGATAGAGCAGATGATCTACGCAGGGTCTTGGCACTGACAGAAAAAATACTGATAGGTTATCCGTATGAAAATTAGATTTGGGTCTGGAAAACCCCTTTAATGCTTTGCTGATCTACTCCATCTTTAGTTGGAGATTGACTTAGGGTGGGACTTAGCTAAAAACAGGGCTTAGGCTGGATTGCAACTTGCGTTGAAATTTCCATAGAAGACTCCTACGCAAAATTTGCTTAAAATCTGCAGAGAGAAAAGTCCAGCAGGGAGGACTTTTCTCTCCACCAGTTTTATACTTTTTAAGAGGACAGGGTCTCCATCTTTCAGGTCCAAATCCAAGTACTCTGACTAAACTACAGATTACTACCACTTGTATTGGGTTACTGATCAGGGCTCCAGGGGTTTTATGGATTTAGTCACTGAACTCAACCCATAGCCTATTCATATCAATACACTATGGGTGGAATTTATCATTCCCTCTACACCAGAAAACTGGCATGGAGGGGTAATATTGAGGTGCATGTCCTAATCCATGCCTCATCTGCCACATTCTCTGAATGTAGGCAATGTGGGGTGAGGAACGGGGCTGGCCAAGGTGGGAATGTCTCAGCCTGACTGATTTACTAAAACTGATGCTAGTTTACTGGTGTGAAATTTGGCACACAGATACATCAGGTTTACAGAAAGGTTTAAGACTGGCCATCAACTTGGCTGGATGTACTGTTCCGGAGATACAGTATTCCCAAAGCAATGACCAGCATTAGCCAATACAAACCTGCAAGTCTTTCACTCCTATTCCAAATGCCATACACATGGTCACTCCATATGCACAATCCAACAGTAATATCCACACTGAGATACACACATCAAAGGATTAGATATGCAGCTCAGCACACGATACCACACGCCAGAGGATTAGATACGCACTTCGGCACACGGTAAAACATGCCAGAGGATTGGATATGCACCTCAGCACACAGTACTACATGCTGGAGGATTATATACGCACCTCAGCACACAGTACCACACGCCAGAGGATTAGATACGCACCTCATCACACATTACCACACGCCGGAGAATTAGATATGCGCCTCAGCACACAGTACCACATGCCGGAGGATTAGATACATGCCTCAGCACACATTACCAAACGCCGGAGAATTAGATACGCACCGCAGCACACAGTACCACACGTCAGAGGACTATATACGCACCTATGCACTTAGTACTGCATGCCGTAAGATTAGATACGTGCTACAGCACACAATACCATATGCCAGAGGATTAGATATGCGTTTCAGCACACAGTACCACACACCGGAAGATTAGATACACAGTTCAGCGCACAGTATCACACATAAGAGCTTTACTCCAGGTTTCCATAGAAACCCAGCCATTTTTCTTCACTGCTGTGTGTCAGCTTTAAAAGGGCAGAGAGCTGTGGATGACACTGTTACACAAGTTCACAGGTTTTTCACTGATATCCAAACTGAGATTCACATGACGCTTATGGACACACACACAAACTACATACAAAACACACCAGTGCAAAATTGGGCAAATCTTATGGGGCCACTACACAAGCAAAAAATAAAATATACCCGTGTGAAGCTGGGTCCTCCTGTATATATATATATATATATATATATATATATATATATATATATATATTTCAGATTAGCATCCCTGCCACTGTCACATGTTGTAATTAAATGAGAAAGCATAGCACAGATGACTAACCAGAGTTTAACAGATAGCGCTGACACTACGATGAGATATAACATTTTTGTAGATGATGAATAATTCTGTTGTGCAGGTGCAGTTGACAGGGACAAAAGCTATCTACTATCAAATTAAAAATGATGCTACTGAGGGTTTCAGGCAATATGATAAATGGTAGTTGTAAGGACATGCTTAAAACTTTGAATTTTAGGGTTAAAGTCAATTGACTAGCCAAGTACATTCCAGTGTAGGTGCCCATGAAAGGAATTTTAGAAAGAATGAGGTAATTGCCATCTGTACAGGTCATTGACAGACTGCTCTGATAGATTAGTAAATATAGACAGGAGGTGTGACAGGGTTCATTGTGAGGGTAGAGAGTTTTGTGGAAAGGAACAAGCTTGAAATGTAGTCAGGACCAGTGCATGAAACGCAGAACGAAAATGTTGCTATTTTGTCTTTGTATGCACCAGCCTTTAAGATTGAGACAGCAAATAGATAGCAAAGTGACAGAGCCACATAGGGGTTCCAACTTCTTGGTTTTAGGAAAAAAAAAATTGAAAAAACAAAACAAAATATACTACATACATACACATTTACAGATATATAGTGACTAGATAATTTTAAGCATTGAAATAAATAATCACTATTATTAATTATATATACTACTAATTATACTATTAATTATACACTGTGTAGAAAAATTTCTATTCCATCTTTGACAATTTTCTGGTTTAGATGTGGTGCATCTTTGGGGCATAGCCCTTTTTGGTGGCAAAGATGTGCCACATTGATCTTTTTCTGTCAACTTTTAAGAAAGTGGGTAGAATGGGTAAGAATCAAGGTGAGCCAGGGCAGGCACCTTGGTCCATCAAAACTTAAGCCAGGAAAGTGATGTGCGCTATACCAGAAATCTACCCTAGTCCTTGAATTACTTCAGTTCGGGTACATGGGATGCCTATGGTGTATCATAATTATTAGGGCAGGAGCCTGTTAATAATTGTGTTGTATCTAACACTAGTAGGGAAATTTATTAAGACTGGTGTAAAAAACACAAGTCGTAATATATTTCCCCCAGTATGTCCACATAGGGATTGCCAACATGTCTCCACTGTATTATGCAGTGGAGATCTGGCAACAATGCCCGCAATCAGTGTCCTCACTAAGTGAGGAAGTTAACACCCCCCACCCCCTGAAAAAAAAGGCACCTTTGGCAGCTCTGTACAGAGAAATATAAAAAGTTATGGGTGTCAGAATATGTCAAATTCTTTTGCAAAGTTTTGGATTATTTTTAAGGAGTTAAACTGTAATAAAATTAATATAAATTGAGTATCCCTGGAATATTGACCCTTAGAATACAGGTGTCATATTAGTTGCACAATGAACACGGTCAAAATGAAGCCTGCAAGAAAGTAGTGAAAACACAAAATTTCCTTTAATTCCTGCAACTTTTTCAGTTTCCTCCAATTACACCCGATTTTGAAATTTTTCTAGCTTCCCAGTTCATTTCATAGAAAACCAAAAATGTTCAAGTTCAGATAAACAATGCCATGCAATGCCAATATAATTCCTCAAATAATACCACTTAATTACATGCAGTCAATGATTACTGCCAATTCTTAATTTTTTGTATTCTACAATTTTCCTATAATTTGCAAAACCTGTACTGAAATGTAGGTTCACACAATAGCATCCCTTTCACCAACCAGCATCTGGAAACATAGTCAATTGTGGGGTTACCTTGCACCCATCAAAAATATTATTATTAGATAATAATTTAGGATAATTCCCCCAGCAGAATGGGCCTTGGCAGTTGCCTCCATACAATGCAGTAATGTGACCTTTGTGAATGAGTCAGCACTAGGTGCCCATTCTTTTACCTGAATAATGGGAGTCTTTTTTACTTGTTCAACTCCTCGATATGCTACAGGAAACAGATAAACTCTACTATCAGCAAGTAAATAGCTACCTATAATCCAATACTATCTAAGACACCCCCAAAATTTTCAACAGAGTTTATTTAGGATGGTTGGACTTTAGACAATTTAGGATCCAGGTTGCAACAGCAAAACTAGGTACATGAAAATAGGTGCATCTGCAGAAAGAGTCAAACAAGTAACCCAATGTTGGGCCAAGTAAAGGTCAAACCAGGAGAGTACAGATTAGCCAAAATATAACCACAGATAAGTAAGAGCCCAACCCAAAATCTAATTCAGAGAGTCACAAAAATAGCTAAATCAGAAACTGAGGAGAAATCCAGAATAATAAACCAAAAGCACAGTACTAGGAGATCAGCAATGAAACAAGGAGTGCAGCTGCAGATATAATCTCAGGCAAATGACTATGTTAAGACCAGATTTAAATATTTTGCTTCAAGCCAGGACTGGACTGGCTGAGCAGACCCAGGCAGAGTTTGACTGATGGTCATCGTATCCTTAAAGCAACAACAGGAAAAAGGAATTCGGACACTAAGATTCCTGACATAACCCCTTCACTAAATGGGAAACCATGCCCTTTTAGCCTGTTGGGATGGCTTAATGTGACGGACTGTTACGGTAATTGGCATCCTGCACAGCAAATCAGATGTTATACAAGCCCAAAGCTCATGTTATAGGTGGTATGGAGGGAAATACTGTCTGTCCAGCACAGACAATTACATAATATTTCGGAAGTCAAATTACACTAAAAACAGGCGAAATTCCAGACACTAATACACCGTTTGTTTCTTCCTTCACTCCCTGCTCATTCTTTGTTGGTGAGAACAGTATGGCTATATACCTCTAAATTGTAAGTGAACCTTGCAGGGACATACAGAAGGCCTATGAATGTTCAGCTACACCACAATAACCACTTCATTACCGGGCCAATTTCTGGGCCAGAACCAGACACATTTATGGGTTTTTTCTATGTGCAGTTTTGAGGGCTATAACATTTTTATCTTTCGCATTATTCAACTAATTTCTGCATCTTTTTTCTGTGACATACAGGGATTTATTTTTATGTTTTTATTTTTGCATGTGTTTTAATTTTTTTTAATATCCAGGAAAATACAAACAGAAGAAGAGGGAAAATGTGTCTTTTTCACTTTTAATTTTTTTTTTAATTTAATTGCACAAAGTGCTACTAAAAAACGTTTTAAAATAGTTTTTCCTCTCCATTGCGGTAATTTTTATTTTTTGTGGTGTCGTCAGGGGTGGGGCTTGAACCTGTAATGAGGTTTATTGGCATATTATTTGAAGTATTTTTTTTAATTATTTTATTTACATTTTTTTTTCATTACTTTTCTATTAACATTGTACCCCCATAAGGTCATAATAGACCTTTGGAGACATCTGATGATTTTTTTTTTTTGGTTAGGGAGGCTGGTACATTTAACCCTAATTACAGGAGGAATAGAGCTGCCTGCCCGTTACTATAGAGCTGATCTGGGTCCTGTAAGATCCAGCAGCTCTAACAGATTCTGATCCCGGCAGATCATGTGACTGTCAAGGATATACGCATCAAGCATTGCTCATAGCTGCATATACAGTGCTCATTGAGTACTGTGTACACAGCGATCAGGGATGGCAGGGATGGTAATAAATTGTCCCTACCTTCTCTAGGGGAGCTCTGACTGCAGTTACAGCCAGCTCCTTGTTTCAGTAGCTGCTGAGAACTGCAAGCACGTATCGGTGACCCTTGCAGAATAACAGAGGGACCGCCCAGACGTAAGTAGTCTATGGACAGTCCGGAAGAGGTTAAAGAAGAATAGGCTGAGCTTACTCAACTGTGGCCCCCATAGCGGAGCTATATATGCATATATGATATGTGTGCCCTAGAATGACAGCTATTGAAAAAAAAGACAGAATCAAAGTGTTACATTTAGGCAGGACTGGCAGGGACCAACTCAGGTACATGATGACAGTGTAAATAAAAGGAACTCAAATTCAAGAAAGTTATTGCCAAGGAACTTTACCATTTGAAATGAAATGAATTGTAAAGTAACATGAAGCCCTTCTCACTGGGCCACGACTTTGGTCATTCACCTCAAAGCATTTCATGAGTAAAGATGGAGCTTCCGCATTTGTTTGTTGTATATTGAACAACAGCTTGTCATAGGGACATCTTTGTACACACAGCGGACTGATCAATAATTGTCCATCCACCTATAAAAGACACAAAGATAGTACATATTTTGCAATAGGTTTTCAATAGAGAATTTAAACTGACTTTCTGAAAGGCCTAACAAAGAGCCATATGTACATGGAGGCAGCGAGAGGGTGAGAGCTCTGCAGCTTATATGCAAGTGAAGGATCAGCACTTCTTATCTGTGGATCTGAAGTGTTTGTGATGGTGAAAGAGCATGTCTGACATTCCTTTAATTCCAGACACAACTACGCCTGATATGTCTGCTGCACTGACATGTGTTTAGTGCTCTTGCAGTGGAGGGTAGCTGTGAAGATTGTTATTGTATATTTTGTGTAAACAACAAAACAATATACTATATTTTATATTTCACAGTATAGGTATTCATTCACGTGTCTTTATCCTTATATACTATATCTAAGGGAGCGTTCACACTACCGTCGGTGTCCGACATGTAGTGTCCGCTCCTAGTGTCCGCTCAAAATCTGTCACGGACACTAGGAGCGGACACTAGATGTGTCCGTGACACCTGTCATTCACTTTAATGGGCATCGGGTGCGTTCTTTTGCACTCCGTGCCCGTCCTTTCCTGTCCGCAAGAGAAGATGTCCGACTTCTCAAGCGGACAGAAAAACCCTGCATGCAGGGTTCCTCTGTCCGCTTGAGAAGTCGGACATCTTCTCTTGCGGACAGGAAAGGACGGGCACGGAGTGCAAAAGAACGCACCCGATGCCCATTAAAGTGAATGACAGGTGTCACGGACACATCTAGTGTCCGCTCCTAGTGTCCGTGACAGATTTTGAGCGGACACTAGGAGCGGACACTACATGTCGGACACCGACGGTAGTGTGAACGCCCCCTAAGTGCAAATACAAATCTTTACTATTTATGTTATATCCTGCATGCTTAAAGGGAACCTGTCTTGGCCCCATCCTACGAACGAGGAAGTAACTCCTTCCATTGCTGCCCCTATGGAGTCTTTCTGTTGCAGCAAAATAAGTGTTTGAAAGCATAAAAAAGTCACATACAAAGTAACCATATCCCTTGTGACATCAGGGAGTGAGAGGATTGTGAGGGCGATATCAATCACACCCAGCAGGTAAGATTTACAATGTGACAGGGCTGAAGCTGCCCCCGCCCACCATGACTACTGAAGCTCATTTGCATATAACTTTTTATGTTTTCAAACATCTACAGATTCACTTTGCTGCAATAAAAAAATTACAGAGGGGCAGCAATGGAAAGGGAATTAGGGGGCGTTCACACTACCGTTGGTCTCCGACAGGTAGTGTCCGCTCCTAGTGTCCGTTTAAAATCTCGCACAAACATTAGGAGCGGACACTAGCTGTGTCCGTGACACTTGTCATTCACTTAAATGGCGATCGGGTGCGTTCTTTTGTACTTCGTGCCCTTCCTTCACTGTCCGGACATGTCAGGTTTTTCTGTCCGCTTGAAAAGTCGGACATCTTTACATGCAGACAGTGAAGGACAGGCACGGAGTACAAAAGAACGCACCCGATTGCCATTTAAGTGAATGACAAGTGTCATGGACACAGCTAGTGTCCGCTCCTAATGTCCATGCGAGATTTTGAACGGACACTAGGAGCGGACACTACCTGTCGGACACCAAGTATCAAGTCTATGGTTCTGTATTGCAGAGTTCTAGGTACTGTGTACTGACATATAGCGATTCAGTACAGTAGTGTATTCCCCCCCCACCACCACCACCCAAAAGCAAATCTGCTCTCACCTGGAAAAAAATTCTGAAATACTCATTACAAAACACCACGTGTTATTTTCAAGAGATTTATGGGTAAACATCTAGATTATTATGAGTACTGCAATAGGTATAGGTAAAAGAGGAATCTTAGAATTCAAACAAGTGCTCTGACACCAAGGCCACGGTTGGTGTAGTCACAGTGGGTTAGCCACGTGGTTGATCATACCTTTGGGTGGGGCTACTGTAGGATGATACCTGCAGTGCACCCACTAGGTGTGGCCTTAGTCCAAGGCTGAGTATTCATGTTGAGATCTTATTATTATGATGCTTACAGAACAAGTATATGCCTCTAAAATGCCCCTCTTGTCAAACTACACTCTCCACTTTTGATTCAACTCACTCATTTTTACTGAGTACCTCAGTTTGAAAAATATATAAGCAATAATAAATGTATTTATTGATTTGTCTGGGTTATAACTGTTTTATTTCATAATTTGAAACAATTTGGACCTTATTGACAATATCTTGTAGGATTTATTCTATACTTTCCAAAGATGCTTTTCTTGTTCTACATTGAGGCTCCATTTTCATTAAAAACAGCATTTTATTCTTATGCACATTAGCTGAAAAGGGCTTTAGGGGTGTAAGTTTTCCTTTAAGACTTTGTTCTTCACCCCAGTTAACCACTACTACCTGTAGACATAATGGCAGATGTCTCTCAAGCAATGGAGGGAGGAGTTGGTGGCATTTAGGGGAGGTTATCTAGAACAGAGCCCCAGCAGGAGAAGAAATGCCCCTAAAGCCCTTTTTGGTCTAACTTGTACAAGAATGAAACAATAATTTTCATGAAAATGGAGCTGCAATGCTGAATAAGAAAGGCATCTTTGGAAAATATAGACGTAGCCCTACAAGGTACTGTCATTAGTCTGATATTGATTTTTTTTTTCTGCTGACAAACTCCCTTTAATGATTTTCCTGATTCAAGTGATTCTTTTACTGTGTGAAACATCCGAGTCCCTCTTTGACCATACAAAAAAGGTATGCAATTATGCAATGAATGTTTACATGTTGCAACATTGTGATAGGATATTACATTGATCTCTGTGTAACATTAATCATCCCTATATTGATTACTATAGAAGACTCCAGTTTAGATGGCACATTCTCCACAATGGCCTGGCCAATGTCAGAATGTCAAAGTAACTTCAATTATGAAGAAAAGACAATTATAGATTATTTTTTTGTATAAAGTCATAACCTTTATGTGCAGGTGTGTAAGCACCCTTAGGTTATAAGGGACGTTATATTTATTACCTGATCAAGTGACAGGTTACTGCAACAAGTAGTAAAAAATGTTAAATATTCTTTATCAGAATACAATAAATCAAGATGTTATTCTAAGCAGGTTTTCTGTATTCTGTAAACAGGGATGTATTTACAGTTTAAGCTGCCCTTGGAAATGAGACTGCATACACCTCCATTCAGACAGTACTTCACATTATTTGTTTTACTATATACAAAAAATTGTACTATACAATGCCAACATAATAGCTCCACATTTGACCCACTTTTCTGTAGAACAGTAATGCCTCCGTATATGCACCCTTGGAAGGAACCTGTCACATGGAGTAACTGAGCAGATTGATAGTTGTGTATAGTTTCAGTATAACTTGTTATTTATTTGTTATCTTGGCTCTTTCTATGCTTAGAATCAGACAAAGGGGCGGTCCTACCAAATTTCCCAATGGTGGAACTATTAAAGGACCATTATCGTATTTTACCTTATCAGTGATTGACAGCTAGCTCTGTAAGCATAGTTATACAAGGAGGTCTGTCAACCACTGGTCATCCTATAACTAGATGACTGTTTCTAAACATAAAGAGAGAGAGGAGATATAAATGACAGGTAAGGGTATGTTCAAATGGCGGAATTTGCATTCCGCATGGCATACCGCTCCGAATTAGGTCCGAATAATGGGCCTAATTGGGAGAGAGTCTCACGCCGAAGACGCCGTGGCTGAGTCAGCCGCGGAATCCGCGGCAAGTAGGGTCAGTAGGGTCTACTAGCTAGCGGAAAAAAGAAGCGAGCGGCTCCCATTGAAGTCAATGGGAGCCGTTTTTGGCAGCGGATTTTGAAGCAGATTCCGCATCAAAATCCGCTGCCAAAAAACTGTGTGAACGAGCCCTTATACTGAATTGTTCCCCACAAAGTTATAGATCAGTCTGCTCAACTCCTTCTGCCTGCAGATTACACAACATTTTTCTATTGGCAGGTTCCACGTAACTCATTTTAATCCCTTGAAGACACAGCCAAATTTTTAAAAACTTACGTGTCACTATATGTGTAGCTAACTTTGAGATGGTTTTTTTCATGACACATTGTACTTCATGTCAGTGGTACACATTAATCAATATTTTTTTTTTTCAATTCATTTATTTATTTTTTAAAAATAGGAACTTTAGTGGAAATTTTGAAAAATATACAATTTTGAAAATGGGAAATGCTCTGCTTTTCAGGTAGTCAGTACCCGCTGTTTAGGACGAGCATACTCGTTCTTCGTCCTTATGAAAGTGCAATTTTGTACACTGCCAGAAATCTGAATCAGCTTACTGGTGTATTCCCGGTATGTGCCCCAGTGGTGAATATATCGGTGCCGTTAGTTTCAGCAGTGATGTCTCCCCACTGTTAGAAATGCGTTCCTACGCTAGGCTGTAGGGAATGCTCCTTCCTAACAGTACTCGTCCATAGATTCATCTCGCAGCTGAGCATCATTGCTGGTCAGTAAGGAATGTCCCCTCTGACAGAAAAAGACTATGTTAGACTACTGTCAAAGGGGGAATTCCTTACAGCACAGCGATGACACTAAGCTATGAGAAACACCTTTCTGACAGCAGGGAGATGTCAATGCCGAAACTAATGGCACTGATATCTCCATAAACAGGGCCCATACCGGAAAACCAGACAGTGCACAGAGTCAGCTTTCTAGCAGTATGTAAAATCGCACTTTCATGGGGACATCTAAGGTCCTCTATAAGCGTCTCCAGAAAATGACTTTATCAAGGCAAGGGTCAAAAGACTGTTCTGCTGGCCTCCATCAGGGAGAATATGTCAAGCATACTGTATTATTTATGATATAGAAAAGAATAACATTATCCTTGTGGCACATTCTCTATAAAATAGCAACTGTCCATATGAGAATGATAAGTGATTCTAAATTAGAATGATCCTTAAAACCATATGAAAATGTATCTATTTTGTGGTGAAGAGACACACAGATTATCACTGCCTGCCTATCTGGTACAGAACATAAGTTAACTCCAAGTTGAAAAACGTTAAGCATCGAGGAAGAATTAGAACTGAATTTGAAATATGACATGAACTTTGAAACATCTCTGATGGTGGAATGATGAATTTTGGGCTTATTAATGAAATATCACACTGATGTGATACATTCCTCGTGATATCACTAGCACCCTGAGTAGTGTTATTTCTCGGAATCTGCAAAGGAACATACTGTACATTCAGTATCATAGTAGCTACAAACTGAAAACCAGGTATAAGATGCAATGATTTACATGTGTTCTTGTAAATGTGTTTACAAGAATGGGAAGTGAAATACCATACTAATCTGCTATGCCACAAAGAAAAAATTAACTGTCTTAAAAAAAGAATGCTAGAAATAGGAATTTGTTGGGCTCCTCTTAGATACAACTTTGTGGGTGTGTCAGACTTCTCTTATGACCAGCCCAGAGTCTTAAACTTATACAACCCAAGCACAGAGTACATAGTGGCTGCTAAACCTTGCCCATATATGCTAAGTGCACCAGAACCATACAATTTAGAGACTGTGTGTTTTATTTAGGGTAAGGAAAGTGTAGGCCAATCCTGTTGTCTATCTGAATTCTAAACACTTGTTGCTTTTACCATAAAGTTACAAACTGAGGAGTTACCACATGTAGGAAATCCCCTCCATGGTCTATTATCAGAAAATAAGGTACTATTCCGTTATCGGGCCAGCAGCAGCGCAGTTCAGCAGCAGCTTTCGGGACAGCAGTTCAGCAGCGGGAATTACAATGACATCCGAGGACTGCTGGCCCGATGCTTGTGCCCAGTAACCAGTACATCGATGACCCCCCTCCCCCATCCTTCTCCTCCTGCCAGTGCTGCCCCCCAGCTCTCCTTACATCTTCCCCGTACCCTCTCCCCGCCACACGACTAGGCCTCACCTCAGCGCTAGTACCGAGACCGAAAGGAAAGACACCGGGGCTCAATCCAGGCCCTGACAAGAAACACGCCGACTATAGGAACGGTGAGCTACAGCGAGCCGGAGGGACAAACTTTCTGCAGCGTCCGGCGGCTATCTAGTAGCATTCATTGCTCAAGATTTACGGTGAGGCCTATTACAGGGAGAGGGTACGGGGCAGATGTAAGAAGAGCTGGGGGGCAGCACTGGAAGGAAGAGGAGGATGAGGGCATCGATCGATGTACTGCCTACTACACACAAGCACGGCCTCTATCATCGGGCCAGCATCGGCTTAGTCATGTGGCGGGGAGAGGGTACGGGGTAGATGTAAGGAGAGCTGGGGGGCAGCACTGGAAGGAGGAGGAGATGGAGGGGGGGTCATTGATGTACTGGCTACTGGGCACAAGCATCGGGCCAGCAGTCCTCGGATGTCATTGTAATTCCCGCTGCTGAACTGAACTGCTGTCCCGAAAGCTGGTGCTGAAATGCGCTGCTGCTGGCCCGATAACGGAATAGTACCGAAAATAAATATAGGGACAAAGTGACTGTGTACAACTTAGTCATTGCGGGTTTTTGTACGTATAGCTGTCACTAATGGTTTTGTGTCACGATTGTGTCTATGCCAAAGCAAACGAATACTAAATGCTGCATACACCTCTATGGGAATGGGGTAGAGTAACTCTCCCTGGTGCTACAACAGCTGACTAGGCCCTGTCTGAGGGTGTTGGTCAGCTGTTCTCAAGCTAAGCTTGGCCCCGACAACTTCTGGCTCTCTAAACACGAAGACCTAATGGATAGGGAGGGAGAGAGCTGAAAGAGGCTAGGGACTGGGGATACTAAAGGTGGTCACCCCTAGCGAAGAATAGGTGCAGCTGCAAACAGAAGCAACTAGGACAGGACGTGCTAGAAAACAAACACGCAGCACAACATAAACACACAACAGGAGTATGAGAAGAGGAACAGTGGAATAGTGAGGAAAAGGAAAACACAGGACAGGGGCAAAAATAAACCTGGAACCCAAAACAAAACCTCATTAATACCAAGATACTGTCAGGTAAGCAGAAAATGTAGGACAGGGGTTGGGTAGAAGTGTAGAGGGAAAAACACTCTCACACAAGGTAACACTCCACTTCCAAATCAGCTCCTGAGACTGTGCAACTTCCACAAGTAATTCCTCCTAACTGAGCCAAGAATTCAGGTTGGTAACAATGAAAACCGGCCCGGAGTGAACAGAGAGCAACACCTGAATGGATAATGCAAATGAACACACCTGGGACCTCCAAACTCCAGCAGACAATCAAGAAGCACATGCAACAGAAAGACAGAGACCAAACACAAACAGGCAAATAGTCACGAGGCAGAGAATCAACATGGAAACCACAAGACTCCGATTCATATCCTGACATTTAGGTGACAAAAGACTCTTCAGATCTTTATCTTGTCTCAATCTAGTCCCAACCTGTTGATAATCTCTGTTATTTCCTACCATCTAGGATGGTAATTTGTGATGATTTTTTATGTTGCTGTTTGGGCATGAACAATTTGCAATGATCCATTCTTTTCCCTCTACAGCAGCCATCTTCAATATCTTCCATATCATATCCTTTTGTCCTAAATCTCAACTTGAGATCTGCTGCTTGGATTTTGTAATCACACTCTGTATCACAGATATGTTGTAATCTATTAAATTGTCCTGTAGGGACGGCTCTTATAGTAGGTCTTGAATGTAAACTGAGCATTCACACTAGTCTCCTTCCAATAAGTATGTATCAAATCTTCCTTATCCACTGTGATATTAATATCCAAAAAATCCAGATGGGATTGAGTGATCTTGTAGGTTATTCTTATGGTCATGTCATCGTTTAAATGGAATAAAAATCTGTCCAACTCCTCTTGCAGTCCCTGCTAAACAAACAGGTCATCAATAAACCTCATGCGGGCAACAACTCTTCTCTGCATTATATCTGCCACTACCTGAACTATATGCCCCCATAGCCACTACCTGGGTGCCTGGAGGAGAAAACAGTGGTCCTTGAAGGTTTTTTTTAAAAAAGGGTGACTCTAAAGCTTGCCATATGCCTTCTTTCTGACTCCACTAATACACATGCATGCTTGGTTCAGTCGAATTAGCGGACTCTCTCAGTCTAATAAGAATCAGAAACCCTACTACAATCACATTGGTCATTCCACCATTCTTTTTAGAAATAATAGTCTTTGGATAATTAGTAGAGATGAGCGAACACTAAAATGTTCGAGGTTCGAAATTCGATTCGAACAGCCGCTCACTGTTCGAGTGTTCGAATGGGTTTCGAACCCCATTATAGTCTATGGGGAACATAAACTCGTTAAGGGGGAAACCCAAATTTGTGTCTGGAGGGTCACCAAGTCCACTATGACACCCCAGGAAATGATACCAACACCCTGGAATGACACTGGGACAGCAGGGGAAGCATGTCTGGGGGCATAAAAGTCACTTTATTTCATGGAAATCCCTGTCAGTTTGCGATTTTCGCAAGCTAACTTTTCCCCATAGAAATGCATTGGCCAGTGCTGATTGGCCAGAGTACGGAACTCGACCAATCAGCGCTGGCTCTGCTGGAGGAGGCGGAGTCTAAGATAGCTCCACACCAGTCTCCATTCAGGTCCGACCTTAGACTCCGCCTCCTCCGGCAGAGCCAGCGCTGATTGGCCGAAGGCTGGCCAATGCATTCCTATGCGAATGCAGACTTAGCAGTGCTGAGTCAGTTTTGCTCAACTACACATCTGATGCACACTCGGCACTGCTACATCAGATGTAGCAATCTGATGTAGCAGAGCCGAGGGTGCACTAGAACCCCTGTGCAAACTCAGTTCACGCTAATAGAATGCATTGGCCAGCGCTGATTGGCCAATGCATTCTATTAGCCCGATGAAGTAGAGCTGAATGTGTGTGCTAAGCACACACATTCAGCACTGCTTCATCAAGCCAATACAATGCATTAGCCAGTGCTGATTGGCCAGAGTACGGAATTCGGCCAATCAGCGCTGGCCAATGCATTCTATTAGCCCGATGAAGTAGAGCTGAATGTGTGTGCTTAGCACACACATTCAGCTCTACTTCATCAGGCTAATAGAATACATTGGCCAATCAGCGCTGGCCAATGCATTCTATTAGCTTGATGAAGCAGAGTGTGCACAAGGGTTCAAGCGCACCCTCGGCTCTGATGTAGCAGAGCTGAGGGTGCACAAGGGTTCAAGTGCACCCTCGGCTCTCCTACATCAGAGCCGAGGGTGCGCTTGAACCCTTGTGCAGCCTCGGCTCTGCTACATCAGAGCCGAGGGTGCGCTTGAACCCTTGTGCACACTCTGCTTCATCAAGCTAATAGAATGCATTGGCCAGCACTGATTGGCCAGAGTACGGAATTCGGCCAATCAGCGCTGGCCAATGCATCCCTATGGGAAAAAGTTTATCTCACAAAAATCACAATTACACACCCGATAGAGCCCCAAAAAGTTATTTTTAATAACATTCCCCCCTAAATAAAGGTTATCCCTAGCTATCCCTGCCTGTACAGCTATCCCTGTCTCATAGTCACAAAGTTCACATTCTCATATGACCCGGATTTGAAATCCACTATTCGTCTAAAATGGAGGTCACCTGATTTCGGCAGCCAATGACTTTTTCCAATTTTTTTCAATGCCCCCAGTGTCGTAGTTCCTGTCCCACCTCCCCTGCGCTGTTATTGGTGCAAAAAAGGCGCCAGGGAAGGTGGGAGGGGAATCGAATTTTGGCGCACTTTACCACGTGGTGTTCGATTCGATTCGAACATGGCGAACACCCTGATATCCGATCGAACATGTGTTCGATAGAACACTGTTCGCTCATCTCTAATAATTAGTCAATGGTTCTTAATAGACAGTGCAAGAACAAAGAACAGAACCCACATATAAATGTTCCTGGATCCATAAATGTGTTGAATTTATTTCAAACCTGGTCACATCTCCCCAGGTTCATATAGGCTGTTGTATAACAGCGTACACATATCTGCTGTTTCTGATTCACAAGTTCATGAAAATAGTGGGGAGCCCGAATTCTATGGCTCTGCCCTGCATTATTCTATGATCACTCCTTCTCATAAAGGCAGCAATTCCAATAATAAGTATACATTAGGGGATTACTGAATATACAATTCCCATATACAAGAGTGTAAAATGTGTCTGGTTATTAAGTACTTAAAGCTGACATAGTAATATTACAATAATACATTCCCTGACTCGTACAGCATAATGCTCACAAAGTATTATGACAAGGCATACTCAGCACTTAGCTCACTCAGCACTCAGCTTATAATCTAATAAGGGGAATATTGTTCTTTACCCTTTAATGACTGACAATACCTATTTTAACTGACCACAGAGGGAGTTAGCAGCTTTATCGGGAACAGCCTGAGACTACACATGAAGGTCATGTGCAGTTTAAAAGTTTAAGGCAGGTTAAAAGATGACTTCGCACAGAGCAAATCTGATATTGGGATAGTAAGAAATAAAAACATACCATAAAATTGTCTAAACTAGAGAGAATATGATACGATTCAAAAACCATGGGGCCTAGTGGTTAGTATTGTAACAGCTTCAGTTACAAATACTATGCATCGGAATACTCTACATATTTATTTAATGCAGAATGAAATAAACGTTTTATTCCATATATTTTATGGACATTTATGATACTTACGAGTCACATTTCCAATTGTTTTCACTTTGTATTATTTATTATTCAGTTTATTTCTTTAGTCATATAAAGGGGTGAATATTGGTCTAATCTGGATACTGTCAACAGGTTGGTCAGCGACTAGTCTAATATTATAAATACCAGATGGCTAACTAATGATGCCTGTATTAGGGTCCTCAGTCCAGACATCTGCACATGCACTTGGGAACCTAATGCCGGTGGCCTGCCGTGACAGTGGAGCGGGGTGGCAGGACAGAATGTCATTCACGTGCTTATGAATAGCTCTACAACTGTTATGTGTCTCTGAATGGCCGTTCTATCAGACAGTAAACTACTGAACCAATGTGAAAGAGATTACTGGTGTCACAAGCTAAATGGATTGGGTCTACATTCAATGTACAGTACTGCTGGGTATATCAAGTCTATATAAATAAAGCATAATAAACAATCCACAACTACAAATACAAAAGTCATTTTGCTCATTATAACAATCTTATCGTATAAAAGGGCTTCTAGCTGGCAAGTACAGCAAGATCATACCCAACATATTAACCATCTGCTTGGAGTAATAGTTTAACAGCATTGCAGTCTGTAAAATGTGCTTAGATACTGTACGAGGAAGCTGCCTATAACAATGCAAGGGCTATTAAAATCAGTACTATCCACAATCTGCTGTGGCTGTGCAATAGTAAAATAATAGTTCATCCATAAACTGCTATTGACTGCTGAAAGATTAAACTAAAGACTTACTATCCAATGAAGACAATTCATCTCTAGCCGTGCAGCACTCTTAAAAGGGATTTATCAATCAATATTTACCACCATTGTCCCGTGTTAGGGGATGCATTATTATTCTATTACTGATGTTGACGTCAAGGTTTTTCTAGTTGGTTCACTTTTTTTTTTATCAGCTCTGTATCACCCCCTCCATCCAGTCCAGATGAAATTACACCAGAATAGAGATAGAGATTTTCTCTATCGGTGATGCTTTAGTGTAGTATAAATGGTCTGTCACAGAGCATTCACTGCAGTCCACCAGGGTGAGAAGTGGGCATACCCTTGAAACACAGAATCTTCCTCAAGACTAAGCTCACATCTACATGGTCACTAGAGATGAGCGAACACTAAAATGTTCGAGGTTCGAAATTCGATTCGAACAGCCGCTCAATGTTCGTGTGTTCGAATGGGTTTCGAACCCCATTATAGTCTATGGGGAACAGATACTCGTTAAGGGGGAAACCCAAATCCGTGTCTGGAGGGTCACCAAGTCCACTATGACACCCCAGGAAATGATGCCAACACCTCTGGAATGACACTGGGACAGCAGGGGAAGCATGTCTGGGGGCATCTAACACACCAAAGACCCTCTATTACCCCAACATCACAGCCTAACAACTACACACTTTACACACTCAATACCACCTCTCTGACAGTAGGAAAACACCTTGAAACATGTGTATTTGGCACTTGCAGTGAGGAGAGCTTGTCACCAGCAGTGAATTTGGCCCTTGTAGTAAGTTGAGGTTGGCACCAACATTTGTTTTGAAAATCAGGGTGGATTGAGCCTCTAACCAGCAGAGTTTGGGCAAATTCATGGTGGAGGGAGCCTCTAAAAACCCCAGTTTGGACCAATTCATGGTAGAGGGAGCCTCTAAACAGCCCAGTTTGGACCAATTCATGGTGGAGGGAGCCTCTAACCAGCCCAGTGTGGGCAAATTCATGGTGGAGAGAGCCTCTAAAAAACCCAGTTTGGACCAATTCATGGTGGAGGGAGCCTCTAAAAACCCCAGTTTGGACCAATTCATGGTGGAGGGAGCCTCTAAACAGCTCAGTTTGGGCAAATTCATGGTGGAGGGAGCCTCTAAACACTCCAGTTTGGGCAAATTCATGGTGGAGGGAGCCTCTAAAAACCCCAGTTTGGACCAATTCATGGTGGAGGGAGCCTCTAACCAGCCCAGTGTGGGCAAATTCATGGTGGAGAGAGCCTCTAAAAAACCCAGTTTGGACCAATTCATGGTGGAGGGAGCCTCTAACCAGCCCAGTTTGGGCAAATTCATGGTGGAGGGAGCCTCTAAAAAACCCAGTTTGGACCAATTCATGGTGGAGGGAGCCTCTAACCAGCCCAGTTTGGGCAAATTCATGGTGGAGGGAGCCTCTAAAAAACCCAGTTTGGACCAATTCATGGTGGAGGGAGCCTCTAACCAGCCCAGTTTGGGCAAATTCATGGTGGAGGGAGCCTCTAAACAGCCCAGTTTGGGCAAATTCATGGTGGAGGGAGCCTCTAAACAGCCCAGTTTGGGCAAATTCATGGTGGAGGGAGCCTCTAACCAGCCCAGTTTGGACCAATTAATGGTGGAGGGAGCCTCTAACCAGCCCAGTTTGGGCAAATTCATGGTGGAGGGAGCCTCTAAACAGCCCAGTTTGGACCAATTCATGGTGGAGGGAGCCTCTAAAAAACCCAGTTTGGACCAATTCATGGTGGAGGGAGCCTCTAAACAGCCCAGTTTGGGCAAATTCATGGTGGAGGGAGCCTCTAACCAGCCCAGTTTGGACCAATTCATGGTGGAGGGAGCCTCTAACCAGCCCAGTTTGGGCAAATTCATGGTGGAGGGAGCCTCTAAACAGCCCAGTTTGGACCAATTCATGGTGGAGGGAGCCTCTAAAAAACCCAGTTTGGACCAATTCATGGTGGAGGGAGCCTCTAAACAGCCCAGTTTGGGCAAATTCATGGTGGAGGGAGCCTCTAACCAGCCCAGTTTGGACCAATTAATGGTGGAGGGAGCCTCTAAACAGCCAAGTTTTGGGAAATTCATGGTGGAGGGAGCCTCTAACCAGCCCAGTTTGGACCAATTCATGGTGGAGGGAGCCTCTAAACAGCCCAGTTTGGGCAAATTCATGGTGGAGGGAGCCTCTAAAAAACCCAGTTTGGACCAATTCATGGTGGAGGGAGCCTCTAACCAGCCCAGTTTGGACCAATTAATGGTGGAGGGAGCCTCTAAACAGCCAAGTTTGGACCAATTCATGGTGGAGGGAGCCTCTAACCAGCCCAGTTTGGGCAAATTCATGGTGGAGGGAGCCTCTAAACAGCCCAGTTTGGGCAAATTCATGGTGGAGGGAGCCTCTAACCAGCCCAGTTTGGACCGATTAATGGTGGAGGGAGCCGCTAAACAGCCCAGTTTGGACCAATTCATGGTGGAGGGAGCCTCTAAAAACCCCAGTTTGGACCAATTCATGGTGGAGGGAGCCTCTAAAAAACCCAGTTTGGACCAATTCATGGTGGAGGGAGCCTCTAACCAGCCCAGTTTGGACCAATTAATGGTGGAGGGAGCCTCTAAACAGCCAAGTTTGGACCAATTCATGGTGGAGGGAGCCTCTAAAAACCCCAGTTTGGACCAATTCATGGTGGAGGGAGCCTCTAACCAGCCCAGTTTGGGCAAATTCATGGTGGAGGGAGCCTCTAACCAGCCCAGTTTGGACCAATTAATGGTGGAGGGAGCCGCTAAACAGCCCAGTTTGGACCAATTCATGGTGGAGGGAGCCTCTAAAAACCCCAGTTTGGACCAATTCATGGTGGAGGGAGCCTCTAACCAGCCCAGTTTGGACCAATTAATGGTGGAGGGAGCCGCTAAACAGCCCAGTTTGGACCAATTCATGGTGGAGGGAGCCTCTAAAAACCCCAGTTTGGACCAATTCATGGTGGAAGGAGCCTCTAAAAAACCCAGTTTGGACCAATTCATGGTGGAGGGAGCCTCTAACCAGCCCAGTTTGGACCAATTAATGGTGGAGGGAGCCTCTAAACAGCCAAGTTTGGACCAATTCATGGTGGAGGGAGCCTCTAAAAACCCCAGTTTGGACCAATTCATGGTGGAGGGAGCCTCTAACCAGCCCAGTTTGGGCAAATTCATGGTGGAGGGAGCCACTAAACAGCCCAGTTTGGGCAAATTCATGGTGGAGGGAGCCTCTAACCAGCCCAGTTTGGACCAATTAATGGTGGAGGGAGCCGCTAAACAGCCCAGTTTGGACCAATTCATGGTGGAGGGAGCCTCTAAAAACCCCAGTTTGGACCAATTCATGGTGGAGGGAGCCTCTAAAAAACCCAGTTTGGACCAATTCATGGTGGAGGGAGCCTCTAACCAGCCCAGTTTGGACCAATTAATGGTGGAGGGAGCCTCTAAACAGCCAAGTTTGGACCAATTCATGGTGGAGGGAGCCTCTAAAAACCCCAGTTTGGACCAATTCATGGTGGAGGGAGCCTCTAACCAGCCCAGTTTGGGCAAATTAATGGTGGAGGGAGCCGCTAAACAGCCCAGTTTGGGCAAATTCATGGTGGAGGGAGCCTCTAACCAGCAGAGTTGGTGGAAATCAGGGTGGAGGGAGCCTCTAACCAGCAGAGTTGGGGGAAATCAGGGTGGAGGGAGCCTAGTATTAGCAGAATTGTGCAACGCTTATGGTGGATGAGTATGAGGATGCGGAGGAATTGGAGAGGTTGAGTACAGACATGGAGTTTCATGTTGGGGTGCTTTACACAGGTGGGCACAAAAATGATGGCTCTACCCAGTGGTGGTTCATTTTTATCAAAGTGAGCCGGTCGGCACTCTCAGCTGACAGACGGGTGCGCTTGTCAGTGATGATGCCACCGGCTGCACTGAACACCCTCTCAGATAGGACGCTGGCGGCAGGACAGGACAGCACCTCCAAGGCATATAGGGCAAGTTCAAGCCACAGGTCCAACTTCGACACCCAATACGTGTAGGGCGCAGAGGGGTCGGAGAGGACAGGGCTGTGGTCGGAAAGGTATTCCCGCAACATGCGCCTATACTTCTCACGCCTGGTGACACTAGGACCCTCCGTGGCGGCACTTTGGCGAGGGGGTGCCATCAAGGTGTCCCAGACCTTAGACAGTGTGCCCCTCGTTTGTGTGGACCGGTGAGAACTTGGTTGCCTACTGGAGGAACTGCCCTCCCTGCCGCCAACGTCACATGCTGGAAACATCTCCATCATATTCTGCACCAATTGCCTGTGGCAAGCATTGATGCGATTGGCCCTCCCCTCTACCGGAATAAAAGACGAGATGTTGTTTTTATACCGGGGGTCAAGGATAGCAAAGATCCAGTACTGGTTGTCCTCCATGATTTTGACAATACGCTTGTCGGTTGTAAAGCACCCCAACATGAACTCAGCCATGTCTGCCACAGTGTTAGTTGGCATGACTCCTCTGGCCCCACCGGAAAGTTCAATCTCCATTTCCTCCTCATCCTCCATGTCTACCCATCCGCGCTGCAACAATGGGACGATTCGAAGTTGCCCGGAAGCCTCCTGTATCACCATCACATCATCGGACAACTCTTCTTCCTCCTCCTCCTCCTCCTCCTCCTCCTCCATTAAACGCAGTGAAGCGGACAGATGTGTGGACCTACTCTCCAGCTGTGACGGATCGGATGCTATCCCTAACTCCTCTGTGTGATCTGAGTTATCCCTGATGTCAATCAGGGATTCTCTCAGAACACACAAGAGCGGGATTGTAAGGCTCACCATCGCATCCTCAGAGCTCACCCTCCTTGTGGACTCCTCAAAGACCCGTAGGATGTCACAAAGGTCTCTCATCCATGGCCACTCATGGATGTGAAACTGAGGCAGCTGACTTTGTGGCACCCTAGGGTTTTGTAGCTGGTATTCCATCAAAGGTCTCTGCTGCTCAACCACTCTATTCAACATCTGAAACGTTGAGTTCCAGCGTGTGGGGACGTCGCACAAAAGCCGGTGTTGTGGCACATGCAGGCGTTGCTGGAGAGATTTTAAGCTAGCAGCGGCTACTGTCAACTTGCGAAAGTGGGCGCACATGCGCCGCACTTTCACCAGTAGCTCTGGAACATTGGGATAGCTCTTTAGGAAACGTTGCACCACTAGGTTGAAGACGTGGGCCAGGCATGGAACATGTTGGAGTCCGGCAAGCTCCAGAGCTGCTACCAGGTTCCGGCCGTTATCACAAACGACCATGCCTGGGCCCAGGTGCAGCGGCTCAAACCATATTGCCGTCTCATCGAGGAGGGCATCCCTCACCTCGGAGGCAGTGTGCTGTCTGTCCCCCAAGCTGATCAGCTTCAGCACAGCCTGCTGACGTCTACCAATGCCAGTGCTGCAACGTTTCCAACTCGTAGCTGGGGTCAATCTAACAGCGGAGGAGGAGGCGGTGGCGGAGGAGGAGGCGGTGGCGGAGGAGGAGGCGGTAGAGGAGGAGGAGGAGGGGGGTGTTCTTCTCGTGTCCCTGCCAGGAATGTTAGGCGGGGAGACGAGGTACACCGGGCCAGTTTGGGAAGCAGTCCCAGCCTCAACTACATTCACCCAGTGTGCCGTCAGTGAAATGTAGCGTCCCTGTCCGCATGCACTTGTCCACGCGTCGGTGGTCAAGTGGACCTTTGTGCAAAGCGCGGAACTAAGGGCCCGCCTGATGTTGAGTGACACGTGCTGGTGCAAGGCGGGGACGGCACACCGGGAGAAGTAGTGACGGCTAGGGACGGCATAGCGAGGTGCCGCAGTTGCCATCAGGTCCAGGAAGGCGGGAGTTTCAACAAGCCGGAACGCCAACATCTCCTGGGCCAGCAGTTTAGCGATGTTGGCGTTCAAGGCTTGCGCGTGTGGGTGGTTAGCAGTGTATTTCTGCCGCCACTCCAATGTCTGAGAGATGGTGGGTTGTTGTAAAGAAACGCCTGATGGTGCCTTTGATGGTGCAGGAGAAGGAGATAAGACAGGACCAGGGGAGGATGAGGTAGAAGTCAACAAAGTGGCGGAGGCAGATGAAGTGGTGTCCTGGCTCGTCCTCTGGAGTGCATCGCCAGCACAGTCAGCAGTGGCAGTGGCAGAGGCAGAGGCAGTGGCAGAGGCAGTGGCAGTGGCGTGAACGGCAGGCGGCCTTTGTCCTGCCGTTGCTGCCTGCCACTGATTCCAGTGCTTGGATTCCAAATGACGGCGCATTGAAGTGGTGGACAGGTTGCTCTTCTCAGAGCCCCTAATCAATTTCGAGAGGCAAATTGTGCAGACAACACTATATCTGTCCTCGGCGCATTCCTTGAAAAAACTCCACACCTTCGAGAAACGTGCCCTCGAGGTGGGAGTTTTTCAGGGCTGGGTACGAACTGGAACATCTTGGGAGATTCCGGGTGTGGCCTGGCTTCGCCTAAGCTGCTGACCTCTGCCTCTGCCTCTAGCTACCCTTTTTGGTGCTGCACCTGCCTCAACATCCACACTACTTTCCCCGCTTGACATCCCCCCTGTCCAGGTCGGGTCAGTGTCCTCATCATCCACCACTTCCTCTTCCAACTCCTGGCTCATCTCCTCCTCCCGCACAATGCGCCGGTCAACTGGATGCCCTGACGGCAACTGCGTCACATCATCGTCGATGAGGGTGGGTTGCTGGTCATCCACCACCAAATCGAACGGAGATGGAGGAGACTCTAGTGTTTGAGCATCTGGACACAGATGCTCCTCTGTTAGGTTCGTGGAATCGTGACGTGGAGAGGCAGGTTGAGGGACAATGAAAGGAGCGGAGAACAGCTCTGGGGAGCAGGGACAGTTTGGGTTATTGTTCTGTAAAGCTTCGGAATTTTGGGAGGAAGGAAGACAAGACTGTTGGGTAATAGGAGGAGAGGAGGCAGAGTCTGACTGGCTGCTGGACAATGTGCTGTAAGCGTTCTCTGACAGCCATTGCAAGACCTGTTCCTGGTTCTCGGGCCTACTAAGGTTTGTACCCTGCAGTTTAGTTAATGTGGCAAGCAACCCTGGCACTGTGGAGTGGCGCAATGCTTGCTGCCCCACAGGAGTAGGCACGGGACGCCCTGTGGCTTCACTGCTACCTTGCTCCCCAGGACCATTCCCCCGACCTCGCCCACGGCCTCGTCCACGTCCCTTTCCGGGAGCCTTGCGCATTTTGAATTCCTAGTTAGAAATTGGCACTGTATACCAGTAGTAAAAATTGTGGGTGCACGTAACCCCAATATATTCTTTGAATTACCAGTCAGAAACTGGCACTATATGGCAGTAGCAAGAAATGAGGGTATTTGTATTCCCAATATATTCTTTGAATTCCCAGTCAGACAATGGCACTGTATACCAGTAGTAAAAATTGTGGGTGCACGTAACCCCAATATATTCTTTGAATTACCAGTCAGAAACTGGCACTATATGGCAGTAGCAAGAAATGAGGGTATTTGTATTCCCAATATATTCTTTGAATTCCCAGTCAGACAATGGCACTGTATACCAGTAGTAAAAATTGTGGGTGCACGTAACCCCAATATATTCTTTGAATTCCCAGTCATACACTGGCACTATATGGCAGTAGCAAGAAATGAGGGTATTTGTATTCCCAATATATTCTTTGAATTCCCAGTCAGACAATGGCACTGTATACCAGTAGTAAAAATTGTGGGTGCACGTAACCACAATATATTCTTTGAATTACCAGTCAGAAACTGGCACTATATGGCAGTAGCAAGAAATGAGGGTATTTATAACCCCAATATATTCTTTGAATTCCCAGTCAGACAATGGCACTGTATACCAGTAGTAAAAATTGTGGGTGCACGTAACCCCAATATATTCTTTGAATTCCCAGTCAGACACTGGCACTATATGGCAGTAGCAAGAAATGAGGGTATTTGTATTCCCAATATATTCTTTGAATTCCCAGTCAGACAATGGCACTGTATACCAGTAGTAAAAATTGTGGGTGCACGTAACCCCAATATATTCTTTGAATTACCAGTCAGAAACTGGCACTATATGGCAGTAGCAAGAAATGAGGGTATTTGTATTCCCAATATATTCTTTGAATTCCCAGTCAGACAATGGCACTGTATACCAGTAGTAAAAATTGTGGGTGCACGTAACCCCAATATATTCTTTGAATTCCCAGTCAGAAACTGGCACTATATGGCAGTAGCAAGAAATGAGGGTATTTGTATTCCCAATATATTCTTTGAATTCCCAGTCAGACAATGGCACTGTATACCAGTAGTAAAAATTGTGGGTGCACGTAACCACAATATATTCTTTGAATTACCAGTCAGAAACTGGCACTATATGGCAGTAGCAAGAAATGAGGGTATTTATAACCCCAATATATTCTTTGAATTCCCAGTCAGACAATGGCACTGTATACCAGTAGTAAAAATTGTGGGTGCACGTAACCCCAATATATTCTTTGAATTACCAGTCAGAAACTGGCACTATATGGCAGTAGCAAGAAATGAGGGTATTTATAACCCCAATATATTCTTCGAATTCCCAGTCAGACAATGGCACTGTATACCAGTAGTAAAAATTGTGGGTGTATATAGCCCCAATTCTATTGCTAGGGGACTTGCAGGGTATTTCTGGGGTGAAGGTTGGGGGGCACACCGTTGGAACGGGTATCGGGGTATATATCGGGTATACGGGAATACACTGACAGTGTATTCCATTCAGGATCCTGGGAAAGCTGGGTTGCGGCGATTGAGCCCGTCAGTGCCACGTTACACTGACAAGCTTCTCCCTGGAATTTAGCTCTTACAAGAGCTGTTGTGGTTGTCTTCTCCTTCCTATCCTAGCCTGTCCCTGCCTACCCAGAATCTAAGCCCTAGCTAGCTGGACGGAAACCTCCGTCCTCGGTGAATTGCAAGCTCAGAATGACGCGAACCTGGGCGGCGCTGTTCTTTTAAATTAGAGGTCACATGTTTTCGGCAGCCAATGGGTTTTGCCTACTTTTCTCAACGTCACCGGTGTCGTAGTTCCTGTCCCACCTACCCTGCGCTGTTATTGGAGCAAAAAAGGCGCCAGGGAAGGTGGGAGGGGAATCGAGTAATGGCGCACTTTACCACGCGGTGTTCGATTCGATTCGAACATGCCGAACAGCCTAATATCCGATCGAACATGAGTTCGATAGAACACTGTTCGCTCATCTCTAATGGTCACCTCTCTCCTCAAGAACAGAAAAAAATGTCAAGACCAACAAAAACTAGTCAATTCTGGCAAAAATATTTAAGACAGTCAAAAAAAAAAAGTCTAGCCCATCAAAACCCCCTTAAGACTAAGAAAAAAAAATCAAGGCAACTCCAGAAAAAATTAAAAAAATAGGGACAGCAAAGAAACTCAATAGCAGTATAGGGGTAGGGTAGGCCTCACGGACTAAATGTTTAAAACTCCAAAGACATACTGATAGGAAATTGTGACACCTCTACAGGACAGTGACTGACCATATGTCTGTAAAGTACTGTGGAATACAATGGTTCTGTACATGAGAAAGAAATTAACAATGTCCCTTTTAATTGCTGTTAACAAAAAATACGTTTTGTGAACCAGGTCAAATATGGTGGTTACTTAGGTGGCACAGGTGTTCATAGGTGACACTTATAGGTCAACTTCTACACTTTCCAAAGATGGCTTTCTTATTCTGCATTGCAGCTCTATTTTTGTGAAAATCAGTATTTATCCTTATGCAAATTAGCTGAAAAGGTTATCTAGAGCAGAGAGCAAAGCCATTGCAGGAGAAGATACACCCCTAAAACCCTTTTTAGCTAACTTACATAAGAATAAATGCTGACTTTTATGAAAATGAAGCTGAAATGCAGAATAAGAAAGGACTCTTTGGAAAGTGTATAGAAGCCACCCTACAAGGTACTGTTATTAGCCTTATATAACTTTTCGGGTGCATGCACACTGAGTAACGCTGGGCGTGTATGAGAGCCGTACACGCCGGCATTACAGCAGACTGCCGAACACTTCCCATTCACTTCAATGGGAGCGCTCGTAAACGCCGCTGTTACGAGCGCTCCCATTGAAGTGAATGGGAAGTGTTCGGCAGCCCTGCTGTAACGCCGGCGTGTACAGCTCTCATACACGCCCGGCGTTACGTAGTGTGCATGCACCCTTCCCACTGACAACTATCTATAATGCTATATGGCAATAATGTTAAAATATGCTTACCCCATAAAATAACAAAATGCCCCAAACCCTGAAACAGTCAAGATTCTGACATATAATACAACTTCTGACAATCCAGGGTAAAGTAAAATATAGGATCATTTTATCTTCCATTGTTTGTCCAAAAGATATACAGTCTCTATGAGGAAGTTGCCCATCATCCTCATACTTTACATTTTTGCATTCTCATTTGTTACTATGCCCATACCAGTAATTGGCTGGAGAAATTCCAAAAGGCTGCACGAGCTATAGACACAGTTTTGCCAACGCCTGAAGGTCAGAGAGCTTTGGGTGCCTTAAGCCAATCCAATCATTTAGGCTTTACTGCAGACTAGCACCAAAAGCTTTATGAGCTTGCATGTCATATGTCACATCCGATACGATGACTGGCAACAATTAAGGAGTTAAAAAAGCATTGAGGCAGGCAAGCATGTCTGATACTAGTCAGTGAGTCAGTACATGCAAACTGAATTGTTTCCCTTTCCTGTGCAACATTCATCATTCATTTTACCTTATAAAGAACTATTTTTTTCACTATTTTGCACTTTTATGTAAGATGTGTTCTAAGGTAACAAAGGTCAAATAAGAGGATGGCCCTTTTATTTTTAGCAGGACCAAACTTTGTTAAAGAAAAGCACCAAGGTCTTGTTTTTGGTTCCAATAATGCATAGCTGGCCAACAAACATGAACTCAATAAAGCATGCAAAATGGGTCTCGCGTCACATCCGAATGTTATGGCCATATGTGCTATTACCTCCTAATGTACCATAACTGATTATTCTAGTTGATGCTGCACTGATAATTCTGGGCAAACACCATGGGTATGGGCAGTGTTCTCTGCTTGGAGGTTACTTTCCTAAATTTATACTGAACCCTGCACCAAACGATATAGTATAAATTTCGGAAAGCAATGATATCCGGAGCTGTATTGTGTGATGGATTTATGGCAGATCAGATGGCTTTATCATACATGGATCAGCAGTCACCTTGTCCCTGTAATTGCGCATCTGACTTTTATATCCATCTGTCATGTCCTTGGAACTTTAGCGGCTAAAAACTTAAAGAGAAAGGGCAGAGGATGTAATTTCACAGACAGAAGTAACAGTTCAATGCAGCTATTAGACATTAAATAAGACATAAGTTATATACGAGTTCTGACCTCTTTTTATATCTAAGTAACTTACAGCATTCAGATTGGATACATGCATAATACTTAACACCAGAATGAAGAATATATATTCAATATACTGTAGTTTATAAGAAGGGATTATAAAAAATAGCTTTTATTTTTGTGTATGTGAAAAAATAATAACATATATTGCTTACCCTTCATTGACTGTACTATATCAAATAATGATGTTTAGTATCTAATAAACCAATGAACACCATTTTCTACTTCATTCATGAACATTCCTAAGGGCTGGATGAGGAAAACAACAAGTGTCTCTTCCAAGAATGAGCTGTTAAATTCAAAAAATATATAAATGCCTCTCTGAGGTACCGTGCAGTAAGGGCTCGTTCACATGGGGCAAGAGGGGGCGGATTTTGGCGCTGAATCTATGTCAGAATCCACCCCCTCACAATAGAGTTCTATGTAGACCACTAGCTTATAGAGATGAGCGAACACTGTTCGATGGAATAGATATTCGATTGAATATCAGGCCGTTGGAGGTATTCGATTCCAATCGAATACCACGAGGCAAACGCACTAAAAATTTGTATCCTCTCCCACCTTCCCTGGCGCGTTTTTTGCACCAATAACTGTGCAGGGGAGGTGGGACAGGAACTATGACAACAGAGGCATCGAAAAAAAAATCGGAAAAAGTAATTGGCTGGCTAAATCAGGTGACCTCCAATTTATACGAATGGTGGATTTGAAACTGTGAACTATGTGACTGTGAGACAGGGACAGATCTACAGGCAGGGTTAGCTAGGGATTACCTTTATTTAGGTGGGAATGTTACTCACCCAGCTCTTTGGGGCTCTATCTGGTCAGGATCCCTGTCAGCTTGTGATATGCGCGAGCTGACTTTTTCCCATAGGAATGCATTGACTAGCGTTGATTGGCCGAATGCCATACAGAATACAGCATTTGGCCAATCAAAGCTGGTTCTACCGGAGGCTTGTCTGTGAGGAGGCGAACTCTAAGATTGGACCAGAATGGAGACTGCTGTGGACCGATCTTAGACTCCGCCACCTCCGGCAGAACCAGCGTTGATTGGCCGAATGCTGTACTCTGTATGGCATTCGGCCAATCAACGCTGGTCAATGCATTCCTATGCCAAGATGTAGCAGAGCTGGCCGTGCGCTGAGCTCGCCTACTCCGGAGATGCAGCCGAGCTGAGCGCACGGCCAGCACTGCTACACCGGAGATGAAGCAGAGCTGGCCGTGCACTCAGCTCGGCATAGGAATGCATTGACCAGCGTTGATTTGCTGAATGCCATACAGAGTACAGCATTCGGTCAATCAACGCTGGTTCTGCAAGAGGAGGCGGAGTCTAAGATTGGTCCACAGCAGTCTCCATTCTGGTCCGATCTTAGACTCTGCCTCCTCACAGACGAGCCTCCGGCAGAACCAGGGTTGATTGGCCGAATGCTGTACTCTGTATGGCATTCAGCCAATCAACGCTAGTCAATGTATTTTTATGGGAAAAAGTCAGCTCCCGCATATCACAAGCTGACAGGAATCCTGACGTAATACAGAGACTTGGGCATGTTAGATGCCCCCAGACATGCTTCCCCTGCTGTCCCAGTTGCATTCCAGGGTGTTGGCATCATTTCCTGGGGTGTCATAGTGGACTTGATGACTCTCCTGAGTCGAAGAGTGGGATCCCCTGAAACGAGCATTTTTTCCCCATAGACTATAATGGGGTTCGATATTAGTTTCGAATAGTCAAATATTGAGGGGCTATTCGAAACGAATATCGAATATTTTACTGTTCGCTCATCTCTACTAGCTTACTTTTTTCCGTGAGTGGCATGTTGCCGCTCACAGAAAAAAGAAGCGAGCTGCCCTTTGTTCAGGCGGATTCCACGACTGATTCAGCCCTGATATCCGCCTCATGGCAGCACCCTCCAGGCTAGGCCCATTCATTTGGATCTACTCCGGAGTGGGACAGTTGTGGCAGGTGCATTTTGGCCCTATTGTGACACGGCTTCACAAAGGACCAAAATATGCCATAACGCCCCCCCCCCCGTGTGTACTAGCCCTAATATTTCTGCTGTGCTGTGTTCTGCCTTGTTTGTTTTCAGCTGTACTGTGCACCTGTCCAGTGAGGTTATCTGGCAGGGCACTGTTGCAGCATGTTCACTTTAAGTATTGCGTCACTTGTCTGCCAGTGCAGTTTTAACTGGTAGCACACCATTCAGACATACAGCCACCCATCATTGGGCCTGTGGACCTCGCTGCAGTGCCTTGCAGACTAGGTTCTGTCGTTTAAAAATATAATTTCTTAGTAAATACACAGAACCGTAACACTGTGGTATTCTGCTTGGTATCTGTGCTACATGCTTTGTCTTGATCTCTACCTTTATAATCCCTACCATCCGTGGCATGACAAAAGCATACATCCCAACCGACCCGATTTCCGCGGGACATTCACGATTACGGTGTCCTGTCCCGCGGTCCCAGTTGGATGGAGGTATGTCCCGATTTCAACTCAGATCTGCATCCGAATACTGTCACAGCTCAGCTTCTTGTTTTGCTGCGGCGCTCCGACTAGTGGATGTGTAAGCGCGATGTGATGACGTCACATCACCCCTACAACTCTGTTAGCGAGACTGCAGAGAGAGTGGCGGGGGAGCGAGCGAAGGTGAGTATAAGTGTTTTTTTTGTGTTAAACATTGAGGTGGAACATAATGAAGGGGGCCCATGAATCTGGGGGCAGAGATTGGGGGACATGATTCTGGGGCAGAGATGGGGGGACATGAATCTGGGGGCAGAGATGGGGGGACATGATTCTGGGGGCAGAGATGGGGGGACATGATTCTGGGGGCAGAGATGGGGGGGACATGATCCTGGGGGCAGAGATGGGGGGACATGAAACTGTGGGCAAACATGGGGGACATGAATCTGGGGGCAGAGATGGGGGACATGAATCTGGGGGCAGAGATGGGGGGACATGAAACTGTGGGCAAATATGGGGGGACATGATTCTGGGGACAGAGATGGGGGACATGATTCTGGGGGCAGAGATGGGGGGACATGAATCTTGGGGCAGAGATAGGGGGACATGAAACTGTGGGCAGAGATTGGGGGACATGAAACTGGGGGGAGAGATGGAGGTGAGACATATAATTTATGGGTGACTGTAGGAGGATTATACTGTGTGGGGGCACATAAAAAATGAATGAGAATGGGCGGAGTCAACATAAAAGTGGATGGGGTTAAATTTGCCGGGACGCGCTATGCGTGCTGCACACTTTGTCCCTCTTTCAGTTCTTCAAAAGTTGGGAGGTATGACAAAAGTCTTGTGGGCACAAGTGCAAACTTTTGTCTGGGACCTCTTACAAGTTTTTGATAGTGATGGTTATGGGTGTTGCAGCAGTATCTCAGATACTTGAAAGGGCTACAGCTGCTGTACCCAAAACTTGCAGTTATCAAGAATAAGGTGAGTGAGCATTGCAGTGCCCGGCATATAAAACAATATTGGCAGGACCCTTTTCATTTACAATATGTATAATGGTCGGGGAGAGACTATCATAGTGGTCCAGGGTCCTGGCCATCTCCAACTGGCCGTGAGCCCTGTATCCCACCGGGCCCGGTCGCAGTTGCACCCCCTGTGACCATGATCATTACACCACTGCCTACCATGTAACTGTATTCCTGTGTTCCTTTAATCTACAGTATTTCATAATTTAATGTTGGCACTTTGGGAAATTTGTGATCAGTGACTAGTTTTAGAGGTATGAGGCTTGTGGAACCATAATTTATGAGAAGGAACCCATGTTATTACACTATAGCCTTCATGATGTCAAATACATAAACTGTACATATACAAGCTTGGAAAGGTTTGCCAGCCTTCATTTCTTAGTTATCTGGTCAGGACATTTACTGAGTAATAAATATGCATTGAAGATGATATAGAAAATGGAACATGGTGTATTTTGGGGTGCTTGTTACCACACCACATCTTAAAGTCAGCGTTTAAGTGTGACATTTATAAAGTACACTTGTAACATTTAGAAGAGGCAGATCTAAGTTGTGACATTTGGAGACTATATTTCTTTAGCTGTAATTGATGAATGCTTTGTTATTTAATCCCAGTTCATTTTCTTATTTCTATAACTGGAATTTCCATAAACTACCACAACAGGATGGACAATGCACAAATTTGAAAAGGAAAGTCATCAATAATGTATGGCGAATGACTACCTGTATGTACAGTACATTTCCTGCCGTTCCTTTAGTTTACAAAGTGTGTTTGTATTGATTTCCTCATTACCCTATTCTTTGCTTTTATTCCAATAACAAATACAATTACACAATTAAACAACAAAGGGAAAGAAACAGAAAATCTAAAGCAGTCAGCCTAAAGTTACATAAAATGCCTATTTACAGAGGAGTATCAGATGGTACAAATGTGCCCAGGCCCCCATGTCTAAAGGGGAACAAAGGGGTCCTCTGCCACATACAAGAATAGCAGTGATTGTGGATGTGCAGTGGCATGTCATGCATCTAATTTCATGATAAAATTATACAATTAGGCAAATGAACACTTTTAGTGTACATAGTTCATACAATGAAGTTTCTGTGTACAATGACATGTGACAGCCTTGGCAATTTGCTGGTGACGGGAAGGGGTAGAGTGAAATATTTAGCACTAGGACTGGGAGACACATCTGCCTATTTTATTTATGCAACATATGCAAGGAGTAAAGCTTCTCTTTAATCCAATCACACGGCATATTGCATGAAGTACATTTCTATCTAGAAACAAAAGGATGATCAGTAAAGTAAATCTATTATCAAATGGTTAAAGGGAATGTGTCACCAGTTAATTGCGTATTCATTCAACATTTTTTTTTTTAAATTTTATTATGTGACTATTCCTGCAATTTTTATTTTTGGCCATTAAGCCCAATAATAAAATGCCAATTCAGCCCAGTGGTTCCCAAACTTTTTGAAGGCGAGACCTACTTTTGGACAAGAATTTTACCTCTATCATACATAGCAGCATTTGGAAACTAAATGTTCCTACCTGTATTCTGCCTCTTATTCATTTGTGATCTTTGTGATCATTTGTGATCTTCCCCTTATTCTGCCTGTATTCTGACTTTTATTCTACTCTGCCATCCCATAGTATAATTTTCCAGAGGCCCTACACAGAATAATGCTCCACCTTGGCCCCACACAATATATAATTCTGCACTGAAGTTTCCATTGTATAATGAGCCACAATGGACCCACACAGTGTAATGCTCAACAGCAGGGGTGCCCAATATGTCGATCGCGATCTACCGGTCTATCGCAATGGACGTATGGGTCGATCGCGAGATGCAGCCAGGGATCCCCGGTGTCTGCTTGTTCACAGTGCAGGCTGAGAGCATTATATACTGTGCGAAGACACAGTATATAATGCTCCATATTGGCCCCAAACAGTATAACATGCTCCTCACAGTGACCCTACACAGTATAATGCTTCAAAGTAGCCCCATATACAGGATAATGCTCCACAGAGTCAGTGACTGACTGTCAGAAACGCCCTTCTGACTGTAAAGAGCTACGGTACCGGGACAGATAGCTCTTTACCCGGGGCACAGATCGGGAAAGCCGACAGTGCGCTGATTTCAACGCACTGTCAGCTTTCCAGCAGTATATAGAACTGCCTGTGCCCAAATTGGTGAAAGGTCCTCTTTAAGATTATGTCTTTTTAGAAAAAAAGAATATTGCTCACTCTGGAAAACCTGTACATCCCTGCCAAATAAGGGCAGTCTACTAAGATTAATGGGCATCATATATTGCTCTAATTTCCCAATGATGGAGCTACAGAGGAATTTGCTCCCACACAAAGTATAGCTGATCACTGAAGGGTCTCAACTGCTGTATGTCCTTTGACCTTGGACCCCTCAAACAAACAAAAAAATAGATTGTCAAAAGTGGACAATACCGTTAGGCACAACCATAAAATGGATTTTCACCATATTCTTCTTGCTTGTATAAGGCTTGGCACCCTAAAAGCCTATAGGAATAGAGATGAGCGAGTAGTACTCCGAGTTTGTATTCGATCAAATACTACGGTATTCGAAATACTCGTACTCGATCGAGTACCACTCGCTATTCGAATGGAAAAGTCTGATGCAGAACCAGCATTGATTGGCCGAATGCTATACAGTCGGCCAATCAATGCTGGTTCTTCTCCTACCTTTAGAAGTCTTCTCCGTGCAGCTTCCCCGCGGTGTCTTCCAGCTCTGAATTCACTCTGCCAGGCATCGGGCCTGGGCAGAGCCAACTGCGGAGAAGTCTTCTCGGAAGATCCAGCCCGACCCTCACTCGTGGACTTGGTAAGTGTAATTTGATCGAACGTTGCCTAAAGTGCTGCATGGCGAAGGGGCTTAGACCCTGAAACGCGTAGGCGGTTAAAGTTTATTCGTGTAACCATTGTCCTATGTAACCCAAGTAACGTCTTCATGTAAGTGCTGTGTCTTTTTTCCATTTTTTTTTACTGGTTTCTGTCACTTTGGAATTTTAAATGGCTCAATTAAAGTATAAAGTTTTTAAGATTACACTAGACTGAATGCTGAATCACTATTTTTTTCTGGGACTATTCGATTTGAGTAGTCGAATATTGAGGGGCTACTCGAAACGAATATCGAATCTCGAACATTTTACTGTTCGCTCATCTCTATATAGGAAATCTATTCAAATTTGTATTCCAAGGTAGACTGGACTCCTAGCTTAGGATAATGTACAGATGTAGCGGAGTTAACCTGAACTACTGCAGCATGATCTCTTATCATAGAAGACAACAAAACTAAAGAAAAGTCATTGAAAAATATTCTCCAGTAACTTTTTATTGGTTATTGTTGTCTTCTGATATATGATATCAAGCTGCAGCAGTTTAATTTAACCAATTGCAGAAGTTCGGGTTAACTCTGCTACATCTGTGCATGGTACAGTACTGTAGCCAAAAACATTGCCACTGGAGTTGCTTAGCTCCACTTTAATATATGGAAATATAGTTATCATATTGTCAAGTATAGTTTACCATATGATCAATATGTTAGTCTCTTCTAGTTGGAAATACCAATGATCCCAAAGGGAAATTTCCTTCAATGTTCATAGGTGTGTGTAAAGCACTTCATGCAGCACTTTAGGATAAGAAATAATGTCAGTCTCTTCAATCATTTTCTTGGAAGTGTCAAACAAAATGGTTCTTTTCAAGCTCTTGTTTCATCTGTGTCTCTAGATGTGATGAACAATGGATATAGGTACCCTTTTGAGTTACCACAAAGGCACTCTTGCAACAAATATGAAATAAATTACAAAAAAACATTTTTTTTATAACCTAAAGAAATAGCACCAAATGTATCTGATTTTGTGTTACTGTCTGTAGACACAGCAATGTAAAGGACAGAAAACTGTACAATCATCGCACAAAAGAAAAGAAAGCCATAACAGGTGCCACCAATAATACCAATGGTGACCTAGCAGATAGATAGGAAATCTAGCATAACCAAATTACTCCATTGCACTGGTCTTAGAGACAACAGGTAGTTTATCATTGTGCATGTAAGAGAGACGGCCAAGATAATAGAACTGGGTCTGTGATCTTTGTTGCTGTAAAAACCTTAAAGGGAATGTGTTTTGAGAAAAATGACCTTTTTTAAAAAAAAATAAAAAAAATAAATAAGTTTCATGCTAAGCATACTTTTAAAGAATTTTGTTGAGTTTTTAAAACTCTTTGTTATATTTATATTTAAAATAAATCCTAAAAACCCGGCAATTTCCACTCTGGTTATCATGTATATGTAGATAATTCACAGAATTCACTATATCACAATAGATACTTCTATAATTCATCTATTCTCCTATGACCTCTACACAGGTCACTGAGCCAGCCTAGAAAATTCTTCCATAGAAGTCAATAGGGTAAATCTCCAAGAAGTCATAAATTATTTTAGGCTTCGTGGCAAGAGTTGAAATTGTAAGATATTTAGGATATATTTTAAATATTCATAATATAATGTTTAACATAAACATGTAATTTTAACAATAGGTCAGTTTCTCATGATACATTCCCTTTAAGGGTGCATTCACACAGGGGGAAATGGTGCTGAATTTGGTGTGGAATCTGCGTCTGATTCAGCGCTGAAAAAAAAGCCTCCCATTGACTTCAATGAACCCATTGAAGTCAATAGGAGGCTTTTTTTTTTAGCGCTGAATCTGACGCAGATTCAACGCCAAGTTCAGCACCATTTTCCTCCATGTGAATGCACCCTAAAGGAATATTCGCACGAAAGTGAAAAACAACCACAATGTTCGTCATACAGCCATTTTGAAAAAACATTAAATTTAATGTGTATATTTACATGGCCACCTGAATAGATGGAGCCATGTGAATAGACCCATTGAAATTCATGGGTTCTGTAATGCCCATTATTCACTGCTATGTGAATAAGTCCATTTTGTGGACTTGCATGGACAGGAACAGCACAATCATGAGAATAAATCCTATAGGGAGCCAAAAGAACCGCTATTGGGCTGCTGAGGAGAGACAGCCATTGGGCGGCAGACACTTGAGCATGATTGCCCTCTCCAGATGAATTACTTCGTTAGCAAGGGGAAGAGGGGCATGAAATTACCCTAACAATAATGGAAAGGATGTTAATGGGGAGAACAAAGTTCTTCTATATTGACCAGCAAATCTTTGAACCACAAAAGGGGCCCCATAATTTCTTCTTTCTGTAGCCACAGTTTTCACTTGTGAAGCGCAGTTGTTCCCACATTATTGACATCAGGTCAACGTATTACTGCTAATGCTACTGACTGGCTACTGAGATTGTTATTTGTTTTTTAAATTAACATAATACAGTGAATTAACATTACTATGAATTCTCCATTCATTTTTCATTTAAAAAGAAAACCCACTAAATGGACAAATTTTTTTTTTGATCTGAACATAAAGCCAGAATAGTACAAGGTATTATATATTCCTGTATATACCCTAGTTGTCAAGTTGTAGTGTGCTACTGTGCTATAATTGCCAATAGCCCATAATGTGCAATATCAATTTCATAACTTTTAAAAAATATTTTGCAAGCACAACAGTTTCTCAGTTTTGATGAACTGTACTATATGATGCTTACTACCCTGCATGCAAAATGAAATTTCACTACTTGATAATGCGTATGGAGCTTAGTACTTGATATAAATAATGGCTTTAAATGTAGAGCAGTGACGGAGAAGGCACTGGAAATTTCTGTAGGGGCACAGTCATTTTGTTCCATTAAAAGTAATTCGGCTCAAAATAGTTATTTTTGAATTATGTCGTTGTTGCACCTACACAAATGGCTTAAATAAAATAATAATAATAATAATAATAATAATAATAATAATAATAATAACAACAATAGTAGTATATGAAGTAATGAGAAATATACTATCCAAAATCTTCTATAACTGGTACAGTTTTTTTCAGTGCCACTTGGAATGAGATCAAATATAATAATTGTAGATTGTGGCAGAAGTACTAGTCTGAGTTTTGGATAATGGTATACTTGAATGGGCATCTAAGGGCGTGATCAAATTATAGAAATTCCATGTAGATAAATCCAATATGGATTTGCAAAAGAATCTGAGGATTTCTGCCTTGAATTTACAGTTTCATACGCTGAGGTTATGCATTCAATGGGGCTAATGTATTTGCTTTAACCTGGTACTGCTTCAATGTGAAATTCTTATTGATGGCAATTTTAAATTCACTAAATAAAAAATCACTAAAAAAAAATAAATCACCATTTGCACAGTGACAGATTTCCCCATAGAAAGCTGGGGCCAACATGCCTTGATTTGGCTTTGTTGGAAACACCACGGAGAAAACCGTGGCATTTTACAGTCCCCGTAAGGTGGATGGGATTCTAGTGAAAAATACTCACAATGGACATGCTGAGTCTTCCAAAACTGTTGCAGTTTTGGAAATCTGAGCGTGTCAATAACAACTACGGAAATGTTGACGGTTTCTCTATAGGTATAATGTGAAAAGTGCTGCGGGAAAAAACCTGGAAAAGCACTTTTTTGCTATGTGGGGCTTTAGCCTAATAAAGGAGTATTGCATGTGGATTTCTATGCTAAATACAAGACAAACTTACTTGAAAATTCAGCTAAACAAACATATCCTAATATATTCAAGGATTAAATCAGATGGTGTAACCCATCACCAGGGGCGGCCATTACTATTACAGTAATGCATCTCACCAAAGACTCATAAGAACGCCTACAATAACTGGTAGACTGGCAAAAGGTTTCTTCTAAAACATTATGAATATTGTCCATAACTAGAACCCCTATCAACTATGTAGTAGTTGGAAATTACGGAACCCAAATAATGCAGTTGAACAAGGGAACGATGGCATCTGTTTCTACAGAACAATTACTCTGTATAGCTTATATGCTCTGCCCTTCATGCTGTGCAGACCCACCGCTTACAGATGACCAAGCTCTTGACATAGGTCTGTAAACCTCAGAAAGAGGTGACCACCATGATTTTTTTTTTAAAAAACAAACAAACAATATAAAGGCAATGCTAAAAATACCAATGCTAGTTCATTGAAATTTTCATTGTAAGAAAGTTATCCAACTTAATAGTGTTTCAGCATATAGATAATGGGAGAGAAAAAAATCCTATGCATTATCACCACGTGAGGAGCCCCACTGTGCCTCCTTATTTTTGCTGAGGCTTTGTAGAGTGTTATTTTATTAATCTAGGCAGGGTATATACACACTGATAAATTCTGCAGAGCACTATTTGGCCACAGTCCAAATTAAAGCAAAATCTAAAATCCTAGGAAAATTGCAGGTCTGTTCATCTGCAGTTTTCATAATTGCTCTGTCCTTTCAGTGGGTAATTTTTTTCCAGCCATGTACAAAACTTAATGTCCTGACTTAGCAATTTTGTTCTCAATGTGACATTAGCTTTTACTAAGTATTTTACAATGTCTTCATCAATTTAGTAACAATGAGTGACATGCCAAGTCAGGCTATGAGTGTGCTATCAAAAGTACCGCACAAAAAATATCAGGGAAAGTGTCATTTTACAAGAATCTTTTTACGGCCTGTCGTGTTTTTACTCATGTGTAAATCTGGGTGTTACATATAACTAGTTACCCCCCCAAAAGAGAACAATTGGCACATGCTATTATAATTTTTACATTCCTAGATTTCCAAGTTTTTTTTTCAAATAGATTTGATGTATTATATACAACCAGAAGCAGTACTAGTAAAGTATTGGTAGGCAAAGTAAGAATCTCTAATAGGCACCTCAAAAATTATTTTTGACATTTTTACATAGTAGTCATGAGAAAACAAGTTCACTGGATAAACAGATACATGATACCCAATATAAGAAGAGAATCATACAATTCTCATAGGGTAATCAAAAAATGTATAAAACTTGACTTTTATTAGAAGAGGCTCAGCCGTATAGATAGACTATCATTGGATGTGCTGAGCGGCCTATAAGGGGCAGCTACCTATGGAGTATAGACGGTGGGTCTGATACATGTGCGCGATAGTAGGAGGTGTGTCCGCATATAAGGATAATAATTGGCTGTCTAAGGACCAATGGAGAGAATGGGGGGTGGAGACTGTATGAGATCATTGTAGCCTACCTATACTACCCACTGCTTAACTTATATGATCGTTTGCTTGCTTATGACGCCATAACTAGGTGGGGGTGGTGTGTTTGCCAGACATTGGAGATTGGTCCAGAGTGTAACAGGGAAGTACTTTAGGGTACTATTTAAGGTGTGCATTGCGGGTAGATGCTGCCGCTGACAATTTGGCGGACCTGCTAACGGTCAGACCATACTACCGTCATTGAAACCAGTTAATACTGCTAAAATGACATCTAGCCCCTGAAGAGTCCTTGTAGGACGAAATGCATAGGGACATTTATTGCGGCTGCAACCTTGCTCTCAAGCACTTTCATTTGCATCTTATTGGTTGACTGGCGTTTGTTCTCCTGTGTTGGCGTGGCATTAGGCCAGTAACCTCACAGGACGCCTATGTCCAGTTACCAATGCGTATTTCAGGAGACAATTTGTGTTTTGATATTTTGGCATGAGAACATGAGTTTGGAGTCTCTTATCTGATTTATAGGGAGATAGGGTCAGTTTCGCAAATAGTTTATCTCTTTCCCTGCTCCCTCTAATAGGGGTCTCACCTTCAGACACATATAGGGTTAATTTGGCCCTTTTTTATGGTCCATTGGGACCGGTTTTAATAGTATCCAATAAAAGTCAAGTTTTATACATTTTTTGATTACCCTACGAGAATTGTATGATTCTAGTCATGAGAGAAAGTGCATGCCAACAGGGGTGAGCTAAAGGGTAAAGGGGGGTATGGGGTGGGAGATGGGCACCAAAAATCTATTTCATATACCATGCTATTTTACAACCATGTTAGTTCAGCAAATCTTGCACCAACACCATTTTAGGAAACATCTATATATATCATTAAGAGTAAAGCAGGAGAAGAATCCTCGGATTCAAGTATTTATAAAGACATTTATATTATAGCTTTACAAAATGTCACCTCGGTCTTAGCTGTATTGCTGGTTGTACCCTCTATCAAAAATGATCTACTTGTAACCACGGGATTTGGCACTTTAAAAATAAATCTGCTTAACATACAATTTTGTAAGATAAATGACTATAAAAGTATAGATAAGCATGATAACGGATGAAGTGGATATTTCACATTCTGAACTTAAAACGTCTCTGTAACCATAGGAAGTTATACATGACAGCATAACTGGTTATCAATGTCCATTAACCGTTTAATTTCAAGGTCACTACAGAGTATAATAAATAGAGGCCCAGGAAAGGTATGGAAAAATACACTGTCACAGTCACCTTCTATTACCTTTCCTGGGTGTCCAACCCCTAAGAATCAGCTGTTCTGGGGGCTAATAAACAGAGAACGGAACAAGAAGCAAACAGATCTGTTCTCTGTGTAGTGGTCAGACCAGGAAATTACAGATCAGCCCCCATTTACTTGAGTGGAAGCTAACCTGCAGTGATTGAGTTCAACCACTACACAAAGAACAGAGCTGTCTGCTTCCTGCTCCTTGCTCTGTTTATCTTAAGGATAGGTCATATAATTAAATATAGACAATATAGACATGCCCAAACCTTCCCCCCCATTACCTGCCAAATAAATGTTACACAGAGGTGTATTTGCTGTTGAAACCTTTCTAATAACTTTCACTTCTAAGACCAGGTAGGGTATGCTAATACATGCACTAAAAGCATCACATGTGATCAGGTGGCTTAAATGGATGTTATCAAGGGGTGCACACTTATTAAGCTGATGTAAGAATTGTACCTCATGTAGCACCCTATAAAAAAAAAAATCTGTCCTTAAAAAGGGACTGTTTCACAACCCCTGCCCTATTGGGGCACAAAGATATCAAAAAGTGGGATACCTCATTCAGGATCTCTCTATATAAGTAAAAACAAAAAGACACCTTATGGCTAAGGCCCCACAAAACGTCCCACAGCCAAAAAGATCTGTGGGAAAAACTGCAGCAGCAACGCATCGCGGTTCTTCCCGCAGCGCTTTAAACAGAAAGTTCGAAGAGTTTTCCTCTGTGGACTTTGTTACAATTATATCTATGGGAAAACCGCCAGTGATTCCATAGATATAATTGACGTACTGCGATTTCCAAAACCGCGCAGGTCTTGGAAATTGCGGCGTGTCTGCATGGCGGTTTTTACTGCAAAGTGTGCATGGGATTCAAATGCTGTGATTTTTCCCACAAAGTTTCTGCTGCAGGCAAATCGCAGCGTTTCTGGCCCGTGGGGCCCCGGCTAAAAGCAGTTGTAGAGCTCGTTACCAGGCAGATGTCTGATTAGTGTGCTGTGATTGTAACGAGCTGTACACCTGTAGATACATCACATGACCATGGACTGACTCACATATTAATAAATAATAGTACATTTTTAATATACTTTATATATTGATACCCTGTTTTCAAGATCTCCATTTGGCTTCTTTACCATATCAAGTCTTCCTTTCATACAGTTGCCATTAGGTATTATGTACTATAGGTATCAGCTGGACTACACAATAGATATATGTGCTGCTAATGTGTTTAGCTACAGACTGTTATATAATGACCATCAGTTGTATAACAGCAGTAGATCTGTATGGCTCTTTGTAAACAAAAAAGAAATGGAAACAACCTGTTTCTATTCACTGAAATTGCCAAGATCTTCATAAAGGGTTATAGCACTAAGTATATTAGAAAGTTGCATCACTGTTTTTTATTACAGTGAATAGGCTTTATTACCATAAGGGCTGACAACTGCATTATGAAAATGTAGCCTTTCACCAAATACCCCACAAAGAGAGCCAATAGAAACTCGTAATGTCTATAGAACACAATGGAGTGGAGTTCATCTTGGATTCATTAGGTTAAGATGAAGCTATCCTATATCAAACTCATGGCAGCCTCACATTATGCATTTTTTATAAGCTTTATTTACTAAGAGCGCTATCAAAGTTTCATATTTATTTTTTTATGCTCCTTTTCCAAACTGCAAAATCCTACAACGCAGTGATGTATTTCTCTCACGTCCTCAAGCCGCAGAGAGCCAAGAATTATCTATGCCTGCAGAGGACGTCAAACACAATATGTAAAATAAAAGATTTATACTGCAGCTCTCAAACTGAAACATCTTTATTTCCTCTATCATTCCAGACCACTAAACCTCGTCTGCATTGTATCACTTAGCCATAATTTGTAGATTATGCTCTGCTAATGTTCAATCCAACTATCTACTTCTTACAATAAAAGCCTTAATTACTTCTTCTAGTATTTCCTAAAATGCTTCGGCTTTTTTAAAGTTGTACAGCAAAAGCGAAAAATTATCTAAAAATGAAAACATATTACCCTTTGCTAGCATTTGCATAAAGTAAAAAGATTTTTTTATTGTATAGGAGCTTTACAGTGCACACAATTCTCCTTCCTATGAATATGAAATGATTTCGCTGGGTTGCTCGTCAAAAAGATTATTTAATATATACAATGTGACAATATATTATAACACAAGATCTGTAGTGTCTACCATTATATTCGATCAGTGCATGGTCATCATTCCCTTGCAAGAGGTCCACGTGTGTCACGTAATTTACACACACCAGTGCCAAATAGGTACAGTTGATAAATAATCGGGAGGTAAAAAAAAATAAAATCCAATGAACATTTTAATACTTTTCTTGTTTACTATATTAAACCTTTTTAATTTAAAAGTGATTTCCAAGATTGGGCAAAATATGCTTGAGAAAGATTGAGATGGCAGAAACTAATAAAAGACACAGCACAAACCTTGGTAAATCACAGTTTTGTCCCATAGTAGCCAGCCTGGAGCTCAGTCTGTTTACTAGGCTGCAGTGATGACATCACATCAGCGTTATATGACCACTGCAGCCAGTCAGTGGCTTCACCAGTGCACCATTAAGACCAATGATAAGTTATCACTAGATTATAGGTTGCGATGGAACTGTAGGATGCTTTACCAGGGGCGTACTGCATCTTATTTTATCCCATATACCACCTCCCCCTCCTTGAACAAAGTTTGCCCTATCATGGAAAAATTCTTGTATGTAAAGGCAAATGTATATATTTCACAGAATAGTGTTTCTGAACCAGGGTTTGGTGGAATGGTGGTCTTTGTTAGATCATGGTCTGTGGTTTCCTGGAAGACACCAAAGGTCAAGTATTCTCACTTTTAGGCTATGGCCTTGTTCACATCTGCATTGGTAATCCATTTGGGGGAGTCCGCATGGGGACTCCCCCGCATGGACTCATGAAAGCATTGACAAGTGGTGTGCAGTGAAAGCACCCGGACCCCATAGACTATAATGGGGTCCGTGTGCTTTCCACACGGTCTCCGCACGAGTCATGTGGGCAGGAAAGTACACCACATGGAAAGCACACGGACCCATTATAGTCAATGGGGCCCGTGTGCTTTCACTGTACACCACTTGCCAATGCATTCAGTAGTCCATTTGGGAGGGGGGGGGGGTCCCCATGTGGACTCCCCCAAAACGGATTACAGACGCAGATGTGAACGAGGCCTTAGGCCCCACATTGTGGAAATGCAACTTTTTTTAAGTTTAAAGCCTCACGTTGCAGAAATGAAGCTTTTTTTGTTGCAGATTTTGTTGTGGGTTTTTGAGCCAAAGCCAAGAATGACTACAAAAGGAATTGGAAGTATATAGGAAGCTCTTATACTTCTACCTTCTGCTCAATCCATTCCTGGTTTTGGCTCAAAAAACCACAACAAAATCTGCAACAAAAAAAGCTTCATTTCTGCAACGTGAGGCTTTAGCCTTAGGGTAGACACACATGACAGTGTTTCACCCATGAAACTCAGTCAGTGTGTAAACCAGATATACCGGCTTGAACTTCATGCTGGGAGAGGTACTCCTAATATCCTACTTATGTTTGATGGCAGGAGTCCTTACTTCCCAGAAACATACTTTCTGTTACCAATTACAGCACGTGACAGTATGTCGCTGACGCTGGGTTCACATCTGCGTTCATGTCTCCGTACTATGGTTTCCGTCTTCTGCATGGCAGAAGACAGAAACCATAGACCGGGTCCGGCCGTGAGCGGCAGTGAGCGTTTTAGGCTCTTCGCCGCGAAACCGGATTTTTTTATCCGGACACAGAGTAGTGCATGTCCGACTCTGTGTCCGGATTATAAAACCCGGTTTCGCGGCGGAGAGCACAAAACGCTCACTGCCGCGAACGGGTGAGAAAGTCTCCTGCAGGCTTCCGTCTCCTGCATCTGTTTTATGCAGGAAACGGAAACCTGCAATAAGGACCGAACAACGCAGATGTGAACGAGCCCTGAGAGGTAGGGACTCTTAGCATCATAGATAGCTATATGGCTAGGAGTCCAACTCCCAGCATGAAGTTCAAGCAAATAAATCTGGCTCACACACAGACCAAGTTTCATGGCTGTAACACGGTCTTGTGCAGCTGCCTTAGCGTCTGGTCAGAAACTTCTGAATTGCTCCAGAAATTTTTGAAAATTATTTCTATAGGGCAGGGTTTATGCAAAATCTATATGGAAGTCTACACACCAGTGGATGAACTACCATTGGCCGAACATTTATTAACTATCCAATTGACAGGTGATAAACATTTTAGGATGGACTATCCCTTTGAGGATTCAGACAGTCACAAGAATTCCTAAGGGTTAATTCACACATCCGCTTTCAGCAGACCCATGATGTCCATCTAACCATGGGCAGCATACAGTTCTGCTTTATTTTCAGTTGCGTTCTTTCTGCGGTTATGTGAAAAAAGGATCAGCTTATTTAAAGGGATTCTACCACTAAAACACTTTTTTTTCTAGTTACCATGTCGGAATAGCCTTTAAAAAGGCTATTCGTCTCTTACCTGTGGAAGTGCTCTCCGCCGCGCCGTTCGTTCAAAATACCGGTTTGTACCGGTATGCCAATGAGTTCTCTCGCAGCGATGGGGGCGTCCCCATCGCAGGAGCAGCGATGGGGGCGTCCCCATTGCAGCTCGAAAACCGACCGCAGCGCCGCCTTTCTGGTCTTCGGTGTCCTCCCCTTGCCTCTTCAGCGTCTGTCGGACGCCTGCGCAGCACGCTCTGTTCGGCAAAGATTGCCAAACGTACTGCGCATGCGCGAAATTGCGGTCCCAGCCATAGTGCGGGCACCGCACTTTCGCGCATGCGCAGTACGTTCGGCAATCTTCGCCGAACAGAGAGCATACTGCGCAGGCGTCCGACAGACGCTGAAGAGGCAAGGGGAGGACACCGAAGACCAGAGAGGCGGCGCTGCGGTCGGTTTTCGAGCTGCAATGGGGACGCCCCCATCGCTGCTCCTGCGAGAGAACTAATTAACATACCGGTACAAACCGGTATTTTGAACGAACGGCGCGGCGGAGAGCACTTCCACAGGTAAGAGACGAATAGCCTTTTTAAAGGCTATTCCGACGTGGTAACTAGAAAAAAAAGTGTTTTAGTGGTAGAATCCCTTTAAATACTTTACTATACAATGTCTGGGTCTGTCAAAAACAGACAACACACAGCGGCATATGTTTGATTTCCATGATTTTCAGGAACCCATAGACTAGAGTGGTGTCTATGGTCTGTAAAACGGACCAAATATCTAATCCATTCCTGGCTCTAGTTAAACAAAAGGCATATAGATGTTTTCTATGTCTGTAACAAATGCTAAAAATACTCTGGACCTATGGATTAATACATTTTGTAAAATATGTTACCCATGGCAACCAATCTGAACCCCGGCGTATTTTAAATGAAACAGGTCATCTCATCTGGTTGCTATGGGCAACACGAACAATTTTCATAGAAACATTTTTAACACAGATCATCTTTTGGAAAAACACAGATGTGCTGGGTACTTGCCATGTGGTTATTTGTTAACACTGCACCTTTATTGTGCGTTTCATTAAATCACTTCCTACTGAACGCCTGATGATAAAATGGAAAATGTTTTGGCAGCTGCATATCTGGCACCTGGGTAAATCCAGCAATGATATTCACAAGACAGGAGAAGTGTCATTAGGTCAGTGAGTGAATAGCCAGGCATTGTGCTGGCAGAGAATTCACTCAATATATAGTGGCTATTATCTTTATAGAAAAAAAAGAGATATTTTCTAGAAAATAAAATGCTCTAAATCAATTATTAAATGAGGGGCCAGTCTATGTGTCACATTTCACTGATGAATAATCTGCATGATATTAGATACTATTGACAGTGAGATGGTAAGAAATGGCAATAAAGGGGTCGTCCGTTGGGTAATTAGAATCTCCAATGCGCTGGCCCAAAATCAGTAACAGGGCCCTTCAACTTGCCATCTTGCCACATATACAAAAAAAAAAAAAAAAAAAATTCTCCTTATATTGGGCAGGGGGACATTTTTGGCCGTACTAAGGCCGGGTTCACTCAGGCTTTTTTAGGCTGGATTTTGATGTGGAATCCGCGTCAGAATCCGGCTAAAAAAAATTGCTTCCCATTGAAACAAAAGAAGCAACATGCCCTTTCCTGAGGACATCCACGACACAACACTCCCTCCTTCCCAACTAAGCCCATTCATTTGGGCCTAATCCAGAGCAGAATGCCGCGACTGAATGCTGGTGCACTGTATGCACTGAACCGGCATCCAGTCGCGGCTAGTCATTTTTTGGACCGGATTCCAAGGCGGCCTCCGCCTCAAAGTCCAATCCAAAAAACCCCCGTGTGAACCAAGCCTAAGGGTCCAGGGCTATTTGCTACTGCGGCCCCTTCAAACTTTTGTAGTTACTCCCTTGGACATCACCAAGGGCAGATTTTTCATTTCTAGGTCCCGCACTAATATTACTCCCATAGCACCTCTTACAGATTTTGCAATGAGGCTAAAGTTATGCTCTTGAGAACCAATTTATTCACAATGCTCATTTGGTAGTGGCTTTATAAAGGGTGCCCATACACCTTCAATAGTTATAGGCCAAATTGGCCAGCAACTATTTCTTCTGACTCCTCTATAAATATACATACCAAGTTCGGCAGAGTGTGTATTTAAGTTCTATTGGGAGAGTGGTGAAAGTTGACACCAGACATCGCTAGTAGCAGTTAATCTCCAGGGACAACAGAATGGTTGTGTGTTGAAATTCAACAAGCCTAATCCTTATTTCCTGCAGCTTGATCTGCCAGTGAAGAGTTAGAGTCTACCATACTCCTGCTCTATAATATTTATGGAGGCCTTAAAAAGAATCTGTCACCAGTAAATGACCTACCGGGTTAACCCTAATGTATTATACAGAGGAGACCCGCTGTTAATATCCTTTCCTAATGGCCCTCAAAGTAAAAAAAAAAAAAAAAAAAGGTCTACCTATGTTGACACTACTGCCTTCTCCGTTTCTGCTTCCGGTACTGCTCCAGCATGGCAAGATTGTGATATCATAACTATATACCTATTGTGACACTCCTCAATAAGCGTATAATGATTTACTCATGCTAAAGATTGCAGTTTCAAAACCCCTAGGAGAGCTTAAAAAAATCTTTAATACGATGCAGAATATGATGGAGCTGTACAAGTAAGCATTAAAAGAAAAAACCTCAAAGATAAAACAAAAATAAATTATGCATCCCCACATACAAAAACATTACCGCCATAAAAAAAAAAAAAAAAAAAAATCAAAATGGCCAAATCGCCTTTTGGCTTCCCATAAAAAATTATCAAAGTGACAGATATTCCCCAAAATGGTATAAATAAAAATTACACCTGGCCCCACAAAAAAAGATGCCTCATGTATACACAAGAAATTAAAAAGTTATGGTTGTCAGAATATAGTGACTCCAAGAAATATTATTTTGGAAAGTTTGGGATTTTTGTTTCAAAGGGTTAAAATTTCAAAAAATAAATTATAAATTAATTTGGTATCCCTGAAATTGTCATTTTAGCTGCTTAGCGAACGACGTAAAATGGAAGCCCATAAAAAGGTCGCACAAAAGCAGTTTTCCTCCAATTCTACCTCATTCTGATTTTTTTTCCAGCAACCCAGTACATTGTACCAGATGTTAAATAGTATTATTATTATTATTGTTTATTTATATAGCACTATTAATTCCATGGTGCTTTACATTTTGGGGTTAATTACAATACACAGAATATACAGGTAGATGTAATACTAACAGTGACCGACTGGCATGGTGGGGTAGAGGGCCCTGCCCGCGAGGGCTTACAATCTATGAGGGAAGGGGGTAGAGACAGAAGGAGAGGGGGAGACTACGAAGTACAATTTGTTCAGAAAAAAATAAGTGACTCTGAAAAATAATATGGCTTTTGGAAGTCAGGAAGTCAAAAACAATTTAAAAATATTCTAATAATTCTAAATATCTACTCCTCTTTCTGCACAATGACCTCTGTATAGGTCACAGGGCATGCCCAGAAAAACTCTCCCATAGAAGTCAATGGGGTCCACCACAGACTATTATGTCCATGCCTCATTCTCCATTTCCAATAAACAGGAAATAAGAGACTATGGTTTTTGTTATATTTTAGGCTTAGTGGCAAGAGTTGGAACTTCATGTTTTTTTTTTTTTTTCAAATATAGATATTATCATGGAAAAATTAAAAAAAATCAACAATTCTTAAACATAGAACGTGATTTAAAAAGTTCATTGTCTGGCAATACGTTGCCTTTTAGAAATAATAAATGAATTGGATTTATTTTTTGATAAGTGGTGAACACTTGTACTGCAAGTGATAAAAAATAAAATTCTACACAATACTACAGGGATATTTTTAAGAAGATTTTTACAGCATATTAAATACCAAAGCATTTTCATACGAGTTCAGTCTTTTTAAAAATGTATAAGATATGACTTTTCAAGGACAGTTTTTAGATATTTCTTCCCCTCAGCCCCAAATGGGTTGACTTAAACTTCCTTATAGAAAAAGGTGGGTTTTATATTGTTTTGTCTTCTAAGATGTCCTTGACATGTTGATTAAAGAGGAAAAAAAAAACCTTCTTGACAAGAATGTGAGAAGTGTCAGAGAAAGCTGATTAGAGTCCCGAAGGATAAGAATAGATAAACAAGAGTTTGTGCGCTATATTCTCTCCCTATGGCTGGGCACGAAAAGGACCTTTCTCAAGGTCTTGTTAATTGATAAATGCCTTTTAACAGAATTCCGAAGATTGAGAGCAGAGATATGCACGCGTATAACTGCTTAGGGGAATTATAATGCCTCTTTAATTAAATGCCTTTATTAGGATAGATTTTAACGGCTAACCTTGATCTTATTAGAACTTCAGGGCCTCAGCGTTCAGATAATAGTACAAATAACACTGCGCTGATAACAATGTGTGCACACATACACGCAGAACATAATTCACACTTTACAGCTAGTATGTGCATCTACTTCAGGAAGAAAATGTAACGTTTTATGTCTAGACTAATTGCAAAATAAACACTATAGCAGATATACAGGGCGCATACACATCCACATAATTCACGTATACACATGTAGACCATGGTGAATTAACTAAAACCATTTTAGGGATAAACAAATTGGACTGCTACCGGGTGGCCGAGACATGGCCTTGATGTGACTGAAAGCCATGACGCCATGTAAGCTGCTGCGGTTTCCTAATAGATCATTAACGATTGATTAACATTGTCAGCTGTGCAGTCTATCACATAAACTAGTAAAACTGCACACCCATTGACATTTTTACCAATATACTGTATTTCAATGATCAGATCATTCTCAGCCACCCTGTGTACTCACACCCTAGCCAACACTAATTTGCAACCTATTGCCAAAAGCTCAGCTACATATATTTTTGCAATATGTCTGTATATAGGGTATGGAGAGCACCTGCCCAACATATACCAAAAGCAAACACTTGTGTAAATGGGGCCCAGTAACCAGCAATGAATCAGATGGATGAACTGTTACATATTTACATATGCTACTAAATCTAAAGTACCAGTAGATGTCGAGTCATGGTTTTAGAATTATATGCAAGTCAATACCTTTAGGAATGGTCCATATGTTATCTAAGATAAGATAACCATTTAATAGTCCCACCATGGGGAAACTCAGTGTGATACAGCAGCATGGATAATACAGTAATGTATTACAAGAAAGATGTAGATCAAGGTCTCATACATGGGGTGGGAGTTGTTCTCCAGTATGGAGCTCGCCACGGACAGTATCCTTCTGTCACCCACCACCTGTACTGGGTCCAGGGGGGCTCCCCAGCACAGAGATGGCCCTTCTAATCAGTCTTTCAAGTCCATATTGTCTTCAGAGATGGCTCAGCTACTTTTGAGCACTGTACCTTTAACACACACCTATGATCAGTGACTATGGCTTATGAGTGTTTCGAAGGTGGCTGGAACAGAAAGAAAATGGATAAATAGCAACTAAAACTATGAAGAAAGAGTAATAATCATTGGGCAAATAAGATTCAGCTAGGGGAAGTCAGGAGCTTTTAAGGTAAATCACGTCTCTCACATTTTGCTCTATATTAGAAAGTATAAATACTGGAATTTTTCTACCACCCACTGTGCGAAACATTAAAGAAACAGTCCATAAACACACTGAGCCTGCCCAGCTGCCAAATATGACCCTGTAATGCAAATATAAGAGACACAAGCAATAACTAGGCTGGAGAGATCGTGTTCAGAAAAGATTGGATTCTGATCGCAATCACGATCTTTTTAGGTGGGATTGAGATCGGTGATTATTTCCCACAATGCTTTGCTACTAGCCAAGAATTGGGGGAAAAGCTAATAATGTTAGCCTTCACACCGAGTATACGCTCCACTCATTCTGAGCGGAGTGTATACTCAATGTGAAGGCTCCGCTGCGGTTCCATAGGAGTGAATGGAAGCAGCCGGCACACAGCCTTAACCCCTGCGCGCCGGCTGCGTCCATTTATTCTAATGGGAGACTAGCTAACGTCTCTAGTAGCTACCTGCAGAGATGGCTAGTCTGGTGCCCAATGTTCTCGTTCTTCTTCACCTCAATGCCCTTGCCTCAATGCCCTCGCCTCCCAGGTTAGTGTTAAAGAGCTAAGAAGAAGGCGGGGCATGTGGCTTAGGAGAGTGTGGGCGGGTACAGGGCGGGGAGACGTGACGTTTTCCCTCCCAGTACCCGCCCACACTCTCCTAACCTGGGAGGCAGGGGGCAGCGAGGCTAAGAAGAACGTGAACACCAGGCACCAGACTAGCCATCTCTGCAGGTAAGTGGACACCAGGGGGGACTAAGTAGCTAGAGGATTAAAAAAAAAAAAAAAAATCCTCTGGCTACTTAGTGATTAAAAAAAAAATAAAAAAAATCACTACACAGCGTGGATTCTAACAATTAAAGCGTTCAATTGTTAGATTCCATCCTAGTGAATAGGATTATTTTTAAAATCCGATCTCCGATTAGTAAAAAAATCCCATTGACTTGCATTAGGATCGGAATTGGGATCGAGATCGGGTTTGAATGAAAAATAATCGGAAATCGGATTTCAAAATTGATCCTGAAAAGTCAGCATCGGCTCAACCCTAGCGATAACGCTACAACAGAATAGAAAAGAATTGGAGGTCTATTTTTGGTCTGTTTAACCATTTCTATGGCCACTCTTGCATGTCCCTCTCAATTCTTTCTGTCAGTTTGCCTTCAGTTTTTACACCCACATGTGTTGGTGTATATCCTCTGCTATGTCTTGTCTGCTTCTCCTTTGTTTGGTCTTTCGTTTTTGCAATATCTGACTCTCGATACATTTGTCTGTTAACCAGTCCCTAATATCTACGGTCTGTCCTTTTCTGAAGAATTTTGTAGGCAGTGCATTCTTGTAACATGTAGTTTTACGCACAAATTGCGACCCTATATGGACCTTACGGGGCTTAGAGGCAGGGGTCTGAGAAGTGTGTAGATCCCAGTAGAATTGGATACAGTAATTGCTCTTTTGCTAACTACATGTCATTTGAATCCCAGATGCATGACCTATATTCCTATGCCACTGGGCATGTCATGTATAGAAGATTGAACTTTCTTTGCTTACACTTGCGTGTTGCTTCAGACATAATTAAAGTACAGATGTTTCGACCTCTTAAGAGGACAACCTGCAGCAAAGAAAAAAAAACAGGCTAGTGTGGATAAGCAAAACTCACATTAAGGCTCTATTCATACTATGAACTGTGACTTTGGTTTATGAAATGCATTCAAAAGAACTATAAGGCTAAGGCCCACGGGACGGAAACTCCGTGCTAAAGCGCTGCAGGAACAACCGCGGCGGGAATGCATCACGGTTCTTCCCTCAGCGCTTACAACAGAAAGTTCACAAAATTTTCCTCCGTGGACTTTCTGTTGCCACTATGGCTGAGTTTACACAGAGTTTTTTGGTCAGGATTTTGAGGCCGAATTCGCCTCAAAATCCTAACCAAAAAGACGGCTCCCATTGAAATCAATGGGAGCCGGTCAGGTCTTTTTTCCGGGAGCCAGAAAAAAAATAGACATGCTCAATCTTCAGGCCGATTCAACTCGCGAATCCGCCTGAAGACACTCCCAACTAGGCCCATTCATAGGGCCTAATCGGGAGCGGAGTGTGCGACTGGATGCAGGTGCACTGCATCGGTATCCAGTCGTGGCTACCTGTTTTTTGGTCCAGAAAATGAGGCGGCCTCTGCCTCAATTTCCAGACCAAAAAACCCCTGTGAGCACTCAGCCTATATCTATGAGGAAGGCGCCAGCATTTCCGTAGATATAATTGACATGCCACAACTTCTAAAAAGAAGTTGCCGGTTTTGAAAATTGCAGCGTGTTCGCATGAATCCTATCCACTTTACAAGTACTGTAAAACATCACAATTTTTCCCTTGGCGTTTCTGGCCCATGGGGCCCCGGCCTAAGGGATTCCATCTGGATTTCTTAGGCTTCCAGTACATTTGAGGGTGAGAAAGTGCTAATCTTGTAGTCAAAAATACAGCAATATCCCACAGAATCCCCGACAGGAGCTTCCTATGGTCGCGTGAAGCGCCTATTTTGTACTAATACACAAGAAATAAAGAATAAGTACAATGAAAAGGGAAAAAATCTTAAAATATTGCAGCTGATGATGAAAAGGGGAATGGTCTAAAGAGTTAAAAGGCTGCAGTTTGGGCCTAGAATTATTGCAAGTTCTAGACATGTTTAGGAGATGAAAAGAAACCTCTTCCTGATTGAATTTTATCCTCAAATGAACACAAGCGTCAGCAAAGTGGATCTGTTTGCTTGAGCCTTTCTTGCTCTCAATAGACTGAATCGCCTGTTTAACAAAACAGCAGTAACAAGATGTGAAATGTGGAACAAAGGGTAATTTGCAAGCGACCCTGTTTAAGTCTGATTAACCCTTTGAAGGTTGCCAATCAATGCCAAATAAAGCTGTTTGAAGTATTAATCTGGAGGAGAGTTTATTTTTAACTAGCTAACCTTCAAAGCCCTAGTCTGGCCTATTCAATAACTTCTTATCTGCAGATGAGAAGCCACTAAAGACGACTTTTACACGGCAGCAGATTTCAAATATATTATGTCTGTATTTGGAGTTAATGATAATCTATGGGTCTTGTGACAAAATCATATATCTATATATTTGAAATATGCCACATGCTCTACCTGTACTGATCTGCTTGGAAGTTGTAAAACCCATTGAGGAATGTCACCCTTATTACAAAGGAGCTGTCTTATTTGCTTCCTGTCTCTCCCTAGAACACAATTAAAGGGATATAGTAGTCCATGCAGCTGCTTTGGGGCCCCTTAAGGGAAGGGGGGGTATAACAGTTTGGTCTCATCCTAAATTTACAGGGATGCTGTCGTAATAAATGTTTCAGTGCAAATGGAACACGTATGGGATGGGAACTATAGGAAGTCTTGTTGCTAGGGTTGAGCGATCGGGAATGTTCGGATTCCGATCGGCGATCGAGTAAATTTCACGATCGCAATTGGAATTCCAATCCCGATCTTTTCCGGTAGGATCGAGGTCAGAGGTTATTTCCCACAATGCTTGGCTACTGGCCAATCATTGTGGGAAAAGCTGTAGTATCAGATGAGCAAGTACTATTCAAAACTCCCGTTTCGAATAGCACGCACCCATAGGAATGAATAGAAGCGGCCGACATGCAGACTTTGCCGGCGTCTGGCCGCTTAACCCCCTACGTGTCGGCTGCGTCCATTCATTCCTATGGATTTACCGCAGCCTGCCACTCTTCTGCTCTTCTTCCTGTTTTACCGTATACTCAACTCTGCTACATCTGAGATGTAGCAGAGCTGTATCCTTAACTATGCTACATCTAAGATGTAGCAGAGCTGAGTATACAGTAAAGCAGGGACGAAGCAGAAGAATAGATAGTATCTATCTACTCGCGAACTTCGCTCAACTTATCTGCACAGAGGGGCTGCAGCTCCCTGTTCTTCTCACTCCTTTCCTGTTAAAGATGCTGGGAGAAGGCGGGGCTTGTGGCTTAGGAGAGTGTGGGCAGGTACTGATAGGGGAGACGTGAGTGAAGGCACGTCAATAAGAGAGGAACGGACCGAGAAGGTACGGGAAGCGGCAGCGGATCTTTGCAGGTAAGCGGACACCAGGGGGCCCAAGTACCCGGGTTTTTTTGTTTGTTTTTTAATCACTACACAGTGGAGTCCAAAAATTGAAACATTTTTTTGGACTACATGCTGTGTAGTGAATAGGATAGTTTTTAAAATCCGATCTTAGATTATTAAAAAAAATCCCTTTGACTTGCATTGGGATCGGAATTGTGATTGGGTTCAAATGGAAAATGATCGGAAATCGGATTTTAAAAATGATCCTGAAATTTCAAGATCGGCTCCACCCCACTTCTCGCTCTAAGATAATGTCAAGCACCAAAAAGAGGCCTATATGTTTCTTTACTGTAGGCTCACTGGTTTTCTATATACACCAGATAAGATGGAGCCTTAGTATTACTGATAAAAACATATAGTTGTGATATTGAGGTTATGCATCAGATGGCATTGGTACGTCACCAGTATAACTAGGACTTGGAGGTAGCGTTATAAAAGCTGGTCCTTTATCTGGTGTCTGGGAGCCCTAAGTATTAAAGTACTGGGGCTTATTGAGGACTGTTTTGAGAAACACTGCCCTAACTGATCAATGAGTGATCCAGAAGATGATCATGATACTTTATTGATAAACTGTGAAATGTAAAGATTAAGAGTTCTCAGTAGTTGATACCTTTTTTAATGGCTAACAAAAATGATGACAGATTGCAAGCTTTCGAGACTACTCAGGTCCCTTCATCAGGTACGATATGGCAATATCTGAAGGCATGCACATTTATACAGGAATAGAGTGTTTGATGCACAATTGATGGAAAGCAGTGTGAACAAATAAATAGATAAGTTCCATTAATTGTGCATCAAACACTATTCCTATATAAATATGCTTGCCTTCAGATATTGTGTCATACCATGCCTGATGAAGAGACCTGAGTAGTCTTGAAAGCTTGCAATCTATCATTAAATAAAAAAGGTATCAACTACTGAGGATTCTCAATCTTTACATTTCATATTCACTGGCTAATACAATACAAAGATATATTTTCTCTCATATGATAAACTGTGGGGATTGTTACAAAGCCCTTCAAAACTAGGATATCTTGTGAATCCTGGAATGATAATGAGGCAGATATGTATCTTAAAGAGCTGTTGCACTAATTTCAGCACAGTTCTATTTTTTTCTCTAGCCCCTACAGATTCTGAGACATCAGTGCATTAAGTTTTGGTGCCCGATATGCTAATTAGGTTATCTACCATGTAGTGGGTGGTGTCAGGCAGGAGCTCTGACAGAATCACACCCCCTTGCCTGTCCCCAGCCCCTAAAAGGCAAAGTGAACGGATAGCTCAAAATTATATATAAAAAAAAATCTAATTGTGCTGGAATGAGTGGTGATGTATGTATGTATTAAGGGATGCAAAGAGCTGGAGTTGATAGAAGTAGTTAATGGTTCTCTTTAATATGGTTTGAACAGCGTGCAAAAAAAAAAAAAAAAAAAAAGTTTATGCAAAGGGTATGTTCACACGTAGGAATTTGGCACTGATTTTGAAGTGGATTCCGATCGATCTTCGCATAGAATCAGTGGCTTATTGACCGTAGAACCAGCATTGTGAAATACTCAGCCGAATATCTGCACTCCCAGAGTAGAATAATTTCAGTTCTGATTCGGAAGTGTTCGGTCTGAATTAAATTGCCGATAGAATCTAGTAAATATTGTAATAAATGAACTGAAATAACCAATGTGAACAAAAGCACATCAGTTATCCTGGTTGACATTCGGTTATGGTTGTTTTCTGACTAATCACCAAGCCCTATCACAATATCATATGTATGAAGCAGTAAAAGCAGAGGTGCTGTATTCTATTGCAGTCTGATGATGAAATAAGTATATTTCAACTACATGACAGCGAATGATAGTCTATTTGCTATATGAACAAGTAATTCAAGTGCTGACAACATGTGATTATAAATTATTACTATATAATTAAAGCTCACTGTTCTAAGTTCTTCATGCTAAATTACATTGCACTTAAGGTTAACCAGAGATGGATTTAAGGAGCAGGAAGACTAGTACAAGTGTTAGAAAAGTATAGTTTATATGTGTCTCTCACAGGTGTATGGAAAGGAGCCATGTACTTCATATTCCACCTAACCCTGAACATGCATGCTCAGTTCAGTTAAGCATGCATGTGTCCTGAATGGGGAGAGGGAAGAAAACGGCTATCAGATACCTCTGGCAGTGACTTGTCTCTCCTAACAGCCAAAGGGCAGAGCATGCAAAAGACTTATCATTCTTTCCTCTGACATCAGAGAAAAGTCAGGACATCCATCCTACATACACATAAATGAATAGTACAGGTGAACTCAAGAAACTTTCTTTTATATCTTACCCAAGAATAAAGTTCCTTCTCGGTCCATTCACTCAGACATTTACCTCTGATTGCATCTATATCAGGATCTAGCTTCATACACAGGTCTATGGAGAGGGCAGGGGAAGGAGATGACTGCAGTCAGCCTGTAACTGATTTATTGCCTCATTGTGTACAGTGTATCTTATTATAGTAAAAGTCACAATAGTTGTGTCTTAGTTACTAAGTATAGTAGCTTCTTCGCCTCCCATCTCCTTTATAGACTTGTTAAAAATAATACAGCCAGTATGTAAATGGAGAACAAAGGAGTAATTTCTCTTTAACAGGTTATACTTATTTCAATGAAAGACCAGTTGAGTTTCAGAACAAACTTCCAGATGTGGTTTAGGAATCCACAGTAAGTGAATTTAGGCATGTCTGGGATATGCACGATTATCCTAAGATGGTATTATCATCAAGGGCGGATTAGATGGACCATTTCTGGTTTTTACCACCAATCTTCTATGTTTCCTATATGCATTATTTACTTGTACTATTCACTTATGAGTAGAGATGAGCGAGTACTATTCGAAACGGCAGTTTCGAATAGCACGCACCCATAGGAATGAATGGATGCAGCCGGCCGTCTCCATTCATTGCTATGGGTGCATGCTATTCGAAACTGCTATTCGAATACTACTCGCTCATCTCTACTTATGAGTAATGTTTTACAAATTGGAGGTGCTCATTAAACCAAATGGACAAACTGTTATTAAGCAAACTACTAATAAGCCTGTGCACCCACCAACCACACATCAGGTACAAAGCAATACAACTGCATATGACCATAGACCATATCTGCTGGAGAGTGCCAGAGCTGCAAAGTATCCCAGCCAGAGAGACCTTATGTCCACATCCTCCACTTCAATTTCCTATGCTGTTTAGGAGATACTGACCAGTCAATCATGAATTGATAGTTTGTAGAAAAGAATGCAGGACTGTAGCTTAAAATCCACAAGGATCCATGTTTTCTTTGGTGCACCCTGCATCTGCATGCAAAAAAGTATAGGCAAGCTGATAATAACCTCTTATCACCATTGTTGGTGCTATAATGAAGACTGCTGAAAGTGCCAGAAATATCCCTATACTTAAGCTGGCAATGTACAGACAACAATCGGTCAATACGCAGCTGATTGATCGATGGCTGGATTGTTTGGACGAGAAATCCCACCACCAGCCAACAACTAAACTGGTAGATATGGGACTAGCTGGGGAGCCTGGCAAAAAAAAAAGCCCAATTACTCTCAGTCGGTGTAACTTGGCAATTGACAATTACATTTTTTACTAAACCAGAAAGTTCTCTGGAAAAAAAAATAAATAAATGGGGGGGGGGGGGGGGCAGACAGTCTCTAAACCGCTAATAGTTCTAATGATCACTAGATAAAATGTTTATTTTGGCTGGATAAGATCTGCTGTATAGGGCCAACTTAAATTGGTTTGTAGTAGATCGATAAGAGATCAGTACAGAAGCATGGATAAGGACAGGTTTATTGCCCTGCTGGTTATGTTATGGAGACACCGCTTGTCATTTAGGTGGGTATGAGTATAGGGAGCAAGGTATAAGCCTTTGTTTAGGTGACTATTATAGAGAACGTCCTATAATATCTAATGGTGAATGTTGCGTCCTATTGTATGCTGTTGATCTGCTTCCTCTCACCAGGATCCGTCTGCAGTAGTAATGAACTATGGGTCTACCGTCTAACGGGTTACAGACTTCATTAACTGGAACAAAATGCCTTCTTTTCAGAAGCCTGAAGACTGAATAAAAACAAATCTAAACAAATTCCTTCTAAGATAAAACATTCCCTCTAATGAGGAGAGAACCTTCAAATACATCTGTTTGTCTTAGTGTTAAGCTTTCTTTATTTTCTGCTAGGCCTCAGGCCCTGGTAATGACACACCATATGCTCCTCTCTTTAAGGCAGCTGAGATAGACAAGCCCCAGAGTGATAGCGGCAGTGAGTATGTGTGGCGTTTAATACAATTATACTAATGCAAGCGTCTCTATTGTTCACGGCAGAAATCTGTGTGCTGTGCCAGAGCAGGCCAGGTCAGTATTACTCCGGATTACCCACATTGTGAAGGATATAGTGCAGTCAGCAATTGAGGGGATTTTTTTTTCATGCTGTGGGTTTTTAGCTCTAGAAAGTTCTCCCCTTTCCATAAGTGATTCTGAGTTATTGAAGCATCACATTCTGTCATGTTCTGGTACACACAGGAGAAAAACAATATGTGCAAGCAAATTGGAATTTTCCTAAACAGTTGACTATACGTGACCTTGTTAGATTTGCTACCAAAATTAACTAACAGCATAAGGTACATATGATGTCCAGGACATTTACAACATTATATAACTTCATATATCTAGGTCCCAATACAACAAATATAACCCTGTACCCCCTTCTATTAAGGCCTTTTTATAATACTGGGGACTTATGTGGACCCCATCAGACACCAGAGCCCAAGTGCCACTGCTACCTTTGCTCTACATACCCTATACCTAGGTCAATGGGTTTTAAGATAACCATGGTCTCATTTTATCATATTATCAGGGCTATGGAGTGGGATAGTTGGATCCGAGCTAGTTTTGGGTACAGTCAGAAAGAGAGTTACCAACTCTGGCTACAAAATAAAATTTTTTGTTATATTATACAATTGTACAATTAGATGGTATTGAGTGTTGTAGAATTTCTGTTATATTTTATGAAAGTCAGGATGTGGAAGAATAGGGGAATAGGAGTTGGTGGTCTGACCAACTGTCCGTGAGTAATGTAGCAAACAATTCAGATAAATTTACATCTATTTTATGTTGTTGTAAGATGTATTAATGTTCATCATATATAAAAGTCTCATTGGTAAAAGTTTGTGAATATTTTATAGACTAGCATGTAGTATCTGATATTTGACAGCAAAGGACGTTTCAAAGTGTACTATACCAAGTAATATACATGCTTTAAAGAGGACCTTTCATGTCCTCAGTCACATACGGTTTTATATACTGCTAGGAAGTTGACAGTGCGCTTAATTCAGTGCACTGTCTGTTTTCCCGTTATGTGTCCTGGGTGAAGAGCTATCGGTGCCATTACCGATAGCTCTCCATCAGCAGAAGCGCATTCCTGACAGTCTAGCTGGGAACGCCCCTCCTGACAGTACTGTCCATAGCTCTATAATGTCAGAGGGGCGTTTCTTACCGCCCAGCCGTGACGCTGAGTGGTCAAGAATGCTCCCCAGTACCCGTCTTTGGACAAGTACTGTCAAGAAAGGATTCCTCACCACTCCGCGTCACTGTCTGCTTTCTAGCGGTATATAAAACAGTGTGTGCCGAGGACATGAAAGGTCTTCTTTAAAGCGTAAATCCAGTTATACACAGCTTTACATAAATGAATACTATAGGTGAAATTAAACTATGTAATATATCTTATTAAAAGTAATAGGTTTTCTTCTCCACTTTTCAAGCAGTTACTTTCTCCATATTAGTCTATGAAGAGAGAAGGGGATTAGAAAAGACACACTAATAATTGCTGCTGTTACACTCCTAAGTGTAGAAGCTGATAATATAATACACAGAATGAGGCAGTAAATCAGTTAACCAGCCAGCAAGAGAATTCTGCTCAGCTGCTCCATAGAGTTATATGAGCGAGGCTGAATATGGAGATAGACAGAATGTAAACTAGCAGTCAGATTGAAGATAAGGAGCAGTAGTAATAAGTGAAGAAGGGAACAGATCTCCTTAAGATAGATTGGAATCTATTTTATATTTAAATGTACTCATAATTATTTATCTATGTATATGTATATGATGCTACAAAGCATCTTACCTCTGTCCCTTTAAGTACACAGCAATGCACATTTTGGTTCCAGAGATTTATCAGAATGACTAGCTCAGGTCAGGTCAGCAAACTGGGATTTTACACAATTTGTCAGCATGCCATTTCATAGCTCTTAGAGTAAAATGATTAAAAAGTAAACATCATTTATAATCTCAGTAGATAAATTGCACTTTTAATAAACTATCCAATAAATACAGAGATCTGCAATGAGAGACTTGAGACGCACAGTTCAAATAAAATTTCAGTTTTACTCTGGGAAAATCAACATCAGAAGGTACATGTCCATTTTTGAGCTTTTGATTTTTTTTTTCTTTTTAAACAATTGTAGTGCAGACTGTTGGGTTCACAGTGGCATGTTATAAAAGAGAGCAAACCTTTAACCTACACACTTCTATTCACGTTCAATGCAGTGACGCAGACTCGAAATTCTCCATTATTAAATGCCTGGAGGGTAAATAAATAAAAGGCCTAATATTTATATATAAATTACTCATTGTTCATAAATAGGATTTTTTTCTAATAACATAATATGTAGAGATTAGAATGTCATTTATATTTTTAAATAAAAGAAATGTTAAAATTATGTAAAATAAATAGCATAGGAGGAGTAGTAAGTATGTAAAAGGAAGTTCATTTACAAAGCAAAATTCCTTTAAATATGGCATCATATAGGCGATCTTCACACCCAAATCAGAGACTACGTAGCAGATTCCATTATGTTTCATGGATAAAAGACGAACGGCTAATTTTCCTCTGTAAATAAAACTTAGTGGACATCTTGGGCTTTGGTGGCACTGGCATAACTACAGGAGTTGCACCAACAACCGGGCCTAGAAGCCAAGGGGTCCCACAGCTCACACTTAACACACTAGGGCTGGGTAAACTTCTTTTACCTCCTTTCTGATTTAACTGGATGCCTGACAGTCTGTGCATCACAAATTTCTTACTGTTCCTCTATAGTGTTCTAGAGTGCGAATATTTATGATACATAACCTTCCACTGTCAGAAAGGAGAAAATTACCCCTATAATGGCTAATATACCAATTGCTCAGTGGCATATAGTAAAGAAGGGATTCTGTGGGCAAGGCTGTGGTACTAAAGGTGAGCATGAGTATTATGGGCACTGATGGATACGGAGGGAATGATAGAAACTTTGTATGCACAGATATGTTGTGAACAAGTCTTAATGGCGATTAGGGACTAGATGAGAAGAATTAATAAGAAGAAATTACGCAGTGGGGCCCAAACTGGACTTTTGTACAAGGGTTCATGAGCCTTTAGTTATGCTCCTGTTTGGTGATGTGCATCCTACTGGCACTTTGTTATGGCTTCCATTATAAACAGAAACCAGGTTACAAGTGTGAACAGGAGCTTAAAGGGGTTGGCCATTTTCAGACCAATATTGACAAACAAATGTACAATAAAAAGATACAGTTTTCCAATATACTTTCTGTATCAATTCCTCACGGTTTTCTAGATCTCTGCTTGCTGTCATTCATTCTGTTACTTCTAGAGGATAAAAGTCTGACCATGGTCATGTGATTTACGGTCCATGGTCATGTGATTTACGGTCCATGGTCATGTGATTTATAGTCCATGGTCATGTGATGAGCACACAGGTGCCGCTCGTTACCAGGCAAATGTCTGATTATTGTGCTGTGACTATAACGAGCAGCACCTGTGTCCTCATCACATGACCATGGACCGTAAATCACATGACCATGGTCAGACTTTTATCCACTAGAAGTAACAGAATGAATGACAGCAAGCAGAGATCTAGAAAACCGTGAGGAACTGATACAGAAAATATATTGGAAAATCGGGGGCCACACGGTGGCTCAGTGGTTAGCACTGCAGCCTTGCAGTGCTGGAGTCCTGGTGTTCAAATCCCGCCAAGGGCAAAAAAACCATCTGCAAGGAGTTTGTATGTTCTCCCCGTGTTTGCATGGATTTCCATCCCATATTCCAAAGAGACATACTGATAGGGAAAAGTGGGCTCACAATCTACATAAAAAAAAAAAAAAAAAAAAAAAAAAAAAATATTGGAAAACTGTATATCTTTTTATTGTACATTTGTTTGCCAATATTGGTCTGAAAGTGGCCAACCCCTTTAAGTATAGTTTGTTTGAGGCACAGAACTTCAGGTTAGGCTATAGCAGTGTTCATGGATCATGTATATCATAGGGTGTCTGTGTGACAAAATCATATGCTATCCCAGAAGCAAAGCTTCTAGGCTGAGGGAGGGGGTAGGGGACAAAAAAAAACCCAAACAAAAAAAAAGCCACAGCAGTGTGCAAATGTGAAGCAGTGTGCACAAAACCTACATCTGGAGGCAGAAGAAAGAACCAAAGCCTTGTCAGAATTATGATAGAATTATTTTTCTCTCATTGGTTATATTTTTTTTTCCAATAAACTAATGAAGTCTGGTCACTGTAATCCAAAACATATGGTATTTTGGCACCTATTTGGTTAATACCATGATAAATGAGTTAGTTGATGCCACATTAAATGAATTCCACTGCAAATATATATATTGCCCTTCTTAACAGAATGAAGATATTAATACGGTATAAGTTTTAGACACCGCAAATTTAGGTAGTCTTAAACTGTGCCAGATTTATCAAAGTGTCTAATGTGGTTTGAGAACAACTTTGGTCACATCCACATTTATACATTAAGCCATGCCACTTTCCATGAAGTCAGACCCCTTTATCATACAAGCTGTAAATGTGTAAATCAAAAATGTGGCGCAAGGCATCTTACAGTTTCTGGTGCAAATGATGGTGCACTCTGCTTAGTATATCTACCCCAAAGAGCTCTATATGTGAAATAAGAGCCTATGAGGTACAGTAGAGCCCTCCAGAACTCTTGTGGGCACAGTATAACGTCTCTGTAAAACTCCTACACTTCCACAACACGACTTGACATTTACAACCAATCACCAAGTAAAATTCTTAGGACTTTTGCACATGGGTCAGTCATTTCTTTTTTGGCCTCAAATTGAAATTTCATACAAATTACCCCACAGGATAGGTTATCAGTATGTGATCTGTGGGGGTCCATCACCCAGATCTTGAACATGTCATCTGTTACAGCAGCATCTGTGAGCTGGAAGCCGATAGTGGACGGGCAGTATGTGAAGGATTGCTATTTGAGTAACAGCTTCTGCATGGCTCCTTTTACTTAAATAGATGCAGCAATGCATGTGCTATCCCACCATTAGCAGCTTCCAGTACACAGAGGACGCTACCACAGCTGACCCATGAGAGATCCAGGCATTGGATCCCACAGATCATATACTGATGACCTATCCTGTGGATAGGTCATAGAAATATAAATGCACAATTTGGGACCACAAAACCCATTTAAGGGGGCATTCACACGGAGGAAGTTAGCACTGATTCTGGCATGGTAACTCGTGGCAGAATCAGCGCTGAAAAAGAGACCCCCATTTACTTCAATGGGTTCTGCGTGGAAAACGGAACCCATTGAAGTCAATGGGATTTTTTTTCCAGCGCTGATTCTGCCGCAAATTATTGTGCCAGAATTGGCGCCAAGTTCCTCTGTGTGAATTCCCCCTAATGCCCTCCTTCAAGAGAAAGCCAATAGACATTTTAATAGGTATATTAGCTAAGAAATGCACAGCATACACTAATACACTTATAAGACAAGAACACATTTGCATGACAAGATTAATATCATTACATTTAGTATGCGCATTTTAGTGAGCAGTGTGCAGTATTTAATGACCCCCATGTGCACGAGCCCTTAGGAAGGGATGAGTATTGGGTCCCCAAAAGTGCTACAGCAGGCAAAAATCAATGGTACTAAAGCAGCACTGAAAGCAGTCCTGGGGTGTTGACAATTTTTTTTTTTTTTTAGAAAATTTGAGATTTCAGTCAATTTTTAGACTGGGTTCAGGCAAAATCAGAAAACTATGTTCCTTGGTTTATAAACCCACTGAGGTATGAAAAAGATATGTACAGTTGCTAAAATCATTAAGATGGCGTGTGAGCAGAAGTGCCAACAAAAGTATGCAGTGCTTTGCCCTATTCAAGAGGTTCATCAGAGGTCGAGGTTGGGGTAAGAGGCTATTGTAGTAAGTGGGTATTACTGGTTAAAGAGTGTGTGTGTGTGTGTGTGTGTGTGTGTGTGTGTGTGTGTGTGTGTGTGTGTGTGTGTGTGTGTGTGTGTGTGTGTGTGTGTGTGTGTGTGTGTGTGTGTGTATGTGTATATATATATATTTTTTTTTTTCTGTTAGGGTCTATGAATGTTCTTACGGTTTTATTACTTAGTTTAGAAGGAGAGAAAAAAAAAAAAAAAAAAAAAGTGTTTTCTGGAGAAGTAAAGGCTTCAAATGTGTCCACCCCTAGCGTAAGGCGGTTCTGTGATGTTCCCCTATCTGAGAGCAGTATAGACATTCTCTGTGCTCTTGGATTTATAGTCAGACATGTAATGATAATCTTCCTCTGAGCCAGAGCAAAGAGCTGCATTACATAGATGTCCATCCATACAATTGACCGGCATAATGATGCACTTCCCCTGAAACTCACATGGCAGGGAAATATGTGACCTCATGGGTCTTTCCTCCATTAGGTCACATAGGGCAACAGCTTATTAGTAGTAACTATGAGACACTGCACCTGCACTGCCAGCGTCCATTTAAAAGTGGTAAAAAAAAAAAAAAAAAAAAAGACAAGACAACCTTACAAAAAAAAAAAAGTGGGAATGATGATCCGCTTATTATTATGGTCTGACTTCTCTCATCCATGGTGTCTGGCTGCAACTTTCCCAGGGATAACAGCTGAAGAACCGCTACATGTAATGCATGGAAGCGTTGGGTCAGTTTTCAAGCTTCTTACATACTATGCTGCATTCAGACACAGAGCTGTGTCAACCATATAACAAATTTCCTCCTCTTCATTGAGAGAGGGTACGAGATGCAAACAAGACTGAAATGGAGAATATTTCTATTAAGCACTGTGCATCAATGAAGAAACTGGCAATTGGTGGATTAAAATAAAAGGTTAACTCCCCAAAGATATCCACAGATTAAAAAACTAGGCACCCCAGTGTCTCAATTTCATGAATCTTCTTGACCACTTGAAACAATGGAATACAACTGAAAATAAAAATATACACGGAAACCCCCCCAAAATGAATAGTATGTCTATTTTCAAGCATATAGAGCATGGGATATGAGGAAATGCTTTCAGTATTTTTGTATAGCAGCCAACAAGTAAATTATACAATATTATCACACTACAAAAATTATATTCAAGTTTTCAAGTTTTTTTTAATTATTATTTTGTGTGTATTTTAAATATCCTCCTGCATTCACTGTTCACTTCTACAATTTTTTTTTACTAGTGCAAGTAATGGACTTAAAAAAAAAAAAATAAAAAAAAAATAAAAAAAAAAAAATTAAAAATTCACGTTAAAACAAGTTTTGTTTAATTATCCCATTTTCTGCCATAACACTGACAGAACCAAAATTATTTTTTTAAAATCAGTAATGTGACATTGGTAAGATTATATAGATTTTTTTTGGATAATACATATATATTTTTTATTTTTTTTCATTTTTGAGCAAAAAGAAAGTTTATTTTTTCATTTGTTTCCAAAATAGCAGCAACTATGAAGCTTTAACCCTCATTCACATTCTTTGCATGTATTTTTGTTGTTAAGTTGAATATACTGGGCAAAAAGCATCACAGATCCAGTGGAAACATGGTAAAATGTCACAATAAAATGTATAAATAAATTAATCCTTTCACTGCCAGATACACCTGAAATGCATTGTCGGTCAGATAGGCAGTTGAATTAGGAAACAAAAAAAAAAAAACTAAAAGGAAAAAAAAAACCCCAAATCAATTAGTTCTTGAGAAAGATAATGATCCAGACACTTTTTTCCACTGAAGACTATTTTTATCAATTTTGCTTTAATGAAATAAGATAACTATTTGAATCTAGGACTAGGTCATTATCTTCCTGATCTCCCGGGGTTAGTTGGCTTCGTCTTGTTCTTTAATCCATGCCCTTGGAAATGGAGGTATTGAAATCACACTTATGCAAAATGTATATGAAAGAACTGCAAAAAAATTGTACAAAGGCGCATTTCTGTCAAAAACACTTTCTACAACGAGTTAAGCTTCTTTTCCACATACTATGGGTTTAGTGCGATACTGGCTGTTTTTGCTGTTAAAGAATATTCGTATGCCAGGACAACTTAAATTAATGTATATTGGTTAACTGTGTATATAGGTTAATTTAAAAACAAACAAACAAGTTAATCTGTATGGACCGGTCAACAACTCCAATTGATATTGCAAGTGTTGTAGTGACTAATCCAGCCAAGCTTATATATGTAACTGTGGTGTCTAATAGGGTCTTATTTAATAAATTGCTGAAATGCAAGTACTTTATAATAACAAACCATTAGAAGCAAGATGAGTGCGTAGAGCTGGCCACACAATTGTGATATAACCTAGTGATCTTGGCAGGATCGGTTAGTAATCTGGTACGTTTGGGGGGAGGGGAGGGGGGTGCGGGTCCCATCCATGCCCAGAGGGTATATAGCAGAGAGAATAGGGAATGGGCATTTTGATTTTCAACATGATCTTCCTGTGAAAAATTCCTTCTGCAGATGTCTGGTAAAGGTTTCCTCCTTTCCCACTACCAATGGAGTAGTTGACTAAAATAGCTGTTCGCTAAATAAGCATACAACTATAGAAGTTACCATATGAGTTCAAGGCACTGATGTTCCTTTTTCCTGGAAGGTAAGAGTTTTCTTAAATTGGCCTGAGTCTGTTTACTAACTTCTGCCATCTTTTAAGGCCACCATGCCCATACAAGGAAAGTCAGCCAAAGTCACAGATTTTAGCAGAACTTTTAGATATATGGTGGCCTCCCAAAAGTTGATTGCCAGAGTTGTGAGTGGCAGTTTACCCTCCATTCAGAACACTGATCTAAGTGGTGAACTCAATCCTTTATTGTTATAACAAGGACTCCAGCCATTAGATTACATTATCATCTTGTTCCTACATGGAGCAGTGACTGCCAAAATGGTGGATCTTGCTTCTGATTTGGGTTGGTTATAGACAGTATAAACCACTGAAAATGAAGTATCTCACACGAGTTTGTACTTTGTACAGTCTCTTCCCTTTATTTCCACTGGAAGCCAATGTTCTAGTGATAGGGATTAATAGTCATTTACTTAATGACATTTCTGCTTAGAACTTCCAGTGGTTTATTCTGCATACAAACCAAATAACCACAGCGCTAGATTTACGTAACTGTGCGTGATGTCATATAGCGCTCAGCAATAGTTATGGGTGGTCCAAACAGATTTTTATGCAAGGTCAACTACATTATATAGCTTTTTTGAACTGTGTTGAATCCTGATGCATTATTTTCAAGTAACTTCTTACTGATGTGAAAATAAAAAGCTGACTGATTGTTAGTAAATGTTACATGTAGAATGTACATTCAGTGGTTTTAGAATGGCCTTGCTATTAAAAAAAAAATAAAAAAAATAAAATAAAGCCTTTTCACAATGAGGTCAGGAAAGTTGGCAGTGGAGGGGTTACAGAAAAAATGATTCCAGATAAGATAAGTACCGTACCTATTCTATTGTTAACCTTCATTTCCTGCCATAATGCGGAGAAATGATGCTGCATTCAGACCAAGTTTACGATTTCAAAGCAAAAAATAAAATAATTAGGATGTCAATTATTACAGAATATCAGCAATTAAATAAATTGGAGAGTTAAAATTGCATTCAGTACGGGTATGGCCACCAATTCTTTCATTGTAACGGCATAAGACATGGAATAAAGAACCTGCATTTTGGACTAAGCCATTCTCTTCCATTTACTTGCAAGATAATATAAAGTGCAGGAGCAAAGGCAGCATAACCAGAGCAGAAAACCCTTTTGCTGCCAGGACTCTCATTACTATGCACTCTGACTGCAAAGGATGAGGGGTGGCTAGTCTCACCTCTGCCCTCTGCACTGATAAAACATGCCTTCTTATGGCTAAGTAGCATTATCTAGTGTACTGAACCAGTGTTGGCCACCTTTACATAGAAAAGAGAAAAGAACTTTATCTGTAAATGGGCAGGCGGATGTGGGCATGCTGATGATCAAGAAGCCTTGGCACAGAGACTGTTTCATAACCCTTGCCAAGCATTTGCTCCTTAATACAGGGTGGGTGAATGTCATTGATGAGATACTCCAAAGACTGAAGGCTACTGCTAAGAATAGAGGTATTGCAGAGGGTCTTGCTGGGGATGCTGGTTAGTCCATCTGATGGATGTACCCCTAAATCCCTGTGACCATTGGCAAGTTCCTGTGGATTGTAACAGTCACTGTTGGGTGTGACCAAGATACTGTTCCAAGGAGGGGCAAAGTACTGACCAACAGAGAAATTGCCATGCATACCAACACAGTTCAGTGGGGAGGAACTGACTTTCTCAACGGCACTGGCAAGAGTATAAGGACGAGACACTCCTGGGCAGACTTCAGGCGACTTGCTGACTGCTCCTCCTCCTCCACTGCCACTACTGTATATCCGGAGTTGCTGCTGTTGTTTCTGTTGCCAAATAAGGTAGTCCATGCCATCCTGGTAGGATCCAGCTTTGGCTACCACTGGGGCAGATCCCAATGCCATTTCTGTGCCAGACCTACAGTCTTGTAGGACAGTGCCTGCATAAGCCACAGTGCCACCGGTCATAGCAGTAAAGCCACTGGTCATTCCCTGCTTAGCTGGGCTGGAGTTAGTAACTACCACACCTTGACAAGCTTGGTGAGAAGCCTGAGCCTGGCACTGTTGGTTGATCTGGTAAATGATGCTTTGAATAGAGGGTAAGTTGGACTGCTGGAGTGTTAAATTTCGACCTGTTAAAGGAATGACTGAAGTTGCCACTGTCACATTGGGCGGCACTGGTGCATCCATCTGTTTCTGATTCGTAATGTAACTCAATTGTCCATTGCAAGGTTGGCCTTGTGTTAAAGTGCTTGACATGGGGTAGGGAGCAACACCAACCTGCGCTGAAGAAATTTTAGTCCGTTTTCCCTCTACATTCTTTACCACACTCTTACTAGAAGACTTAACAATAGCAAGAAGGCCTTGGTAGCCACTTGTGTGTATTGGGTAAGGGCTATAACGTTGGCCTGTAGTGTCATAGCCATTTACAGTCCTGTTTAGGTGCTTGTGCTGGGGAACCCTGATGTTGGTGGGGAAGATCTTGATAGTCAGTGGGCTGTTAGCTACTTTTTGTGCGTAGGCATCTAGTTCGGCAGGGCTTGGGTATCTTGTGGTCTGTACTGGTGTAGCAGTTTCACCTGTAACAGAAGAGAGAAATGTCATTGTATTTAAAATACTGTACACAAAATGGACAAAATACAGTGTTATTAATCTGCAAAAAAAATTAGAAGGTAGAACTGTGAAGATGTATGCAGGAGATATTGAAACTTGAACATATACTGGAAAGGGCCACAAGGCTGAACAACCGCGCGTACTAGTCCACACTTAGGGCTCGTTCACACGTGAGCCTAGGGGAGGTTTTTGACAGCGGATTTCGCGTCAAAAAACTCCCCTTACAATGGTGGTCTATGCAGACCGCCAGGCTTCTTTTTTCCGCTAGTGGCGGGCTGCTGCTAGCGGAGAAAAGAAGCGACCTGCCCTATCTTCAGGCAGAAGCCGCGCGGGTTGTTGTTTCGGGAATGTATACACTTAGACCAGCAATAAAGTAAGAGTAATTACCAGAGGTTTATTGTAGAATGGCATAAAAAAGGTAAAAAAGGAAAAAGTTTAAAAACATTTTTTAGAAGAAAAATAGGCAAGCATTAGCAACATGGTCAAACACAACAGATCTGTTATTAGATTTGCCTAAAGCCTTATTTCAGCCATTTGGAAACTTCTGTCACTCAAAGAGATTAAACATTCTCCAACTATTTAAGAAAAACATCAAAAATGCAAAATGTAGAATGTTCCACGATGCATTGTTAATGATTATAGCTGTAAATTATGTCTAATGCCTTGTGTCTTCAGAAAGAGAGCATTTTTGATTACTAAAAAAAAGTCCATATTTTGTGAGATGGCAGTTAATAATTTAATGACAGGGGAGGAAAGAGCTGTCAGCTCAGAACACGTTTGTCTCTATTCTTCTGTTAAAACAGACAAAAAGAGCCTTAGAACTGTGGCATTTGGTTCCACCCAAAGTACTTGGGGAGACAAAAATGACTGAACCGCTGTCGTTAAAAATCCCCTATAATTAATGAAAAAAATCTGTAATTTAAAATTTAACCTCTTAAAGTCTGCCTGCACAAGGATGCTACAATACTGGGAGGGTTAATAGTGCTTTAGCAGCAAATGTTTTGACTATTAATGATAACTTTCTAAGCATTATTAAAGGTTGGCCTCCAAAGTCTCATGTATACCACCATATTCTAGCACTGGATAACCTCAGAGCAATATGGATCCATAATACAGGACCCAAAAGATATGTTCTCTCCTGTAACAGTAGGCTTCTGAATTCATGGGGAATATTTTCCGTAAAACTGTGTAGAACTCTGAAAACAAATCTAACATAAATCTTACCATATTAGGCTAAGAAGCTCTGCGCAAAAGACCGCTTTTTTTTTCCCCCTGCAGCACTTTTTACAGATGGTCCACAGATTTTTCCATTGCAGACTTTGGCCATATTATATCTATACCAAAAACACTGGCGTTTAAGTAGGTGTAGTTGGCATGCTGGGATTTACAAAAATGCAACGTTTTTTGAAATCGCAACATTTCCAGTGAGCATATTTTTCTGTAATGTGTGCATGGGATTAGCCAGAATCCCATCTACTTTGCAGCTGCTGTAAAGCATCGCAATTTTTTCATAACATGGAGCCCTGGCTTATGGAGCCCCCCTTCCCCACCAGAATCAATGCAGAGATCAGCTTCATGACATGATTCCAAATGAAGGCACTATACAGTGGAATGCATGAGGCCTCTTGACATTGTAGAAACAGCAGTTTTTGTAAGACCTTAAAGGGGTTGTCCAGAAATTTATTTTTTTAAATGACAAAAGACCAAATATTTTTTATCAAATTATATATATACATATGTTTTTAATTATGGACAACTCAAACAACATTTAACCTCAATAACAGAGCAGTATGTAGAATTTTTTGGAATTTCACACAATCAAGATGTGTTAAGACTACAACAGAGAAGTCAGTGAGAATACATATCAAAAATACAAGACTTTCTAGATTCAAATTCTGCGCTCTATATCATTTTTCAAATTTAAGCATCTCTCACTTTCTGCCAGAGATAGATTTTGGGAAATGCATGTATCTGAATGTATTCCGAGATTTTGTGTTAATGTTGCAATGTTTATATTTTGTTCCACAGTATTCTTGTCGGTTTTGTGGTGCTGTAGCACAATGTATTATATCAGCTGGTATAATGCGTTACGCATTCTAAATTATTCTTGTATAGAGGACAGATTAAATTATACATTGGAAACAGATTTGCCTTTAATTGGTACATATTTCATGCGTAGATAGAAGATAGGAGAAAAAATTGCCTTGCCGTAATAACGAAAACAAATATAAAAAGAACATGATCAAATAAGAATGGATCCCAACCAAACTTCCAAAAATGAATACAGCACTTGGCTAGTGTTGTCATCAGTTTTAGGAAGTCTCCTTTTGTCTTCTGCTCTGCCTACGATGCAAAGATGAGTGCTTATTGTTTCTTTATAATACAAGTGAGGATAACATGCTGCAATAACAATCTCAAATCAATCTGATCATTCTTTTGAGATACAGAGACAGATTTGGCTTGCTGAATAAAAGCCACCAAGTTATCTTCCAAGCAACTTTACATTTTTTTTAATTTTTTTTTTTTTAACAGATTGTGATATTTGTGAGAATCGGAACAAAAGTTTTCAGAATGATCACTTGTTACTGTCAGTCATCTGAATTTAGCCAAAGTCAGGAGTTGATATGGAAGGGGAGAGGGGTGGGGGAATTATTATTTTTTTTTAGATTTGGTTAAAAAAAACCAAAAAACAAAAAAAAAACCCTGCATGTCTGTGTGCTTACAGGCATTTCCTTCTTTTCTTTTTCTAGCAGAACAACTTCTAATTTAATCGTTGGACACCTTGCTTGTCAATGAAACCAACATATAATTAGGCCAAGGCCTGTGTAGTGAAACACAGCAAAAAATAGTAAAGAAAAAAAACCTTGGCAGAAACATGTTTTTTTTTCCATAGCATTTTTCTTTAGGTTTTCGCAGAGTTTTTCTCTGCGGATTTTCTGCCCTCATTATACCTGCATTTCCGCAAGTATAATTCATATGCTGCGATTTTCGAATTTCATTTTTAAATGCAGTTGATCTGCTGCTGAGTTTTGTCTGCAATGTGTGGTTGGGATTAGCCAGAATCCCATTCACTTTGCAGGTACTCTAAAATGCTGCGTTTTGCAATTCTTCAGCATAAGGATGGATCGCTAAAAGTAAAAAAAAAACAAAAAAAAAAAAACAAACAAAAAAAAACAAACACATCAGTGTGGACAGTAATACTATATTATTTGGTGACAAAATACAACCAAATGCAAAAATCTGATTAAAAATGATACAATTTATTAGACAAATGCATCGAGGTGGACGTTTATGGGATATTTATTCATGAATATCAAGTGAATTTGATTTTACTGTGAATTATCAGTTTCCAAATTGCAATTTAAAAGTGTATATCTCGATATGGCCGAGCATATTATGTGCTATGGATTCAATTTTTACCATGGGTCATTAGCGCTGATGTATTCTCATGTTTTAACAGTTAATCATTCATGAATATGTGCACGCTTTCAATAAAAAGCCTACATACTGATGACATATTTCCCTGGTGTGCTGACTTGTTATATGACAACTAAAAACATAAATGCTGTAACATCTTGGATTTTAACCCATCGCTATACTCCAGTTCGTCATCTAATGTTTTTTTTTTTATAAATTTTTTTTTTTTTTTTTTTGACATGTTGTAGAAAAGCTGTTTTTCTTTCTTACAGATTTTGCTGAGGTTTTTTGAGCTAAAGCCATGAGTGGATAAAACATAATGCTTCCTTTATATTGCAGTGTAAGTGTGATATATTAGGTACTGGTAGAAAAATGCCCCAGAGTGGGCATACCATATGTGAATGTTGAGCCACTCCACTGGCATGAAGGCCCAGTGCGATCCATGAAAGATAATCGTATTTTTATTTTGTGCATTATGTGATCTAGTAGACAGTAACACATTCACACAACAAAATATTCAGTGAATCAAAACCATTGGCTTAAAGAGGTTGTGCCATTACTGTCACTTATCGCCTATCTACGCAGTAGGGGATAAGTGTAAGATTGCTAGGGGTCCGACCACTTGAATCTTCAGCAATCATTCAAAAGGTGGTCTGAAAGTCCCCCCAAGAATGAAGCAACATTATGCTGGTAGTCTGTTCACAACCATCTCCGGCAGCCCCATAGAACAGAGCCTGATAACCCAACCGTTTCGTTCACATAAAGGATTTGGGGGGGGGGGAGTGTTATGGGTGAGACTTTCAGGCCGCCATTTTCCTGATCAACAGTCAGATACTCTGCGGTCTGACACCGATCCTATGGAGAGGGGATAACTGTCTATAGATACAACCCCTTTAAGGCCCATTTATAAATCTACGTATACAACTTTTTCTACATACATATAAATCTATACAAAACTGTAAATCTCACTCCAGCAGTTTATGCATATTGCAATAAAATGAGATAAACCAAACACCAGCCTGGTAATTTAAGGTTTCGAGGGAATGAAGTCCAACACAACACAAACCTCATTTTAACCCAGGCAAAATAAAATGAATGTAAAATACATTATAGAAGTAATTTCATGGGTGTTTAACCCCCTCCAAAATACACACAAGCGCTATTTATGGAGTAAGGAAATCAGCATTTTTATAATAGACCCAAAAAGCCCTGTACATGCAATTTTACAGATGATCAACAAAATTAACACTCAGTTTGTCAAAAGCTCTTCATCCAGATTTTATGGCCTCAATATTTGGTTTTATTGAGAAAAAGATGTGAAAAAAAAGTTTTTTTCTTACGGTTTATTATTTCCTTTCCATGGAACAAGTGGCCGCATTATAGATTTAGTATGTCTGTTTTGTCAGAGTCTACAATGAATACTTAGATTTTTTTTTTTTTTAGGTTGAGGCTCATTTGACAGTTTCTATAATTTTATATGTAGAATATGATTATTCCTATTTAGATGAACCGAGAGGTCAACAACTATGCAGATGACTGTCGCTATATTGTAGGTCCAGACATTGATCTCTAGGTGGAGAAAATGAAGTTGGTCGTAAAGTGTATATAGGTTTATGGTGAATTGAAAGAAATAGCTGTCGGTTGAACAAGCGCTTGGCTGACAGTAATTTCACGTGTATGGCCGGCTTTACTTTATGTCCTTTTGACAGCTTTCAACACCTGGTGTGCTGTAGTGTCTGACATTCTCTTTTATATTACGAGCGATCGCCATGCTGGACGCTGAGATATACTAAGCCCCATTCAACAGCAGTTCTTTTCACAGTACTTAAACCCCACCTCCTGTATGATATTAAAAAAAAAAAAAAAAAATTAGAAACAAAAAAACCCCTCACTAGTATATGGTGTTGTATGTACTATAAAATAAAACCGTATTGTTACAATGTTTTGCCATTTATTTTTTTTTATTGTCACAATAACAGTACTCTCTGTAGGTGGCTACATACTGGCAGCTTTCTATGAAAGTGCATCCTACATCTTTAGCTGTAGTGGTATACTGGCTATATTCATTATTATCCTGCTGTTTGGCCCAAGAACCAGATTTAGAGTTCAATTCGGCCACATACGTTAAGTGCCAAGTGGATGATATCCAGCTGTTCAGTGTTCAGGGCAAGCAGCAGGATCTCTTCCTGCATCAGAAGTCTGCTATGCTAGGCATACAAAGCTATTTTTTTTGTTCAATACTGAAAATATCAGATACTTCCAAATGATCTCAGATCCCTTCACTGGATATGTGCAGCTCTGCTTTTTCAGATTACAGCTTGTTGATAATGTGAGTTTCCATACACATTTTAGATTTTTACTTTTTCGGTGAGAGAATTGATTCAGGTACTCCGCGTATTGCCATCTTTCATGTACTGTATAAATCTCAGTCCTCTGAAAATACAGATTTGCAAACTTTCTTTGACTTTTTGAAGAGGATCTGATAATTGAAAAACTCATTTATCAGCCATAAATGGAGATATTGCTTTTAACCATTTATCACTCATGCATGTAGAGATATGCTTGCATTTATGTGATACCTACCAAAGAAATACATTGAACTGAAAAAATTGTGCAGTCCCATTTTAGCGGTGTAATCCACTAGTGATGACCTGACAAAAAATCATCATTATGATAGGGAATTGCGGCGAGCAGGCGGCTACATACCAGTGGCGTGGCGAGCAGGCAGCTACCTACCAGTGGCGTGGCAAGCAGGTGGCTACATACCAGTGGCATGGCGAGCAGGCAGCTACATACCAGTGGAGGGGCGAGCAGGCGGCTACATACCAGTGGCGGGGCAAGCAGACGGCTACATACCAGTGGCACGGCGAGGAGGCAGCTACACACCAGTGATGTGGCAAGGAGGCGGCGGCTACACACCAGTGGCGTGGCAAGGAGACGGCAGCTACACACCAGTGGCGTGGAGAGGATGCGGCTACACACTAATGACATGGCGAGCAGGTGGCCACATACCAGTGGTGCGGCAAGCAGACGGCCACATACCAGTGGTGCGGCAAGCAGGCGGCCACATACCAGTCATGTGGCGAGCAGATGCAGCCACTATAACTCCATGACAAGCAGACAGCCATGTGCACATAAACCCACAAAATGTTGTTGCAGTTTAAGGCACCGATAATGGAAATGTAATTTTATCTGGTAAATATCAGTTCTAACCAGTAATTATGTAGAAAAAAAAAAAACTCTTTTCCTATATGTGTTCATCATAATAATAATCATACATAATTTCTGCTGTATGATATACACAAATATATCATAGACATAAATTCGGTCCTTTAAAGCAGTTTATTGAGAAGTAGATATGCTTTGCCTACTTAAAATTTTCTTCCAGTCCTAAACTATGTCTTATCATATGATGATAAACGCTCCTTACTTACTAACCGCTCCAACGTGCACATTTTACTGCATTATTTACTATGGGAAAAATTTGCCTCTGGTTGCATGACCGGCATTTACATGTTTTTGCATATTAACAGAAGACCATGTACATTCAAATACCAGAACTCGAGAAGATTTACCTTTCAACTGAAAGCAAACAGGTGACCTTTAGGGCACTGTGAGGTCAGGGGGCCATTCAGGTTATAAAAACAGAAGAAATTGTAATGCTAGAAAGCAATTCATAGATGAAAGAATGGAATCTTAACATCCAGCGCTGGTATAATAGTGCTTTATAAATAAATGCTAGCACTGATCATCCACTAGAAGCAATGCTAATTGAACAGAAAGAATACCATCATGATGGGCCGCAGCACACTCCATTAAATCAATGTTATACGCTAGTTACAGGTGTCTGAAACAGGAACCTCTATTAACCAGTATATTAAACTCATTTAGCTACGGCCTTTAGAGTAAAATTTTATGCTGATGGAAATTGTAATAAGATCTTTCAGTGTGGAAAATAAAATGCAGTCATTTCAATGAGATGTGGCAGACATAGTACAGTCTATCATTGTCTATATTTTTCTTAGCCAGAATTCCAGAATTCAGTTCTAGTGCACACTCAGAGGCAAATTCAAGAGAATGGCTACAAGAAAAGGGTTTGTCTTGGATTTCACGGCCTCATTAAAATAGGTGAAATCCACAGCGAAAAATCAAAGAACTGACCTGCTGCAGGTATTAAAATATCCACGTCAAACCCCCCCCCCCCCAAAAAAAACAAAACAAAACCAAAACCTGAATTGGGGGACAACACAGGGGCTCAGTGTGGCCTTGCAGCGCTGGAGTTCAAATACCCCAGGAAAAACATCTGCAAGAAGTTTGTATGTTCTCCCCATGTGTGCGTGGATTTCCTCCCATTCTACAAAGACATACTGATAGGAAAAAAAAACCCGTACATGGTGATCTCTATATGGGGCTCACAATCTACAGTAAAACAAAAACAAACCCTGAATTGTACATGATTTTCTACAAAAATGCTGTGTATTTTGTACAACATGTGCATGTATCCTACACGGTGTTCCAAATACTTTTAATAGCTTTTAGCTGAATACACATTACACCAATGGCTACTCCTCCTTACGCTCCCTTATACACATATAATCAGATAGAAGGCTGATCTCACTGAAGATCACTGGGTTTGGTCAAGGTTATTGAGGCCAATGGCCCCATGTTGTGTAAACATTGCAGAAAAAAAAAACATGGCGTTTCATAGTCTCTGCAAAGTGGATGGGATTATTGCAAATCCCATCCACACATTGCAGAAAAATACATGCAGCTGACAGTTGCGGTTTTGGAAATTGCAGCATGTCAATTATACCTACAGAAACACCGGCAGTTTCCCTATAGGTATAATTGAAGCAGGAAGTCTGCAGAGGAAACCTGAGTTGTTGCTTCGCTGCGTTTCTTGCAGCGCTTTTTTTCTTTTTTTTGCTGAGGCCGCTACGTGGGGCCTATATGTGTATTTGCACATTTATTTGTAAACCACTAAAGAAAAACAATGGGTCAAACGTATTTCAGTAGCAATTGCTGGATTCAATTACAATATACAAGAAATCTAGAAGTATATGGCATCTCCACCAAGCATATTCTCCTGCCACCAGGGTCACCTACAGTGATAGACATCATACCTTTGCTATGTATGTCACTTTTGGAGATTTGGATAAAAATAGCAAAATGCAATGAGCCAGTTGCTGCTTGGACCCCTCCTCTTGCTGCTATGAGGTAACCCACCCTACTCAATGAACTTTCAGGCAAGAGGGGGGCAAGATTGGTGCTCTTATAGCTGAAGTGACATGCATAACAAAGGTATGATGTTTATCACTATAATGTGCTCTGTAACATGATGGTGTAAAGAACTCCATGAAAATCTCCAACTATCGACCACAGCTCACACAGATACCAAATTAAACCGGTGTCCGATGTTCTATACTCTAGGAATGCTACGGATATGGGATGTAAGAGCATAAATAAGCGTTAGGAATAGAGATGAGCGAACACTAAAATGTTCGAGGTTCGAAATTCGATTCGAACAGCCGCTCAATGTTCGTGTGTTCGAACGGGTTTCGAACCCCATTATAGTCTATGGGGAACAGATACTCGTTAAGGGGGAAACCCAAATCCGTGTCTGGAGGGTCACCAAGTCCACTATGACACCCCAGGAAATGATGCCAACACCTCTGGAATGACACTGGGACAGCAGGGGAAGCATGTCTGGGGGCATCTAACACACCAAAGACCCTCTATTACCCCAACATCACAGCCTAACAACTACACACTTTACACACTCAATACCACCTCTCTGACAGTAGGAAAACACCTTGAAACATGTGTATTTGGCACTTGCAGTGAGGAGAGCTTGTCACCAGCAGTGAATTTGGCCCTTGTAGTAAGTTGAGGTTGGCACCAACATTTGTTTTGAAAATCAGGGTGGATTGAGCCTCTAACCAGCAGAGTTTGGGCAAATTCATGGTGGAGGGAGCCTCTAAACACCCCAGTTTGGGCAAATTCATGGTGGAGGGAGCCTCTAAAAACCCCAGTTTGGACCAATTCATGGTGGAGGGAGCCTCTAACCAGCCCAGTTTGGGCAAATTCATGGTGGAGGGAGCCTCTAAAAAACCCAGTTTGGACCAATTCATGGTGGAGGGAGCCTCTAACCAGCCCAGTTTGGGCAAATTCATGGTGGAGGGAGCCTCTAACCAGCCCAGTTTGGACCAATTAATGGTGGAGGGAGCCTCTAACCAGCCCAGTTTGGACCAATTAATGGTGGAGGGAGCCTCTAACCAGCCCAGTTTGAACCAATTCATGGTGGAGGGAGCCTCTAAACAGCCCAGTTTGGGCAAATTCATGGTGGAGGGAGCCTCTAACCAGCCCAGTTTGGACCAATTAATGGTGGAGGGAGCCTCTAACCAGCCCAGTTTGGACCAATTCATGGTGGAGGGAGCCTCTAAACAGCCAAGTTTTGGGAAATTCATGGTGGAGGGAGCCTCTAACCAGCCCAGTTTGGACCAATTCATGGTGGAGGGAGCCTCTAAACAGCCAAGTTTTGGGAAATTCATGGTGGAGGGAGCCTCTAACCAGCCCAGTTTGGACCAATTCATGGTGGAGGGAGCCTCTAAAAAACCCAGTTTGGACCAATTCATGGTGGAGGGAGCCTCTAAACAGCCCAGTTTGGGCAAATTCATGGTGGAGGGAGCCTCTAACCAGCCCAGTTTGGACCAATTAATGGTGGAGGGAGCCTCTAAACAGCCCAGTTTGGGCAAATTCATGGTGGAGGGAGCCTCTAACCAGCCCAGTTTGGACCAATTCATGGTGGAGGGAGCCTCTAACCAGCCCAGTTTGGGCAAATTCATGGTGGAGGGAGCCTCTAAAAAACCCAGTTTGGACCAATTCATGGTGGAGGGAGCCTCTAACCAGCCCAGTTTGGGCAAATTCATGGTGGAGGGAGCCTCTAACCAGCCCAGTTTGGACCAATTAATGGTGGAGGGAGCCTCTAACCAGCCCAGTTTGGACCAATTCATGGTGGAGGGAGCCTCTAACCAGCCCAGTTTGGACCAATTAATGGTGGAGGGAGCCTCTAAACAGCCAAGTTTTGGGAAATTCATGGTGGAGGGAGCCTCTAACCAGCCCAGTTTGGACCAATTCATGGTGGAGGGAGCCTCTAAACAGCCCAGTTTGGGCAAATTCATGGTGGAGGGAGCCTCTAAAAAACCCAGTTTGGACCAATTCATGGTGGAGGGAGCCTCTAATTAGCCCAGTTTGGACCAATTAATTGTGGAGGGAGCCTCTAACCAGCCCAGTTTGGACCAATTAATGGTGGAGGGAGCCTCTAAACAGCCCAGTTTGGGCAAATTCATGGTGGAGGGAGCCTCTAACCAGCCCAGTTTGGACCAATTAATGGTGGAGGGAGCCTCTAACCAGCCCAGTTTGGACCAATTAATGGTGGAGGGAGCCTCTAACCACCCCAGTTTGGACCAATTCATGGTGGAGGGAGCCTCTAACCAGCCCAGTTTGGACCAATTCATGGTGGAGGGAGCCTCTAAAAAACCCAGTTTGGACCAATTCATGGTGGAGGGAGCCTCTAAACAGCCCAGTTTGGGCAAATTCATGGTGGAGGGAGCCTCTAAAAAACCCAGTTTGGACCAATTCATGGTGGAGGGAGCCTCTAACCAGCCCAGTTTGGACCAATTAATGGTGGAGGGAGCCTCTAAACAGCCAAGTTTGGACCAATTCATGGTGGAGGGAGCCTCTAACCAGCCCAGTTTGGACCAATTAATGGTGGAGGGAGCCTCTAACCAGCCCAGTTTGGACCAATTAATGGTGGAGGGAGCCTCTAACCACCCCAGTTTGGACCAATTCATGGTGGAGGGAGCCTCTAAACAGCCAAGTTTGGACCAATTCATGGTGAAGGGAGCCTCTAAAAACCCGTTTGGACCAATTCATGGTGGAGGGAGCCTCTAACCAGCCCAGTTTGGGCAAATTCATGGTGGAGGGAGCCTCTAAACAGCCCAGTTTGGGCAAATTCATGGTGGAGGGAGCCTCTAACCAGCCCAGTTTGGACCAATTAATGGTGGAGGGAGCCTCTAACCAGCCCAGTTTGGACCAATTAATGGTGGAGGGAGCCTCTAACCACCCCAGTTTGGACCAATTCATGGTGGAGGGAGCCTCTAAAAACCCCAGTTTGGACCAATTCATGGTGGAGGGAGCCTCTAACCAGCCCAGTTTGGACCAATTAATGGTGGAGGGAGCCTCTAAACAGCCAAGTTTTGGGAAATTCATGGTGGAGGGAGCCTCTAACCAGCCCAGTTTGGACCAATTCATGGTGGAGGGAGCCTCTAAAAAACCCAGTTTGGACCAATTCATGGTGGAGGGAGCCTCTAACCAGCCCAGTTTGGACCAATTCATGGTGGAGGGAGCCTCTAAACAGCCCAGTTTGGGCAAATTCATGGTGGAGGGAGCCTCTAAAAAACCCAGTTTGGACCAATTCATGGTGGAGGGAGCCTCTAATTAGCCCAGTTTGGACCAATTAATGGTGGAGGGAGCCTCTAACCACCCCAGTTTGGACCAATTCATGGTGGAGGGAGCCTCTAAACAGCCAAGTTTGGACCAATTCATGGTGAAGGGAGCCTCTAAAAACCCGTTTGGACCAATTCATGGTGGAGGGAGCCTCTAACCAGCCCAGTTTGGGCAAATTCATGGTGGAGGGAGCCTCTAAACAGCCCAGTTTGGGCAAATTCATGGTGGAGGGAGCCTCTAACCAGCCCAGTTTGGACCAATTCATGGTGGAGGGAGCCTCTAACCAGCCCAGTTTGGACCAATTAATGGTGGAGGGAGCCTCTAACCACCCCAGTTTGGACCAATTCATGGTGGAGGGAGCCTCTAAACAGCCAAGTTTGGACCAATTCATGGTGGAGGGAGCCTCTAAAAACCCCAGTTTGGACCAATTCATGGTGGAGGGAGCCTCTAACCAGCCCAGTTTGGACCAATTAATGGTGGAGGGAGCCTCTAAACAGCCAAGTTTTGGGAAATTCATGGTGGAGGGAGCCTCTAACCAGCCCAGTTTGGACCAATTCATGGTGGAGGGAGCCTCTAAACAGCCCAGTTTGGGCAAATTCATGGTGGAGGGAGCCTCTAAAAAACCCAGTTTGGACCAATTCATGGTGGAGGGAGCCTCTAATTAGCCCAGTTTGGACCAATTAATTGTGGAGGGAGCCTCTAACCAGCCCAGTTTGGACCAATTAATGGTGGAGGGAGCCTCTAAACAGCCCAGTTTGGACCAATTCATGGTGGAGGGAGCCTCTAACCAGCCCAGTTTGGACCAATTAATGGTGGAGGGAGCCTCTAACCACCCCAGTTTGGACCAATTCATGGTGGAGGGAGCCTCTAAAAAACCCAGTTTGGACCAATTCATGGTGGAGGGAGCCTCTAAACAGCCCAGTTTGGGCAAATTCATGGTGGAGGGAGCCTCTAAACAGCCCAGTTTGGGCAAATTCATGGTGGAGGGAGCCTCTAACCAGCCCAGTTTGGACCAATTAATGGTGGAGGGAGCCTCTAACCAGCCCAGTTTGGACCAATTCATGGTGGAGGGAGCCTCTAAACAGCCCAGTTTGGGCAAATTCATGGTGGAAGGAGCCTCTAACCAGCAGAGTTGTGGGAAAGCAGGGTGGAGGGAGCCTCTAACCAGCAGAGTTGGTGGAAATCAGGGTGGAGGGAGCCTCTAACCAGCAGAGTTGGGGGAAATCATGTTGGAGGGAGCCTAGTATTAGCAGAATTGTGCAACGCTTATGGTGGATGAGTATGAGGATGCGGAGGAATTGGAGAGGTTGAGTACAGACATGGAGTTTCATGTTGGGGTGCTTTACACAGGTGGGCACAAAAATGAAGGCTCTATCCAGTGGTGGTTCATTTTTATCAAAGTGAGCCGGTCGGCACTCTCAGCTGACAGACGGGTGCGCTTGTCAGTGATGATGCCACCGGCTGCACTGAACACCCTCTCAGATAGGACGCTGGCGGCAGGACAGGACAGCACCTCCAAGGCATATAGGGCAAGTTCAAGCCACAGGTCCAACTTCGACACCCAATACGTGTAGGGCGCAGAGGGGTCGGAGAGGACAGGGCTGTGGTCGGAAAGGTATTCCCGCAACATGCGCCTATACTTCTCACGCCTGGTGACACTAGGACCCTCCGTGGCGGCACTTTGGCGAGGGGGTGCCATCAAGGTGTCCCAGACCTTAGACAGTGTGCCCCTCGTTTGTGTGGACCGGTGAGAACTTGGTTGCCTACTGGAGGAACTGCCCTCCCTGCCGCCACTGTCACATGCTGGAAACATCTCCATCATATTCTGCACCAATTGCCTGTGGCAAGCATTGATGCGATTGGCCCTCCCCTCTACCGGAATAAAAGACGAGATGTTGTTTTTATACCGGGGGTCAAGGATAGCAAAGATCCAGTACTGGTTGTCCTCCATGATTTTGACAATACGCTTGTCGGTTGTAAAGCACCCCAACATGAACTCAGCCATGTCTGCCACAGTGTTAGTTGGCATGACTCCTCTGGCCCCACCGGAAAGTTCAATCTCCATTTCCTCCTCATCCTCCATGTCTACCCATCCGCGCTGCAACAATGGGACGATTCGAAGTTGCCCGGAAGCCTCCTGTATCACCATCACATCATCGGACAACTCTTCTTCCTCCTCCTCCTCCTCCTCCTCCTCCTCCATTAAACGCAGTGAAGCGGACAGATGTGTGGACCTACTCTCCAGCTGTGACGGATCGGATGCTATCCCTAACTCCTCTGTGTGATCTGAGTTATCCCTGATGTCAATCAGGGATTCTCTCAGAACACACAAGAGCGGGATTGTAAGGCTCACCATCGCATCCTCAGAGCTCACCCTCCTTGTGGACTCCTCAAAGACCCGTAGGATGTCACAAAGGTCTCTCATCCATGGCCACTCATGGATGTGAAACTGAGGCAGCTGACTTTGTGGCACCCTAGGGTTTTGTAGCTGGTATTCCATCAAAGGTCTCTGCTGCTCAACCACTCTATTCAACATCTGAAACGTTGAGTTCCAGCGTGTGGGGACGTCGCACAAAAGCCGGTGTTGTGGCACATGCAGGCGTTGCTGGAGAGATTTTAAGCTAGCAGCGGCTACTGTCGACTTGCGAAAGTGGGCGCACATGCGCCGCACTTTCACCAGTAGCTCTGGAACATTGGGGTAGCTCTTTAGGAAACGTTGCACCACTAGGTTGAAGACGTGGGCCAGGCATGGAACATGTTGGAGTCCGGCAAGCTCCAGAGCTGCTACCAGGTTCCGGCCGTTATCACAAACGACCATGCCTGGGCCCAGGTGCAGCGGCTCAAACCATATTGCCGTCTCATCGAGGAGGGCATCCCTCACCTCGGAGGCAGTGTGCTGTCTGTCCCCCAAGCTGATCAGCTTCAGCACAGCCTGCTGACGTCTACCAACGCCAGTGCTGCAACGTTTCCAACTCGTAGCTGGGGTCAATCTAACAGCGGAGGAGGAGGCGGTGGCGGAGGAGGAGGCGGAGGAGGCGGCGGTAGAGGAGGAGGAGGAGGGGGGTGTTCTTCTCGTGTCCCTGCCAGGAATGTTAGGCGGGGAGACGAGGTACACCGGGCCAGTTTGGGAAGCAGTCCCAGCCTCAACTACATTTACCCAGTGTGCCGTCAGTGAAATGTAGCGTCCCTGTCCGCATGCACTTGTCCACGCGTCGGTGGTCAAGTGGACCTTTGTGCAAAGCGCGGAACTAAGGGCCCGCCTGATGTTGAGTGACACGTGCTGGTGCAAGGCGGGGACGGCACACCGGGAGAAGTAGTGACGGCTAGGGACGGCATAGCGAGGTGCCGCAGTTGCCATCAGGTCCAGGAAGGCGGGAGTTTCAACAAGCCGGAACGCCAACATCTCCTGGGCCAGCAGTTTAGCGATGTTGGCGTTCAAGGCTTGCGCGTGTGGGTGGTTAGCAGTGTATTTCTGCCGCCGCTCCAATGTCTGAGAGATGGTGGGTTGTTGTAAAGAAACGCCTGATGGTGCCTTTGATGGTGCAGGAGAAGGAGATAAGACAGGACCAGGGGAGGATGAGGTAGAAGTCAACAAAGTGGCGGAGGCAGATGAAGTGGTGTCCTGGCTCGTCCTCTGGAGTGCATCGCCAGCACAGTCAGCAGTGGCAGTGGCAGAGGCAGAGGCAGAGGCAGTGGCAGTGGCGTGAACGGCAGGCGGCCTTTGTCCTGCCGTTGCTGCCTGCCACTGATTCCAGTGCTTGGATTCCAAATGACGGCGCATTGAAGTGGTGGACAGGTTGCTCTTCTCAGAGCCCCTAATCAATTTCGAGAGGCAAATTGTGCAGACAACACTATATCTGTCCTCGGCGCATTCCTTGAAAAAACTCCACACCTTCGAGAAACGTGCCCTCGAGGTGGGAGTTTTTCGGGGCTGGGTACGAACTGGAACATCTTGGGAGATTCCGGGTGTGGCCTGGCTTCGCCTAAGCTGCTGACCTCTGCCTCTGCCTCTAGCTACCCTTTTTGGTGCTGCACCTGCCTCAACATCCACACTACTTTCCCCGCTTGACATCCCCCCTGTCCAGGTCGGGTCAGTGTCCTCATCATCCACCACTTCCTCTTCCAACTCCTGTCTCATCTCCTCCTCCCGCACAATGCGCCAGTCAACTGGATGCCCTGACGGCAACTGCGTCACATCATCGTCGATGAGGGTGGGTTGCTGGTCATCCACCACCAAATCGAACGGAGATGGAGGAGACTCTAGTGTTTGAGCATCTGGACACAGATGCTCCTCTGTTAGGTTCGTGGAATCGTGACGTGGAGAGGCAGGTTGAGGGACAATGAAAGGAGCGGAGAACAGCTCTGGGGAGCAGGGACAGTTTGGGTTATTGTTCTGTAAAGCTTCGGAATTTTGGGAGGAAGGAAGACAAGACTGTTGGGTAATAGGAGGAGAGGAGGCAGAGTCTGACTGGCTGCTGGACAATGTGCTGTAAGCGTTCTCTGACAGCCATTGCAAGACCTGTTCCTGGTTCTCGGGCCTACTAAGGTTTGTACCCTGCAGTTTAGTTAATGTGGCAAGCAACCCTGGCACTGTGGAGTGGCGCAATGCTTGCTGCCCCACAGGAGTAGGCACGGGACGCCCTGTGGCTTCACTGCTACCTTGCTCCCCAGAACCATTCCCCCGACCTCGCCCACGGCCTCGTCCACGTCCCTTTCCGGGAGCCTTGCGCATTTTGAATTCCTAGTTAGAAATTGGCACTGTATACCAGTAGTAAAAATTGTGGGTGCACGTAACCCCAATATATTCTTTGAATTCCCAGTCAGACACTGGCACTATATGGCAGTAGCAAGAAATGAGGGTATTTGTATTCCCAATATACTCTTTGAATTCCCAGTCAGACAATGGCACTGTATACCAGTAGTAAAAATTGTGGGTGCACGTAACCCCAATATATTCTTTGAATTACCAGTCAGAAACTGGCACTATATGGCAGTAGCAAGAAATGAGGGTATTTATAACCCCAATATATTCTTTGAATTCCCAGTCAGACAATGGCACTGTATACCAGTAGTAAAAATTGTGGGTGCACGTAACCCCAATATATTCTTTGAATTACCAGTCAGAAACTGGCACTATATGGCAGTAGCAAGAAATGAGGGTATTTGTATTCCCAATATACTCTTTGAATTCCCAGTCAGACAATGGCACTGTATACCAGTAGTAAAAATTGTGGGTGCACGTAACCCCAATATATTCTTTGAATTACCAGTCAGAAACTGGCACTATATGGCAGTAGCAAGAAATGAGGGTATTTATAACCCCAATATATTCTTTGAATTCCCAGTCAGACAATGGCACTGTATACCAGTAGTAAAAATTGTGGGTGCACGTAACCCCAATATATTCTTTGAATTCCCAGTCAGAAACTGGCACTATATGGCAGTAGCAAGAAATGAGGGTATTTGTATTCCCAATATATTCTTTGAATTCCCAGTCAGACAATGGCACTGTATACCAGTAGTAAAAATTGTGGGTGCACGTAACCCCAATATATTCTTTGAATTACCAGTCAGAAACTGGCACTATATGGCAGTAGCAAGAAATGAGGGTATTTATAACCCCAATATATTCTTTGAATTCCCAGTCAGACAATGGCACTGTATACCAGTAGTAAAAATTGTGGGTGCACGTAACCCCAATATATTCTTTGAATTCCCAGTCAGACACTGGCACTATATGGCAGTAGCAAGAAATGAGGGTATTTGTATTCCCAATATACTCTTTGAATTCCCAGTCAGACAATGGCACTGTATACCAGTAGTAAAAATTGTGGGTGCACGTAACCCCAATATATTCTTTGAATTCCCAGTCAGACACTGGCACTATATGGCAGTAGCAAGAAATGAGGGTATTTGTATTCCCAATATACTCTTTGAATTCCCAGTCAGACAATGGCACTGTATACCAGTAGTAAAAATTGTGGGTGCACGTAACCCCAATATATTCTTTGAATTACCAGTCAGAAACTGGCACTATATGGCAGTAGCAAGAAATGAGGGTATTTATAACCCCAATATATTCTTTGAATTCCCAGTCAGACAATGGCACTGTATACCAGTAGTAAAAATTGTGGGTGCACGTAACCCCAATATATTCTTTGAATTACCAGTCAGAAACTGGCACTATATGGCAGTAGCAAGAAATGAGGGTATTTGTATTCCCAATATACTCTTTGAATTCCCAGTCAGACAATGGCACTGTATACCAGTAGTAAAAATTGTGGGTGCACGTAACCCCAATATATTCTTTGAATTACCAGTCAGAAACTGGCACTATATGGCAGTAGCAAGAAATGAGGGTATTTATAACCCCAATATATTCTTTGAATTCCCAGTCAGACAATGGCACTGTATACCAGTAGTAAAAATTGTGGGTGCACGTAACCCCAATATATTCTTTGAATTCCCAGTCAGAAACTGGCACTATATGGCAGTAGCAAGAAATGAGGGTATTTGTATTCCCAATATACTCTTTGAATTCCCAGTCAGACAATGGCACTGTATACCAGTAGTAAAAATTGTGGGTGCACGTAACCCCAATATATTCTTTGAATTACCAGTCAGAAACTGGCACTATATGGCAGTAGCAAGAAATGAGGGTATTTATAACCCCAATATATTCTTTGAATTCCCAGTCAGACAATGGCACTGTATACCAGTAGTAAAAATTGTGGGTGCACGTAACCCCAATATATTCTTTGAATTCCCAGTCAGAAACTGGCACTATATGGCAGTAGCAAGAAATGAGGGTATTTGTATTCCCAATATATTCTTTGAATTCCCAGTCAGACAATGGCACTGTATACCAGTAGTAAAAATTGTGGGTGCACGTAACCCCAATATATTCTTTGAATTACCAGTCAGAAACTGGCACTATATGGCAGTAGCAAGAAATGAGGGTATTTATAACCCCAATATATTCTTTGAATTCCCAGTCAGACAATGGCACTGTATACCAGTAGTAAAAATTGTGGGTGCACGTAACCCCAATATATTCTTTGAATTCCCAGTCAGACACTGGCACTATATGGCAGTAGCAAGAAATGAGGGTATTTGTATTCCCAATATACTCTTTGAATTCCCAGTCAGACAATGGCACTGTATACCAGTAGTAAAAATTGTGGGTGCACGTAACCCCAATATATTCTTTGAATTACCAGTCAGAAACTGGCACTATATGGCAGTAGCAAGAAATGAGGGTATTTATAACCCCAATATATTCTTTGAATTCCCAGTCAGACAATGGCACTGTATACCAGTAGTAAAAATTGTGGGTGCACGTAACCCCAATATATTCTTTGAATTACCAGTCAGAAACTGGCACTATATGGCAGTAGCAAGAAATGAGGGTATTTGTATTCCCAATATACTCTTTGAATTCCCAGTCAGACAATGGCACTGTATACCAGTAGTAAAAATTGTGGGTGCACGTAACCCCAATATATTCTTTGAATTACCAGTCAGAAACTGGCACTATATGGCAGTAGCAAGAAATGAGGGTATTTATAACCCCAATATATTCTTTGAATTCCCAGTCAGACAATGGCACTGTATACCAGTAGTAAAAATTGTGGGTGCACGTAACCCCAATATATTCTTTGAATTCCCAGTCAGAAACTGGCACTATATGGCAGTAGCAAGAAATGAGGGTATTTGTATTCCCAATATACTCTTTGAATTCCCAGTCAGACAATGGCACTGTATACCAGTAGTAAAAATTGTGGGTGCACGTAACCCCAATATATTCTTTGAATTACCAGTCAGAAACTGGCACTATATGGCAGTAGCAAGAAATGAGGGTATTTATAACCCCAATATATTCTTTGAATTCCCAGTCAGACAATGGCACTGTATACCAGTAGTAAAAATTGTGGGTGCACGTAACCCCAATATATTCTTTGAATTCCCAGTCAGACACTGGCACTATATGGCAGTAGCAAGAAATGAGGGTATTTGTATTCCCAATATACTCTTTGAATTCCCAGTCAGACAATGGCACTGTATACCAGTAGTAAAAATTGTGGGTGCACGTAACCCCAATATATTCTTTGAATTACCAGTCAGAAACTGGCACTATATGGCAGTAGCAAGAAATGAGGGTATTTATAACCCCAATATATTCTTTGAATTCCCAGTCAGACAATGGCACTGTATACCAGTAGTAAAAATTGTGGGTGCACGTAACCCCAATATATTCTTTGAATTACCAGTCAGAAACTGGCACTATATGGCAGTAGCAAGAAATGAGGGTATTTGTATTCCCAATATACTCTTTGAATTCCCAGTCAGACAATGGCACTGTATACCAGTAGTAAAAATTGTGGGTGCACGTAACCCCAATATATTCTTTGAATTACCAGTCAGAAACTGGCACTATATGGCAGTAGCAAGAAATGAGGGTATTTATAACCCCAATATATTCTTTGAATTCCCAGTCAGACAATGGCACTGTATACCAGTAGTAAAAATTGTGGGTGCACGTAACCCCAATATATTCTTTGAATTCCCAGTCAGAAACTGGCACTATATGGCAGTAGCAAGAAATGAGGGTATTTGTATTCCCAATATACTCTTTGAATTCCCAGTCAGACAATGGCACTGTATACCAGTAGTAAAAATTGTGGGTGCACGTAACCCCAATATATTCTTTGAATTACCAGTCAGAAACTGGCACTATATGGCAGTAGCAAGAAATGAGGGTATTTATAACCCCAATATATTCTTTGAATTCCCAGTCAGACAATGGCACTGTATACCAGTAGTAAAAATTGTGGGTGCACGTAACCCCAATATATTCTTTGAATTCCCAGTCAGAAACTGGCACTATATGGCAGTAGCAAGAAATGAGGGTATTTGTATTCCCAATATATTCTTTGAATTCCCAGTCAGACAATGGCACTGTATACCAGTAGTAAAAATTGTGGGTGCACGTAACCCCAATATATTCTTTGAATTACCAGTCAGAAACTGGCACTATATGGCAGTAGCAAGAAATGAGGGTATTTATAACCCCAATATATTCTTTGAATTCCCAGTCAGACAATGGCACTGTATACCAGTAGTAAAAATTGTGGGTGCACGTAACCCCAATATATTCTTTGAATTCCCAGTCAGAAACTGGCACTATATGGCAGTAGCAAGAAATGAGGGTATTTGTATTCCCAATATACTCTTTGAATTCCCAGTCAGACAATGGCACTGTATACCAGTAGTAAAAATTGTGGGTGCACGTAACCCCAATATATTCTTTGAATTACCAGTCAGAAACTGGCACTATATGGCAGTAGCAAGAAATGAGGGTATTTGTATTCCCAATATATTCTTTGAATTCCCAGTCAGACAATGGCACTGTATACCAGTAGTAAAAATTGTGGGTGTATATAGCCCCAATTCTATTGCTAGGGGACTTGCAGGGTATTTCTGGGGTGAAGGTGGGGGGGCACACCGTTGGAACGGGTATCGGGGTATATATCGGGTATACGGGAATACACTGACAGTGTATTCCATTCAGGATCCTGGGAAAGCTGGGTTGCGGCGATTGAGCCCGTCAGTGCCACGTTACACTGACAAGCTTCTCCCTGGAATTTAGCTCTTACAAGAGCTGTTGGTTGTCTTCTCCTTCCTATCCTAGCCTGTCCCTGCCTACCCAGAATCTAAGCCCTAGCTAGCTGGACGGAAACCTCCGTCCTCGGTGAATTGCAAGCTCAGAATGACGCGAAGCTGGGCGGCGCTGTTCTTTTAAATTAGAGGTCACATGTTTTCGGCAGCCAATGGGTTTTGCCTACTTTTTTCAACGTCACCGGTGTCGTAGTTCCTGTCCCACCTACCCTGCGCTGTTATTGGAGCAAAAAAGGCGCCAGGGAAGGTGGGAGGGGAATCGAGTAATGGCGCACTTTACCACGCGGTGTTCGATTCGATTCGAACATGCCGAACAGCCTAATATCCGATCGAACATGAGTTCGATAGAACACTGTTCGCTCATCTCTAGTTAGGAAGTGTAACACACAACCCTGCTGTTTTCTAACAAACCAGTTAAATTATATAAAAAAAACCAAAAAAAAAAAAAACAAACAAACCCCACCAGCGTCAATTAAAGAAACAAGATCCATAGAGGTCATACTGTGCTGTGACTTGACCTTTACCTTACCATTCCATGTCTGTGCAAATTGAATTGTGTAACTTTTCTTTATAATTATAACGACATAAACAGATTAACGTGAGTAAATGTTAAGTCTTATTTCCGGTAGCATCAAGTCCAAAGCAAGCAAACAAAGTGATCGCTTTACAAAGGTAATATAGAGGGATATTAAATCACAACACCATATAATAGACTCTAAAGCTTCAGTAGGACAATTGGCACACGGATGTCTTATAAATAATAGTGAATAGGCCTATTCACATGTCCATTTTTAAACAGACCATTTTACATGCCCATCAAAACACGGACATGCTTTCTCTTTGTCCACTTTAAGACTAAGATCCGACATAGCGAAACAGCAAACTAACACCCCAAAAAACAAAACTCCAGCAGAAACACATTGGAGTCCCTGAGTTTTAACATGAAGGTCAGGCCAGTATATGCACTGAATGAAGGTAAAGTCTTATAGACTAGGTAAGTCTCACTACATGGAGTGATCTTTACTAAGCATCTATAGCCTTTTCCCTCACAAGGAAACAGTTTGCTGAAAATCAGATGTATTGGTTCACCCAATGGCGTATCTACCAGGATTATCAGTGGTAGCGGCTGCCACAAAGACTGGGACATTAGGGGGCCCAGTGGGCCCTTTATTTCATTTTTTTTTCTAATAGGCAGTTACCTGATTGAGTAACTCATGTCAAATGTCCGCCTTGGGGCCACCATTCCTAGTTATGCACTGGGTTCACCTTTAACATACACTGTATATAGGGAAACTGAGTATATAATATTCTAATTTACTTCTACTAATGGAACTGCTCTCAGTACAACTACAGACTTACCATTTTGGACAACAGCGCTGGGAAAACAAACTCCTTTTCTTGTCCTATTAATTTTGCAGCAGACAAGGCACATTTTATAGAAGCCTTTGATGCATTAAATACCAGCTACCCCAGGAATAATACACTCATGAAGTTATATTTAAAAAAAAAAAAACCCATAAAATTGTCTTTTTTTTTTTCTTTTTTAAATATTCTACTTTATATTGGCCCCAGGTGTTGTCCCCTAGATTTTCACAATTTCTTCTGCTTCATTATTAAAGACTCTTATAGAAGCAGAACAGGTGACTTTTCTGGTGACTTCACCACACAGTGTTTGCATTGTCCTTCATTGTGTAATGGCTGTCCTTGGCTGAATACCCAAATCTCAATTAATGCGACACTAATTAGCTTTGTGACATTTGCAAAATTTTAATTAAATAAAAATCTCAATTGAGCCTTGTAGTGTGATAAAAATACTTAAAAGAGAATAAATACACCCTCCTGGACTTCTACCAAAACGTTAATAGGCCGCATGCACAGCACTTGTGGGGATTGCACCTGTGAAAAAAATAAGGGCATGTTCACATCTCTACAGAAAGGGCTTCGGCATAACATGACTTGAAATGTTGATCCTGATTTATCACTGGATAGAAAGAACTTGGGTTAGCAGCGTCCTACAATAATATGGTATTATATTAATAAAGCCTGCCTGTAGTAAGTATTGTAACTTACTACTACATACTCACAATTTCCAGTGACTATAAACATGGCTTACATTAAGAGGTTGCAAACCCATAGAGATGAGAAACTGGATCTAGTCACACACTTTACATCAGAAGTGTAGGAGGATATATGAATTACTTTGCATGTATTTTATATTTACTGTGTATTTATTGGCCCCTGGGGGTTGTCAGCCACGAACTTCCTATCTTTCTATAGATTATAGTTGTTTTTAATTGAATTTTTGCCCGTTTTATGAAGAAATTAATATATGTTGATTTATTTTGCACGGTTGGACTTATTTATTGGATTTATTGGATTATGAAATATGCATGGGACACAAATGTAGGTTTAGTTGTATATTACCAAATATGCCCTGCAGTATTACAAATTTAATAGGAATTTGTAGGATTAATAATATTGGAAGGATTAGCTAATGTATAACCTCTGATGTATGAGCCTGTATAGCCTACACAGTAACATGTCACCCACGTTCATATATTGTGAGGTGCAATTTTCTTTACAGGTCGCCAAAGATGGAACAGCACATCAGGAAGTCCTACCACAGCCAAAAAAACAAAAAACTAAAAAAAGGAGGATATTCAGCAGTTTTTGGGCCTTTGCAGGGCAAGATTTTGTGTGATATTGCATGTGGCATCAGTTGTGTTTCTATAGACTGACTAGTAATGTGGGCATCTTAAAGTGGTTCTCTTACCAGGTTAGTTTAGGCACAAACCAATATAACTATACCAGTTTCCTCCATCTGATAATGATATTACCATGCCTGACATCTTTAGGCCTGGAGTGGTCCATATTCACTATATATATATATATATATATATATATATATATATATATATATATACATACATACACACACATATATATATATATAGTGTATAGATCCACAATAATCAAACATACACTTGAGATAAAACGTACACCTAAGCCTCTGAAATTCTGTTTCAAGCATCTGCAAATATTGATGTATAGAAAGGAATAGAATTGAAGATATTTGCCTTTACGTGTAGCTGTGATCTTTCTTAACCAGCCAAGCGCCTGTTTGACCTTATGGAATAGCCGCCTGCTGTTTGCCTTCACAAAAGAACTTTCTGGTTCAGCAAAACGGAAAGTCTGGTGCGCACAGAAATGATCTGCTCCGCTGAGCCCATTCTGGAAACATTTACATATAGATTTCCAAATTTTTACCTGAAGCATTTTTGATAAAAGAAAAACCCATTGCGCCTGACTCCTCTATTAACGTCTTCTTGAAACTTTATCTTTGCAGATGTTTTTCTGCTTAAAAAGGTTAGTCAGATGTAAAACCATATTAATTGTGTCGGGGAAAGAGAATAAAGGCTGCGCACCAGATACACGAGGTAACAGGGACATGAAAGTCACAGTGACCCTGCGTATTACAGATCACAGTGGAAATTAAATAAAGCGGTGAAGGGAGCAGTAAATATTCACACACACAAAATTCAGGAACTTCTGCTCTGCATAATGGCTTCTGACAAGGCTCTCTGTGACGGCTGAGGGGACTCTCATTGAAGACTCCAGCAAGCACTTTTACCTCAGAAAGAAGACCAGGTCCTGAGCATCAGAGATCAGCACACCAATAAATAATAGAGATGAGCGAACACTAAAATGTTCGAGGTTCGAAATTCGATTCGAACAGCCGCTCACTGTTCGAGTGTTCGAATGGGTTTCGAACCCCATTATAGTCTATGGGGAACATAAACTCGTTAAGGGGGAAACCCAAATTCGTGTCTGGAGGGTCACCAAGTCCACTATGACACCCCAGGAAATGATACCAACACCCTGGAATGACACTGGGACAGCAGGGGAAGCATGTCTGGGGGCATAAAAGTCACTTTATTTCATGGAAATCCCTGTCAGTTTGCGATTTTCGCAAGCTAACTTTTCCCCATAGAAATGCATTGGCCAGTGCTGATTGGCCAGAGTACGGAACTCGACCAATCAGCGCTGGCTCTGCTGGAGGAGGCGGAGTCTAAGATCGCTCCACACCAGTCTCCATTCAGGTCCGACCTTAGACTCCGCCTCCTCCGGCAGAGCCAGCGCTGATTGGCCGAAGGCTGGCCAATGCATTCCTATGCGAATGCAGAGACTTAGCAGTGCTGAGTCAGTTTTGCTCAACTACACATCTGATGCACACTCGGCACTGCTACATCAGATGTAGCAATCTGATGTAGCAGAGCCGAGGGTGCACTAGAACCCCTGTGCAAACTCAGTTCACGCTAATAGAATGCATTGGCCAGCGCTGATTGGCCAATGCATTCTATTAGCCCGATGAAGTAGAGCTGAATGTGTGTGCTAAGCACACACATTCAGCACTGCTTCATCACGCCAATACAATGCATTAGCCAGTGCTGATTGGCCAGAGTACGGAATTCGGCCAATCAGCGCTGGCTCTGCTGGAGGAGGCGGAGTCTAAGGTCGGACCTGAATGGAGACTGGTGTGGAGCGATCTTAGACTCCGCCTCCTCCAGCAGAGCCAGCGCTGATTGGCCGAATTCCGTACTCTGGCCAATCAGCGCTGGCCAATGCATTCTATTAGCCCGATGAAGTAGAGCTGAATGTGTGTGCTTAGCACACACATTCAGCTCTACTTCATCGGGCTAATAGAATGCATTGGCCAATCAGCGCTGGCCAATGCATTCTATTAGCTTGATGAAGCAGAGTGTGCACAAGGGTTCAAGCGCACCCTCGGCTCTGATGTAGCAGAGCCGAGGGTGCACAAGGGTTCAAGTGCACCCTCGGCTCTCCTACATCAGAGCCGAGGGTGCGCTTGAACCCTTGTGCAGCCTCAGCTCTGCTACATCAGAGCCGAGGGTGCGCTTGAACCCTTGTGCACACTCTGCTTCATCAAGCTAATAGAATGCATTGGCCAGCACTGATTGGCCAGAGTACGGAATTCGGCCAATCAGCGCTGGCCAATGCATCCCTATGGGAAAAAGTTTATCTCACAAAAATCACAATTACACACCCGATAGAGCCCCAAAAAGTTATTTTTAATAACATTCCCCCCTAAATAAAGGTTATCCCTAGCTATCCCTGCCTGTACAGCTATCCCTGTCTCATAGTCACAAAGTTCACATTCTCATATGACCCGGATTTGAAATCCACTATTCGTCTAAAATGGAGGTCACCTGATTTCGGCAGCCAATGACTTTTTCCAATTTTTTTCAATGCCCCCAGTGTCGTAGTTCCTGTCCCACCTCCCCTGCGCTGTTATTGGTGCAAAAAAGGCGCCAGGGAAGGTGGGAGGGGAATCGAATTTTGGCACACTTTACCACGCTGTGTTCGATTCGATCATGGCGAACACCCTGATATCCGATCGAACATGTGTTCGATAGAACACTGTTCGCTCATCTCTAATAAATAACAGTCTGTTATTGAGCCGTATTAACTGATGGGAACCACAATGTTGGAATAATGATCCACCTCCATAGTTTTATGTGTCACTGTAATAGAAAATCTGACTGTCTATAAAATGTGGAGGCCATTCACTCAACCAAGCAGCCTTAAAATGATACTTCGGTTTTGTATTAAAAAAAAAAATAAAAAAAATAAAATAGATATTGTGCTCAGTATATACGGTAGTATTTACCATATAAACCATTTGTCAGTGCTTAGGCCCAGGGCAACCTTATGGCAGTATAGGCTGTACTCCTGTCATAAAAACAAAAATGGAGGAAGGCCCACTTTGAAACATCAGCCTGCAATAGTCACCTATCATAACTTCTGCAGATTTCACAATTGGAATTTCAATAAATCGACACACCGCACATATTTCCACAGCATCTGGATCGGATTTGTTATCGCCTATTCACTTTGCTGTTAAATGTAACCCTACAGATTTTCCAACTCCAATTGCGCCAATGTACATGTCTCATGTGCATATACTCTTGTGAAATTCCACAACACCAAACCAAGCTTATGATACCACATTCTACGGGGGCCCAGTAGTTTTGTAGTAATGGACCCAGAAATATATAGGCCACTGTGTGTGAAGAGAGGATGACATCAATTTTATGCTGGTAAAACCATTCAATTACTGATCCCTAGTAAGCAGTAGGATCCATAATGGAAGTCTGCAGTCCGAGAGATCCTGACCATTTATTTATATAGGGTCCAAAAACTACCCATGGCAGCCATTGAAACATATTTGTTGTACAGTAGCACTTCATAGCTTGTTCTAGAAGCAAGCCATCCTAGCATAAGTCTGCTTCTAGGCCAGAAAGTATGACCAAGCAGTTTTCTAATTTAAGAGCTAGTTCACACGGGGATCAATCCCCACACATTTTGGACCTGATTCTGATGCGGGAAGCCACATCAGATTTGGACCAAAATGTGCCTGCCACGACTGTCGTGGCTTCCGACAGTCGCAGATTCCTGCTTCGGAGTAGGCTCAAATGAATGCACCTAGTCCAGAGGGTGCTGCTGCGAGGTGGATGCCGGAGCTGAATCAGCCATGGCGTCCGCCTGAAGAAAGGGCAGCTCATTTCTTTTTTCCCTGAACCATAATATACAAAAAAAAGAAATCTAGCGGTCTACATAGACCTCCATTGTGAGGGGACAGATTCTGAGGTGGATTCGGCGTCAGAATCTGCCCCCTCTTGCCCCGCGTGAACGAACCCTTAAGAGAGTTTTCAGATGGCATACATTTATGCCATGGTTTCTGTAACGCTATGCAAGTTCCAGAAACAACGTAGCTTTGAGCTATGCAGTTTCTGTACAGAACGACCATGGCTGAATGTCTTCCCAGCAAGTTCACAGCCGATGCATGTCCCAGAGGTGGCACCCACTGCTATCAGTCATTTAAGACATATCCTATAGAACTGCCACAAATGTTTTTAGCTGAAAAATCCCTTTAAATGTATCTGTATTAAAAAAGACACAAAAACAACTACCCTAAAGGACCCCTTTAATTTTGAGTTGCTACCACATAAGATTATGTCTGTTTAACATGTAGTATGTAGAATATATAGTATCGTTTAATATAAAGGGAGTTATTTAATACATAAATACCTGTATTCCTGTAGTCTATTTTTAAGCATTAGACTAAATTTGGAAGGTGCATATGACGTTCTTTCCATGATGGGAGCTGCACCTTTAAACTGGTCCAGGCAGCAGACTGTGTACACATCATTTTGCATACGTCTGCTCAGCACAAACGAGGCAAGACACGTTATTAGCCCTGACTGGTGCAACAGCACAGCTTGTCATATCGTGTTATAGTCCTAGAGGCCAACACAAATCCTAAGCGAGCAGCTCAACTGACTGGTTATAAGCTTTATTAACCCCTTACATAACAAAGTTCTTGTACGCATGAAAGGCACACAGGGACACGGTATCTATTTATATCTGTTGCATCCACCTTATGGAGTCCATAAAGTGAATTAAGCATGTATGATAAGTATTGAACCAAGTTTTATCATATTCTATATATTTGTTGTAGACAGGTAGACTGTCAATTGGTCGTAAAATATCTGTGCTATATTAGCAGAAAGCTATTTTTAGTGCTGATACAAACACTTTCTGCATACAGTGTTTTGGCCTTCAGTCGAAGATACACGCTCTACGCCTATGCTGCAGTATATGTCTGAAGTGGTATATGAAGCCCAGTGAGTGTCATTTGCAGTGACCTGCTGTACAGAAAAGTATGGTCTAATATTCAATCCAATATAATGGAATCAATATAGTTGAAAAAGGTACTGTGGTGAACAGACTTAGACACCTTATAGATATGTTTAAAGGGGCTCTATCAGCAAAATCATGCTGATGAGCCCCACATATGCGTGAATAGCCTTTAAAAAGGCTATTCAGGCACTGCAAAAGTTATATTAAACTACCCCCCCATTTTAAAATAAAACCTTAAAACAGAATATGTTCATCTTACTGAACGTGCATGGGGGCCGGGCATTCAGGGTCCGACTTCAGCCACGCCTCCTCTTCCAGTGATGTCCTCAGGTCCCATCTGACTCGCGAACTGACACTGATAAAAAATGGCCGTGCACGTTCGGTAAGATGAACATTTTCCATCTTAGGGTTTTACTTTAAAACAGGAAGGGAGGGGTAAGTTTAATATAACTTTATCAATGCCTGAATAGCCTTCTTAAAGGCCATTCACGCATACGTGGACCAGGATTTTGCTGATAGAGCCCCTTTAACGTATAGTATCGGGATATTTTCTTTAGCATGGCATGTATGGTCTACAAGACCCTGAATACCTCAATGTGACATGAAAAGGCAATCTCCTTGAGGAGACAGTACCCCTCTAACCCAGATCTATGACTAAGCACTTAGCTAACTTGCTTGGTGCTGATGATAGGAAATAACACCCAAACAGTGGTCTGCAGATGGGTTTCTTTTACGTTTAGAGGGCATACACAGGTTTGGCTTTAGTTTCAGATCATGACAATAGGTTTTCAGGAAAATCAACCATTAATCTAGAGGGAGCCACCTTCTATTCCATCAAAGAGGAATTATTTGCATATTCTTTACCTAGAAGCTTTTCTCTGCATATACATTATACACAGGGCTCTCAGGCAGTATGCACAACCCACAGCTAATAAATGGAAAGCTGTTAATATATGCACATACATGTTTCAGTACGATAATATGAGACCTGGAGATTTAGGTGATAAAGCAGTGATCATGTGGACAAACATTTTTCTGGACCTCTGAAGAACACTACAAGTATCCCAGGCTGGAGCAGCTGATAACACAGAACAATACATTATATTCCAGCACACATTAAAATCTCTTAAAATAGATGAATGCATTGGTGTCTCTTTAAATATCTTGGCAGCCTTTACCAAACTGTTAATTTTTAGCCTTTCCTATGCAGTTTTCAACTGGTCCTTTTTCATGCACAACCCTTGACCTTTAGCGACCTTATGTTCTGCAGAACAAAAATAAACTTTTCAGGTGCACTCAATGCGGGTGCCAAATCCTCGCTTTTCAGCTGTGACATCAATTTACCAAGTGTTTACCTGGTGTGTGAAAGTAATCCATTCTAATAAAATAATCAAATGATGTATTTTCAATCCATTGCTATGTCCCACCTTCCCCTGTCTGTACAGAACTGGTTAACTGATGGCATGTATGCTAAACGCTTTCTTTTAAATTACATTCTCCAACACAGGCTTGTGTCTTTAAGAGACAAATGAAATATTAATAGAGAGAATATTTGCAGATCTGTCTCTTAAATGACAGTACAGAGGGGGGTTTAAACCTGCCTCCGGCGAGCCGCAGGGCCCTTCCAATCCATTTAATGCGAGAATTCTTTTTCTCTGTCTGACAGAAGCGCTGCTCCTTTCCCTGGTTCTGTAATGCTGACTTTGCTGCTGTGTCAATGGGGAAAGAAATGGTTAAGTGGGAAAAAATACTTGTTTGTTTCACAAACACTGTTTCACCTTTTACATTTGATACTGATTCTCCCTGTCACTGTGCAATCACACAGCGGAAAGCTGCTTTCCGTAATACATACCAAAACCATATTTTATAGCCTTGGCCAAAACTTGTGATTTGTTTCTATGCAATTCATGGAACGGAGCCACTAAATTAGGCACATATTCAGAACCAATTATACTACAAGAGACAAGTTTGTGGGAGCGTAGAAAATCAATGATGGGATACAGAACATTCTCCAATGGCTACAATTCTATTTTATATCTTTAAGATATATTGGATTTCAGATGCTCCCTGATTCATCAATATACAGATGCCTGACCAGCTCAGTGGAGGAATAAAGGCATACAGTACATAAGTGACATTTAATTAAACAGAAGCCGCTCCTCTCCGTTGAACAGAGCAATACAGGAATGAATTTGGCCGCACGGATTTGCAGATGATGATTTATATATAATTTAAATACGGCTCCTGCCGTGCACTCAGCCGCGTGAATCAGAGAAGATATGCCGGCTAGGTACTTTATTACTCTGCATTGCGTGGTTTGTTCTTGTAGTGGATGAGGGGTTAAACTTGCCCGACCACATACTTAGAAGTGAAAACTGGTTGATCAGTGCTTCAGATTTAGATTAGAACAAAAACAAAAGATTTATTTAGCATTTGCCAAGGAACACGAGATCTGCAATGATGGACGTGCCATGGAGCACAAGGAAAGCACTATTTTATGGAAATGTAGGACTGCATGTCAGAACCAAGAGCTGCTGGTTGTTAGTGGTTCTCCCTCTAACTCAGTGGAGTGTCTGGAGTAGAGAATATGTACAATACATATACTCATGTACAACATATTGACAAGGATTATGCTTTAGGGTATGTCCACATGGGACGTGTCAGCTGCTGGTTGTTTATTGCAGAGAATCAATGGATTTTCCCTGAATTCTATTATGGAAAAAAGTGAACATAATGGGATGGCCTTTGCAAGAGAGTACTTAGGGAAATTGATGCAGGTAAGCCACTGCCGTCACCCTTTGGATTGTATATTGGGCCTGTCTTCCCATTATTTTAGGCTTTTTTCAAATCTTTTACTGTGAGCATGTTCGGCATATGCGCCCATTCACCTGACAGAGGGCTAAAGAGTGTCCTACTCCAATGGGTTGGTACACAGTGACTACCGTATTTTACGGACTATAAGGCGCACTGGACTATAAGGCGCATTGCCCATGAGCGCCTTATAGTCCGTCTCGGTTCATATATAAGGCGCACCGGACTATAAGGAGCAGTCCGGTGCGCATTATATGTTATTGAAAGCGGCGGCAGGCAGACTTTGCCAGCGGCCGCTTAACCCCCCACGTGCCAGCCGCTTCTATTGGAAGCGCTCGGCAGGCGAGGAGGGGCTCTGTCAGCAAAATCATGCTGATAGAGCCCAACCGTAAAAGTTACATTTAAACTACCCCCCCCGTTTTAAAATAAAACCCTGAAACAGAATGTGAAACTTACCGAGCGGTGCAGGGTGGGCGGGCATTCAGGCCTCCTCTTCCTCCGATGTTTCGTCCTCCTCCTCCGGCGCTCGCTAACTGATAATGGCCTGGGCGCATGCGCAGTAGCAGTAGTAGAAGCATTATGATATTGCGCATGCGCCCAGGCCATTATCAGTTCGCGAGCGCCGGAGGAAGTGGTCAGGACATCGGAGGAAGAGGAGGGCTGAATGCCTGCCCGCCCGCTCTGCAGCGCTCGGTAAGTTTCACGTTCTGTTTCAGGGTTCTGTTTCACGCCGGCGTGACAGCAGGGCTGCCGGACACTTCCCATTCATTTCTATGGGAGCCGGCATGCGAGCGCTCCCCATAGAAATGAATGGACTGCTTTTTTCCATTCATTTCTATGGGGAGCGCTCGCATGCCGGCTCCCATAGAAATGAATGGGAAGTGTCTGTCCATTCATTTCTATGGGGAGCGCTCGCATGCCGGCTCCCATAGAAATGAATAGGAAGTGTCCGGCAGCCCTGCTGTAACGCCGGCGTGTACGGCTGTGATACATGCCGGCATTCCGTAGTGTGAATGCACCCTTACGGTGCCTTTTATGTATGTATGGAAGCGGCACGCAGACTTTGCCGCCGCTTCCATCCATATATAAGGCGCACCGGACTATAAGCCGCACTTACGATTTCTGAGGAAATCGTAGTTTTTTTATGTGCGCCTTATAGTCCGGAAAATACGGTAATATTCTACAGTATATAGTGGGGTTCTACAAATAAGAAAAAAAATACCCCAAACCTTCTCTGAGTTTTCCTGGAACTTGTTATCGCCAACTATAACATTGTTTTCTCCACCATAATTGGTCCACAGGTGTCCTACTAAGAGCACCTTCACATTTGAGGATTCTGCAGAAGAAATTGATTATCTTCCAAGAGTTGTAAATCAGAAACTTGTCTAATACTACGAGGGATGCTAGAGGGGCAACAGCTATGGAGCTTCTAAATAGCTATGGCGCAAGCTTCTAACAGAGTCAGACTTCATAGAAAGATAAAGGAGCACAAGCAATGAGACTGACATTTCATATGCCAGTCTTAATTGTGGCATATCGGAGATCAGCAGGCCACAGATTAAAAGGCGTAGGCCTCTCAACAAGAAATGTTAGTTTTCCAGCACAATTCCTCTCAATTACATAGGACTGTGAAGTCCTGCCAATATGTACCCATCCTGACCCTGCCCACATCAGTTTTTAGAAGATGACATGTGCACAAAAAGGGACATTGTTTGATCAAAATTGGTATCAAAACCACAGCATGAAGATACACCATAAATCGCTAGCCTATTTAAAGTTCCTCAGGTTTTCTCAATATAGTAGGAGCGTTATGTTAAAAAAAAAAAAATACAACAAAAGCTAATGATTGTTGCAAATTAAAACTAAATAAGAGAATAGTATTTTGATGTCTTATCCCATTTTCTGTATGCATTAACTTGGTGAAACTAGATATACAGATGCCTTAAGATTTTAATTCCAATATAGCAATTGAAAAAGGGACAAAATGTCAGCAATGGCTAAGTGGTTAGTTATATGTCACAACCCCATTGCTGCTACTTTGTTGCACGAAATAAAGCCATTCCTGTGCGCCTTCCATTACCATCACACGTTAATATTTAATGTATTTCTTTCTCCTTGGCCTGATTTATGGCAAAGTTACATGTGCTATGATTACAGGAAGCCAAATAATATCATAGGTACTTATTTCAAACAGTTTAACCTTCATTAGTAGATGCCTGTCGCTGGCTGGTAATAGATGTTCTGTAATGCTCAGACACGTGAGGAATAGACATTACACTCAAGCCTCTTTAGTCGGGAGTTAATCTGCATTATAAACCCAGCTTGACCCAAACTCTTATTTTCATGCCACAGAAACTGGTCCCTAAATCAGGGCAATGATTTACCCAAGAAATGCAAGGAGCATGGGAGTGAAGCAATATAGATTCATTAACTAGCAGGGCACTTCGCTATAAAAAGGCATTATTAACATATGTAAGCACGCTATATCAGCAGTGTATACCCTATATGGCACGGCAGGAGTTAAAAGGAACACATAATAAAGAGAGTAGGATAAGGAGCGAAATCACCCAGAATTTAGACAAAGGAAGCTGTATTAAAATAGAGGCCTATTCAAATAAGTGAAAAGGGCCTTATCAGACCCTGTCATATCTCTGAGCGGGTGCCACTGGATATGGAAGACCGTTTCAGCTGAAATCCTCAGTGCTGCATTTCGGCAGCTTAACCTATTGAGTACTAACTGTGAAAACAAAACAAAAATGACCGTATATGGACTGAATGCAAGTTAAGACACCATTTTGTTGTTGCTAATATTCGGTTTGCATTCTTTACATATACCTATGACATATGTAGAACACTCCCTTCTGTCCAATTAGAATTAAAAATGTATTTTTCAGCAAAGTTCATGAAGTCATGTTCACACAGATTACATATTCGTCTTCTGTTTTGTACCCAAGAGCAAAATGTGCAATATTCTTCTTTGGCAATGTAAGAATACTAGCATGGGTTTTATTACAGGATTACTGTTGTCAATAACAGTATACGTCCATGTAGGAGTTAACGTGCTTCTATAGTATAACAATATAAAACAAGTATATGAATACCAATAAAATACATTAGAGACCAAACGAATACATCTTATTCTTTACTTACACTTTCGAGGCTCCAGCCCCTTGTTTGAACATACGAGGTGCTTTACAGGAGGATTCTGGGTTCTTTGAAGACAGGCCAACATGGTTACAGGGACTTATGGTCACCTAGGCAGATGGTCACACTGCAAGAAGACATTAATAACATTAGTTAATACACTGCTGACCGGGTCAGGTATAACATTACTGTAATATTCCATTCTTCAGGATGAAGGAAAATAAAAGCACAGAACATTAGCTGCATAGAAACATCCATCTACAAAACATAGGATCGTCCCTGGAAATTAGGAGCTGCTGGCAATTATGAGGACCGCAAATTGAAATCCCACAATATGAAGTACTAGACTGCCGCAACATGATCTGTTGACAGGAAAAGTCTGCTGCATGTTATTCACAGCAAGGGGAGATTGCGGCCATCGACATCCGTGACTGTGAAAAGCCCTCTGTTACGTTCTATATCAATTATGTGACTGAAACAAAATCATCTATATTATAGGAATAAGACATTCACATATTTACGGTACTCAGGAGTGAAGGTGTATTCGAGGATAGAAATGCTTGTGACCTATGCGATTTTCTAGGGAGCTATGTATTTCATTGTCCAAAAATTATATAAGTGATCAAAAATCAAGAAAAACAATTGCCAGTAAAGTCCATGGGATGTCTTCTCCTTGCACATTCCACATCTATTCATTCATCTTGGATTCTAAAAATAAATTGCCCTACAGAAAGAAAAATATATATATATATATATATATATATATATATATATATATATATATATATATATATATATATATATATATATATATATATATATATATACACACACACACACATTACTCACCTGTTAAATCCCCTGAAGCTCTAGCTCTGACACTTCAATGGATCCCGACTGTCTATTTACTTTTATGCAGTAAGCACGAGGCATAGATCCATGTGATCTCTGCAGTCAATCCTTGGGCTTAGCACCCTCGCACTGTACATGCAAACATTACTAGTGAAGTTTGCCATTGTTGCGGCGCTATTGTGACAGTTATGGTCAAAGTAATTAAAAACTAGCTGGCACCACCAGAGTGTTGGAGATGGAATGAGAGGTAGTGTAATGGTTTTTATTACTTTTCTTGGTTTTTTTTTACTACTTTTACTACTTTTTTTACTACTGGAGAATACCTTTAACTGTTCTCACACTGGTTTCTAGGAAGACTGAGTAACAATTCCCTATAGCCATGAGATTCAATGATATGCGTTTCCAGCCCATATCTCTGGAAAAGCTATATGATACTATGCAAAGGGACATTATAGCACCACAGACTACTATATGTAGCTGCAATAATATAGCTCATGATTGCTCAGGGTCCTACACAGATGTGGTGGAATGTGGTAGTCCAATGACTTGTGACTATGCTTAGAGAGTAATACACCCCTTTGATATGGGGAATGGTAACACACATTTATTATTCTGCTCCTAAATATGCTGTAATATCAGGAATAGCAAAATGCAGAGTTCTACAGTACAGGAAGAATGTTCTAGAATTATCTCCACCACCACCCCCATCAGTATGTCTGGAGTGTGGAAGGAAACCCATGCTAACATGGGGAGAACATACAAACTCCTTGCAGATGTTGTCCTTGGCAGGATTTGAACCCTGGATTCCTGCACTGCAAGACTGGTGCTAACCACTGAGCCACCGCGCTGCCCTAGAATTTTTTTTATGCAGAAGTATTTCTATAAACACACACGTCAGAAGTCAGGCCCTCTTTATATACATACAGTTATAGATTATTTAATTCTGTCAGAAGTGTGGTCCGATAATGTTTTATTGTAAGATAGGATGCCATCCTCAGTACTGAAGAACACTTAGTAAAGTAGAATACATTTAAAATTTTAAAGAAATATGCTTGGTTGCATTTTCAATTGCAAATATGAATAATGACCTGTGCAACAGTAATACTGGAAAATCCTATGAATTGAAATATTTGTTGGACTTCCTGTTAGTATTTGAGACCCATAATAGCATACATACTGCGTAATTGTAATCAAAACATTCCTATCAAGTAAAATAGATATGTGCTTGTTTGGATTAAGTATGAGAAATATAAGCACATACATTCACATAATTAAATATGATAAATGGTAGCCCTTGAAGATTAATGTTACCAGGTTTTCCATTATTCCCTTGCAGTCAGTTCTGGGATAACCCTTAGCAATTTCCTTTAAAGTAAACATTTGGAGGCTGGAGTAATTGAGAGATAAACACTCCTAAGGATCAGTGGAAGGCATGTGATCTTTAAGTTCTTGTAAGTGCAACAAATAGATTCTAAAGTGCACTCCTGTGAAAAGGTTAATGAGAGAAGAAAAAAAATAAGGGAGGCCTTGGTGCAACTTGAGAAATCTTCTGTTAAAATGGATTGTCCAGTATCCAAAGGTAGTTGATACAGATTATGACCTATCTACAGGAAAAGTCCCCATTATCAAATTGGTGGTTGGCAGACACCTGGACCCCATCCCGATCAGCTGGTTAAGCCACAGGAACAGCCCTTCTTAAATTCAAGTGACTTACTCAGCTCAGGCCTTGCGTGTTATTCTACTAACACACACCACCAAAGAAATGTCACCGTGTCAATATCACGTTGCCGCACAAATACCCGCATAGCAGTGCCAAATACCAGCATCCAGCAAAAAATACCTCCCCAAAATTGCCAAACCAATACCACTGTGCAAAACAAAATACTTAAAAAGAAGCATTACACCACAGTACCACATCACTGGTAGCAGAACTGCAAAACTGGCAGGGACCTGAGCCTAACCAAGCAGTGAGCTGTTCCTCACCACCAAGGCTGGTCTCACCATTTAAATAGAACTGATATACTGGACACTGAATAATATTATATACAGATGTAGCAACGGTTAATATGAGTCAAAGTGACAATGTGGCACCGATTGTAAACTCAACTTCCAATGGGTTTTCCAATAGTTTTTGTCATCTTCAGAGATAGGATGATCACAGCACAGATAGTTATCATACTGCAGAAAGGTTAAACAGGGTTACATCTGTATGTTCCGGACTTACATGGTCTCAAATAGGGCTCACAATCTAAATTCTCCATCAGTATGTCTCTAGAGTGTGGGAAGAAACTTGAGTACCCAAAGGAAACCCACAGAAAGAGAGAGAACGTACAAGATATGAAATATATAAAATGTATGCTTAGAAATGGCTTTTTATATACCGTTGCTGTGGCATTTTTTGCTACCATCCAAGAGACAAAGTAACTCTCAGTGTAATGTGGGTGTCCGTAGCAAAACCAAAATCTAAGGCTAGTAGATAAACTGCTGCCGTTCTTGGATTTGGTTATTTGCTCAGTCCTCCATTAGGAAATGTCCTAATGGAAATCAGGAACATGGCTGAATATGGGCAAATAACAGAAGTTTATCACCAAAGAAGTGCAGCATCCTTTCTTGCATTCTGTTTTCCATCTATCCATCTAATAGGTCTCCATCTCAAATCCATCTTTTTACTTGCCTATTCATATGGGGATAATACTAAACAAAATTTTAACAGACCATTCAACAAGTAGCTCCATGGCTGGGTTATGTATTAGTACACTTCGAACTCTGCAAATTATACATTTATTCATGGACAAAACTCTTTGTATACTCAGATTCATATCCCATCTTGGCCAGCAACCTCCTTTTAAATAACACAATGGATTCTGAACTTAGAACACATCTAAGGCTGAGTTTACATGTGCTTTGTGAACAGTTTTTTTGGTTTTATCACAAGAGTAGAAAAAGTGAATTCAAGCTGTGACAGATTTGCCGAATGATAGACACCAAACAGATTCCTTTGGTATAATACGTTTCGCTACTTTCTTGGAAAAGTAGAAAACGGACAATGAAAACAAAGTTGGCAATGGTTTCCATTTCATTCTGTTCTCCAGTTGTAGAAATACATGAAATGCATCTTTGTAAAATTATACTTCTGTATTCTGCAAGAATAAAACTCTCAAGCAGCACAATATATAAACAAGCTGTGCTCACTCACAAGTGCGACATAACATAAGATGGCTTTCTACAAAGCTTACCATGTATACAGCACCTAGAGACATGTATCACACGCTATAAAGCTGGCCACACAATAATAATCATTAATACATTTCTCACAATTGCAATTGGATTTTCCATGTGCATGGGCCTTTCACAGCTTGGTATCTATAGTTGGGGAAAATTCAACCTGTCAACTGTTTCCACAGCAATATCAGTCCAACTCATCATAGAGCTAGGGAACATTGAGGTTAGAGGTCATAGTTGTCATCTAGGAAGTGAGTCAGCTTACAGCTATACACAAGGTGTTTGTATATCATGTGTGTAGAAGTTGTGTACAGCTTCACAATGTTAATAACCACTTGTAAAAGTACTTGAGATAGTACATTGGTTTGGAAAGGTTATGACAGTATCATCCACTCTAGAAGAAATCATGGCAGCTATGTATGTGCAGCAGTATGGATGAGATAATACTTGACTACTACCATATATAAAAAACAAAACTTGAGTCTTCAGTAGTCGATACCTTTTTTAATGGCTAGCTAATAAATGATGACAGATTACAAGTTTTCGAGGCTCTAGGCCTCTTCCTCAGGTATATTTAAAAACAATTTCTCAAGGAAAACATACAAAAAAAAAAACATACTACCATATATTAATAGTCAACGTTACAGTTTAGAATAGACTAGTGACGGGTATGTGCCAGTTACCGGTAAGGCAGCCAATGGGGCAGGTACATTTACCTGTCATCATATGAGAGGTTTCCAAGTATTTTTAAAGGTGAAACTTTGTGTCATGTATTTAAGTAATGGAAGTTTGCAAGTAGAAGCATTCATTTTGCCGTAGCATACATTTTTAGAATTACAGACTTTCCACGGTATGCAAAACACAAGCGATTTGTATCACTTAAACAAAGCAGTTCAGCAAAACTGATACAAGTTTTAAAAGCCGAAGGACAAAGCTGTTATTTAAAACCAGGCAGGTGTCTGCCGAGCTCCAATTGTAAACCGTCACTTCCTTTTTTTTCCTTTATTCAGATTCTTAATGAGGTATTCATCCTTTGAAAGATATCTGCGCCACCTCCTTAAGATACTAATTTCACAACAAAATCCTCGTTACAGAGTAATTACTCTAAACGCCTGTCTAAATTCCATCTGTCCTCCTGCTCTCTCAAAGGCAAATGGAGAAGCTTGCAGTACAGCATTTAAAGTGCTGCTCATTTGTTTCTTTTCATTCATTTTTTTTTAATTAACTTTTTATGTGAGTGAAGAAGTGATCATGCAAGAATTGATCCACTGGATCTGATTCATGGCCTGGAGGAACAGAAAAGAGGGGAAAAAAAAGGAGTACTAGTTCATGCAATGGTTGGCCTGTTTGGTTTTACCATTTAAAGTGAGCCTCAACTAGTGGCCAAAGCCACGCATGGGTGTGGTGTGTGTGCATATATATATATATATATATATATATATATATATATATATATATATATATATATATATATATATATGGGCAGGTTATTTTGGTGCATGACTGACTGTGCCAAAAATGCAACATTTGTTCAAGGTGGGCCAAAGGGACACCTCTGCCTATCAGATTTACTATAACACAGACCATATAACTGACATGAGTTATACCTGAAATTTATATCAGTTCTTGACAGGCATAGAGTTCAATTCTGGTGCACGAGACCTCCAGCACTGTGCCAGAATTAAGAGATTGCTCTGGTGAGCTAGTCTTAATATAGTGAGTGCTGGAGGCAATGTAGTTGTATGCCAACCATACAGGCAGGTTACCAGCTTCTTCAAGCAATAACAGAGTAAACTGGTAAGATTACAACCCTTTGTTCTCATTTCAGAGTTATGTCAATTTAAGATTATGTGCCCTCTAATCTTTATAATAAAAGAGGCTCCTACCTAAAGCTGAAAGCGTTAGGGTTTCCACCAATGTATACAATTTAAATAAGTTATAGTCCTAACTACTCTCATATCAATTTATGAAATAAAACTTCCAGATAACTTCCAAAAGTTAAAACTACATTGAAACAATAGGATACTGACTTTAATGGCGTTTGCTGGGACTGTGATATTGAGCTCTACTTCCTGTATATCAGACAGTGGCATCATATCTAGTGGTCACGGTTAGCACTGTAGCCTTGTAGTACTGGAGTCCTGGGTTCAAATCCTGCCAAGGACAATAACTGCAAGGAGTTTACATGTTCTCCCCGTGTTTGTGTGGGTTTCCTCCAGGTACTCCAGTTTCCTCCCACACTCCAAAGACATACTGATAGGGAATGTAGATTGTGAGCCCTATGTGGGACAGTGACTAACAATGTCTGTAAAGCGCTGCAGAATATGATGACGCTATATAAGTAAGCATAATAAATAAATAAATAACATATGGCCATATTGCAGCTCAGCCTCATTCAAATAAATGTGCAGAACTGCAATACCAAGCACAGCCACTGTACAGTGTATGGTGTGTTGCTAGTTAAGTAGTGATGAGGACACAGCGATCATTATCATAGTCTCTGATAACTGACACATTAAAATCTATATGTACATTCACATTATGCATATATGGTACACCAAGTATTCTGTCCTGACAACAGTACCAGGTTGTAATTTTAGTACTCCTTATGTACCACTGTGCCAAGTGTTGCCGGTGGTGAACTTTTGACAAAGATTAATGAAGACTGATGTATTCTTGATATAGAGCCAAGCTTTACTTTGACAGAATTCAAGATATTCTGTATAGTATATAAAAGAAGGGATATAAACAGTAGGTAAATAGAGACCTGTTCGCATCAGTTAGAAAAAAAATACAGATAGACAGACCTATATTAATTTACTATTATGACACAAGAGGTTTTTATTGTAGAGGCACGGATAATAGATATCTGCAGTAAAATCATACCATGGAAATGGTCAATATCACATATCGATCTAAAGATGCAGCTCTTTCATAACAGCGTTATAAAATACTCCCCCCCCCCCCCCCAAACACACAAATGTATGCAGAAAGCATATGCAGAAACACACAATATGCCCAGCATAAGACTAAAATAATTTTTCTGAATAAAAGCATATTTGCCAACAATGCAAGCCTGCCTCCAGGCAACTGCTCTTCCACCGTTCAGTAGTAAATGAATTTGCTTCCTTACCTCCAAACAAGTATGCATGAACATATACAGCCATTAACTCTGTTGTTTCCACTACCCCATCCACAAGAAGGCTGCAGCCACTCAGATGGAAACAGCAAATTATAGTGTTCCCAGGACTAATGACAAACGAATACTTCTGACCTCGAATAGAAGAGAGGTTACGGCATAGAGGCTTAATAATTAGGAAAAAATGAAAGAAAAGAATACCCCATGGAACCGAATCGCCAACAGACAGATATTTAATATGGAGGAGTGAACTCCATTTTGTCATAATATATACAGACTAGTAGGATCCGCCTAAATCTAACTCTGCTATATTAATAGCTGTGGCTTTATTTCCAAACTTGAATGTGGTATGATGAAAAGAGAAAAATGCCTTCAATAACTGATCAGAAGACATGGTCTATAAATCCAGAAGTTCTTGGTAGATTTCAATCTACTGTAGTAACTACTAGGACTGCCCACAGTCATATTCAGCTGTCCATTCTGTATTTATTCCCTGGTGATATGTAGCTAGAGAGGTGTCTGGTGGTAGCGTACTTCATTATTCCTACTAAAAACCCTGCATACTTGCTTGTGTCAAATGTGAAATTTTATGGTTGAATCCCAACTAAATGTAGTTGACAGCTTGCACGCCTATGGCCAGTTGAAGTTTTTAATATACTGTCTACTGGTAAGTGGTCCTTCAACAGTACTCCTAGTGAACTAGTGTATGGTTACGAGGTCAGCGTTGCCAATGTTTGTTTATACCCGATTGTCTATGCGTACAAGGGGATGTCCTATGTTACATACATGTGTCCTATAGTTATTAATAAGAGTAACAGACCTGTTAGGACTTGTTCACATCTGCATTCAGTATTCCATTCGGAATTCCACTTGGGGACCCTTAGAACAGAATACCAAACGCATTAAAAAGTGGTGAGCAGTGAAAGTACACGGACCCCATAGACTGTAATGGGGCCCGAACGCAGATGTGAACCAGGCCTTAGATAAAATCTTGTGCTGTGCCTAGTTCACGGACCAAGTTTCGCTTGAAACTATCCATTCCTGTAAAAAAAAAAAAAAAAAAAAAAAAAAAAAAACACGTTGCGGAAACACAGCTTTTTTTGTTGCATATATTGTTGCTTTCCAAAGCCAGGAATGGATTCAACAGAAGATAGAAGTATAAGAACTTCCTAAATATCTCCCATTCCTTTTGTAGCTACTCTTGGCTTTGGCTCAAAAAACTGCAGCAAAATCTGCAACAAAAAAAAGCTGCTATTCCTCCCAATAGAACGCTATTGGAAGGCTTTTTTTGGAGGCTGATTTTGAGGCGGATGCAGCGTCAAAATCAGCACCAAAAACTGTGTGCACTGACTCTAATAGAAGGATCTGTTGCCAATCTAAAGTTTACTTCCTCTAGCGTTCTCCAACTGGTTGTCACCCCTCTGATCCTAATGTTGTTGACCACTACCACACAATACACCCTCTTCCCTTTATGCCAATATTCATTTGGCCTAGTTGAACACATTAATCTGGGAATTAGGATTATGCCATTTCTATGTTTTATGATATATTTTCATTTGTGGGTTGAAATACGGATGTTATATTGACATGATGTGCTTCTTTACCTTGCCACTAGGCTCAAGATAGCACTCAAAGCTGGATATCTCATCTTGGGCTACCTGGAGTCAAAGAGTAAGTAAGGACACATCTGTACAAGGGACAAGATTCCTCATCGAGTTTCATTTTAGTCATTCTACGGCTTAGAAGACATTGCTTGAGAAATCAAGGTCAGTTCAACACATGAAACATGAATTAGTTCATCAACAGGGGCTATATTACTAGGCAAAAGATTAGAGGTTACTATGGACATGCTTTGATTTTGCCTGCTTTTGCAGCACTCAATAGCCGGGACATACTGAAGATACATTGATGGCTACAATCAGCCCTTAGGGGCAAGTTCATTGCAGCTGTTTTGTGAGAGGGATTAATCAGTGAGAAAGCAGAGAGATAGCATCTCTTGACATGAAGTGATCCTGGCAGTTCTGCTAATCATCAAATTAGATTTTCTGCTACAGTTGTCTATGCATAACTAAATCTGCAGTTGATGGGGTAGAGTGGGGGAGGAACCGGGAAGAATAGAGAGGAAGAGCCACAGGGGGGAGGGAGAGAAGATCAGAGGAAAACAAGAGCATACAGGGCACTGATGAGGAACACATGACTGCATTTCTATAGCGTCCCTCATATCCGGAGAACATGGAATAAAGGAGCGAGCAATGCATTCTACGTCTTACAATTCACATTGCTGAATGTGGAGAGTCCTCAATGTATAGAACTTACCTGCACCAATCCATACAGGTTCTAACAAGTGTATTCATTAAAGTGACACGGTGGGTTGAAGCTCTGTTTTTTATATCACAGATACCCCATGTATGGGGTAAAGGTATCCATACACCATACTTTTAGCAACTGTTTCCCCCGACCCCACAGCCCTTACATTCATTCATTCTCTATTCAGCCCAACATTTATAAAGAAACAAGTCACTGTCAGACATCGGTGGTGTTGGCTAACCAAGTGAGAACAAAGGATCGGGCCTGTTGAAATTCAACATGGCTGACCCTTCTTCCCCTGAGATTATTATTTGGGGTAGAGGTGGTATATCTCCCCATACACAAAAGATAGTCAGCAAATCGGGGTTTTGCTCCTGTGTGTGGGCCCTTGCAGTCACCTCTACGGGGAGGAGCCCATGACAGAGTCAGCTTCAATTCAACTCAATCATTATAAATCTATTTTCAGTATGATCCCAAGCTCTTCCATGTGATAACATATATGAAAGAAAGTTGGGAAATATGGGGGGGGGGGGGCAGTATGAGAGAAACAAAGCTCCAATCATGTATTTATCATGTCAACCAGCATAATATGCTATGTACTTATGACAAGAACATAAAACAAGCAAATGTTTCCCATTTACATCACACCTATAATCTTAGACACTACCAAATTATGGCACTTTTATGTAGAGTCAATTTGGTGGGCATTATTTTTCGTTAACAGCCAGCGCTATATAATAATGCATTGATAGAAATTCTGTATGCAGAAAAAAAATAAATCCGTAACAGGTGCACAAAAACACAAAGGACACAATAGTATAATTGTTAACCGCTGTAACTGTACGCAGTGCTTATCCGTAAAGCTGTGGCAGATTGTACTAAATGGGTCCCTACTGATCCCAAATTAATCCTAGTGCTGATGACTAATTTAATGCTAAGTACTGGGACACTGCACATCTCACGTCCCATCAGCCGATGCAAAACGTCCTGAGAGAGTTCAACTGGAACGTCCTTTCATAGTCCACCTGCCATAACTGAACTAGAATAAGCCAATCTTTTGCAGCAGCCATCATGTGTATGTATATCACTGAAGCATTTGGCACAGCAATGCTTCACATGTATGCAAAACAAATCAAAAACCGCCAGTTCACAACTATCAATCTTCAGCATTGCATATAAAAATACAAGACTGCATGCCTTTCTATCATCAGACTTTCTATGGCAACAAGCTGAGCACACAAGACAATTATACTGCACAGGTGAGTTCAAGTAAGTACAGATGTAGCAGTGCCGAGCGTGCTACTTATTACATGAACAAGTACATGCAGTTATAACACATTTCTACTATGCCCATAAACCAGAGGTGAGATACACAGTAACAGGTGCTACTCTTTTCTACAATAAAGCACCATGTAAAACCAGCCTAAAGGGCAAGTTCACACAAAGGAATTGGCCCTGGTTTTAAGGTGAATAGTGTCTTAAAATCAGCACCGAGTCCTGTCCAGAATCCATTGATCTTACTATGGATGGTTCAGCTGCAGAACATTTCACTTGAAAGTCTGCTTCAAATCCCTCTTCATTTTCTTAAGACAACGGGTAACTTTCACAATGCACCATTACTGCAAACTCCAGTGCTGAAGTCAGCACTGCTACATATGTATACAGAGGGGTAGGTTACAGTACATACACTATACTGTATACAGGCCAAGAACAAGAAGGCAATATACTCAGTGGGGCCTAAACGTATAATATACTGTAAAAGGGGTGTTATACTGTGAGGCGGTCAGTAAATGTGAGAATATACAATTGTCAGGGCGCACTATTTGAGAGCCCCCAATGATGATCACTATAAAGGGCTGCAGTACTTCTGAATGTACCAGATCTTTACATAGACAGCAGCTTGTAAACCATATGAGCTGTGATACCAGGAAATGGTATGAACAAGGCTCATTGTTCCACTCCTAGCAAAGTAAAGTCCTACTATTTCTCAGAATTGGGATATCCCTTGTAATCTTCATTTAGAATAGTATTATAGGAGTATACTAGTGATCATGGGATCCGATCCGGAAAATATTTATTCAGCTCAAAATGGGAACGTTGGATGCAACAGAATCAATCTATATGTCCATTTGAACGCTTTTCGCTATATAGCCAACCATTTGGGGTTGAATATTGACAAAAGGAAATCTGTAAAGAAAATTTGGAAAGTTTTTTTAAGCCAGTCAAATTGGATAACGTCTCTTCACTATAGGATATATCAATAGAAACCAAGCACTCTATGTAGTTAAATGTGATAGGTAACGTATGGAAATATACACATAGCGTAAAGAGTGACGTTTCGGTTCTCAGGACCTTCATCAGACTCTAGAGTGCACACTTCCTTTGAGGTTTACAGTTGGGTTGGACCCTACTCTATCCCCCCAAATCTTTTAGTACAGAGTGGCGCACACATCCGTTTCCCGTTTCTTCAGTATACTGTACTGTGGCTGACTGGACTACGCTCTAGGAGTTTAGCAGTGCCCGCTACCTATTTCTATCTGCAAGTCATATGGCAGTCACTCATGGCCTACACAAGGAGAGTTTTTTTTCCGATGAAGCCAATTAAGAAGACAGTTCCACTTTTCACTCTCTTAAAAGAATATTTTCCAGAACTGTGAGAAAGATTCCTTTCAAACTGTTCTGCTCTTTATGAAATATTACATTTTCATTTTTGATGATAAATTCACTTTGAAGAGGGCTGAATTTTAGGCAGCCAGAAAAACATTAGTATATCTTTGTAATACTTTTGTTTGTCTTCTAGATTAATTATTACTTTTTTCTATGACATTTACTATATAGATCAGTGGTTCTTAACCAGAATTCGATCGAACCCTAGGCCATATGCACAGTTCATTTTGTGTACCAGTAAAATAAAAAAAATATACCTATGTCTTGAATTTGGATATAATTCATATTTGATTCATCACTAAAGAAGCATTCGGTGAATGTGCATATGAAACTGAGGGGTTCGGTACCACTGGTATAGATTGAGAAAAAAAATAAAAGTTTTTGGGTCCAGAATCCTGAATGCAATGGCGGACTGGGCTATTATAGAGAGTGTCTATTAATTCATATAACGTGGTAAAACGGGAGAGGGAGAGGGAGAGGGAGAGGGAGAGAGAGAACTCAGCATGCCATGACTTTACAGTCCATATGCCATTTCAGTCTGTTGTGGTAAAACTCCTTTGAATGTCAGTTTGTAGATTGCAACAGTGATGACCCCCAAGCACAGAACTTTAATGGGCCACACGGTGGCTCAGTGGTTAGCACTGCAGCCTTGCAGCGCTGGAGTCCTCGGTTCGAATCCTGCCAAGGGCAAAAAACCCATCTGCAAGGAGTTTGTATGTTTCCATCCCATACTCCAAAGACATACTGATAGGGAAAATTGTACATTGTGAGCCCTATATGGGGCTCACAATCTACATAAAAAACCCAAAATATATATATATTTTTTTTTTTACACTTCAGTGTTTTTTGGCCCACTTGCTGTGCTTTTGAATCTGCAGCACGTTTTGGTAGCTTATTAGATTTCTTTTCCCTCAGGTTTTTTTCTACTGGCTATATGAAAAAAGAAACCTAAAAAGAATACAGTGCGAATTTAAAAAAACAAAACAAAACGCAAAGCAATATAGTAATTTTTATATCTTCCCTCAGCTCCAAAACACATTTGATAGTCAGGCAGGTATTTGGTTGCTATTCCTTCCAACCCCGCCATACACACTGGTAGTGGGTTATCTTCATTGAGAACAAAAAGATGGGGCATGCTAAAATCCAACTTCCTTGATCCTCCATTTACCTGACAAATCTGATTTACCTGACCAATATCCATCTAATGTTTTTGGCTACCCTTTGGCTACAATTTGCTTTTTTTTTTTTTTTTTTTTTTTTTTTAACACAGAGATTGCAGCTCTATCCAGGTATACTAAAAAAAAAAAAAAATATCGGAGAAGCCACAGGAAGCTTCTATCTGCTCAACAGCTTTCTATATCGAGTAAGTTTTTCCAGTCTAATGTGCCTCTACCAAGTTACAGATCAGGTCGCCCTTCACTTAAACAAAGTGTGTGGTTCACCTCAAGCTGCAGCATAACCTTTTAATTCCATTGACTCTATCCACTTGCCCAGCCTCAATTAAAAATACATAAGGGTATTATTTATTCAATAAGACTTACTTATGTGAAATATAATCATAACGTCTCAGCAGTCCACAGAGGATGAAAAAGGCTTTGTGCCAAGGTGGGAAGGACAGAATTGTGGAAGTCTAAAATGCCTGCTTCCAATGTTTTTACACAACAGCGTACTATACATTTCCATGACAAGACCCTGTGTCGTAGTCTAGTCAAAAAGAATTTCTGAAAATAGCAATCTAAAATATCAAATTTGTTCTGTTAAGAAAATTTGGTTTGGAAATGCGTTTGTTATTTGTAAGTATAATGTAGACATTTTTCAGGTCCCTGGAAAGTCATTTTTCTGAAGGATTCTTTTGACTGCAGTGGGATTGTGTTTGCTACTTTTGTGTCTTAAAAGGCATCTATCAGCATGAAACATTTTCTTGTAGGTCACACTGAAGTCAATTGGGCAGAGGATGAAAACTAATGTCACTCATTGCATATGTTTTTCAAATCTGTCATCCCATTGACGTCAATGTCATTTTAAGTGGCCAGCGTTTCATCGGTTCTGTTTCATTAACAAAAAGAAGGAATAAAGAAGCAGGGTACATGCGGCATTGCCACGGTCTAAACTGAGTCGTAACAGGTCGTAAACAGATTTGGGTGTCATGCTTGCAATCTACAATAGTTTACACTGAAGCAGGTAAAACAGCTCAACCCTCCTTTAAGAATGAGTACTAGGGACTTAAATAGATCCTTGGAAGGATAGCTGGATTGCTGGTTCCAATTAAATATTGGGAGAACAGAGAGTCCTACGACTTCAGAGATGGATGACCTCGAACTGTGGATATTTGGTCTGGATGTCTATACCACAATATACAATGTTCTGGATCTCTCTTTGCCACAAAATCTAAAATGTGTTGAGTCTAGTTTCAACCAGAATCATAACATGGTTTATGTAATAAAAATACAGAAATCTCAATAGTATTTCCAAGTTAAACATAATTTACAGATTTAGATATGCCTATCCTATGGTAACGTCTCAATTATAACGATTGGTGGTGAGTGAAGTCTTGAGTCAAGAGACACATTGGAAGCAATAAATCATTACAAGGAGATGTTGAATTATGATTAAATTATACTAAAATGTAGTATATAGAATTACTATAAAGCTTTATAGGACTAAAACCCAGGTCCAATTTTCACTTAGTTATACACAGCGATCACTATGAGGGTCAGTGCACACAGTTTTTTGGGCGCTGATTTTCACACTGAATCAGCCTTCAAAAAAATGTTCCCAATAGAACTCTATCGAGAGGCTCCATGTGCACTGACCCTCAGATTCTTGTTAAAAACAGAGCAGATCACCTACAGGAATGTAAACCTAAACTAATTGTAGATAGGCCGACACCCTGATGCTACTGTACTGATATGACTGAGAAGGAGCCTTGCAACATGCCAGAAGATATGCTAGCAACTATATAGCCAGCTGTCTCAGCTCATTCAGTGATCTCTAAAAGATATACACTGTAAATATATATATATATATATATATATATATATATATATATATATATATATATATATATATATATATATATATTTTTTAGACTAATGCTATTAAGACTGCTGTGTTAGAAGCCCCAGCCGATAAGTCTTGTAAATACACTTTACAGAAATTCATGCTATAGCAATATGATATTCCATTAGATGTCTGGCAGAGAGACATTCACTTTTTTTTGTTGCAGATTTTGTTGCGTTTTTTTTTAGCCACAGCCAAGAGTGGCTACAAAAAGGAATGGGAAATCTATAGGAAGTTCTGGAAAAAAAAAAAAAGCAACAAAATCTGCAATAAAAAACAAAAAAAAGCTACATTTCCGCAATGTGGGGCCTTAGCCTAAAGAGGATTTCATGTCATCTAAGATAAGGCGTGTTATATACAATTGAAAAGCTGTCGGTGCACTGAATTCAGCACATTGGCTACTGGTATTGTCGGGGGGTGGGAGGGGTGTAATGTCCCCCTAAAATTTTCTGCGACCTTGTAAAGTAAAGGGGGTGTGCACTGACAGCATCAATATCTCTGGAAGAATGGAAGGCTGAGATAAATTCAGCTCAACAACAGCTTTACTATGTTATATAACATGCACTTGAAACATCCCATCTCGATGGGGTGATACAGTGACATCTAAGCTTACTCATTGGTCTGGTTACAACTAAAGTACCTGGCACCCTCCATTGTTGGGGTCCTAAAGCAAATTTTGAAACAACAATTTGTCATGCATAGTGCATCCACTAAAGTCTTGTAGGTGACAAGTATACAACATGGATGTATGTACTGTATGACAAACAGAACATCTTTCTAAGCCGCCTATAACCAACAAGCACCAGGGTACCACAGACCTGGAAAGTGATGGGGGACACTGGAGAATCGGGAACAGGAGTGCATGTTTTTTGTTTATTTTTCACCTGTCCCCGCCAGTTCTTCCTGCACATCCCCTTTAACCCATTTAGCTAATCACAGGGCTCATGACATCATGGCATCTTTCTTTAAGCAGTATATCCCTTATTTTATCAAAAAACAACCTTGTTTAGTAACAATCCACCACCCCATGTGTCCCTTAATTTATTTTAATATAAGGCTACACATTATTTATCAAAGTCCATTTTTATTATAGTTAGCCATGTCTTTATGTAACACTTTAACATTTACCAGTGTTTGTACCGGAGGACAAGAGGCACCTGGAAAGTGGCAAGAGTTGAAAACTTCAAGTAGACACTATGGGAAAGAAATGTATTAGTTTGAGAACTCTTCGCTACAACCAGCATAACAGCAGTACATTACACAGCACTTGCTTTCTAGATCGGGATATTTCACTCCAGTACCTGACACCTCCAGCTGCTATATAAAAAAAAAGTGGAGATTTCGGATTTGTTTTAGCAGTCTCTATATAAATACTATTAGGCCAGTCCTTTAAAATAAATAGGTGAGTGAAGAAACAAGTGTGGAATGACTCTGTCACAAGGTTTGACGTGTACTTGGCGATGCCACGTTTAACATTCCTCTGCCCATTTATAAGCACAAAACCGAACAAGCCTCTTAGCGGGGCCTCATTATTAATTAAATGTTAATCTAAAAAGCAATTTACGCTGCTGCTCTTATGACACGCGAGACTACATTAACACATCTAACTTTCATGGCTAGATTTCCCCTTACAACCAAACCTGTTAAATGCTTTTATTTGAACTCACAAACTTCATCTGTCATGTCAGTGTTCACTACATACAACTGCATTTTAAGGTATGGCTGCCGACATTCTTTATATATATATTTGCTACAGACAGCTTGCTGTCAAACCGATGAACAAAGTGTATGGCAAGCAATAGTCTCGGCAGATCCCAGTGCATTACTCGCTCATCGTCTTGCTTTATTTACTGCATTTCAACAGAGTGTATATATTTTTTTTTTCCACTTTTCTTATACAGACCTTTAATAAAATATGAATTATACTTGACTCAGAACAACTTCTTTTCTTTCTAGCAGTCTAGAGCAAGTGTACCAAATTGCTTATATGATATGGCAATCTCTGGTTAGTCTGTGGTATAGCAGTCACATACCCAGTGTAAGAAAATTATATATATATATGTGTATGTATATATTTATTCAGTTCTTTGGTATATTATGAGCCCCGTATAGGGCTCACAATTAGAGATGAGCGAACAGTGTTCTATCGAACACATGTTCGATCGGATATCAGGGTGTTCGCCATGTTCGAATCGAATCGAACACCACGTGGTAAAGTGCGCCAAAATTCGATTCCCCTCCCACCTTCCCTGGCGCCTTTTTTGCACCAATAACAGCGCAGGGGAGGTGGGACAGGAACTACGACACTGGGGGCATTGAAAAAAATTGGAAAAAGTCATTGGCTGCCGAAATCAGGTGACCTCCATTTTAGACGAATAGTGGATTTCAAATCCGGGTCATATGAGAATGTGAACTTTGTGACTATGAGACAGGGATAGCTGTACAGGCAGGGATAGCTAGGGATAACCTTTATTTAGGGGGGAATGTTATTAAAAATAACTTTTTGGGGCTCTATCGGGTGTGTAATTGTGATTTTTGTGAGATAAACTTTTTCCCATAGGGATGCATTGGCCAGCGCTGATTGGCCGAATTCCGTACTCTGGCCAATCAGTGCTGGCCAATGCATTCTATTAGCTTGATGAAGCAGAGTGTGCACAAGGGTTCAAGCGCACCCTCGGCTCTGATGTAGCAGAGCCGAGGCTGCACAAGGGTTCAAGCGCACCCTCGGCTCTGATGTAGGAGAGCCGAGGGTGCACTTGAACCCTTGTGCACCCTCAGCTCTGCTACATCAGAGCCGAGGGTGCGCTTGAACCCTTGTGCACACTCTGCTTCATCAAGCTAATAGAATGCATTGGCCAGCGCTGATTGGCCAATGTATTCTATTAGCCTGATGAAGTAGAGCTGAATGTGTGTGCTAAGCACACACATTCAGCTCTACTTCATCGGGCTAATAGAATGCATTGGCCAGCGCTGATTGGCCAGAGTACGGAACTCGACCAATCAGCGCTGGCTCTGCTGGAGGAGGCGGAGTCTAAGATCGCTCCACACCAGTCTCCATTCAGGTCCGACCTTAGACTCCGCCTCCTCCGGCAGAGCCAGCGCTGATTGGCCGAATTCCGTACTCTGGCCAATCAGCACTGGCTAATGCATTGTATTGGCTTGATGAAGCAGTGCTGAATGTGTGTGCTTAGCACACACATTCAGCTCTACTTCATCGGGCTAATAGAATGCATTGGCCAGCGCTGATTGGCCGAATTCCGTACTCTGGCCAATCAGCACTGGCTAATGCATTGTATTGGCTTGATGAAGCAGTGCTGAATGTGTGTGCTTAGCACACACATTCAGCTCTACTTCATCGGGCTAATAGAATGCATTGGCCAATCAGCGCTGGCCAATGCATTCTATTAGCGTGAACTGAGTTTGCACAGGGGTTCTAGTGCACCCTCGGCTCTGCTACATCAGATTGCTACATCTGATGTAGCAGTGCCGAGTGTGCATCAGATGTGTAGTTGAGCAAAACTGACTCAGCACTGCTAAGTCTGCATTCGCATAGGAATGCATTGGCCAGCCTTCGGCCAATCAGCGCTGGCTCTGCCGGAGGAGGCGGAGTCTAAGGTCGGACCTGAATGGAGACTGGTGTGGAGCGATCTTAGACTCCGCCTCCTCCAGCAGAGCCAGCGCTGATTGGTCGAGTTCCGTACTCTGGCCAATCAGCACTGGCCAATGCATTTCTATGGGGAAAAGTTAGCTTGCGAAAATCGCAAACTGACAGGGATTTCCATGAAATAAAGTGACTTTTATGCCCCCAGACATGCTTCCCCTGCTGTCCCAGTGTCATTCCAGGGTGTTGGTATCATTTCCTGGGGTGTCATAGTGGACTTGGTGACCCTCCAGACACGAATTTGGGTTTCCCCCTTAACGAGTTTATGTTCCCCATAGACTATAATGGGGTTCGAAACCCATTCGAACACTCGAACAGTGAGCGGCTGTTCGAATCGAATTTCGAACCTCGAACATTTTAGTGTTCGCTCATCTCTACTCACAATGTAAATTTTTACCCTATCAGCACATCTTTGGAGTATGGGATGGAAATCCACACAAAATCAGGGAGAACATACAAACTCCTTGCAGATGTTGTCATTGGCAGGATTCAAACCCAGAACTCCAAGGCTGCTAGGCTGCAGTACTAACCACTGAGCCACTGTGTTGCCCCTATATCAATCAGTTGGTTATTTTAGGACGGATTCGGCTCTTCTACCAGCAGTGGCTGTCTGAACTATTGCATTTTCATGACCAGTTCTTTAGAATACTTAGACAATATGAATGTGGAACTGACAATGGTCAATAGTGAAGGAAATATTAAAGTCATCAAGATGGCAGAAATCTAAAAGTATCAGGAAATTGCTTGTAAGTTGCCCATCATTCGCAGGTATGAACAATACTTTGTAACTAGCCAAATCCTACTTGATCTGAGTCACCTCCTGACAAGTCTGGTAGAGATCTTCATTAAAGTGGATCCTTTATTCCCCAGCATAAGCAATATGGACGCAATCCAGGCAAGTTTATTGACTGCAGTAAAAACAATGACAACACATTTCCAATCTAGGATCTGATGCTTTCTCAAGTCCAAAATAACAACTGTAGGGTTGTTCTTTGTCTGTGGGAGGCTTGGAGTTTTGTGGTTGTTATTTTGGACTAGAGAAAGGGTCATATCCTTGAAACTAAGACGTTGTCCTAGTTTTTAACACATTCGTATATTTACTTGGATTGTGTCACCAATGGTAGTACTGAGAAAAGGATCTCTGTCTTCGAACTTCTGCTCCATTACCAAAAGCCAGAAACAGGATCCCAATGACCACCACAACAATGGCGCATCAAATCCATATGCAAAAGGGAGTTGTACTTACTATAATTCCAGTATCAGGGGATAATCATACACATTAGGAAGAGTGTGTGCTACATAGACGTACGGAGACTTACAAGTCATTCCTGCTCCACTAGGGGTTCTGGGTAAAAAAAAAAAATGCAAATTATTCTCAAGAATGTAATTAGGAGAACAGTGCCTCTGTATGCTGCCCTCTAGGGGCAGCCCCCTTAACATCATGCATGGCTCAGTTAATAAGCCTACTGACATGATGCAGGGTTTATTGCCAAACTAGTATTTCTGTTCCAAAAGGAACAGATTCCCAGCTATGGACTGGTCTTTTGGACCTCATCAGCATAGCGCAGGGATACTAGTTTGGCAGAGTGAGAGATTATAGACCAGGGTCAGGGGATAATCATACACATCAGGGAGAGTGTGCCTACATAGGCGTATGGATACTTACAAGTCATTCCTGCTCCGCTAGGGGTTCTGGGTAAAGAATATGCAAATCTATTCTCCAGGATCTAATTAGGAGAACAGTGCACTCTGTATGCTGCCCTCTAGGGGCAGCCCCCTTCACATCATGCATGACTCAGTTAATAAGCCTACTGACATGATGTGGGGGTGGAATTTACTGATGACCATACAAAACTGTGAAAGTCTACATATGAAGGACCCTCTCTTTTTATTTTTTTTTTTGTATACAGACAGATCTGGAATAGCAAATACTTGTACTCCCCATAAAATTACAATTCTGGCTCATATGTTTGAACTCTATATGGTGCGGTTTTCCCTGTTATTCCTTGTTTCCTGGTTAAATAATATTGAAGACTAGAGATGAGCGAGTAGTACTCGATCGAGTAGGTATTCGAAATACTCGTACTCGATCGAGTACCACTCGCTACTCGAATGTAAAAGTTCGATGCAGAACCAACATTGATTGGCTGAATGCTATACAGTCGGCCAATCAACCCTGGTTCTTCTCCTACCTTTAGAAGTCTTCTCCGTACAGCTTCCGGCTCTTCATTCACTCTGCCAGGCATCGGGCCTGGGCAGAGCCGACTGCGCATGTCCGCTTATAGTGCGGGCATGCACAGCCGGTTCTGCCCAGGCCCGATGCCTGGCAGAGTGAATGAAGAGCCGGAAGATGCCGCGGGGACGCTGCAAGGAGATGACTAAGCGGAGGATCCAGCCTGACCCTCACTCATGGACCTGGTAAGTATAATTTCATCAAACGTTGCCTACCCCTGAAACGAGCATTTTCCCCCCATAGACTATAATAGGGTTCGATATTCAATTCAAGTAGTCGAATATTGAGGTGCTACTCGAAACGAATATCGAACCTCGAACATTTTACTGTTTGCTCATCTCTATTGAAGTCTATCCTTAGCATAGGTTATCAATATATCATTGGGTGACCGATACCTGTAACGCCCACTGATCAGCTGTTTGTAGGTGTCATAGTATATGAAGTGCTGTCAGAGCACCTTTGCTTAGTATTACAGCTCAGCCCCATCCACTAAAACATTTGGGCTGGACCCAGCTTTCCACCACTATTTTACTAAGCAGATTTTAAAAAAATGGCAGTAGATTATACAATTCTGTAGACAGATAGCAACGCACCATGCTAACTCCACTCATTCATTATCTCCAATATCTCTCACTCACCAAGCCTTAAAAGGTTACCACGCTGTCCCAACTCAATTATATTATTTTCCTGTCATTGCCTGGTATTCTTCATTTTCTCCATTCCAGCAATTCCCCTCCATCTCAGGTCTCTTTTTCTTTCCATATTCTATTTTCCTTCCTGACATTTCAGCATCTCGTGGTTCATACATTTTTAGAATATTTAGACTTGACAACAATACAGATACATTAGCAGAATTAAACTTCTCTTTCTGAAGACTAGATTATATATTCTGACAGTGCCAGCTCTCAAGGAATTGTAGCGGGTGTATGTGGTGAGTACAATATATAGTTTTACACCATTTAAATTGCTGTTGACCTGTGACATATTTCAACAGCATATTTTATCGTAGAACATCCGATGTGTTAGTGCAAAGTCATTTCGCCAAAAGTAAGCACAATTTAGCAATGTAGTCCTCAACGGCTTCTCCAAGGATCATGTGGGCTAAGAATAATTTTTATCTAAAACTCCTCTGTATGGTTCAGCCGTGCCATTCACATTCAAGGAATCCACACATTTTAATAGAAACCCAGAACTGCCTGTTCTACATTGTTACTACTCCAGGCATACGTGACCCAGGAGAATTCCTTGCAAGTGGTGCAGTGTTCATCTCGAACAGAGGGCAGTATGGATGAGACAGTAGCATTGGTTTTCTGTATGCACATATTATTGTTCTTAATAAGAGAACACATGAAAATGTCAGATACTTAGGCTAAGGCCCCATGGGACGATACGCAGCGCTAAAGTGCTGCGGGAAAAACCGCGGTGGGAACGCATCATGGTTTTTCCTGCAGTGCTTTGTACAGAAAGTTCATGGAGTTTTCCTCTACGGACTTTATTACAATTATATCTAAAGGAAAGCCACCAGCGTTTCCATAGATATAATTGACATGCTGCGATTTCCAAAACTGCGCCAGTTTTGGAAATCGCAGAGTGTCCACGCTGCGGTTTTTACCGCAAACTGGGCATGGGATTCGCATGAATCTCATCCACTTTGCAATTACTGTAAAACACTGCGATTTCTCCCACCGCAGGCAAATCGTGGAGTTTCCGACGCGTGGGGCTCCGGCCTTGAAGGAAGTTATATACTGATGACTTATCCTAAAAATAGGTCATCAATATCTGGAATGGGGGGGGGGGGAAGAGATAGGTGTGAGCCCACAAAAAAGGTGGCGGCGTTCTTCTACCTCAGAGAACAGTGAAGCAGTGTTCATTCATCACAAGGCCTATTTAAACTGAGTTCCATTAAAGTGAATAGGGCTGAGCTGCAATAGCAGGTAAAATCCATACAAACAGTACATTGCCAAGCTAACATTTTGTGAGATCCTTTGCAAACCGCTGAACATAGGGGTAGACGGTTAGCCAACCCTGCCCAAATGAAAGTTTTGGCTGATGTTAATCTCATGTAGATAGGCACCTTTACAGCAGAGACGAAAGATTATAGCAGCACCAGCACTACTGGCTGCAACTGGTTTCCAGCATTGGTTCAGCAAGCGTTAAATTTCGCCATAGATATAAAATAAGTTATTCCACTGCTCTACTAGAACCATTTTTATCAACCAGCGAAATACCTTTGGGTGTATGTATCTTAAAGACAAATGTTAGGAAATAAGATTATTTGCTAATCATCTTAATGTCTATAGATACATTTACTGTATAAGCACTTGTGACAGTGTGGTAAGGTGGTTACCCTTGGCGGTTGGAATTATACAACGAGTAATGGTGACTATACGGTAGGGATAAAGGAAATGCAATTTCCTTATGGAAATATTTGGAAAAAATCATCATCATTATATAAACTGAAAAGATCTCCGATGTCTAACCTAGAGAAAAAAAAAAATCTAGCATTTCTATGCATTATTGCCCTTATTAAATTAATGAAATAGAGCTCCCTTATTGAATATTCTAAAATCTATTAGTAAAGACAACGTGACTTATCTGCCGCTTCAGATGTTTTGCAGAGGTCTGCGGTTTTATTAAACAAGAATAAGCATGTTTTTGATGGACCACTTCTTTCTAAACTGTAACGATTAATGAATCTCGGTTTAGCAAGCATTTTCTACAGCGTCTGGCAGTTCCTGTACTACAATGTTATCCAGTAGCATTTGGAGAAGCTGTAAGTCCACCTCTCCTACAGTAGCCTCTCTACCCACATTTCGGTTTGCACAAAGCAATGAAAGTAAATCAATGCAATGGATTGGCTTTAATACAGAGACAGCAGACAGGAGCCATCTGCTTATCTACAAGATAGCACACAAGAGACTTCCATTTAACCTGTTTTTTGCCAAAATGGATTTGTATCCCAGGGATGCAACTCAGCAAATGCAAGACAATCTGTCCCTAGCAAGTAAGAGTACAATGAATTTGATGACATAATACAAATTGCTCAAAAACAATTCATATCTAAATTATACTGGGTCCTGTCCACATATTAAATATATAATGTTATATGAATACAACTACATTACATCAGAAATATAAGAACAGAATAGTTATTTAATGGACAAGATTTTAAACGACAATGTGATATCAATAATCAATATTAAAAAAATAAAATAAAATATTAGACCTATATTGGCTGTGCACATATTCCCATTTCATTTCTGTATGATGAGCATGTCCATTGTACAGCACAGAATCATTACTACAACGCTTATATATAATCTCTATATACAGTGTGGTCACTGATACAGGAAGGCATAATATGCAGAGAGGTGGAAATAAAAAGATACTGTGTTTTTACAAGTCTAGAAAGATGGATCTATTTAGATTGAAAACCACTAAAAGCTTAGCTCTCACCCACACTGGGCAATATACTGTATACAGTTCAACACATTGATAAAGGAGCCATCTAAATATGGATTCCTCCTTAACTCAACAAGGTCTTAAGTAATGAAAAATCAAAAAAACAAAAACAAAAAACAAAACCAGACATGGTTGATTCCCTTGGCCTATGACAAAGATCTGCATAAGTATTTTAAAGAGGACCTTTCACCATATCTGGGCACAGGCAGTGTTATATACTGCCAGAAAGCTGACAGTGCGCTGAATTCAGCGCACTGTCGGCTTTCCCGATCCGTGCCCGGTGTAAAGCGCTATCGGTCCTGGTACCGTAGCGCTTTACAGTCAGAAGGGCGTTTCTGACCATTAGCCAGAGACGTCCTTCTGCCTCGCGGCGCCAATCGCGCTGTGCTGTGGAGCCGGGAGGAACGCCCCCTCCCTCTCCTGATAATGCTAGTCTACGGACAAGCTGTGTGAGCAGAGGGAGGGGGCGTTCCTCCCCGCTCCACAGCACAGCGAGATTGGCGCCGCGAGGCAGAAGGACGTCTCTGGCTAACAGTCAGAAACGCCCTTCTGACCATAGAAGAGCTACGGTACCGGGCCGTAAGCTCTGTACACCGGGCACAGATCGGGAAAGCCGACAGTGCGCTGAACTCAGCGCACTGTCAGCTTTCTGGCAGTATATAGAACTGCCTGTGCCCGGATATGGTGAAAGGTCCTCTTTAAGGGTGTCTGGCTGTCTCCTATGACTATTGGTATTAAAATGCATGGGAGCTTAAGGCTAAAGCCCCACGTAGTAGGCTTCAGTGGCGTTTTTGTAGGCAGGATTGACATGCTGCAATTTCCAGAGCTGTGACTGTTTTGGAAATCACAGCGTTCCGCTGCTTGTATTTTTCCATAATATGCGGGTGGGATTCGCTAGTGCAGGGACTGTAAAACGCTGCTGTTTTTGACACAGCTAAACCGCAGCGTTTACGCCACATGGACCCCCTGCCTATCAAAGAAGTCATTTACAAGGAATCTACAAATGCTCCATTTTGCATTCTTTTTTATGGTAAATCCACAGTTTTCTCCTCTGTGGACTTTCTGCTTCTATTATATCTATACGGAAATCACAGCAAATCAAATACTGACAAATTTTTTTGTGTAGTGTGTGGATGGGATTAGCCAGGATCTTATCCACTTTGCAAGTAATGTAAAATGCTGCATTTCCTAGAGTCAAAACGCTGCATTTTTGCATCGTGGGACCTTAAAGTTTTTGGGGTTTTTTTGTAGATTGTGAGCCCTCTATAGGGCTCACAATGTCAATTTTTTCCCCTATCAGTATGTTTTTGGAGTGAGTATGGGAGGAAATCCACGCAAACACAGCGAGAACATACAAACTCCTTGCAGATGTTGTTCCTAGCGGGATTCAAACCTAGGACTACAGCGCTGCAAGGCTGAGGTGCTAACCACTGGGCCACTGTGTTGCCACTGACTTGGCCTTAAAGTTGCCAAATTTTAATCTGGTTACATTTGCAGGAAAACCACTTTAGGCTGGGTCCCCACATTGCAAAAATGCGGCATTTTACAGTACCTGAAAAATGGATGGGATTCTGGCTAATCACATCCACATATTGCAGAAACAAAATCTACAGCAGAAAAGCATTTTTGAGACTTGCAGCATGTCAGTTATACCTACAGATATACTGCCATTTTCCGTATAGGTATAACAGGTTCAGAAAGTCCGCAGGAAAAAAAAACTCTGCGAGATCACAATGAAGACCAATGCAGAAAAAAAAAAAAAAAAAAAAAAAAAAATCACTATGCGCTTTCACGGTGGTCTTCGCCACAACTTTTTTTTTTACTCCGTCTCGCTACATGGGGCCTTCGCTTTAAGGAATCACCATGTTTTGTTTACTAGCAACCTATAGTTAAAAGCAAATAGTTGATATATTTTAACCAAATAAATACATAAAATAAGATCAAATTTTAACAAACATATTTCCTTATTTGATATTCTAAATCAAAATACTACATTGAACACAAGGACAATTCTGCTATTTCTCACAGTAGTTTATAATATTGAAATATACAGTTTATGGAATTTCAACAGTTTTCTTTCTTTAGAAACGTTGTACTGTACACATATGACAGGCCAGACTGCTTGTACAAGCAAGTTGACATATGACATATGAAATGCCTCACAATGTAGTATAATTCTGTCAAACATGCCATTTTCTGCACCACTGCAACAAAAACAGTGTCACAAAACATGACACTTTTTGGTATGTGACCCCACATAACACTTAAGCGAAAAACATATTTTAGTGAATTATATTTCTGCCGCATTCACAGACATAAAATACTTCCGTTTATCCATATACACAGAGGCTGAGCTATAAGGAGCCTGATCTATAAAATAGATTATAAAGTTTACAATATACTTTTGTCTGGACATAGTGAAAAGTGAATTTTGTCCTCCATACAAGAGTTGTGTTTCCTAGTAAATCCCCTTTGAAATGGAACTATTTGGCAATTAGGGAAGCAGTGGGTAAGAGTAATAAGGTAGGACACCTGCCGCTTTCCCAGCAGGTCTTTTCAATCAGAGACTGGTAGACTATGCTGTGCAAATTTCCATGACAGCTCAAAATACACATGTGTCTTAAAGGGACAACCCCCCCCCCCCCCCCCCTAAAGTCGGTCTTATCTCCCTGCAATGTGTAGATGAATGCAAGCTATTGTTCTCTGCTATTAGCCATTTTAGCCTGGGGAGAGATTGACTGTAGTATTATCCAATCCCTGCCCACATGGTCACTACTTCATCTCATATATCCTCAGATCTGAGTGAATACAAGTGACACTGGCTATCTGTTCTTGTAAAGTATATACTGATAGAATCCACACTAAATATACTGTACAGGTGTATTTGTCAGGGCCATAATGGGGACTTCCACCAATTTGACACATTTTAACATTAATATTTTTAGCCTGAAAAACTCCTTTAGGCTAAGGCCCCACGGGCCGGAACCGCCGCGCTAAAGCGGTTCTTCCCGCAGCGCTTTGAACAGAGAGTTGGCATAGCTTTCCTCCATGGACTTTGTTACAATTATATCTATGGGAAAGCCACCTGCGTTTCCGTACATATAATTGACATGCTGCAATTTTCAAAACCGTTCTGTATAGTTAGTTGCTCAGACGAGTATTTTGTTTTTGTCAAAGTTAAGACTGTAGTCCAGGTTTATTTATCTTCCTATTTTTTCTAAATAAACCTGTTTGCTGCATGTTTTGTGTCCCTGTCTTGACTGTTTGGGTCCGCACCCCTGAATAATAAATAATAATAATAATAATAATAATAATAATAATAATAATAATAATAAATATATATATATATATATATATATATATATATATACACACACACACACACACACACACACCCCATGTAAGTAAAAAAAATAAAAATAAACTTCTAAACGATTCTTTGTCTTACTCTAGATATACTGATGAAAGCCTATGCATTCTGTAATAGGCATTTGTTCATGTACCACAGCACAAATTTGCCCCACCATTTCCCTCCACAAGGACATTTATTTTTCTGTTCACATGGTCATGAAATCATTGAAGCCTTGTCTTAAGAAAAGGGTGATCCATAGGAAATTCTAGAGAGCAGCAATGCACATACTATTTATTGCAGCCGTGTAAACAAACTCTCAATGAAAAAAAGTTAATGACCTGTATCTGACAAGAGCCTGCTGGGAATGTTTTAGAGCAGTGAGGATACTTTCGCTAAGCAGAGAAACTCTTACATTATACACACACTGGGCTTCTAACAAAAGGCCCTGCATGAAGCACCAACAGGAAATAATGGATTCCACAGAATTATTTTAAGATAATAATTCTTAGGGCATCAGTGAGACAGATTTATCAATGCGTGGGAAGTTACAGGTGACCTAGTCTTCATTTATCATAAAGCAAATCAGAATGAAAGACTATACCTACATTTGAAGCATTTTTTACTGAAACAGTGTAATTGTTTTATTAAAAATCTTCAATTGTTTAGCTTCTGATGCTTTTATGCATCACAGTACATAGAAAGCTACAAAATGCCCCTCCAAGTCAAACCCAAGACAGCTTGCCTAGCAGCTCAACCTGCAGCCCCTCGTGCGTTTCTCCTGAGCGATCATCTAAACTGAAATTATGATCCAATGAAAACTGATTAGTTTTAATTTGATCAAAATTCAGATGATCCCTAAGGAAAACATAGGCGTGGCTAGAGTTCAAGTCAGCTGATAAGCCCTATGAGTGATTTAATTGTGATATCACACTGCAGCTTTCTATGTATTGTAATGCATACAAGCTGCAGAAACCAAAGCAATCTACATTTTTCCCCATCAGTATGCCTTTGGGGTATGGGAGGAAATCCACGCAGACATGGGGAGAACTCCTTGCAGATGTTGTTCTTGGCAGGATTCGAACCTAGGACTCCTGTGCTGCAAGGCTCCAGTGCTAACTACCGAGCCACTGTGTTACCCCCTGGGTTGAAATATTTCAATGAAAACAATTATAAAATAAATTAAGCACAAAATATCTGCATTTCATTACAACTATGCCCTATAATCCTATATACACACCTTATAAAAGAAAAAAAAAAAAAAAAAGCTAAATATTCTAAAATGTCAGCAATGAGTGAGTTTGGATTATCAGAGAAAAAAAAAAAAAAAAAACCACACCCAACCATTTGTTTTCATGCAGTTTACCATTATTTACACAAGATTTTAGGAAAATAGACAGAGTTGTATAACGTGAGAAAGAAAATTTCTATGAAAAACTTTGAGTGGAGTCAAAGAGGTTTAGTCAAACCATAATTTTAATGTTCAGTGGAGGTTTTGAGGTTGACAGAACAAATTATCACCTTCAAGATCACATGCATGAACACCATTTTAGAAAAATCAGAGAGAGAGTCATGTATTCAGTATAACAGATTCAATGTGCAATGCTTCAGTTTCCCTATGGTGGCGCTGCAGGGAAACAGAACACTTACTACTTTCTCGCACAAATTACAGTTGATGGCTGGGGGTCCCAACAGAAGGACACTATAATAAGCTTATTGTCAAGGGAATCTAAACAAGTCGAGACTGTTCAAAGCAGAGAATCATGAATCTTATGACACTACAACTAGAAATTCCTAGCTTGAAGAATAGTCAGACAACACATATCTTCAAAGAATTCCAAAATTAAATAACAAAAGCGTTGTGTGGCTTCACACACCTGCACAAAGCATAATGTTCAGTTACACCCAGCCATAAACACTACAGAGGTCTTGGATCACTGATAGGACAAGTAAATACATAGATCAACCTCAGCAAAGGAAAATGCTTGCCTAAACATTAGTCTATTTTCCCTATGGAAAGTACCAAAACCTTCAAACCTTGGAGTGGAATGTCATGAATAGAGTTTGTTTCCTTCCAGAATACCTTGCCACTTGTAACAACTTCAAGAGTCAGTGAGCAATGCAATGGTTAATATATTAGGTTGCTGTCTTGAAATTAAATTTTATTCACATAGCCAAGTAGGATAAAACTGATTAACTATGGATTGTGATCACTTAGCAACATGGACCAAACCACAACAGTGCGTCCCCCTCCATGTGGAATAGCAACCTGATCCTCAGCATACAAGTAGGAGCAATGTTACATTCAAGATGAATTCATGTAATGATGGTTCCATAAATTATAAGATAAGATATTCCTTTAATAGTCCCACAATGGGGAAATTTCAGTGATACAGTTTCATAGATGGTACAGTAGTATATAACAAGAAAGAAACACATAGAAGCTCATGGCAGATAGAGAAATCCTAGGAATCAGAGCAACTAAAAAAGAAAGAAACACAGACACACTGCAGGATCATTTAGTTCTCTGTGCAGATTGATGTTAATAATATATATATTTTTTTTTTGCTTACTTATGTAGTGCCCTCATACTTCACAGTGCTTTACAGATATTGTCAGTCACTGTCCCATACAGGGCTCACAATCTACATTACCTATCAGTATGTCTTTGGTGTGTGGGAGGATATATAGGTCACAAATTCAGCATACAAAATATTACAGAATTTTAATACTGTATAATCAAGTGTATAGTTTGTTGTCCCCAAACGTAAACCTAATTTGCATAAAAACTGGTTACCTAAGGAAACCCGTGGACCTCACAGACCAAAATGAGGTCCATGTGGTTTCATTGCTCACCGCTTTTTAATGCGCTCAGTATTCTGTTCAGGGAGTTCCCATGCAAACTCCTCGAACAGAATACGGAACGCAGATGTGAAACGGGCTTTACAGAAAAGAAACTTGACGTAACACTGTTAGGCTCGGTTTACATCTGCATCTGGTATCTGTGCGGGCATTCCATTCACCTCTCCGCATGAAAAGGTAACCGCTTCTTCATGCGGGTTTCTGTTCGGGGAAGGGGGGGGGGGGGCAAACCAGATTCTCCCCCCCCTTCCCCCGGATGGAAACCCGTGCGCAAATGTGAACAGAGCCTTAGCTGGTTAAGGACCCACAGTTTTAGAGGATGTTCTCCATCTTTGGTGCCTTTCCTCTCCAGGAAATAAATCACTGCCAGGCAATTGGGAAATAACCTTACTTAATATTTAGCGCTAAAAGCTCTACATGTCTCATATCAATACTAGTGGTCATCTGCTCAACATATTTATAGATATTACCCATAATAATGCAGAACCATCAAGCAGAGACTGACCATATGGTCCTATTTTGTACATTTCTACATGTAGCACAGTTGCTCAGTAGTTTGTACCTGTATAGAGTATGAATACACCGCACACATCTGTAATTGTTTCTCCAATTGGTACTCTGGTTTTGAGATAAGGAAACTATAAGAGAAACCTCTGTACCGTGTTGCAGTAATGTGTTAGCACTATGTAACATCTGCTCAGCTGATCCCTGGCCACAGCGGTGACCTACCTCAACCAGGTATTGGATGGGCGAGCATTTCCTGCCATGTCCATATGGGACCAGGCATTAGAGACCAGTCCAGAGATTGATTTTTATTTATTTTAATTCAGCCCAATCTGTTGCTTTGTCCTAAGACACACACACACACACACACACACACACACACACACACACACACGTAAAACAATATATATTTTAGATGACTCCCCAGTGGTGTTGATGTTTGCAGAATAGCTTGAAGTAAATCTTTTATTTTCCAAGAGCTTACAATCAAATTATTTTAACCCAGGTTGCGAGAGATTAAAAGATTTGCCTTAAGGTCATGTAGCTACTGAGTAACTGAAATCCAGACACTTCAAAGGCAGTAAAATCACATTGCCTTAATGAAATATCTTTACCCTATTTACCAAAGGTTAAATGTATCAAAGGGTAAGACACTGAAAACAGCAATAGATCAGAGACCACATAGAACACTGATTTGGAAGATTATCTATCACTTCAAGCTTCATCCCAATGAAAATATTTATTTAGCTAGCAAACAGTCAAAATTAAAATGGCAAAGAGCCCTAAATGTAAACTGCTAGTGTCTGGGTCCACGCATGTTTATGTAGGCCTAATGGATGGAGAACAGGTTGGACACCTAGAATTCCAATTTATGACATGGCCAGCTGTGACCAAGGAATGTTTCAGATCATGGTATAGCTTTCATTTTTAGGCACCTAAATGTTTCAAAAGAAAATAATCTAATGATTGCAATTGCACCCATAAGTCCAGTTATAAAGAGTTACTTGGAGCTCAATAAGAAGGCCACCTATGGTAATGAGAAAGACTGCTCCTTCCAGCCTGGTCCCCAAGGCATCCATGCTGTCTTGAAACAATCATGTATGTTAAGACCAAAAAAAAAAAAAAACGGCCTACAGCTTCATCGCAGACCACTAAAGTCCTGGGGTATATTAAGATACAGCAAATTTATTGCAGAAATCCCAACAACTGTCCCATTCATCTCAATGGGGTGTGCACTGAAAAAGTATCAGATCTACTGAATGCCAGTTTGTAGTTGCAAATTTCAGAATGGACTATGGCTCCAGATCAGTAAGCAGTACAGTCCGCGTGAACTGCAGTATAAGCTTTCTATCCATGTGCAAAAAGTCTAAAAGTGTAACTAACAGAGCGCAAATAGTTTATAGTCAATAACCTACTGGTTCCAAAAAGAATAAAGCAGAGACAGATACTTTAGAAATAGTACAAATACCATGGTGTCACCTATCACAAATAAAGTAAAGCAGTGTGCAGCATATATCACTTGGACTACTTAAAAAGGGTTTATATAAGAATTGATAAGGACGTGCCTCCTCCACTGTTTATCTAAGTGTCATTGCCCTCCATAACATTGATAATGTAAACTGCAAGTCTGTACTGGCGTCTTAGGTTTTAGCAAATGGGTTAAATTTAGTCTTGTATGTGGCTGCTGGATTTACATAAAGAGTACCAGTTACTGTTCCTTGCACCCGATGACAGAATGAAGGAGTTATGTATCCGTAAGACAGAGGGCTGACATTGCTGTCAGGTTACACACTGAACCAGAGGTAACACTCCAGTTACTCTGGAACTGAAATCTCTGGTTTTAAGACTAACAGAAGGGGGTCGGCTGAGGATGTGCTTGGAAAATGCCATCAGCAAAATCAGTCTTCAAAAACAAGTGTTGTAGTGCAGAATTGAAAGGCCACAGTTCACAAAGGAGGATGCTTCTAGAAAATAGAAAGCACATATATGGGAACGAGGCACCTATACATAAACTAACATGGCAGACAATCATTCATGGACAGATGCATCATTAAGGAAGCTATTGGTGAATTGCTGCACCCATAAACCAGTCCTAATTTACATAGCTATCCAAGAGTACCATTAAAACACAAGGTCACAAAGCTTTTACATCAATGGCTTGCAGAGAACAATTTGCTGGAAAGCCTTTATTGTAAAAGCACATTATACATTGTTTTTCAATGTGAGCAATTAGCGATAGACAACTACCAAAACTGCAGTCAATGTTTTCACGACTATTGTGCGTAATACAAAGAATTTCCTTCACATATTTGACTGCATTAGTAATACAGCATAGTAGCAATAAGCAGGAGGATTATTGCCAACGTAATTATTCTTCAATAGAAAGGGTTTGTGTTCCTTCAAAGAAACAATTCAAAGTATCTGAAGGTAAAATATCAATTATTACCCAGAAAGGAGTCAGACAGGGTCAATTTTAATAAATCTAATCTCCCTTGGAGATAAGTGGTGCCAGTGGAACCTGCATCCACCGCCTTCATTTCTTATGCTGAAACACCAAGTCAACATGAATAGGTATGCTTATGGAGATTGGTGGAAGATGGCAGTCACCTGAATAATCACGTGTACGTCCAACTTCATTTAAGCATGTCGTATAACCCCCTTAGTTCTGATGAATGTCTAGGAGGGCCAACAACAACAAGTCATTGATGCTTAATATCTTCGCTCCCTTAACAGAGAATTTAGTAGGTAACATTTTGCTCTAAGTCAGTGTACACCTGCAAGAAGCTATAATGTTACAAGGCTGCCTAGAAAAGCTTACTTTTAGGAAAAGGCTTTAGGTTCATGCTGGACTGTAAGAAAACATCCTGCTCAAGTCTGTAACTTATTTTATATAACATCAATATATTCCGCAGCACAGTAATAAATATAGGTTTATATGATTTAGAGCTGAATTTCTGACTAAAAAGCAAATTAAAATCCTGACAGGACTCCTAGTAGAGACAGTAAGAGTCCTGGATGATCAATGGGTATACACAGAAGACTGGTAAACATCCTATATGGTTGGAGGAGGCATTACTCACTGCATTTTACTCAGAAATCCTGCTCCCAATTAAATAAACCTCCATAACAGAACTTGGCTTCTGTCCCTATGGTATATGTAATGTACTTAGACACTACTCCTACCGGGATGAATGCTTGCTTAAATTCAGGTAAGGCCAAGTTCACATCTACGCCAAAGTCTCCTTTAGAAACACCGCCACATAAACCTCCAGAAATCAGAGAAGAGAAAAGTTCTGCATGGAGGACTTCTCTCTCTCTGCTGGCTTCTGTACAAAAACAGTGGACACCTGGATGACTCCATTATAGTCTATGGGGTACACCAATGTCCATGGGTAACCGCTGTTTTAGTGGTCGGGCTGTCCAGTGCTGTAAGAACCTAGCCTTAATCTACTACATACAGTGTTGGCCAAAAGTATTGGCACCCCTGCAATTGTCAGATAATACTCATTTTCTTCCAGAAAATGATTGCAATCACCAATTCTTTGGTATTATCTTCATTTAATTTGTCTTCAATGGAAAACCACAAAAAGAATTGTCAAAAAGCCAAATTGGATATAATTCCACACCAAACATAAAAAGGGGGTGGACAAAAGTATTGGCACTGTTTGAAAAACCATGTGATGCTTCTGTAATTTGTGTAATTAACAGCACCTGTTACTTACCTGAGGCACCTAACAGGTGGTCGCAATAACTAAATGACACTTGCAGCCAGTTGAAATGGATTCAAGTTGACTCAACCTCTGTCCTGTGTCCTTGTGTGTACCACATTGAGCATGGAGAAAAGAAAGAAGACCAAAGAACTGTCTGAGGACTTGAGAAGCAAAATTATGAGGAAGCATGAGCAATCTCAAGGCTACAAGTCCATCTCCAAAGACCTGAATGTTCCTGTGTCTACCGTGCACAGTGTCATCAAGAAGATTAAAGCCCATGGCACTGTGGCTAACCTCCCTAGATGTGGATGGAAAAGAAAAATTGATGATAGAATTCAACGCAAGATTGTGCGGATGGTGGATAAAGAACCTCGACTAACATCCATACAAGTTCAAGTTGCCCTGCAGTCTGAGGGTACAACAGTGTCAACCCGTACTTTCCGTCGGCATCTGAATGAAAAGGGACTGTATGGTAGGATACCCAGGAAGCCCCCACTTCTTACCCAGAGACATAAAAAAGCCAGGCTGGAGTTTGCCAAAACTCACCTGAGAAAGCCAAAAACATTTTGGAAGAATGTTCTCTGGTCAGATGAGACAAAAGTAGAGCTTTTTGGTAAAAGGCATCAACATAGAGTTTACAGGGGAAAAAAAAAAAAAAAAAAAAAAAGCGGCCTTCAAAGAAAAGGACACGGTCCTTACAGTCAAACATGGCGGAGGTTCCCTGAGGTTTTGGGGTTGCTTTGCTGCCTCTTTGTTGGTAGTCTGAAGACTACCAACAAATTTTGCAGCATAATGTAGAGCCCAGTGTGAGAAAGCTGGGTCTCCCTCAGAGGTCATGGGTCTTCCAGCAGGACAATAACCCAAAACACACTTCAAAAAGCACTAGAAAATGGTTTGAGAGAAAGCACTGGAGACTTCTAAAGTGGCCAGCAATGAGTCCAGACCTGAATCCCATAGAACACCTGTGGAGAGATCTCAAAATGGCAGTTTGGAGAAGGCCCCCTTCACATCTCAGGGACCTGGAGCAGTTTGCCAAAGAAGAATGGTCTAAAATTCCAGCAGAGCATTGTAAGAAACTCATTGATGGTTACCGGAAGCGGTTATTCGCAGTTTTGTCTAAAGGTTGTGCTACCAAGTATTAGGCTGAGGGTGCCAATACTTTTGTCCAGCCCATTTTTGGAGTTTTGTGTAAAATGATCAATGATTTGACTTTTTTTTTTTCATTCTCTTTTGTGGTTTTTCATTGCAAGCAAAATAAATGAAGATATTAATACCAAAGAGTTTGTGCTTGCAATAATTTTCTAGAAGAAAACGAGTATTATCTGACAGAATTGCAGGGGGGCCAATACTTTTGGCCAACACTGCACATTAATAATTAGTACTAAGTTTGTTGCATTTTTCTACCTTAAAAAAAAACAACCCAAAACAACCCTGGTTACGCACTCCCTAAACCGGCATCTCAATGAACAATTTGCATATGCATTGTTGATTTTAACACTCTTTTGTATGTTTTATATATTCCTAAAATTCATCATTAATCTTTCCACCTATAACTAGCACTATGTCACGTGGGCTCTTAAAAGGACAGGCTTAATCTTGGCCTGGTTAATCTCTTTTTCCCTGATAGACTCCACAAAAGAACAAAAAAACTCCAGATTGTTTTTACTATTTAGATGGCCTAATAGGTCATCCAAGCTGAAATACCTAAAGTACCTGCCTGCGGCAGTCATTTCCACATCATCACACGTATGATCTAGAGGTCAACCATGTTAATGTGAAAACAAGAGAATTAAGCCACATAGATTATTGTACTCCTGATCTAGGAATCTAGTTTCTTCTCCTTTAGGACACTTTCCCCATTCTCCACAAATCTCTATACTTACAACTTCTCATTATAAACAGACAATAAATTCCATCCAGACAAAGTGTAAATCCCCATATCATGGGACAGTCCTAACCAGGACAAAATGCTAGATTCACTAAATGCCTTGGACCAAGTTTTACCCCAAATGACCTTGAAATAAATTTATCATATCCAAAACCTTTACCAGAACAGAATTTAATTTTTTCTAGAAAAAAAACAAAAACAAAAAACACTTCAAAGCTGATTTATTTCTCCCATCCTGCAATATTATCCAATACATTATACAGTACTGTAGTAGTACACCAAGTGTGAACGCAGCCAGTACCAGCCTTACTATATAGGTCTTTTTATTTGTATATGTGCATTTTACTGTCAAAGTGCTGTATCTTTATATACCTTCCATATCCTATATATTACCAATTATGTCCTTAGTCTCACACATATACATCTACTATGAACTTAATAGAAAGCTTATATAGATTTATTACCATTTTCTTGGAAGTTTAATATTAAAAAGCAGTAAAAGGGAAAAAAATAAAAGACGTAGACATAGGGAGAACATAAATGTTTTATGAAGATACTGCCCAGGTTAGATTCACGTTCAGCCAAGGCAATACCTGAGCGATATTCATACGTGCTGCCTATGCTTGTGTGGGTTTCTTCTGTATCATGAAACCTTCTATTTCAGATCTAAATGGCGATTAAAACTTAGAACGTTAGTTTATTCAGGACAATAATACCACCTTCGAGATACTGCTGAGTAAATACACATACAGTTCACATTCCACGGTACAAACATTTAGTCAAGCTGTGTATCCCGAAGAAATATATTATACATTATATAAACCCCCTATAGCTGTTTACCTTTAAACCATCTATTTTCCAAAGAGCTAATTCAGATACCCTCTCCCAGGCTTTTCAGCCTCCGCTTGTTTGTAGATGGTTACTAGGCCATATGCCATTAAGCCCTTTCATTTCCTCTCTGCCTTGTTATCTGTTTGGAGGTTGAAAGGCAGAACAGAGTTTTATTGTGTCTACCTTCATAAGTAAAACAAGGACAGACAAAAGAAGGAATGACCCATCTGCAAGCCTGATCATCAAGATGCCTACTAATCTGACTGTTCCCATTAAATCCCTAGCTAAACAAACGCAAACTGAACCAATCCTGTTCCCTATTAGCAGAGGAAACTCAATAACTATTACACTGTATTCACATGTCACTTCGAAAAATGCAGACACCCAACTTTCATTAATAAGGGCAACAACTAGGTACCCCAAGATACAAAATACTGAAGCATCAGGCCCTCTAAAATAGAAGTCTGGGCTTTTCTATGAAACTTATATAGGTAGAAATATTCCTGTTCTGACCAGATGAGTAATGTAGCAGAAGAGACTTCTCATCATGGGGAATTGTATTTAATTTTGCTAGGATGAGAACAGTTATTTCCTGTTTCCATCCTTGCTCCATATATCATGATGTAAATGCAAAGCTCAGGCCAACAACCAGATAATGAATTATACTCCAAGTATATGGAAAGATATGCCCAATAAAACTTATTGTCCTTAAAGGAGCCTTCCACAAAATAGCTACAATTCACCCAAAACATTACTTTGACCAAAAAAAGGCACCTTCTCCTGTAAACCAGTATATACAGCTACACTACTGGAAAATGAAGAATATACTCCATAGTTGGGCATCTGTGTAAGGTCTATATCTCAGAACCAGTCACTCCCACCTGCTGGTTTCGTGATGTAGAAGGAAGAATAGATCCAAACTAAAAATTAGGTTTGGAGTGAAGAACCTCAACTACAGTACTACAGGCTACAAATATAAAACTACAGCAATGAACTGATCAACCAGGCACCAGTATTGTCCATACTAATATATATATATATATATATATATATATATATATATATATATATATATATATATATATATAGTACTCTTGTAATGCTATTTTCAGTAATATAACGTAACTCAAAAAGTGCATCTGAGGAGTTCTGCCATAGATGTAACAATGACAGTACTTGCACTCCTTTTGCCTTTTTCCTTTGATGTGCAATGCCTACCTGGAGGCTGATCTGACCAAGGTCAAGGCCAAAGTAAGAAATCCATTCCATTTGTTGTGTAGATTCACAGGTTTTTAAACAAAATCCTCGCTCATTAAATAACTTCCTAAATTTAGGTCATAAAACTATAGTTCTGTTCACTACTCTCAACAGGTGGGAAGGGCACTGAAGTCCATCACTATCCAATCACATCATGTGCAGAATGATGACCCCATGCCATCCACTAGGGTTACACACTACGGGTACATCATGAATGGGCATAGATGGTGCAGGACTAGTGACCTAACATGTCATTAATAGGTGGCGATAAAGAAATTGCAGTGAGCACAATGTAAATTAAGACAAAAGGAAGGGCCACAAAAAAAAAAAAAAAAAAAAAAAACATTATTATATATATATACACACACACACACACACACACACACACACACACACGGTCCAGATGTAAAAGGAAAATATTTTCCCCAACTAAATACGTAGTTAAATATAATTTAGGCAAATATTTGTGAATATGTTTTTATTTAAATAAGTTATTTTTATAACATTGATTAAAAAGCAAAACGATTTCTAAAACACGAATGAAAAATATGAAGCTGTAGCGAAAATCCCACAATTGATTGTATTGAATTATAGTGTGAACATGAGTATTTATACAGCTGCATAAGAGAAGCGTGCAAGAATAACATCAATAGATTACCATCAGCACAAAACCAACTAAAAGAACAAACACACAACACACAAAATCCTGTTTTATACACAAGTGTATGATAAAACCAGCACACGGGTCACACATCCAGCCTGTATATAAAATTACATTTATCCTGTCCTTGACCCTTATGACACAGGCATACTAGCTAATTCCTTATACTTCTGAACTGAGCTTTTATTCTCATCATATCTACAGTATGTGACTTATACGTCTATATATCTATAGACTCACCATAGTATGCACACGAGAACAATTCAAATGCCAACATAATAACAAAAGACAATACAAGATGAATTCACAGACATACCTCCTTACTCATACACAAAGATACTGTCTGACTGTGTCTTGTGAGATGGAAACTAAGTCATCTCAACTTTCCAGAGGAAGGAGGACATTAAATGGTTTCATGTCTCTTCAGAGCAATTGACAAGCACACAATGATATACAACACCATCGCCTCTGCACAAAAATATTTACATTTTATTCTATAGAATATGAGTTCAGCGAAGATTATAGCAAATCCCCTGCAATAAATCCTGTGGGACAAAGGCCTAATGACCGACCCCCTGAGTCCTATTCAGCCTTGGTATAAAAGATCTAGATATTTAAGATAAAATGCCACATGCCAGTTTTAAGAAATTACCATAAGACATATCTACGTGTATGTATTTAGCATATATAGTACAAAGGTCTAAATACAACAGGATAATTCACTGACTTCTAGTAGAAAATGAAGACTGGAATACAGTGTCAGGACCCCTGATCTGAATGAGCAGGTCCTCACCTATCAGTATTAAAATATTCCCAGGTCATAAATTCTTATGATTAAAAAACCATTAGCAATAGGTATATAGAATAACATATATAATAAAGCACATCTAAGCACTCACAGTTAATTCTCAGAGTTCAGGAGAAGAAGAGGTTTCCATTAATTATACACAGATGGGTAACGATTAAGATAAAGTAACTAGTTTCAACCAGCATTCAGAAGAAGAAGATAGCTGGGAGGAAAATCCACCATCTGCTCTATGATACCCTTAAAATCTAAAATCAGGAAAGAATTCGCATTTTAAGCCCAGACCTGAAACAATATTTACCATAAATCTCCTTTTTTCCTGCTTTACTGCCTTTGATCCAGGAAAAATAAAGTCTTTGGAGGACTCTAAAACTCAATCCAAGCCATAAGGTCTTCAGAAATATTCCTTTAATCTTCCAGGGATGGGAATCAGCATACAAAGAGTTGAGATGAAATTTGGTCTTTTAAGAACCATCAATTGTCTTAAGTGTCATGTAGTGTTTTTGCATTGACTTGAAGTTGGGAGCATTAATCCAAGTGTCAAATAAACCATAAATAAGAATAGTAATAAGAAGTATCTGGTATGTTCCAGGACAGTACAAGCGATCTTTAGAGAAGACAAGGAGCACTCCAAATCTTGCCAGAGCAGGGATCTGAAGAAAGCCTCCGTGTCTTATTAATCTTGATTTTTTTTTTCTTCTTAGCAGTGAAAATTCAATTTCTTTGCCAGCCTCGGGGGCAGCGTCTTCATATCACGATGACAGCAGAAAATCAGGAAAACAATACAAAAAGGAATTTAAATGTTAGCAGGCAGAAGGGAGGATGTCTTTGTTATCATGGTTCTTGTAAACTCCACACACAGGGCAGGAAGCTCTGCAGACACATCCACTGATGCCTTGTGCTGCAGATAATAAATATTACCGAGAGAAGTGCAAAATGTGCTGTGACCCAGAGCTGGAGCCTCTGCTGCAGGAGGAGAATATGCACCATCCACTTAATCCGCTCCTGGATGGCTGGCAGCAGCTACGATCCTCCACATAGTCGGGCTGGCGGGGGCTTTTGTGCCAGGCTCCCCTCTAATCACACAGGGGGCTACAGGAAAGCGGAGGAACACCGCCGATCGTGCAGAGATTGATGGATGAGCCGGATCAATCTGCGCCCATGCAGCAGCCGCTCGGCCACAGCCTCCTCTCTGCTGCTCTGCACGTCGGGAACTGACAGGGAACCAGAACGGTGCTCCTGCCTCTGCTCCAGACGCCACGCCTTCGACACGCCTACTGCAGAGGAATAGCCAATAGGAGATGAAGAAAGGCTGTGGGCGGGGCAGTGGTAGGCGGAGAAGTAGCAAGCTTTCAGGACTGGGAACTCTCATTCTTCTGTGATGCTGCTGCTGTACGTACTGTACACAACGTCTATATGTATATACTGTACACACGTCTATATGTATATACTGTACACACGTCTATATGTATATACTGTACACACGTCTATATGTATATATGTATATACTGTACACACGTCTATATGTATATACTGTACACACGTCTATATGTGTATATACTGTACACACGTCTATATGTATATACTGTACACACGTCTATATGTATATATGTATATACTGTACACACGTCTATATGTATATACTGTACACACGTCTATATGTGTATATACTGTACACACGTCTATATGTATATACTGTACACACGTCTATATGTATATATGTATATACTGTACACACGTCTATATGTATATACTGTACACACGTCTATATGTATATATGTATATACTGTACACACGTCTATATGTATATACTGTACACACGTTTATATGTATATATGTATATACTGTACACACGTCTATATGTATATATGTATATACTGTACACACGTCTATATGTATATATGTATATACTGTACACACGTCTATATGTATATCCTGTACACACGTCTATATGTATATACTGTACACACGTCTATATGTACATACTGTACACACGTCTATATGTATATACTGTACACACGTCTATATGTATATACTGTACTCACGTCTATATGTATATACTGTACTCACGTCTATATGTATATACTGTACACACGTCTATATGTACATATGTATATACTGTACACACGTCTATATGTATATACTGTACACACGTCTATATGTACATATGTATATACTGTACACATGTCTATATGTATATACTGTACACACGTCTATATGTATATATTAAACACGTACATATGTGTACTGTACACACGTCTATATGTATATACACGACTGACACATATGTGTACTGTACACATGTATATACACCCTTATATATGTTTTTGTAATGTAGATTGTGAGCTCTCAATGTACATTTTTCCCTATCAGTATGTCTTTGGAATATGGGATGGAAATCCATGCAAACATGGGGAGAACATACAAACTCCTTGCAGATGTTTTTTTTTGCCCTTGGCGGGATTTGAACACCAAGACTCCAGCGTTGCAAGGCTGCAGTGCTAACCACTGAGCCACCATGTGGCCCTTATACACCCCTATATATGTGTACTGTACACACGTATATATGTATATGCACAAACAACACATATGTATTATTATATTACATTTATACTGTACACACGTATATATGTATATTCACTCGTATATATGTGTACTGTACACACATATATATGTTTATACACAGCTGTCACATGTGTACTGTACACACGTATATATGTATATACACAGCCGACACATATGTGAACTGTACACACGTATATATGTATATACACACACGTATATGTCTACTGTACACACGTCTATATGTATATACACAGCCAACACATATGTGTACTCTACACATGCATAGATGTATATACACAACTGACACATGAGATGGATAAATCTAATAAACTGTGTGGATCATATTAAAGGAGTTGTCCTGGGTTAAAAATTTTTATGGCCAAAGCTGTCCCTAGGGCTAGTTCACACGGGGGCAATGAGGCGGATTTTGCCTTAAAATCCACCTCCATACAATGGTGGTCTATGGAGACTGCTAGCTTTCGTTTTTCTGCTAGCAGTTTTTTGCTTCTAGCAGAAAAAAGAAGCGACATGACCTTTCTTCAGCCGTATTCCACCTGAGGAAAGCAATAGAAGTGAATGGGAGGCGAAAAATGCGTTGCATTTTTGATGCTTTTTTCGGCAAAAAAACGCGACCGAAAACGTGACGCTTTTTTTTACGGTCCATTCACTTTAGGGGAGGGGAAAACCGCCTGGCATTTTCTGAAGCAGTTTTTTACCAAAAACTGCTCTAGAAAACGCTCCAAAAACACGCGTATCATATTGAAAGCAATAGGGAAAAAAGCAGCCCTTTCATTTCAATGGGGAGCGCACGTATGCCAGCTCCCATAGGAATGAATGAGATCTGCTTTGTACATGCTCATTCTGAATGTGTTTTACGTTCAGAATGAGCTGAGCGTATGCTCAGAGTGAATGTACTCTAGTGGAGGTCTATCTTCTTCAGTGATGAGTCCCAATGATAGCCAGAAATTAGTCTGGAAACTTTGTAGGCAATGCCTTGAAAAGGACTTCACGGGAAAACCTCACACGAGTCCTACTCTCAGGATTATGGTGGGGGTGGCTTAATGCATGGTAGCTGGACCCCTCTAGTCTTCATCTGATTCACACTAACAGTTCAGTGCTACATTGATTTAGCTGCAGAAACCAGTGATACTACCATTTCTGCAAAGTTTCTCAGGAGCTAATTTTCAACCGGACAATGCCAGGCTGCATGTTGCTCATGTTAGAGTAAGCAACCTGCATTGCCTAAACTTCTTACCGTGGCCTGCAGTGTCTCTAGACTTGTCTCCCCTCAAGCATGTCTGGAACGTTGTCTGGCAATGGAAAAGGGAGGTGTCAGCAGCCAATGTTGATGACAATCAGGTATCTACTTAGTAGAGTTATAATTGAGTCTTTAACACAGAAGAACAGTTAGAATAGTAAGAAAACAGGAATAATATTCAAACCACCTGACCAGTGGCGTAACTAGGAGTGGCGAGGCCCCGTGGAGAACTTTTGACATGGCCCTCCGACCGACACTGACGCCGAAGACCTCGACTGACCCCTTCCTACGCATTTCTGTGCACTCTATCATGCCCCATAGTGGCCCCTGCACACAGTATTATGTCCCATAGTGGCCCCTGCACACACTATTATGTCCCTCAGTGGCCCCTACACACAGTATTATCCCCCATAGTGGCCCCTGCACACAGTATTATGCCCCACTGTGGACACCCATAAACAAGTATTATACTCTGGGGTCTTTTCAGACCTCAGAGTATAATAATCGGAGACCCAGGGGTAGAAAAACATAAACACTGTTACTCACCTATCTCCCAGCTCTGCTGCAGTCCTCTTTGTCAGCCTCCGCTGTAATCCATCTTCAATTACGTCAGACGTCACATGACCCGGGACACAGGTCGGGTCATAGACATCAGATGACTAGGCCTGAAGCCTGGCCGGAGCCTGGAGAGGTAAGTAACAGTGTTTTTTATGTTTCTTACCTTTCTTACCTGGGCCTCCGATCATTATACTCGGGGGTCTGAAAAGACCCCCGATTATAATGATAATGTTTGTGGGGCCCATGGTGTCACTTACCAATCCTGGCCCTGCCAGGATCGTTAAGTAAATAGGGCCCATTACCGTAACAGCCTATTAAGAAAAAAAACAAAACGCAGCGGTAGTTACGCCACTGCACCTGACCTGCTTCTACCTTCATCAACTAGGCCCACGGATTCCTAAGAAATTCAACTTTTCTCACACATCTGCCCCCAAGTTTCTCACCAGAGAGAAGTGCATGTGTACTCCTCAAGCCTGTGCTCTTTGGGTGACCACCAAGGCTTGTGAGACCACTACCCTCTAGCAAACTGGGGGTGAACACTCCATCATACTATGTCATAGTAGTTCACTTGACTAAAATCCTCCTGTGATGCCACAGCACCTTACCTAATTAAAGTACTCTTTTAAAGTGAAGCATATCATGGAAATCAGGGTCAAACATTCTTAAAATAACAGAAAAGGGTCATATTTATTGATACAAAGGCAGGTTAAAATGTTAATTTCCAGCAGAATGTAGACGTAGTGGCGTAATATAGATAAACATCCACTTCACACTTATCATTCATGAGGGGGATAGAGCATGTATGAGTGTTATAGGGAAGGTTTCTATATGATGTCAGACACGATTACATGTAGCACATCATGATTCTAATATATTAGATACACTCATACTATTAGATCAGATGATCGGTCCAGCTTCTCTGTAAGTACATCTCCCAATAGTGATGGGAAATCTAGTTCATTTTGGAGATTAGTTCTTTCAAACAATTAGTTCAAAAGATTAATTCACTTAGTTCATTATCTCTGTGGCTCAGGAATACTACTGAGAATATACACTATGTGATCAAAAGTATCCAGACACCCCCAAAAACATAAGTTTTTCATATTAGGTGCATTGTGCTGCCACCTACTCTCGGTATTCCATATCACCGACCTCCAGCAATACACGTGGCACTGGCAAAGCTATTCACCCTTGTGCTCAATGCAGGACACTTCCCCCAAGACTGGAACAAAGGCCTCATAACCCCCAACTACAAGAATGAAGACCAATATGACCCCAACAACTACAGAGGGATCTGCGTCAGCAGCACGCTGGGGAAACTGTTCAACAGCATCATCAATAACAGAATCCTCACCTTCCTCACACAACACGGTGTCCTCAGCAAGAGCCAAGCAGGGTTCATGCCAAACCACCGCACCACGGACCATATCTACACCTTGCACAGCCGCACCAAGACGCACGTCCACAACACCAGAAGAGGCAAAATATTCACCTGCTTCGTAGGCTTTAAGAAGGCGTTTGATTCAGTATGGCACCCAGGCATGCTCCTGAAACTCCTAGAGAGTGGAATAGGAGGAAGAAAGTATGACGTCATCAAGAGCTCCTACACCGGAAACCAGTGCAGTGTGAAGGTGAATGGGAAAAGGACAGCATACTTCCAACAGGCTCGAGGGGTCAGACAAGGCTGTAGCCTGAGCCCAACGGTCTTCAACATCTACATCAATGAACTGGCTACAGCCATGGAGGCCTCACCCTGAACAATCGGGAGGTGAAGTTCCTGCTATACGCTGATGACCTCCTACTCCTGTCCCCCACCGAGAAAGACCTCCAAGAAAGCCTGTCAGTGCTGGAAAAATTCAGCACCACATGGGCTCTACTCATCAACCACATAAAGACCAAAGTCATGGTATTTCAGAAGAAGGGCCACAATAAAGCCTCCACCCCACAATTCACACTGAACGGCTCCACACTGGAGAAAACCAACAGCTACACCTACCTGGGGCTGGAGCTCAGCCAATCAGGAAACTTCAAAGCAGCAATAGAAACCCTGAAAGCAAAAGCCTGCAGAACCTTCTACGCCATCAGAAGACAACTGTACCACCTCAAACCACCGGTGAGGGTCTGGCTGAAGATATTTGACGCAGTCATTGCTCCGATCCTTCTTTATGGCAGCGAGGTTTGGGGCCCAGCGACCTACCCAGACCAGTCAAAGTGGGATTCCAGCCCAACAAAGAACTTCCACCTGGAGTTCTGCAAGTACCTGCTCCATGTCCATCGCAGCACCTCCAACATGGCCTGCAGGGCAGAGCTAGGTAGACTCCCCCTATGGCTCACCATGCAGAAGAGGGCGCTATCATTCTGGACACACATACAGGGCAGCAGTCCTGGCTCTTACCACCACCAAGCCTGGCTGAGCCACAGAGCCCCGAGAAAAAAATTGATACCCCCCAACCAAGCATCAGCCATCTGCCAAGCCAAAACCCCCAACATGCCCTGAACAAGGCTCAAATAAAAGGAGTCATTGAGAGAGACAGAGAGCGGTACATTGAGGGAATGGAGAAGCGCAATAAATAACTCCAAGAAACTCACTGTGTACCAGTCACTGCAAAGGGACTACACCATGGCCACCTACCTGGAGAGAATACGCCACCCCAAGCACAGACAGACCCTGAGCCGGTATAGACTGAGCGCCCACAACCTGGAGATGGAGACGGGGTGACACAGGCAAACGTACAAGCCACGGGAGAACAGACTGTGCCAGCACTGTGACCAGGGGGCTCTAGAAGACGAGACCCACTTCCTGCTACACTGCACCAAATACTCAGCTGTGAGGGCCGTCTACTACCAAAGACTCTCTGCCCACATCCCAGACTTCATATCTGCAGACGAGAAGAGGAAACTCTACATCCTACTGGGAGAAGAAGAGGCCACTGTGGAGATCGCTGCCCAATACATGTCCAGCTGTCACCAAACAAGAGGAAGATGAGACTCCACGGACTGTTATACCTCCTTCTAAGGGAGCGTTCACACTACCGTCGGTGTCCGACATGTAGTGTCCGCTCCTAGTGTCCGCTCAAAATCTGTCACGGACACTAGGAGCGGACACTAGATGTGTCTGTGACACCTGTCATTCACTTGAATGGGCATCGGGTGCGTTCTTTTGCACTCCGTGCCCGTCCTTCCCTGTCCGCAAGAGAAGATGTCCGACTTCTCAAGCGGACAGAAAAATCCTGCATGCAGGGTTCCTCTGTCCGCTTGAGAAGTCGGACATCTTCTCTTGCGGACAGGGAAGGACGGGCACGGAGTGCAAAAGAACGCACCCGATGCCCATTCAAGTGAATGACAGGTGTCACGGACACATCTAGTGTCCGCTCCTAGTGTCCGTGACAGATTAGGAGCGGACACTACATGTCGGACACCGACGGTAGTGTGAACGCCCCCTAAACCCCATAACTTTTTTATTTCTCCGCACCCAGAGCCATTCATGATGCCGCCATTAATTATTCTGTATACTGGGAAGCTGGAAAAAAATTCAGAATGGCGTGGATTTGAAGAAAAAATGCATTTCTGCGATATTCTTACAGGCTTCGGTTTTACGGTGTTTACTGTGCAGCCAAAATGACATGTCCCCTGTATTCTGTGTTTCGATATGATTCTGGGGATACCAAATTTATATGGTTTTATTTACATTTTGACACGTTAAAAAAAATCCAAAACTGTTAAAAAAATTTTTTCTAAAAGTCGCCATATTCTGACAGCCGTAACTTTTTTATACATCCGTGTACGGGGATGCATAGGGCGTCTGTTTTTGCGGGGCTGGGTGTACTTTCTAATTCTACCATTTTCGGGAAATGCTATTGCTTTGATCACTTTTTATTAAAATTTTTATCAGAATCAAAACAGTGAAAAAACGTCGGTTTGGCACTTTTGACTATTTTTCCTGCTACGGCGTTTACCGAACAGGAAAAATATTTTTATAGATTTGTAGAGCGGGCGATTTCAGACACGGAGATACCTAACATGTATGTGTTTCACAGTATTTAACTACTTTTATATGTGGAGTGGAGCCTCTAACCAGCTTAGTTTTTGGCCCTTTTGTTGGAGTGGAGCCTGTAACCAGCTTAGTTTTTGGCCTTTTTGGTGAGTGGAGCCTCTAACCAGCAGAGTTTGGGGGAGTTGTAGTGGATTTAGTCTCTAACCAGCATAGTTTTGGGGAATTTGGGTGGATTTAGCCTCTAACCAGCAGAGTTTAGGGGAATTAGGGTGGATTGAGCCTCTAACCAGCAGAGTTTTGGAGAATTAGGGTGGATTGAGCCTCTAATCAGCAGAGTTTTGGGGAATCAGGGTGGATTTAGCCTCTAACCAGCAGAATTTGTGGGAATTAGGGTGAATTGAGCCTCTAACCAGCAGAGTTGGAGGGAATTAGGGTGGATTGAGCCTCTAACCAGCAGAGTTTGGGGAAATCAGGGTGGATTGAGCCTCTAACCAGCAGAGTTGGAGGGAATTAGGGTGGATTGAGCTTAGTAGGAGCAGAATTGTGCAACGCTGATGGTGGAGGAGTATGAGGAGGAGGAGCTGTAGAGGTTGAGCACACACATCGAATTTCATGTTGGAAAGTCAGCCGGTCGGCACTTTCAGCTGACAGCCGGCTGCGCTTATCTGTGATGATGCCACCGGCTGCGCTGAAGACCATTTCCGATAGCACGCTGGCGGCAAGGCAGGAAAGGACCTCCAATGCGTAAAGCACAAGTTCCAGCCACAAATCCAACTTGGAGACCCAATAAGTGTAGGGCGCAGAGGGATCGGAGAGGACAGGGCTGTGGTTGGCCAGGTACTCCCGCAACATGCGCCTATACTAGTCCCTCCTGGTGACACTAGGCTCCTCAGTGGCAGTAATTTGGCGAGGGGGTGCCATTAACGTGCCCCAGACCTTGGAGAGTGTGCCCCTGGTGGGTGTGGACCGGATGGCAGTTGTTAGCCTCTTGGAGGAACTCTCCTCTCTGCTGCCAACGAGAGTTGATGGAAACATTTCCATCATATTCTGCACCAGTTGCTTGTGGCAATCATTAATGCAATTGGCCCTGACCTCTACCGGAATAAAAGTCGAGATGTTATTTTTATACCGGGGGTTGAGGATTGCAAAAATCCAATATTGGTTGCTCTCCAGGATTTTGACAATGCGTTTGTTACTTGAAAAGCGTCTCAACATGAATTCAACCATGTGTGCCAGAGTGTTACTTGGCATGACTTCGCTGCCTCCCCTGGAATGGTCACTCTCATTTCCTCCTCTTACTCCTCCTCCCTTTCGCCCCATCCGCGCTGTAGCAATGGGACGCACTGAACTTGACCGCTAGCCTCCTGTATGACAATGAGATCATTTGCCACTTCGTCATCCTCCTCCTCCTCTTCCTCCCTCATTATACGCTGTGAAACGGACAGGAGTGTGCACTGACTATCCTGCTGGGATGGTTCTGCTCCTATGCCCGACTCCTCAGCATACAATGCATTATCCTTGAAGGCGATGAGGGATTCTCGCATCACACACAGGAGCGGTATTGTTACACTCACTAGTGCGTCGTCACAGCTGACCCTCTTGGTGGACTCCTTAAAGACATGTAAGATCTCGCATAAGTCTTCCATCTATGGCCACTCATGGTGCAGAAACTGCGGGAGCTGACTTTGAGGAGCCCTTGGGTTTTGGAGATGGTACTCCATCAAGGGTCTCTGCTGCTCACGCACTCTGCTCATCACGTGGTACGTCGAGTTTCAGCGTGTGGGGACGTCACACAACAGTCGGTGTTCGGGCAGATGTAGGCGTTGCTGGAGTGTTTTGAGGCTAGCAGCGGCTACTGTAGACTTGCAAAAGTGGGCACACAAGCACCACACTTTCACCAGTAGCTCGTGTAAATTGGGGTACGTTTTTAAAAACCGTAGCACCACTAAATTGAAAACGTGGGCCAGGCATGGAACGTGTTGGAGGTTGGAAAGCTCCAGAGCCGCTACCAGGTTCCGGCCGTTATCATACATGACCATGTCTGGGCCAAAGTGCAGTGGCGAAATCCATATTGACGTCTCATCGAGGAGGGCATCCCTCACCTCGGAGGCAGTGTGCTGTCTGTCCCCCAAGCTGATGAGCTTCAGCACGGCCTGCTGACATCTCCCCATGCCAGTGCTGCAGCGTTTCCAACAGGTAGCTGGGGTTGATGTGACGGTGGAGGAGGAGGGTGGTGGTTCAGTGCCCCTGCCAGGAATGTTAGGCGGTGAGACGAGGTAGACCGCCCCAGTTTGTGACCCGGTCCCAGCCTCAACTACATTCACCCAGTGTGCCGTCAGTGAAATGTAATGTCTCTGTCCGCATGCACTTGTCCACGCGTTGGTGGTCAAGTGGACCTTTGTGCAAAGCGCAGAACTTAGGGCCCGCCTGATGTTGCATGACACATGCTGGTGCAAGGCAGGGACAGCACACCGGGAAAAGTTGTGACGGCTAGGGACGGCATAGCGAGGTGCTGCACTTGCCATCAGGTCACAGAAGGCCTGAGTTTCCACAAGCGGGAACAGCAACATCTCCTGGGCCAGGAATTTGGAGATGTGCGCATTTAAGGCTTGTGCATGTGGATGGGTAGCGCTGTACTTTTGGCTGCGCTCAAACGTCTGGGAGATGGTGGGTTGCTGGGAAGAGGTGCATGATGGTGCAGGAGAAGTAGCTGGGGCAGGAAAAGGGGAGGATGAGGGAGAAGTCCCCAAAGTGACAGAGGCAGATGTGGAGGTCTCCTGGCTTATGGCCTGGACTGCAGAGCCAGCACTGGCAACAGTGGGAGAGGCAGTAGCGGCAACGCCAGACGACGATTGTCCTGCATTTGCTTTCTCCCACTGAGCCCAGTGCTTGCATTCCAAATGACGACGCATGGCAGTGGTCGTAAGATTGCTATTTTCAGAGCTGCTACTCAGTTTCGAATTGCAAAGTGTGCAAACCGCACTATATTTGTCCTCTGCGCATAAATTGAAAAATCTCCACACCACCGAAGACCGTGGCCTCGATGGGGGAGTTTTTGTAGGCTGGCTAGAATAGGGAACATCTTGGGCCTTGCTGGCTGTGGCCTGGCTTCGGTGAAGCAGCTGTCCTCTGCCTCTGGACATGCCTCTGCCTTTAGCCACTCTCTTTGGTGCTGCACTTCCCTCTACATCTACGCTGCTTTCCTCTCTTGACATCCCCCTGTCCAGGTCGGGTCAGTGTCCTCATCCTCCACCACCTCCTCTTCCAATTCCTCACTCGGCTCCTCCTCCTGCACACCACACATGGCAACAGGTTGCCCTGATGGCAGCTGTGTCTCGTCATCATCACTGATGACGGGTTGCGGGGCCACAACCACAAAATCGCCAGGTGATGGCGGATGCTCCAGTGTTTGGGCATCAGGACACACAAAGTCACCTGTTAGCTTCTGGAATTCGTGAAGTGGTGGGACAGAGTGAGGGACAGTAAAAGGACCTGAAAACAGCTCCTGGGAAGTGGGAAAGGTGGGATTACTCTGTTGGGAAGATTGGGCATGTTGGGAGGAAGGAGGACCAGACTGTTGGGTAGGAGGAGGACTTGAGGTAGTGGCTGACTGGCTGGTGGATAAGGTGCTGGAAGCATTATCCGCTAGACATTGTAACACCTGTTCCTGGTGCTCAGGCCTGGTTAGTGTGGTACACTGCACCCTACTTAATGTGGCCATCAAGCCGGGGATTGTGGAGAAGCGCAATGCTTGCTGCCCCTGAGGAGTAGGCACGGGATGCGCTGTAGCTTTACCACAACCTTGCTCCCCAGATGCATTTCCACGCCCCCGTCCTCGTCCCTTTGCACTAGCCTTACGCATTTTGAGATGTATATTAATGCTAATTTTATGGTGTATACACCGAGGAAAGCTGGATCAAGCATATATGGCCTGACAGATTTGCTGTATACCACTTAGGTTTTTTGGGGGGTATACACCGAGGAAAGCTGGATTGAGCATATATGGAATCCTATATACCCTATGTGATTATACAGGTTTCTGCTTACCCCTATGGGACAGGTATATACTGTATACCAGTGGTTGGGAAAAAAGGGCTTTTGGGATATTTTGGCAGGTTGAATCAATATACTTGAGGTGTATATCTCCTCTTCCTGCAGTATAGCTCTGAAAAGAGCTGTTGTTGTTTAGTTTTCCTGCCTAACAGAAGCTACAATTCTATCTGACCCTCAGCAGATGTCTCTCCCTATCTCTTCAAACCGCAACTGAGAAGAATATGGCTCCACTATTCTTATGAATCCGAGGTCACCTGATTTAGCCAGCCAATGACTTTTTCCTATTTTTTTTTTTTTATGTCTACGTTTTCCTGCTTCCTGTTCCACCTCCCCTGCACAGTTACTGATGCAAAAAGCGCCAGGGAAGGTGGGAGGGCATACAAATTTTTAGTGCATTTAGCGCGTGGTATTCTATTGGAATTGAATATCACGAATACCTTACTGTTCAATTGAACGGTATTCATTCATCTCTATTAATTAACATATCCCAATCCAAAATGCATTAGAAGTAGGCGTTCCAAACATGCTATCTATTAATTTAGGTAAACTTCTAGCTAATTTAAGAACCGTGATAAGACACACATTAATCATTACCAGATTAAACTAGCCAAATATTGGAAAAGCACAACTATTTCTTCATTGGTGTAAAATTCTTAATAATATTAATGAGAACTGTCTTTGCCTCACGTCAAGACAAAGTGGCTGTATTTAAAGGCAAGCGGGAAATATGGTTGAAATCTTCATATATAACCTGATCAGAAACAACAGAAATAGATCATTATAACAATAACTCGATGACATCAACCAAGTTCATGTTGTCTGTTCTATTTTGATTTAGGACAATTTACTTAATACATGGGTATTGGGTTGTTTATGTGTATGAGTGATATAAGCTTAAAGGGGCTATCTGATTTCTAATATTGATGACCTATCTAGGTACGGTGAGTGGGCAGCGTGGCTTGCAATATGTAAACAATATCGAGAGCCGCACTGTCTGGGTACCGGTCATCAGTGTTAATGTATGTGTTATCATAATTCTTAAGGAAACCAGATAACTCCTTTAACATTGTAATAACTCATTACTGCTTGCAATATAATATTTAGAATGATAAGGAATAGAGATGAGCGAACAGTGTTCTATCGAACACATGTTCGATCGGATATCAGGGTGTTCGCCATGTTCGAATCGAATCGAACACCACGTGGTAAAGTGCGCCAAAATTCGATTCCCCTCCCACCTTCCCTGGCGCCTTTTTTGCACCAATAACAGCGCAGGGGAGGTGGGACAGGAACTACGACACCGGGGGCATTGAAAAAAATTGGAAAAAGTCATTGGCTGCCGAAATCAGGTGACCTCCATTTTAGACGAATAGTGGATTTCAAATCCGGGTCATATGAGAATGTGAACTTTGTGACTATGAGACAGGGATAGCTGTACAGGCAGGGATAGCTAGGGATAACCTTTATTTAGGGGGGAATGTTATTAAAAATAACTTTTTGGGGCTCTATCGGGTGTGTAATTGTGATTTTTGTGAGATAAACTTTTTCCCATAGGGATGCATTGGCCAGCGCTGATTGGCCGAATTCCGTACTCTGGCCAATCAGTGCTGGCCAATGCATTCTATTAGGTTGATGAAGCAGAGTGTGCACAAGGGTTCAAGCGCAACCTCGGCTCTGATGTAGCAGAGCCGAGGCTGCACAAGGGTTCAAGCGCACCCTCGGCTCTGATGTAGGAGAGCCGAGGGTGCACTTGAACCCTTGTGCACCCTCAGCTCTGCTACATCAGAGCCGAGGGTGCGCTTGAACCCTTGTGCACACTCTGCTTCATCAAGCTAATAGAATGCATTGGCCAGCGCTGATTGGCCAATGTATTCTATTAGCCTGATGAAGTAGAGCTGAATGTGTGTGCTAAGCACACACATTCAGCTCTACTTCATCGGGCTAATAGAATGCATTGGCCAGCGCTGATTGGCCAGAGTACGGAACTCGACCAATCAGCGCTGGCTCTGCTGGAGGAGGCGGAGTCTAAGATCGCTCCACACCAGTCTCCATTCAGGTCCGACCTTAGACTCCGCCTCCTCCGGCAGAGCCAGCGCTGATTGGCCGAAGGCTGGCCAATGCATTCCTATGCGAATGCAGAGACTTAGCAGTGCTGAGTCAGTTTTGTTCAACTACACATCTGATGCACACTCGGCACTGCTACATCAGATGTAGCAATCTGATGTAGCAGAGCCGAGGGTGCACTAGAACCCCTGTGCAAACTCAGTTCACGCTAATAGAATGCATTGGCCAGCGCTGATTGGCCAATGCATTCTATTAGCCCGATGAAGTAGAGCTGAATGTGTGTGCTAAGCACACACATTCAGCACTGCTTCATCACGCCAATACAATGCATTAGCCAGTGCTGATTGGCCAGAGTACGGAATTCGGCCAATCAGCGCTGGCTCTGCTGGAGGAGGCGGAGTCTAAGGTCGGACCTGAATGGAGACTGGTGTGGAGCGATCTTAGACTCCGCCTCCTCCAGCAGAGCCAGCGCTGATTGGTCGAGTTCCGTACTCTGGCCAATCAGCGCTGGCCAATGCGTTCTATTAGCCCGATGAAGTAGAGCTGAATGTGTGTGCTTAGCACACACATTCAGCTCTACTTCATCAGGCTAATAGAATACATTGGCCAATCAGCGCTGGCCAATGCATTCTATTAGCTTGATGAAGCAGAGTGTGCACAAGGGTTCAAGCGCACCCTCGGCTCTGATGTAGCAGAGCTGAGGGTGCACAAGGGTTCAAGTGCACCCTCGGCTCTCCTACATCAGAGCCGAGGGTGCGCTTGAACCCTTGTGCAGCCTCAGCTCTGCTACATCAGAGCCGAGGGTGCGCTTGAACCCTTGTGCACACTCTGCTTCATCAAGCTAATAGAATGCATTGGCCAGCACTGATTGGCCAGAGTACGGAATTTGGCCAATCAGCGCTGGCCAATGCATTCTATTAGCCCGATGAAGTAGAGCTGAATGTGTGTGCTAAGCACACACATTCAGCACTGCTTCATCACGCCAATACAATGCATTAGCCAGTGCTGATTGGCCAGAGTACGGAATTCGGCCAATCAGCGCTGGCTCTGCTGGAGGAGGCGGAGTCTAAGATCGCTCCACACCAGTCTCCATTCAGGTCCGACCTTAGACTCCGCCTCCTCCAGCAGAGCCAGCGCTGATTGGCCGAATTCCGTACTCTGGCCAATCAGCACTGGCTAATGCATTGTATTGGCGTGATGAAGCAGTGCTGAATGTGTGTCCTTAGCACACACATTCAGCTCTACTTCATCGGGCTAATAGAATGCATTGGCCAGCGCTGATTGGCCGAATTCTGTACTCTGGCCAATCAGCACTGGCTAATGCATTGTATTGGCGTGATGAAGCAGTGCTGAATGTGTGTGCTTAGCACACACATTCAGCTCTACTTCATCGGGCTAATAGAATGCATTGGCCAGCGCTGATTGGCCGAATTCCGTACTCTGGCCAATCAGCACTGGCTAATGCATTGTATTGGCGTGATGAAGCAGTGCTGAATGAGTGTGCTTAGCACACACATTCAGCTCTACTTCATCGGGCTAATAGAATGCATTGGCCAATCAGCGCTGGCCAATGCATTCTATTAGCGTGAACTGAGTTTGCACAGGGGTTCTAGTGCACCCTCGGCTCTGCTACATCAGATTGCTACATCTGATGTAGCAGTGCCGAGTGTGCATCAGATGTGTAGTTGAGCAAAACTGACTCAGCACTGCTAAGTCTCTGCATTCACATAGGAATGCATTGGCCAGCCTTCGGCCAATCAGCGCTGGCTCTGCCGGAGGAGGCGGAGTCTAAGGTCGGACCTGAATGGAGACTGGTGTGGAGCTATCTTAGACTCCGCCTCCTCCAGCAGAGCCAGCGCTGATTGGCCGAATTCCGTACTCTGGCCAATCAGCACTGGCTAATGCATTGTATTGGCGTGATGAAGCAGTGCTGAATGTGTGTGCTTAGCACACACATTCAGCTCTACTTCATCGGGCTAATAGAATGCATTGGCCAGCGCTGATTGGCCAGAGTACGGAATTCGGCCAATCAGCGCTGGCTCTGCTGGAGGAGGCGGAGTCTAAGATCGCTCCACACCAGTCTCCATTCAGGTCCGACCTTAGACTCCGCCTCCTCCAGCAGAGCCAGCGCTGATTGGCCGAATTCCGTACTCTGGCCAATCAGCACTGGCTAATGCATTGTATTGGCGTGATGAAGCAGTGCTGAATGTGTGTGCTTAGCACACACATTCAGCTCTACTTCATCGGGCTAATAGAATGCATTGGCCAGCGCTGATTGGCCGAATTCCGTACTCTGGCCAATCAGCACTGGCTAATGCATTGTATTGGCGTGATGAAGCAGTGCTGAATGAGTGTGCTTAGCACACACATTCAGCTCTACTTCATCGGGCTAATAGAATGCATTGGCCAATCAGCGCTGGCCAATGCATTCTATTAGCGTGAACTGAGTTTGCACAGGGGTTCTAGTGCACCCTCGGCTCTGCTACATCAGATTGCTACATCTGATGTAGCAGTGCCGAGTGTGCATCAGATGTGTAGTTGAGCAAAACTGACTCAGCACTGCTAAGTCTCTGCATTCACATAGGAATGCATTGGCCAGCCTTCGGCCAATCAGCGCTGGCTCTGCCGGAGGAGGCGGAGTCTAAGGTCGGACCTGAATGGAGACTGGTGTGGAGCTATCTTAGACTCCGCCTCCTCCAGCAGAGCCAGCGCTGATTGGCCGAATTCCGTACTCTGGCCAATCAGCACTGGCTAATGCATTGTATTGGCGTGATGAAGCAGTGCTGAATGTGTGTGCTTAGCACACACATTCAGCTCTACTTCATCGGGCTAATAGAATGCATTGGCCAGCGCTGATTGGCCAGAGTACGGAATTCGGCCAATCAGCGCTGGCTCTGCTGGAGGAGGCGGAGTCTAAGATCGCTCCACACCAGTCTCCATTCAGGTCCGACCTTAGACTCCGCCTCCTCCAGCAGAGCCAGCGCTGATTGGCCGAATTCCGTACTCTGGCCAATCAGCACTGGCTAATGCATTGTATTGGCGTGATGAAGCAGTGCTGAATGTGTGTGCTTAGCACACACATTCAGCTCTACTTCATCGGGCTAATAGAATGCATTGGCCAGCGCTGATTGGCCGAATTCCGTACTCTGGCCAATCAGCACTGGCTAATGCATTGTATTGGCGTGATGAAGCAGTGCTGAATGAGTGTGCTTAGCACACACATTCAGCTCTACTTCATCGGGCTAATAGAATGCATTGGCCAATCAGCGCTGGCCAATGCATTCTATTAGCGTGAACTGAGTTTGCACAGGGGTTCTAGTGCACCCTCGGCTCTGCTACATCAGATTGCTACATCTGATGTAGCAGTGCCGAGTGTGCATCAGATGTGTAGTTGAGCAAAACTGACTCAGCACTGCTAAGTCTGCATTCGCATAGGAATGCATTGGCCAGCCTTCGGCCAATCAGCGCTGGCTCTGCCGGAGGAGGCGGAGTCTAAGGTCGGACCTGAATGGAGACTGGTGTGGAGCTATCTTAGACTCCGCCTCCTCCAGCAGAGCCAGCGCTGATTGGTCGAGTTCCGTACTCTGGCCAATCAGCACTGGCCAATGCATTTCTATGGGGAAAAGTTAGCTTGCGAAAATCGCAAACTGACAGGGATTTCCATGAAATAAAGTGACTTTTATGCCCCCAGACATGCTTCCCCTGCTGTCCCAGTGTCATTCCAGGGTGTTGGTATCATTTCCTGGGGTGTCATAGTGGACTTGGTGACCCTCCAGACACGAATTTGGGTTTCCCCCTTAACGAGTTTATGTTCCCCATAGACTATAATGGGGTTCGAAACCCATTCGAACACTCGAACAGTGAGCGGCTGTTCGAATCGAATTTCGAACCTCGAACATTTTAGTGTTCGCTCATCTCTAATAAGGAATTGTAATATTCTTCCTGTGTCAAAATTCAATGTTTTTTTTTTGTTTTAAAAAAAGTTGAAAAAGATTATACCATTTTGTACCAGAATGCAGACAAGTGCTGCAATTTCTTAATGTATCCTTTTTGTGAAGAAATCTATTACCTACTTCCATTATTTACATTTCAGCAATGGGAAAGATTCGTATAGTGGAAGCACTTACAGAAATTCCAGAAAAATGGCTGCCCTTGTGATTATTTCTTTATCTGACATATTTTCAGATCAGAGAATCTCCAAAAACATTTACATACATACATATACACTTCTATATTGTACGGGCAGAAAGTTTAGTGCTCCTTTAAGACCAAGATATACTATAGTTACATTAGTCACAATGTCCCAGGGCTTTTCACCTCTATTTCTTCATAGATGGTTACTAGGCCATATGCCATCATGCCCTTTCATTTCCTTTCTTTCGTGTTATCTGTTTGGAGGTTGAAAGGCAGAACTCAGTTTTATTGTGTCTACGTTCTGCAGCAAAACAAGAATAGACAAAAGAAGGTATGACCCATCTGTGAGGTCTGCCTGTCAGGATGCTGGCTAACCCAACTGTCGTCATTAAAGAATACAGTCAGCTGTAAATAAAAGTTAACAAGAACACAATATTATATTCTATTATAAATCTATCTATCTATCTATCTATCTATCTATCTATCTATCTCATATTATTATTTGCACAGAAGCCCTATTCTTATAGGTACTCTATGCAGCTAGGTACTATTTATGCATATTAAAGTGTTAGAAATAACAGTCATAAACAAATGAATAGTATGTGTTAATACAAGAAAGTTTGTAATGTATTTTAATAAAAAAAAATATTTCTTCTCCAAATAGAAAAAAAAAATCGTCATTAATTTTCATGCTGAGTTACTTTCTCAATATTAGTCTATGAAGAGGGAAAAGATAGGTTGAGACTAACAAATAGATTCTCAAATAATTGATGCTGCTACATTCAGCTACTCTGAACTCTCTTAACACTGCTAGGCTTGTAGATAAGAGGCTATCAGTACACAGAATGTGGCAAGAAATCAATTAACTAGTGGCAGCAGCCTCCTACTCAACCCTTCCCTTCTCCATATGTGTAATACTCTAATATGGAGATTAATCTAATGTAAACAAGTAGTCAGATTGATGATAATGAGAAGGAAAGCATATTCATTTATGAAAAGTTGTTTTTAACTAGCAGAAAGCTTCAAAGAAAGTCTGTCAGCACGAAAATCAGTATCAAACTAATGATGGTACCTTGTAGAGCTGCTTATGCACTTTCCAATGATGCCTTTCTAATTCTGCCAAGCAGCAAGCATTGTCAGATTGACATCGGATCCCGGAGAGGTAAGTAACATTGTTTATTATGTTCTCTCACCTCCCCATAGGCTCCGATTATTATATTCGGACGTCTGAACCAGCACAAGGAGAACAGCAGCTCTCCTGTGCTGGTTCAAACAAAAAAAAGTAAAAATTTTTTTAAAAAAGTCACGCGATTGACCCATACTTCCTTTGCGATCGACCGGTAGATCACGATCGACTTATTGGGCACCACTGTTCTAGTCTGTCGGTGGATGAGAACAACAGATAGGCAGACTGCAAAAGCAGTTAAACATGCAGTTCGACTGACCACCTTGACTATAATGGGGTGTGTATGGTTTCCATTATTTTAAAACTGAAACCAGTGTAGAAAAAACTCCTCAGTGCAGGACTTTTTCCTCTGCTGATTTTCAGGTGGGCGCCGTGATGGAGTCTCCAAAAGAGACTCTGACGCAGATGTGAACATAACCTGAACAGTTCTGTTTTGTATCTGTATCTTGGCATATAGGTATAACTTATCAACACCATGACCCCATCCTATATGAAATATAATAAATATTTTTCAGGAGTGCAGATGGTGATGGAGGCACAGGTTTACAAAAAGTATAAAATAACTCGAAATACATCTCCCAGGCAGTCTGAACCATTGTATCAGGGACCCTCCAATACCTTCCTACCGTCGTCTTCTTCATTGCTCTTTAGAACCTTATTGAAACAGACCTCTTGGTTGTGTGTTGTACAGAACAGGAACTTTGCAGCTCACACTACATTTTGTGCATTGTTTTCCTTTCTTTGGCCATACTGGAAAGCTGTGTAATTAATCTAGTAATCTTTTGGTACAGTAGTTCTTTCTGAGATTTCCCCTGAGCCTCCCACCCTTCAGATTCAGAAGATGACCTCTTGGTCTAGCACTTCTTCTCCTTTGAAATATGCTTCCATCCTATCTATTCTTTTTTCCTGCAGGGGAAGCAATTGCTATTAGCAGCCACACAGCAATAAAACAAAATTACCAGGTTTCCTGTTGTAAAGCTAAGAATTTATCACCGATTCACAATAAAGGGACAATACATTTGAAATCCTTTTCAAAAGCAGAGATTTTACTCTCATACAGTTGGACAGTCCTAAAGCTATGACAGACAGGTAGCATTTATAATACATAACAAATGAAGATAAAGATACAGTATACCTCCCAACTCTCAAAGAACATGAACAAAAGATAAGTGTTGCAGCAAGCTTACTTATGTTAAGTCATACCCTAACTCCAACCAGTTACGCACACAGCGTAATGCCCACCTTGTGCCTCCACATAGTATAATCTCCCCTTGGTTCTACCTACGTTTTGTAACGACCCCTTATTTCCCTCACACAATAAGAAACCCTCTTAGTGTCTTCAAACAGTATAAGGTCCAGTTAGTGCCCCCACATGTATAATCCTGCCTTAGAGCTCCCCAAACAATATAGTTCACAAGTATAATCCCTTTTCTTCCCCCCACATGGTATAATGAACACTTAGTGATCCCACTGTAGCAACTCCCCCAAGGTATAATGCCCTATTAGTGCACCCAGACTGTAAAATGCCCTCTAAGTGGCCCCATATAGTAGGAAATGGTAAATATAGTATAAATCCCCATTGGTGCCCTACACAGTACAATGCCTCCTAAGTGACTACCACACAGTAGTGGCACCAAAAATAAAACATAGTGATACTCACTTAGCACTGGCAGGCTTGATGACAGTGTCCAATATCTGGAACTGATCCTCCATATCTGCGAGATTTAGGGTTTGGATACTTTTCATTACTGTACACTGATATACAGTAGGTTTAATAGGTGAACTAAAGGTGGGAATTGCCCTAAAGTAATAAAGGCAGAATAACTTACTTATTAGATGTCCCAAATGTAAAGCACCATGGGATTAATGGTGCTATATAAATAAACAATAATAATAATAATAATAATGTTCCCTGTCAGTCTTTGTTTAATCTGCTGTAAGACTGATGTCATACTGACACATATTACAGCTGCAGTCAATAACTGACCTGTTTTATGTCATTTCCTCCCTTGCCTTGTTTTTGGTTGATCCCCAACACTCCCTTTAAGACTTTGATATAATTGTCTCATAATTCCTGAAAATCCTTAAAGGGATTTAAAAAAAAATGTCTCATTAAGGACATTTTTGCCCTATAAGGATAACAATCGAGCAATGTAGTGTCAAAATCGATATCCAAAAGAGTAGTCAATAGGGAAAACCCGAGGTCAAGAATCAGAATACAAGAATAAACAGCAAGAGAAAAGCCAGCACGCACAAGGCTATAGCAAGCATCAATGTGAATGTGAGCCAAGAATAAATATGGAGGATGAACCCGCCCTGGACTTGGAAGGAAGGCAGGTTGTCAATCACAGGGCAAGACTACATTTAACTATTAGAGGAGCAGAGGGAAATGAAGGTGAAGGAGATGCGTGTGGTGGGAAATCAATTAACAAGGTGAAGGAATAGGACAGTGTTCAGACAATGCAAAACAAAGCCAAAAGAAGAAGTCACAGCTGAACACGTCTCCTGCGCTGCAGCATGCGACCGGATGATGATGCCAAAGCCCAGACGGGCAAAGATGTTACAGTCATTAGTGGGACAACTCCTTTAAGGCTCTGTTTAAGCTAAAGTCAAGGCTTCTGTTAGATGTTGGGTTTTAATATGAAGCTTAATAGACATCATGTGCTACTGTTCAGGCTTTATATTGAAATGTTCATATGGAGATACAAGAAAAATTTCTCTATAACATATAAAACCATGCCATTTTCTATTTGATCAGTGTGAAATTCAAAAGACTGTAATTCCATAAAAAATTGGAGTCATATACAGTTAGGCAGAGACATATACACTGTAGAGCAAAAGGGTAACAATATTTTGAACTGTAACTTTCATGCTCTATATCTCACCATCCACTACAGCTTCAATTGTGAGACTACCATCATTTCATAGACAATCATCTTGTCTAACTCATATATAAACTTGACTTGAAGATACTTAGCATATGATTAGTTCTGCAGATTCTTGTCATGTAACTGCATTGTTACTGTTTTGCTCCTGGTGGTGGAAGAATCTTTATCTTCTTGGATAGTACAAATTACAACCTGTTCTCACATCTCTAGTAGCTCAGTGAGTTATTAGGTTGATTCTCAAGTGAAAGGTCACTGGTAACCTAATTAAGAATCAGCCACGAGGAAGATTTCCCAAAAAAGAGAAACAGCATCATCCAGCTCATCAATAGCGATCTTGGGGAAGTAAATTTCCAAAATGCATCCTGCGAGTGCCTTGACTGTTGGAAGAATACAAAATGAAGTATGTCCATTCATTCAAAAACAAGATGTGGACATCAAGGAAAAATATTGGAGTCAACAAGTTGGCTCATCAAAAGGTCTATGAGTTCTGGTACGACAAACACGGCTGTGGAAGTGGCTTGTATGCTTCATAATAGTGAGATCACAGAAACCCATGCAAAGCACCGTGTGACCTCAATTACACAAGTTTGGAATGGTGGCCCGAAAAAAGCAGACAAAGCCTCCACTGCAATATTGTCATAAGAAGCGTTGGCTTACCGGTAAGTTTGCAAAAAAGGGACAGTAGAAGATTGGAAATGGGTGATTTGGAGCGATGAGATGAAATTCAATAGACTAGGCTCTGATGGGTCTGGAAGAAACAAGGGAAAAGGGGGTTAACAAATTGAGAAATTGAAGGAGCTGTCAAGTGTGGTCGAAGAAGCCTGATGACATGGGGTTGTTTCATAGCCAAAGGCATTGGATTCATGACCAGGATCAATGGTGGTCTCAATGCTGAGCTATATATGAGTATCCTACAAGATGAGTCACTTTGTACACTTGACTACAATGAGTATGAAAAGGATGACACAGTGTTCTAGCAGGACAATGACCGGAATCGTACATTGAGATTATTGAAGCAATGCTCCAGTAACAATGAAAGGGGTTTTCCAGGATAAAATTTTATTTATTAACTAGGCCATGGGAGGTGAAAAAATAAATAAAAGATAACCATACTCACCAGTCCCTTTTGCTAGTCAGTGTACTACTACAGTGTGCTAAACAGTACAGCTCTTAGGTTCTATGAAGCCATAATACAGATATGTGCATGAACCCTTACACACAGATTAAACACGTTTCAAAAATATTATATATGATAATTTATTACAAATCCATATAGTCCCTATGTAAAAGAAAATAGCCTAAGGGAATATGGCATTTTGTCAGGCATTATTCAGGCTATACCTGTATACCTTTAGCTATTTTAGCTTTGTATTTAGCAGATAAATCCACCACTGTGATTTAGAGCCTACAAGAGAAGGAATAGTGACATAGTGTTACCTATATAAAGGCCAGGAACAGTCAAGACTTATTGTATGCAATTGTAAGTAGAAACAAAAGCAATGACCTAACAAACATTTGCAGCATTTTCACAGCACTCCATTTGGCTGTTATAAATTACCGTATTTTTCGGACTATAAGACGCACCTAGGTTTTAGAGGAGGAAAATAGGGAAAAAAATTTTGAAGCAAAAAATGGTAAAATATTTAATATATGGGAGTTGTAGTTTTGCAACAGCTGCAAGGCCACATTGACAGGTGACCCTGCAGCTGTACGGGGACGCATAGAGTGGTTTTTTTGCGGGGCCAGAAGTACTTTTTAGTTATACCATTTTGGGGAATATCTATTGCTTAGATCACCTTGTATTGAAAAAAAAACCCGGTGGTTTATGACATATGATTTTCTACTTTTATATATATATTCTAGGGACAGGAAGTGATTTAGAACTTTTATTTATTTCATATTTTTATTATATATTTTTAAACCTTTTTTTTTTTTTTTTTTTTTTACTATTTTATTTCCCCCCCGGGGGCTTGAGCCTGCGGTCACTTGATTGCAAGTCCCATAGACGGCAATACAACTGTATTGCCGTTTATGGGACATTCTGTCTATTAGTATTACGGCTGGTCATAGACCCAGCCGCAATACTAATATATAGCAGTGACAGGCCTGGGAGCCTCATTAGGCTCCCGGCTGTTACCCGAACAGGTCGGCTCCTGCGATATCGCCGCGCAGGAGCCGGCCTGCAACTTTACAGGTACGAGTGTCCTATAAGTTGGCGCCATGCTTCTCTTACAGGCGAATCTTCCGCATGTTCTTGGGAATCTTCATATGTCGGTGTAATGACTGTGCTCTCTGTTTGCTGAGACTGACAGTGAGTTTACAAACTGCAAATCCTGCCAATTAATGTCGCAACGTATCGGGAGGGTAAACAGTGCCCGGGAGCCTCTCAACCCGGACCCGGGGGAGAAGGGGCCACCGATACTGACCCGGCATCCGCTGTACTAGAGAGGCGGATGCCGGTGAGGGATAGACGCCGGCACAGGTGCCGGGGCCTGAGACATCGCTGCGCTCCTCTGCCCTGCATGAAGCCAGCGGCGGGGGGACGGAGGAGCGGAATAGCATCACTCCTCCCGCCGCTGGCTTCATGCAGGGCAGAGGAGCGCAGCGATGTCTCAGGCCCCGGCGTCTATCCCTCGCCGGCTTCCGCCTCTCTATTACAGCGGATGCCAGGCGGCCACATTCAGACTATAAGACGCACCCTTCTTTTCCCCCCAAATTTTGGGGAAAAAAAGTGCGTCTTATAGTCCGAAAAATACGGTATTCCGAGTGTTCATTGCTTTGAAGCGTAATAACCTGAAGACAATCCCGTCAGCGAGGTCAGAGTCACATTGTTTGGGAGGGCTATTGTTGGTACCATAACTTTAGATTTGAAACAATCCCATTATTTTCTCATTCTGTTAGATACAGAAACAAGCTGACCGTTAAACATATAAAGTGAATGGCGTCTGAAGACATAAAAGTGAAATCAAAGGAAAGAATACATAAAACATACTGTACATTAAGAACTTCAAATACTTCTGTTTAGTAAGTAACTTGAGAGATAGAGCAGATGCCATAGGGTTTTTCTATTTTAGACAACCCATTTTCATATACCCTCCTACTGTATGGTAAAGTCTATGGTCAACTTCACAGACATTATTCTTTACTAAACTGCATGTGTTGTCTACTGAAATGCATACTTGCAATTGACTTCAATAAAGTCAGCATTCGTGTACCACAACACGTGAAGATTTTGTCTGACAGCTCAATCTCCAGGCCTTCCTGTTTTTGCTTCAATGATCATCTAAGCTCATCTAAGCTCAAATCATGATCAAATGGATACACAATTTTTGTTAAATACATTTTTTATTAAAAAATCAATTACAAAAATAATTTACAGCAAAAAGTACACGTATTTCAGTAAAAAATGCCCCTGAAGGTGTTTATAACTTTTATGGTATTAGAAGGGTTCCTTATGGAGTTTTACTGTCAGATCTAGTCTGTTGCCTTCTATTAAAATGTATGGACTAAATTGATTTCAATATGCAGTTAAGCTGGATAAACCTATAAAATTGATCATCTGCCATGCAAACATTACAACCATCAACATGCCAAGGAGATCAGGGAAGCTGTTAAAAAAAACCCCCAGAGTAGACTTGCACAAAATGGCAAATTTTGTGTTGTATATGGTGGATCTTGTTTCAGTTGGCAAAGGTGAAATAATCCAGTTTAACTGTTCACATCGTTGACAGACAATCATTTGTCATTGGCCATTGCAATCATTTGCCTATAATTCTGGTGGTCAGCTAAAGCCACTATAAAGCCGGGTTCACACAGCGGTTTTTGGTCAGGATTTTGACGCTGAATCCGTGTCAAAATCTGGTTAAAAAAACCGCTTCCCATAGAATTTGAGCGGTTTGTTCCCACTTGCGGAAAAAAGAAGTGACATGCCCTTTCTTGAGGTGGATTCCGTGGTGGAAAACACCACACAGTTTGTGGCACGACACCTCCCTCCTGACTAGGCCCATTCATTTGGGCCTAATCCGGAGCGGAATGCCGCGACTGGATGCCCAGTCCAAAAACCCCCATGTGAATCCAGCCGAAGACAGGATGATTTAGAGGGCAATTTTCGGGAGCATTTCCTTAGGTATAATTGGCACACTGCAATTAAATATAGTGAATGTGCTAGCTATGATGTACCAAGACTAGAGATGAGCGAATAGTATTCGAAACGGCCGTTTCGAATAGCACAGTCAAAAGTTGTTACAGGCCCTCATGTTTCTATCCAGTCACAGGGATCTGCACTTATGTATCAATGTCTCTATCTTATAAGAAATTCTTTATGTCAGATTTTATTTTTGTTTTATATTTCCTATCTCAGGGCTATGAAAGAGAATATAATAATAAGAAAGTTACACCAGGTCGGTACTCAGAATTATTAGAGGGGTTTCTAGGGTTTAAAACACAGAATACTGTTAGTGGTATATGCAAATAAAATTGACCTTTACTCTATATGCAAATGATATTGACCTTTTCATTCACAATTCTGAGACCATCATGACATCACCATAACATGATAACATCACAATGATGGTAAGTGCATAAAGAGACCTGACACTACAGGAGCTGCTCAGTGGATGGCGATAAATGAAGATGTCCATGCAGAGGAGAAGACTACACCAGGTATGTACGGTATGGAAGAGTTACCATATTTTAGCTGTCAGTATAGATGGATCTAACCTAGTAATAATTGAATAAGGATTAATGATGGGTTAACCCCAGAAGATTTGTTTTGTCCTGTGTTAAGCTGACCCAAACCCCCCCGGGTTTGGTTGAGTCCAAATTTGTTCCAATAGAACCGGAAGGGAAATCGCTATACTCTGGGGTCTCTTCAGATTCCCGGATAATAATAGCTGGAGGCCCAGGGGACCTGTCAAAAACATTTATATTCGCTTTTCATTACATCTTCTGGACCTTCTTGCTGTGTCTGGCATTCTGTGTCTTCCTCCTGGCGGCAGCTGGTGCTCTTCTTTGACGTCATACACCTGGAGTCACCACTGAGGCCCGATCACAGGCAGGTGACAAGGGCGCGCCTAATGTGACATATAGAAAAGAGATTGTCTTCTTGAGACAGACAATAGATTTTTTTTCTTACCTCTTCACTTATATCCATTCAAATTAAGATTATAGAAGGGCATTGTATATAACAGTAAGCAGAAACAAAAGTCCTAAGAAACATAAATGACTTTACTTACTACTGTCAAGGAGTGATGAGAGAGCCATTGAGTTGCAATGAACATGCAATACAGGCATAATACATCCTCATATGTTAGTTTTAGTCAGATTGTGGATATGTGGCCCGTACAGAATTTGGACAACAGAAGGTGGACTTATCAGAAATGAAAAAACAAGGACTTTTATTTTCCTCCAACATCAATAAAATAATGATCATAGTAGAAAATATACAGAAGGCTCAAATACTTCCTTATGATATGATAGAACAGATAGCTAAATAAACTCATCTAATTGATCTGGAATGGAAGTGAAGTGAAAGCACAGGATCAGTCATGTTGGACAAGAATGCTTACGCTGGCCTTATACTTAAGTAATATTTGGCCAACAGCTATCTACCCGATCCCTGCATACATATGCAAGCTGCTAAGCTGTGTGGTGCATGTGATCTGAATGGGAAAGTGGAGAAAGCCAGTGACAGACACTTCTGGTGGTGGCCTATTTTCCTTGAAAACAAAAGGAACAGGCATATTGAAATCCAACTGCCCAATCCTTGTCTTCCCTGACTTGGAATGATCACTTTCACATTTGATGGTAGGCCAGTGTTGATCATATCAGCAGTTTCAGCCAACAACCATTTAATGTATATGACTAGCTTTAGTTTCCAGAGTACTTGGAATCAACTAAGCGAATTTAATGGGTACCTGATTTTTCAACAAGAGTTAAAATTTGTGCAGGGTCTTGCTGGGCAATCTGTTCTTTAGCTGTGTAAGCCTTCATACATGGTGTACTTTCAGTTTTTCTACTGCTAATAGCCCTATTATAGCTGCAGCACATTTTACATTTATCTATCAGGCTGTGGGCATGTACAATACAGAGCTGTAGAGCGGAAAATAAAGCTACTGTTTACTGAATTATGATCAATAAAAACATTACAAAACTTATCTGAGAAATCCTTACAGGTTATCAAAATCATACATTGTAAGTGAGTTGATATATTTTACCATTTGCTCCTTACATGCAAAAATCCAATGAATTTTTTCTGCCTAAGGGTTACTATGTTCATATTATAAAGGAGGAAAACTGAAGATACAATAATCCAAAAATAGATTTAAATATCAATATGTGACTTTCAATACTGAGTACCTTTGTAAAGCATCTTATGAGGTATTGTGCTGACAGCACGAGGCTGCACACTCAGGATATTATATAACAATAATTGGTGGAGGTTTCATCTCTTTGACCACATGTGATACAGAAAAAGGAGTAACTGATGTACTTTTAGCATTTCTCCTCACATTGGCTACAACAAGGAAACTACCGTATTTTTCAGACTATAAGACGCACCTAGGTTTTAGAGGAGGAAAATAGGGAAAAAAAATTTTGAAGCAAAAAATGGTAAAATATTTAATATATGGGAGTTGTAGTTTTGCAACAGCTGCAAGGCCACATTGACTGGTGACCCTGCAGCTGTACGGGGATGCATAGAGTGTTTTTTTTGCGGGGCCAGCTGTACTTTTTAGTTATACCATTTTGGGGAATATCTATTGCTTAGATCACCTTGTATTGAAAAAAAACCCGGTGGTTTATGATATATATATTGTAAGAAAGTGACAGGAAAAGTCCTGGAAGGACGCTATATCTCCCCTAGAGTCCTCTCATATGTCTGGTGAGTGAGGGCTTCAAGAGCTGTAGTAAGGCATATGTCTGTATTAACCCCTTCTCATCCTACTGCAGGAAGGAGCTTTCAGGTACAGGTGGGAACAGTTAGGCCTAATCACAGGCCTATAAAGCCTCTCCAGACTTCTGTCCTGGGCAGTTCCTGGGGGAGAGTGGTGGAGCCAGGTCCTGTCCATCCCAGCTGAAAACTGGTGAGACCAGTGGGTGCTCCACAGCTTGTTTTCTTGTTGGTTTGTTTTGTCCGTGTGGTTGAAGCAAGCCACACGTATAGACAGAGTGCATCTGTGTAGTTAGTCGCCTAGCCGGGCAGGTATTTGTGTTTGTTTTTGCCTGAAGTAAAGGCCTGTTTATTTTGTTTGACTGCACCTTTAAACCTTTTTTGCAAAATAAACGCACAGGGCTAAAAACCCTGTTCAAACTGATTTTGGTGTCTGTCTCTGACTGTCTGGGTCCGCTGCTGCTACCGCTGAGCCTACCTCCCCCACAATATAAATATATATATATATATATATATATATATATATATATATATTTTTTTTTTTTTCTAGGAACAGGAGGTGATTTAGAACTTTTATTTATATTTTTAAAGCTTTTTTTTTTTTTTTTTTTTTTTTTACTATTTTATTCCCCCCCCGGGGGCTTGAACCTGCGGTCACTTGATTGCAAGTCCCATAGACGGCAATACAACTGTATTGCCGTCTATGGGACATTCTGTCTATTAGTATTACGGCTGGTCATAGAGACCAGCCGCAATACTAATACAGCAGTGACAGGCCTGGGAGCCTCATTAGGCTCCCGGCCCTCACCCGAACAGGTCGGCTCCTGAGATATCGCCGCGCAGGAGCCGGCCTGCAACTTCACAGGTACGGGGCTGGTGGGGACCGGCCCCGGGGTAGAAGGGGCCACCGATACTGACCCGGCATCCGCTGTACTAGAGAGGTGGATGCTGGGGAGGGATAGACGCTGGCACAGGTGCCGGGCCTGAGTCATCGCTGCGCTCCACTGTCCTGCATGAAGCCAGCGGCGGGGGGACGGAGGAGCGGAATAGCATCGCCCCTGCCGCTGCTGGCTTCATGCAGGGCAGAGGAGTGCAGCGATGTCTCAGGCCCCGGCGTCTATCCCTTGCCGGCATCCGTCTCTCTAGTACAGCGGATGCCAGGCGCCACATTCAGACTATAAGACGCACCCTTCTTTTCCCCCCAAATTTGGGGGAAAAAAGTGCGTCTTATAGTCCGAAAAATACGGTATAACTCAGCGGTGCATTGACACATTTTGGATTATGAGTCAAATCCAACAATCCAACAATCCATGCATATGTTTGGGGTTTCTGCTACTATATTCATATGCAATAAAAGGTTTCTAAGTGAAATCCCTGAAATCTTTGCCATCTTGTAGTTGTAGCTATGGGGCACGAATATTGCAGATGCATACATCTCATGTCACTCCAGTGCAGCAGATTTTAAGGGCTGGCAATCTGCATGCCAATCAGCCCCACTGTGTTAGGAATTTGCCCAGTGGCGTAAATACCGGGGTAGTAGTGGTAGCGGCTGCCTGTTTTGTTTTTTTAAACAGGCCGTTACCTTCTGGAGTAACCCGGGCACATAACAGGCCCTATTTACTTACCAATCCCAGATCCTGCTCACGGGAGAGTGGAGGAGGCTGTGAGCAGGAGCGGGAATCAGTAAGCGAGGCTGTGGGCCCGCGAACCTCAACAAACGCTTTTCAGATCCCAGAATATAATTATTGGAGTCCCAGGGGAGGTGAGGGAACATAAAAAACCACTATTACTTACCTCTCCTGCGCTCTGGCAGTCTTTGGGCCTATTTGGTGACGTCCCAGAGGTCACATGGGGCAGACCAGCGTCATTATGCATAGTGAGGCTGGCCTGGCTCACATGACATCTGAACCAACATTGAAGAGATTTGAAAGCAGTGGGGAGAGCTCTAGAGCCCAGGAGATGTAAGTAAACACCCCAGAGTATAATATTTGTTCATAGGTGGGCCACTATGGGGCATAATACTGTGTGCAGGCACCACTGTGGGGCATAATACTGTGTGCAGGCACCACTATGGGGCATAATAGTTTGATGACAGAGGCTGTGGTGGAACAGTATACTGTTTGGAGGGGTAATAATCCCATCCCTGCCTCCTCTAGGGGAGCTCTGGCTGTAATTACGGTCCCAAAATCGTGCAGCTGCTGAAAACTGCAAGGACATACTGGTACGTCTTTCCAAAACAAGAGAGGGACCGTCCGGAAATATATAGTCTATGGTTGGTCTGGAAGCGGTTAAGGGGAATTTATTATTTGCATCCTTTTGCACTTTTTTGTTTGCTCTTTTTATATTTCTATGTGCCTAATTTACTAAAAAGTGGCACAATAGAGAAATTTATGACACTTTCAATGACCTAAGTAAAAGAAAATCTGTCTTTGTTGCACAAGTAATCAGAGCTTTTGAAAAATGAAAACTGTGCAGTAATTGTTTGCTATGGACAACACAGACAGTTTTTCTTTTAGGCACATTGAGGAAAAACTGTTTTTGTTACAGATTTTGCAGAATTTTTTGAGCCATAGATGTAGATTGAGCAGTAAGGAAAAATATAAGGCCAAGGCTCCAGTTGGCATAAACCGTCCAAATCGCGGCAGAAAAAAATGCAGTGTTTTACAGTCTCTACAAAGTGGAATCCCATCCACACATTGTGAAAAAATATGCACAGCAGACAGTCAATTATACCTACAGAAACGGTATAATGTAAATGGAAAATCTGCAGTGCTGTGGCCCGCTACATGGGGCCTTAGCTATAGGGTAGCTGCATATGACCGAATTTCACCCATGAAATGTGATCTGCGTGTTAGCCAGATTTTCCAGCTTAAACTTCATGCTGGGAGCAGGACTCTTAGCAGTATAGATATCTATGATGATAGGAGTCCATACCTCCCAGCAACATACTGTCCTGTACCAATTACAATCCGGAACAGTATGCAGAGGAAGGGACTCCTAGTATCATAGATAACTATAGTGCTAGGAGTTCCTCTCCCAGCATAAAGTTTAAGCCAGTAAATCTGGCTAACACAGGACCGGGTGAAACTCAGTCGTGTGAAGTTACCCTTAGTGATCCCTTTGTATTTCCCATTCCTTTTGTAGCCACACCTGAGTTTGTCTCCAAAACTGCAACAGAAAAGCAACTTTTTTTGCAATGTAGAACCTTAGCCTTAGGCCGGGGCCTCACGGCATTATATAGTGACAGCAAAGTGGATGGGATTCATGTGAATCCCATGCCCACTTTGCGTTAAAATCTGCATCGTGAACATGCTGCGATTTCGAAAACCGGCATGGCTTTGGAAATCGCAGCATGTCAATTATATCTACGGAAATGCCGGCGGCTCTCCTGTAGATATAATGGTAACAGAACGTCTGCGGAGGAACTTTCTGTTCAAAGCGCTGCAGAAAGAAACGCGATGCATTCCCGCCGCGGTTTTTCCCACGCTTTAGCATTGCATATCGTCCTGTAGGGCCTTAGCCTTAGTCAATTTTATAAATCTGCCGCATGTGTAATATATCTTGCACAAATTAATATCAAAATGAAATTGAGTGATTTCGCTGCTGTCTGATATTTAGTCTTTTATTGCACGATATTGGAGTCCAGTTATGTCTTGGTGAACATATCAAATGTATTGTAAATGTTACTTAAGATAAGCAATGCTACTTTCTCTGTCAAAAAAGAAAGATAAATGCTATACACAAGGGAAGATAAACTTATACTGTCTAACTTTTACGCAGTGCAAAGTTAGATTAGACTTAGTCTGCACCAGATTTTCCAATGTGACTGATGCTGTTTGAAATCCTGTGAAATTTTACACTTTCTGGTCTAACTTTACAGCACTTATTTGTTGGCTTAGGTTTTGCATATTACATATCACATTTTTTTCAGTGAGCCTTATTTGGTTATCTGTCCCAGAAATTCTTTAAAAAATATGCAGGATACAAAAAAAGACCTGATAAATTCCGCCCCACTGAATGAAGATGCTGAGCTGAATAGTCACAACTTTTATTGTAAGGCAATTTTACACTGGAGTGCAAAGAGGTTTCAGGATTGAGAGCTAGAGAAAGAGGACTCCCGTGTGGTTTACCACTGAAGAGCTACAGCTGTGTGTGAATGAAGGACTATTTACTGACAGCTGTTGCAGATGCAATCCATAAAGCCATTAAATGAAGATAGGATAAAAGACCTATTGCCACTGCATAGCGGTAACCGAAAGAGAGGACAATATTAAGGACAAAATAGGCAAAGAGGTCTACATTCAGTAGAACAGATTCTTGGCTTTGGGTAAATTATAAGTACTTGTAGCTCTACAGGCTATAAGGATAAACACATATGTTGCGGTGCCAGCCACATGCCTTTATACACTGCTGGGGTTTTCATTTACTTTTTTAAAATTCTTTAGTGATTATTGTTAGTTATTGGTCAATCAGTTTTGTGAGTTAACCTGTAAAACTATGTTACTATTATCAATAAATGATTAACAATGTAAGTGAAGACACCAGAGTCACTGGCCTGCATACTGTTGTTAGTGCATTGTGTGTCTTCATCCTAAAGGAACATCAGATAATGTTCTAAAATCAGACTTGAGTTGGGATAATTAATATGGCCCTTCTCGGGTGAGAAATGGTTATTTGGCTATAAATACTTGCTCACACCTTTACCATAGTTTAAAGCTAAACAGTAGATGACAATATGAAGTCATATAGAAAGACCTAAAAGTGTCTAAGAAGCAATTTATCAATTATTAAGCTACATTGAAGTTGCATCTGTAGTTTGCCAATCAGCTTGGCAGACCAGCTCTACCTAACTACATGGCTATTTATCCAAAGTTTCCCATAACTATGTATGCACTACTAGGTTCAGCATACGTGTTTATTTCAGTGTGAGGAAGGGAATAAGCTTCTGTCTGTCTGGATTGAGCATTGTAAAATCCAACATGCCTTATTCTTCTTTACCCATTGCCTGATAATTGTTAGATTTATAGGTGATTGTAATGAAGTTGGTAATGCTTTGTTGACATCTACGTTGGTATTCCATCAGGGGAAGCCCTCATGGAACCCCCCAAATGGAATACCGAACACAACTGCAAGCGCTGTTCAGTGAAAGCGCACAGACTCCATAGACTATAATGGGGTCTGTGTGCTTGCTACGCGCTGCCCACATGAATCATGTGGGCAGGAAAGTAGATTGTGAACTACTTTCCTGTCCACATGATCCCTGTGGAGATCTGGCGGCAAGCACATGGTCCCCATAATGGTCTATGGGGTCCATGTGCTCTCACTGGCACACCGCTTGCAATTGCGTTCGGCATTCCATTCGGGGGGGGGGTCCTCATGCAGACTTCCCCGGACGGAATACCAACGCAGATGTGAATGAGGCCTAATACATTTGCCAGATAAATGGAATCAAATGGAGGAAAGTGGAATAAGTTGCTTCCAAACCTCTTGAAATCCAACACAACAGATTTCTCATCTTCTTGCATTGACTGTCAGGGAAGACTCCAGAGTCCCCCATACACATAAAATTATTAGACAAGCCTGACAAAATTACCAAGTTCATCTTACTTTTATCTTATGTGAATGAACAGCTTTATAGACAGATAACCTGATTCATACAGGTCTCTGTATTCACTTCTTATGGAGTTCTGAAAACAGCCAAGTCCACTTGCTCCATCTGTTCTAGAATATCCTAGAGAATGAAATGGAGAAAGCGGTGCATATGTGGCCACCTATCCCTTTACTACGGGTGTGGCACCAGTGGGTCCAGGAACCCCTGTTCTGAAGATAGGTGCAGGTCCCAGATAAGGGACTTAAATGTATCAAACATTTTAGCATATCCTATGGACAGTCAATAAATATCTGTGAAGCTAATAACTGCTCGAGGTGCAGAAATGATAGAATCTGTTTTTACCATATACAACAATGTGTGTGTAAAGATTTGACAACACAACCAGTATGAATATTCCCATGTGCTAATATGATTTTGAATGCACATTCTACATTGTAGGTTTTAATGATTGTGCTACATGAACATTGTGGAACACCTTGTTTCCTAAGTTAACAGGTCTGTAAATAAATGTTATTTATGGTAGGGTCACCGCAGAAGCCAAATGCAATCTTAATCAGACAGACTGTCAGTTTTATTTTTTCTCAAGAGGAAAAGGTCTATAAAACATCTTCCTTATCATGAAGACTGTATGATGCTGTGGTTTATTAATATGTGTAAAATGATATCTTTATCATCCGAGTCACATGTATGTATATGACATGCTTATATGTGTATTGTTTAACTGCTGTAATTACCGCTCGGCGCTAATTATATGGCACCATAAATTGGCTGTTTTCCTATTAGATTTTTTTCAGAGCTCAGCAGATCTCTCTGTTGAAGTCTTCAGGGATGCTATCAATGCACTGGAGGTCTATATCCTTGTGGATCACTATATCTTAGCACAGAAGCCTGTATAATTGACCTGGGACTTGGGATATAAGAACAGATGTTTCTAGTTATATGTATGGCATATTTCTAGAACTTAGTCACATACAGTATGCTACACAGGACAGAAAAGTTATCACGGTTCTTTAATTTTGCTTGCATTTGTAATATAATTTTTAATTTTCTTATTTTTTCACATTCAGCAAGCTCGTGATTATGTTTTGATTGTATAAATGATAATTCATTTTGTTATAATCATATTAGGGAACATTTGTATATATTTGGAAGGATACATGTCTGGTAAAGGTCCAAATTATGGAAGGATATTCACAGTTTGATATTTTCAAGTCATCTCTGTCTAACTAGGTTCTATAGATACTAATCATACCATCAAATAATCTTATGTGACATTAATTTCTCGTTAGTATATAATTAATTTCCTTCAGATTGAAATCTAGGTAATTTTTCATGTTGGAGTCTTAATGTCTGCAATGGTACATGGTTTTGGTATACGCACTTGGACAAAATGTAAGGTGCAGATAACAGTCTATGATACAGACAGAAGATAACTTCATTATGTGCTCCTTCCATTTTCATGTGGTTTCCTCCCAGCACTCGGGTTTCCTTCCATAGTCCAAAACATACTGATGTACTGAAGCTAATTGGCTTTGTGTTTGTGTTCCTGAGGTAGGGAAATTAGATTTATAAGCTTCAAAGGAGGCTGGGACTAATGTGAATGAATATATCTATACAACACCGTGGAATATGTTAGTGCTAAATAAAGAATAATCAATCAATCAATGTCTCTCTATTCTTAACTGAGAACAGACCATCAGGAGATTGGTTTAAGTTAATCACTGGGATGGGGTCAAGCATAACAAGGCAATGGCACTAAATGAAGTTCCTTCCTAAATCTTAATGAATTCCCACTAATGTGTATGTTACAGCATTGTACAGCTAAACTATATGTATACAGCTATACTACACAACTTCTGGACCAGAAACTATGTGTAATGATTCCTAAAACGCTAAAGTTACATAAATTTAACATACATTTAAAAAAGAGTATTCTTAGTACTCTTGGTGAAACTATACTAGTCTTCATGCCACTTCTTGGTACCTCTTTTAAGTAGGTGCCTATTCTTATACGAGGTGCAGTTATGTACAGTCAAAATCAACCTATTCCCAGTGGCCAGACCCCCACCGATCTACAACATATTGCCTTTTCTGTGAATAAAATATGTCAATTTTTAGGACAAACTCCTTTAACACTTCCACAACATAGCACCTGCAGGGGGAATATCTCAGCAGCCTTGCTCAGAGGTATAACTTGAAGCTTCCTGGAGCCAATGTACAATATACAACAGGGCCATTGACCTATCATGTGCCTGTGATATTGTAGTTTTTTTTATGTGACATAGAAGCATTGGGTACCATTAGGCACCAAGGCCCAAATGCAAGATAAAATAGACAAACACAGCCACACAACAGAAAAATGTATCTTCCTATGTAGCTTTGGTCATCAGACTATATCAAATTTGGTGATAAAAGGAATATATTGCAAATATTTTCTATATTAAATGCAGATATGAAATATATCATTCACTGAAAAGTGGATATTGGGTCCTATCTATTCGTGTACCAATTCACTGAAGGGAATATTCCCAAAATAGGTCCAAACGGATACAAAAACTAAAACTTTATTTGTTTCTCCTAAAATAGTGCTAAAGGTTTAAAACCAATATGACCTCTCCTGACCAACCAGATCAGCAACTTATTTAATGTGCACCTCTGCCAACTTGATGCACACATGGGTACATAGGGAAAGCGGGAAGGGGACAATGAGATGACAATATGTCCCTATTCTTTAAACCCTACCTCCTTATACAGCAAATTGAAATATGTCAGGGCAAACAGCCGTGCTGATATGACACTCTGAAATAGATCATGTCTGGTGGGTGCTCCTGCCCACACCCTGAGACTACTGACCTAGCGCCACACCAACAGGGATTTAAGGCAGGAGCAATAACCACCAATTTCAGAGATTTCAGCACAGCGTGCCTAAACATATAAGTAACTCCTCAAAAAATCCGCCTACGCGTTTCATCTTTCTCAGACTCTTGAGGGGCATACTCATATGAATTGTGTTACCAGCAGTAAAAACTGCTTTTACCATTCGCCTTGCGGTGGAGTAGTCTGATCGCCGGCAGGACCGCACCCTAGTCAGCGGTGAAGCGGTGAATGTACCTATGTGGGCATCAAGTTGGTAGAGGTGCACATTAACTAACGTGCTGATCTGGTTGGTCAGCAGTGGTCATATTGGTTTTAAACCTTTAGCACTATTTTAGAGGAGACAAATAAACGTAAAGTTTTAGTTTTTGTATCTGTTTGGACCTATTTTGGGAATATTCCCTTACATGAAATATACCAATTTTTTCTAATCTTTTATTTTCAGATTGTAGAATTTTTTATTCTATTTTCTGTATATCATTATATGATTTCCCTGTATATGATTTAACACCTTCCCAGTCTATACCGTACTATTATGTCGCATTGATCGTACAGATAACACTCAGCGCTGTGATAGTATGGCATTGTAATGCTGTGGGCACAGGAACTAAACAGCCAAGGTCCAAGACTAGCCGCCAGAGTCAAAAAATACTCCAACTGGTGGATTAACCCCCTGGATGCCTTGATCAATAGCAATCACAGCATCCAGAGAGTATCCGAGCATCCCCTGCCCTAAAGTATCCCCATCAACAAAACATAAAAAAATTATAGGTGACAGAACACCGTGATCCAGGAAAATCGTTTGTGTTTTTTAAAAAAGTGACATTTTATTTGTAAAAGCAGTAAAACAAGATAAAAGTTATATAAATATGATATTGCCATTATTGTAGTGAACCGCCGGAAAAAGCTGCCATGTCATTTTTAATGGAGAATGAGTGCCATAAAAAAATGCAAAAAATTATGATAGAATTGTGTTTTTTTTACATGAACCCCCAAAAACATTAATAAAAGCTAAATCAAAACATTATATGTACCCCAATATGGTACCAAATGAAAGCACAACTTGTCATGCAAATAATAAGCCCTCAATTAAGCTATGGTGACAGAAGAATTAAAAAAAGTGATGAATTTTGGAAGGAAGGGAAAGAAAATATGAAAAAAGTCACCAAGCATTAACGAACAAGCTAACCTGTGACCTTAGAAGGTTAAACCACTAGCTCACTGTTGTACGGATGTGGGGTTGGAGTTGGGACCAATTTTGGTCTGGAGTCAGAAAAAGTTACGCCAATTCAAAATAAAATTATTAATTAGTTTCAATGATATTATTCAATTTTAATTTTGTATAATTTGAGGCATAATTACTTTCATAGAAATTAAATCCCTAATCCCTTTTAATGAATTAGAAGATTTTTACTGCATTTGACTGACCATGGCTGTCAGCCACTTATGATGGTGTCAAAGTCAAAGCAAGAGTTGTAGTCGGGCTCTGGTAAAATATAGGAGTCAGAGTCTGTGATTTGGCCTACTGACTCCACAGACTTGGTTGTTTCCCTATTAGTCTAATTCTTTTTTCTATTTATTTGCTACAAATGGCCTTTGTTTTTCTCTTTCTATACTACAGAACTGTAAATGCCAGACTTTACTATAATGATCATGTAAGTTTTCTAAAATATGACCAAATTCACTCTTCAGTATATATAGGTTATTGAATTTCCAATTCTAATTACGGAAGGGTTTAAATTTGGAATTGGGATAGGCCTGTCTGAAAAGATGTCTTTATTTTGCACTTAGCCGTAGAAATTGGGAGTTAATCTGATTGTTCGGGATAGAGCATTCCAGAGAAGTGCTGCAACTTGAGAAAAGTCTTGTATACGAGCATGGGAGGTTCTGATGATAGAGGATGTAAGTCTTAGGTCATTGAGTGAACGGAGAGCACAGATTGGGTGATAGACAGAGATTTGGGAGGTAATGTAGGGAGGTGCGGCATTATAGAGAGCCTTGTGGTGATAAGTTTATATTGTATTCTGTAATGAATAGGCAGCCAATGTAGTGACTGGCACAGACTTGAGGCATCACTGTAGCGTCTAGAGTGATAGATGAGCCTGGCCGCTGCATTCAGAATAGATTGTAGAGGGGAGAGTTTAGTAAGGGTAAGACCGATTAGAAGGGAGTTGCAGTAGTCATGGCGAGAATGAATCAGAGTGACAATAACTGAGAACATGAATTTCTCTCCATACCAAAGCATTCCTTAATCAAACTGGGTGATGCAGCAGGACAATGATCTCAAGCATACCAGAAAATCAGAATGGTTGAAAAAAGAAGAATCAAGGTGTCGCAATCACCTAGTCAAAGTCCAGACCTCAACCCAATTGAAGTTTTGTGGCAGGACCTTAAGAGAGTGGCACATAAACAAATGTGCACAAACCTAAATGAGCTGATGCACTACTGTAAAGAAGAGTGGGACAAAATTCTCTTTAAGGGACTGATAAAGTCATACAGAAAACCATTACTGCAATGTACTGCCAAGGTGGTTCTACAAGCTATTCATTTACTGGTTGTAGCTTTCCACACATGGCTTTTACACTTTGTTGAATAAATGGTGGATTCCATTGTGTTTGTTGTGTATCTGATCTGGTGCATCTTTTTCTTGCCTGGTTTAGTTTTAAGATGTATAAATTAAAGACATTAGTAATAAATCGGCCCCAATATTCCAGATTGAGAACATCTCCATTCATTGCTGATAGCTTGTAACAACCCTCTAACAACATCAGTAGTGAAAAATGAGTTGGTTCTAGGGCAAATTTTCCATGTGTGACAAAAATTATAGTTAAATTCCACTATTACCAATGTGCGGCCAGCATCACAGCAGCACAAATATACATTACAATAATTTTGTATAATAATTGTATAATAACCATATATATGTAGGTTGAAGGATTTCATAATGTAGGAACGATTTCCTTTTGTTTACTTGAAGATGTACATTATCTTTTTAGTATTTTATTTCAAGATCTCTGAGCCGGCCATCTATGATGTTATGTCAGTCCAGGTAGCTGCAACGGGGCTAAGGGATAGCAGTAGGGAATCTCGCCCTGCACTACTCCCACTAGCTATCCCGGTCCCTGCCTCACGGGTGTGGGTCGGCTGTACTCAGGCTAAGCCTGACCCCGACAGCTCCTCTCTCACTGATTCCGTAGGCCTAGAGGGAAGTGGGAGAAGGAATGCCCTATAAGACCTCTAGGGACTGGAGACTAAAGGGGGTCACCCCTAACGAACAAGTGAAGCTGCTACTGACAGGGACTGACAAGGGTGTGCGCTGACTAACAACACAAGCAGCACACAGGAAAAATGTGGGAAAGGATTCCCCCAAACCAATATGGGAAGGAACCTTACACTAGGAAACAAACACAGGGAAACTGAGCAGAAATCAAAGGATAAGGCAATTCACTCACACAGTCAATTATACACAGAGGGAGGATTGGTGAACACAGAAGGGAAAACACACAAACCAACTTGTTCACCCAAACCTCCCAAAAACCAACCACGGAACTTCCTCTATCCCAGAACACCACCTACTCCTCCTGCTAAGGCCTAGCTCTGTAAAAGCGACACTCAGCACAGAACCATGGGAGGCATGGGTTTAAATACAGAGTAGAGACCACTCCTCCCAGGTGCAAATGGGAGGACAGACTAATCAACCAGGAGATAAAGCTGCCTACCATCAGTGCGCACGTGCAAGTCAGAAGGTGTGCACCAATACTCACGACAGGACAACCCCGCAGCGCCAGGATGCCACCCCAGACACTGCGCAGCCAAAAACTCCCCAGGTAAGAAAAATAGAAAGTAAAGAACCTAAATACTCCTAACAGGATCCTCCCCTCAAGGAGAAGACTCCGGATTCTCTAGGAGCATCCTTCTTCGGGAACTCCTTGTGGAATTTCTCCACGAGTCTGGGGGCTGACATATCCGACTCCAGGACCCAAGAATTATCCTCAGGACCGCATCCCTTCCATGCCACCGGATACCGTAGCTTCCCCCGAACATATTTGCTATCCAGAACTCGGGATATCTCATACTCCCTGGACTCAGAAACTGGTGGAACCTTAACTGGAGACGTTCCCTTCTTGGCCTTCTTTAACAAGGAGACATGGAAGACCCGGTTTATCTTCCACCTTTTAGGTAGTTGCAGCTGCGCCGCCACTTCATTTACCATCTTGATGATCTTAAAAGGACCCACAAACCTGGGACCCAGCTTCTTGCTAGGAACCTTCAACCTGATATTCTTGGTGGACAACCAAACCATCACACCAGGGAAGAACTGCAACTCTCCTCTCTTCCGATCCGCCTGGACCTTAGCCTGGTGCGACGCCCGCACCAGATTCTCTCGGATACGGGACCATACCCCTTGCAGCTTTTTAGAAAATAGCTCCTCCTCCGGAACTGGGGAAGAAATGGAAGAAAATACTCCGAAAACAGGATGTCTACCACCGGAGCAAAAAAAAGGTGTGGTACCTGTGGCATTGGAATCATGGTTGTTTAGGGAAAATTCTGCCAGGGGGAGAAAGGCAGCCCAATTATTCTGGTTCTCTCGAACAAAACACCTCAAAAACTGTTCCACATCCTGATTCTTCCTCTCTGTTTGTCCGTTAGACTCTGGGTGAAACCCGGAGGAAAACGACAGTGTAACTCCCAACCTGCTGCAAAAAGCCCGCCAGAATTTAGCCACAAATTGCGGTCCCCTGTCCGAAACGATCTCCTCAGGAAGACCATGCAACCTTACAATTTCTTTAATAAACGCCTCTGATAGTGTCTTGGCACATGACAGCCTGGAAAACGGGATCAAATGGCACATTTTCGTGAAGCGGTCAACGACTACCCAAATGACCGTGAAACCCTTAGACACCGGAAGGCCCGTGATGAAATCCATAGACAGATGAGTCCAAGGTGCCTTAGGAGGTTCCAATGGATGTAGAAGACCGTGGGGACGGGTATGCAACGCCTTGGCTCTTGCACAGACCGAACAATTTTGAACAAACTGCAAGACCTCCTTACTCCACCCTGGCCACCAAAAATTCCTAGACACCAATCTCATGGTCTCTGAAACCCCCGGGTGACCAGCAAGAACCGACTCGTGACACTCCCTCAGGAGACTTTGTCGGAGAGTAGTTGGGACAAAAAGCTTGTTTCTAGGTATCTTGGAAGGTGCAGCGTGTTGCGCTTCGATCAAGGCCTTCTCCAATTTCGCGCCCAATACTGCTACCACCACTCCATCCCCAAGGATAGTGGCAGGCGTCTCTCGTTCCTCCTCAGTCGACATATACCGGGATAAAGCATCAGCCTTAACATTCTTTGAACCTGGCACATAAGTCACGTTAAAATGGAACCGCACAAAAAATAGAGCCCATCTGGCCTGCCGTGCATTTAATCTCTTCGCCGACCCAAGATAAATCAAATTCTTGTGGTCAGTAAATACCTGGACTGGCCTTCTGGCCCCCTCCAGGAAATGACGCCAATGTTCGAACGCTAGTTTTATTGCTAGTAGTTCCCTATCTCCGATGTCATAATTCCGTTCAGAGGCAGAGAATTTCTTAGAAAAGAAGGCACAGGGATGCGTACCCTCCTCGAACTCCTGAGAAAGTACTGCTCCCACCCCCACCGAGGAGGCATCCACCTCCACTCGGAAGGCCAACCTCTCATCCGGCTGTCTCAAAATGGGAGCGGACGAGAATCGCTTCTTCAGTTCTTCAAACGCAGCTAGCGCCTCTGGCGACCACTTAGCACAGTCAGCTCCCTTCTTAGTCAAGTCCGAGATAGGTTTCACAACCTCAGAAAATCCCTTGATAAACTGGCGATAATAGTTGGAGAACCCCAAGAACCGTTGGACCGCCTTTAGGTTCTCGGGTCGCGGCCACTCCAAGACTGCCCTGACCTTCTCAGGGTCCATCTCGAACCCCTTGTCCGATAGGATATAGCCAAGGAAACATAATTTATTGACTGCGAACACACATTTCTCCAGCTTAGCACTTAATTGGTTAACCCTCAGGAGATCTAAAACCTCTCTCACGCTCTCCCAATGAGTCTCCAAATCCGGGGTGTAAATGAGTATATCGTCCAGATAGACCACAACCCCCCTCCCTATGACGGCACTTAGTACATCATTAATAAAATTCTGAAAAAACGCAGGCGCATTGGTTAGACCGAAAGGCATCACAAGATTCTCAAAGTGTCCTAGGGGTGTGTTAAACGCTGTTTTCCACTCATCCCCCTTCTTGATTCTCAGCAAGTTATACGCCCCACGTAAATCTATTTTACTAAACCAGCGGGCTCCCGTAATCTGGCTGAATAGATCCGAGATCAACGGAATGGGATAGGGATTCCGCACCGTGATTCTGTTAATCTCCCTAAAATCCAAACAAGGGCGCAACCCTCCATCTTTCTTCTTTACAAAGAAAAACCCCACTGCTACTGGGGACTTAGATGGGTGAATATGCCCCACCTCTAGACTCCCCTCAATATACTCTTTGAGCGCCTCCCTCTCCGGAATAGTGAGATTGTACAACCTTGTCTTGGGTAACACTGCACTTGGTATAAATTTAATCGAGCAATCATAGGTGCGATGTGGTGGTAATGTCTTGGCTGCCCTTTCCTCAAAGACCTCCCTGAACTCACATATTTCTTGAGGCAAATTGTCTATAGACAAAGACATAACGGATATGGGCAGACATCGACCATTACACCCCTGCCTCCAAGAAACTACTGACTCGGTTGATAATAGGGTTATGCTGCTTCAGCCAGGGCCACCCCAAAACTACTTGTGCTGGTAACTTAGACAACAAGAACAAGTCAATCTCTTCCCTGTGGCCACCCACAATAAACTCCAAACCCTCCACCTGTTTGGAGATGACAGCTTGCTGTAGAGGGGTCTTATCAATAGCCCACACCGGTATCTGAGACTCCAAGACCAAAGGACTCACCCTTAATTGCTCACAAAACTCTGAGTCAATAAGGTTGACTGCCGAACCACAATCAACCAAAATCCGGCACTTCTGCCCATTTACCCATCCTTCAAGGGTCAACCCGGCAGTCTGAGTACAGGAAATATGCACACCTCCCTCCTTAGTAGGTTTTCTCCCTTTACCCTCAATAGACCTGGGGTTATTACTCTCCTTGGCGAACCATTCTCTGGAGGGGCATACCCTTGCTACATGTCCCATCCCTCCACACACAAAACAGCGTACTGTGCGGGACCCTTCACTGTTGGGTCTTGTACTTCGCACAGTGGCCCCAATCTGCATGGGTTGGTCCCCCGGGTCCTCTTTAAAAACAGAGAATTGAGGAGGGCTAAGCCCCCCAGGACTCTTGTCTCCACGCTCCCGGAGGCGCCGTCCAACTCTAATTGCCAGCTGCATGGCCTCATCTAGATCTCCCGGAACAGGGTGAGAAACTAGATGGTCTTTAACCTGGTCCGAGAGCCCTGTCTCAAACTGACTAAGTAGAGCGGGGTCATTCCAGTGTACTTCTGCTGCCCACCTACGAAACTCTGTGCAATATTTCTCTATAGCGTGATCCCCTTGCACCACACGTCGTAGGTTATACTAAGCCGTGCGTACCCTGTCTGGGTCGTCATACAGTAACCCCATTGTGGAGAAAAACGCCTCTACAGTTAGTAAGCAAGCTGAGTCGGCTGGTAACGAATGTGCCCAGATGAGGGGATCATCTCTCAATAAAGTAATAATAATCCCAACTCTCTGTACCTCAGAACCGGAGGAAAACGGCCGTAGCCGGAAATACAAAAGACAGTCCTTTTGAAATCGGAAAAAATCTGACCTCTTACCTCGGAAGGGTTCAGGTAAGCTGACTAACAACACAAGCAGCACACAGGAAAAATGTGGGAAAGGATTCCCCCAAACCAATATGGGAAGGAACCTTACACTAGGAAACAAACACAGGGAAACTGAGCAGAAATCAAAGGATAAGGCAATTCATTCACACAGTCAATTATACACAGAGGGAGGATTGGTGAACACAGAAGGGAAAACACACAAACCAACTCGTTCACCCAAACCTCCCAAAAACCAACCACGGAACTTCCTCTATCCCAGAACACCACCTACTCCTCCTGCTAAGGCCTAGCTCTGTAAAAGCGACACTCAGCACAGAACCATGGGAGGCATGGGTTTAAATACAGAGTAGAGACCACTCCTCCCAGGTGCAAATGGGAGGACAGACTAATCAACCAGGAGATAAAGCTGCCTACCATCAGTGCGCGCGTGCAAGTCAGAAGGTGTGCACCAATACTCACGACAGGACAACCCCGCAGCGCCAGGATGCCACCCCAGACACTGCGCAGCCAAAAACTCCCCAGGTAAGAAAAATAGAAAGTAAAGAACCTAAATACTCCTAACATATGAAGTGTGAAGTGCTCCAGGAGACAACTACATATTCTGTCCTTTTCTCAGCATCTTTCTATTTGATATCAACTTGTTCTATTATGTGGGATTTAGACTTATCTTGTACTGTTGGTTATGCAATGATTTTGTTATAAAGTAATACATAATATCTTACCACAGTAGAAATGAAGAATAGTTATAATACCAGGCAGTTGAAAAGTCTCCGTCTCTGAACACGATCCTGTTAGCTATCAAAGGTTTGCCGGCATTGTAACACAACGAATGCCCTGGAGTCACCAAGACCTTTGGCGGACCTTGCATAGTCACATTTGCTAAAGCCTCAGCATCAAGTCTGCTATCACTTAATTACTTATTGAGTCATCTGTAAGACTTAAAGTGATGGAGAAATGACATGTCACAAGACAGCAATCATTGAATGTTTTTGTTTGACCCTTTTAGTGACTTGTGCCCCATAGCGCTGTATAGATGTGAAGAACAGCGGGGGACAGAAAGTAGACATCTATTAATGTACTTGTTCACCACAACACACCCTCAGTAACAAATACAAGAAGCTCGACTTGTATTTAATGTAGTGTAAGCCTTTTAGGTATTTCTGATATCATAAAATATACTCTAGGAGCTAGTCAGGGCTAGTCTATATTTACACCCATGAGCGTAAAGTCTATTAAAGTTATTTGTTATATATCGGTATATATTATCATTTTTATTAAATTAAATATTCTCGTGTCTAAATTTTACATAAATTGGAAAAAAATGTTTTGTTCTTTTTTTACAGCTTGCTATAGTTTCTTTAATGTGGCAGGCAATCATATATACAGCAAGTGCACAAAAAATGCAAAGTGTGAACTGGCATTCAAGTCTTTACCAGGGCAGTCACTTATCTATGCATTCCAATACAGTGGGATTTCTGAAAATAAACTTATTGGATATTTGCATCACCCGACATGGCAAATTTGTAGTTTCTTGTTGTTGTAAGGCCGTCTGGTTTAGACAACCCCTAGTGATATGCCCTATTAGAACATGCTGAGTACAGCTCTTGATTTTGGTAAACTGCAGGCGTGCATAGAAATCAATTGACAAGCATTGATTTCACAGAGTGCCCCCTGCGATTAGAACTGATTGCATGGGCTCTCAGCACTGCCAGGATCAGCTTTATTCCAGTGGGCAGGCAATGTAAGACATTGCTATCTAAATAGTATGGGAAAAACACACCATGTCTACCATCTCTGACTAATGGGATGGAAAACAATATGAAAAATATTAACAATATTAAGTAATGTGTCCGCCACATTGACTGCAAGTGCAGGTGGCATCAAAGAGAAGGCAAGGTAGCCCCTGTAATAATGGAAGGCATTAGACAGAGAATGTGATGGGTCTGTGCCAGGAGGCTATCCTATACCTAAGCACTGACCATGGAATAGGGTTACATTTACATGATATCATATACTGTAGCACAAATGCAAGTCTTTGTGAACTGCCATCTAAGTTAACCTTAAAACCTTCGCACAACTTTAATTAAATAATGTAAAAACACTCCAATTTATGAGATACATTAAAACACAAAAAAACTCCATAGCTCACAGATATACCCCTAAAGAGTTTCATAGGCAAGTGAGTGGTTAATCCATTAAAAACCTTTTAAGCACATGTAAGGGAGGTGTGTTGGTATCTGCATCTGATTTGCTCTTCGGCTGTTCTTTTTCTGTACATTTTATAATGGACAAGAACATGGCCAGAGTATGGGATCAGCCACATTGATGTTTTTTTCTCTTTGCTTATTAGTTCTCTAATTGGATTACTAACCTTGTGCCTTGAATAGTAACTAACCAGGAAAAATCTTTCAGTGACGTAACACTAAGCAGTGATATTTTTTATTTTTAGCTGAATTTAATATACATTTACCTGCAATCCTATACTAAATTGTAAATGTGCATATATCTGTCTATCTTATAAAAATGAATTTCTGTCTGTCTGTCTGTTCTTTATATGCGACCAAACGACTGGACCGATCTTCACCAAATTTGGCACACAAATACTTCAGGTGTCCGGGAAGGTTTAACATTAGAAACCAACTCACTCCGATGTACCGTTCTGGAGATACAGCTTTCCCAAGACCCTGACCCCCATTAGCCAAAACATACCTGCAAGTCTTTCACACATATTCCAACTGCAATACACACAGTCACTGCACATGTACAATCCAACACTGATAACCAAGTTGAAATCAGAGAATTAGATACACAGGTCAGCACACAATATCATGTGTCAGAGGATTAGATCCGCACGTCTGCACACAGTTCCACAAGCCGAAGGATTAGATCCGCGCGTCTGCACACAGTTCCACATGCCAGAGGATTAGATACATGCGTCTGCACACAGTTCCACATGCCAGAAGATTAGATACATGTTTCTGCACAAAGTACCATGCCCTAAAAGATTAAATATGCACGTCTGCACACATTTCCACACGCCAAAGGATTAGATACACACTATTGCGCACAATACGACACAGGGAAGGTTAGATACACGCGTCTGCACACAGTACCAGCTATATGTTTATCCAGATTCCGCTTGAAGATTTCCATTGATGGAGCGCCCACCACCTCCCGTGGCAGCCTATTCCACTCTCTCACTACCCTCACTGTCAGAAAGTTTTTCCTAATGTCTAATCTGTATCTCTTTCCCTTTAGTTTCATCCCATTGCTTCTTGTACTTCCTTGTGCTAATGAGAATAGGGTAGATCCCTCTGCACTGTGACTACCTTTCAGATATTTGAAGACTGCTATTAAATCTCCCCTCAGCCTTCTCTTCTGCAAACTAAACAATCCCAGTTCTTTTAGCCGCTCCTCATAGGACATGGTTTGCAGACCTTCCACCATTTTGGTTGCTCTTCTCTGGACTTGCTCCAATATATCGATGTCTTTCTTGAATTGAGGCGCCCAGAACTGTACACAGTATTCCAGGTGTGGTCTGACCAGGGAAGAGTACAGCGGAATAATGATCTCTCTTGATCTAGATTCAATGCTTGTCTTAATACATCCCAGAATTTTATTAGCCTTTTTTGCAGCAGCACCGCACTGTTGGCTCATGTTGAATTTGTGATCTACTATTATGCCCAAGTCCTTTTCCCCTATGCTATCACTTAGTTCTATTCCTTCCATACTATATATGTTTTTTACATTTCTGTTACCCAGATGTAGAACTTTGCATTTGTCCCTGTTAAATACCATTAATATCAAAATGTCTAGCTAGTGTTAATTTTCTTATATATTGATTAAGGTCTATATATAGTTGTACTTCATTCACTCCTTGATTAGGGCAAAAGGATAGACCATGTGATAGTAAACTCAGTTCAGATGCTGTAAGATTGTGTTTAGAGAGGTTATAGACATTACTATTTAGACCCTGTTCTTTTTGTAATTCGGACTTTGGGGAGATGCCATTATTTTTTCCACGTCTATGTCTACCTCCTCTTGATCCTCTTTTCCTATTTCTATATCTGACTCCTGTATCGAATTGGTAAGTATCGAAACAATGCTCCCTGTTGATTCCCGATCTTTCCGTTTCAGTCGTATTGGACTGTAGTAGTCCGAAATTTTTGTTATTCTTTGGTATAATGGTGCTTCTTTGACATGTATCCCTATGCCCGGAGTGAGACACTGGGGTAACGCTAAAAAAGAACTCTTTTTAGGTCCAGGGGCCTCCTGAGTGGGACTCAATAATGCTTTATCTATTTGGGTCATTGAGAGAGGAGTCCCATATAGTGAATCTTCCAATTCACACTCCATGGAATCCTCTATACTTCCAATTGGACCGGTAGTTAAGGTCTCTATTTTTTCATCATCAAGATTCTGTATAGCATGTACTTGGGCTGTAATGGTGATAGTTTCGCCACTTCTCTTAGACTTATCAATGGGAGTGGCAAAACCAAAGGATGTGGCAGGGAGGGAGAGAGAAGTCGGTTGTATATCTCCCGAGACTTCTGTATCCCACTTATAAATGGATCTCTTATTATTATCAGGATTGTTCTTATCCACTCGGGTTACTTCTTTTATCTCTTTATTATTAGAGTTGACCATCTTATTTTTTGTCATCCAATAGTTTTTCTTACCACCCCGTTGGTTCCTAAAATCTTGTGTGCCCTTATCATAATTATGTAGACTCTGATTTCTCTTATTGAAATTTTCTTCATAATTTCTCTTTTTAAAAATTTGTTTCCTCAAGGATATGGGGTCTTTTTTCTTTAAATCGGAGGAAGACAATTTCCTTTTATTTCTAATGGGTGTATTGGTTCTATTTTGTTTTATTGTGAAATTACTTTCCTTATTGGGATTCTTATTGATCATATGATGTTCACCTGTTTTTTTCTTTTTTACCCAATATTTGATATTATTATTTTGGTAGTCATTTCGATCTCTATTTAGTTTACTAGTTTTAGTCTCTAATATATTTCTCTCAAAGTTGAGGGTCCTGGTCTGTAGTAATCTACAAAGCCGGATAAAATCTACATGGTGGTTATATTTATCAAGTTTTTGTACTAAGTTGTTTACTACTAAGCTACATTCACATGCAAGGTCCTGTCTTTTTTGGGACAGGACTTTCATTAACTCTATTTCACACTCATGTAACTGTAAATCCCATTTTCTACAAAATAATTCATCATTTAGAAAGGGGGATTGATGTTTCAATCTAAGTCCCCTAGGGACTAATCCCTCCTTTAGGTAAATCTGAAGGAATTTGGAGTCTATAGCATGTCTGGTTTCTTTAGACAATGCGTCCTCCAATTCCAAAAACATATCATCCAATTGCTTACGGTCAATTATATCAACATCATGAACAATGTCTGTCTCCAAACCAGTGATCTCTATAGATGGAGCCATGGTATATTGTTCAATCAACTCATCTCTGGTCAATAGTCGCTTCTTAATGAACTCCATATCGTTCAATGAGTTCCAACCGGTAGAAAATCAAAGCCAGCAGCAGGTTCTTTAAAAAGGTACTCGAGGAATGGAATACCCCCAGGAGTCACTTCTTAATCCACAGTCACGGGTCCTGGCGTAACATATGGTATACACTACAAAGAAAAACAAAAAAGAACACCGCGCGGCACCTTGCGCATTATCCTTGTGATGATTCTCACAAAAAAGTGCATCAATAGTAATCACCTTGATTTGCTGTGATAATGATCACAGCATACAAGCAAATCTTTCAGCAAATCTTTCAGCAAAATGATAGCAAGCAGATCTTATAACCGTGTATCCACGTATAGAACAATGCAATAAAGACCAATCCAAGGGAAAAAACCTTCTATAGAAGTTACCAATGGACAAATAGATCCGCGCTTACCAGCTGTATTCTTGTTATATTCATTTATTAATAGCCTTTCACACAACGCGTTTCGAAACAATACAAGTTTCTTCTTCAGGTGAACAAAGGACAATGTTACAAACACTGCTCAAACAGAGTATAAATGGGCTTTTAGGGAACCACCCCCCACACATGACCATTTCCATCATAAGTAGGTGTCACACATATAACACAGCATATATTGCAAAAATAAACAGCAACAAACACAGCAAATATAATGTATATATACTGTAATAGAATAGACAGACCTGTTGTTAAGTTTAACCGCACCCTCGGCGTGTTACTCGCATGGCGTGTATCTATTCAGAGAAGGACCGCACGGAAGTTCCCAATTAGGTCACTTCCGGTTATCATGGAACGCACATGCGTACCAAACTGTCCTAATCGGCCAACCTAATATATATGCCACAATATATATTCATACTAGTGGTCCACATAAAAAAGTTATATATCAGGTATTAGTGGGATACTCACACAACCGGGCACCAACATAGCTCAAAAGAGAAAAGAGCCGTCCGAGAGCGACAAGCGCTTCACTTCCGGTATCCCTAGTGGAACGCATATGCGCTCCACCGACACAACCACCGGAGCGCACATGCTATCCAGATGCCGGAAACCAAGTGAAGCGTGTACATATCGATGTATCTATTGTATTCATTAATCTATACAACATGAAATATAAAGATAAAAATTATAAAAATTATAAAAATACATATATTGCCAACAACCATAGTATGAAACACACTATGCATTAGTACTTGTATATATATAAAAAAAAAAAAAAAAAAAAAAAAAGGGGACCCCACATATCAAACCCGAATTTCCCCATTAGATTTTACAATAAAGATATCCAATAGTAAAATTAACAAGCGAACAGCAGTTCCTGCTTGTATCTATATATAAAATAGAATGTATGGTGGTCCAAGACTCACCATCTTTTTTAATTCACTTTCAAGATGTGATATCTTCCAGGGTCTCATTCAACCCAACTGGACTAAGTGTATCCAGCTGATAAATCCAATATATTTCACGTCGTTTTAATGTTGTAAATCTATTGGGGGTATCTGACGGAATGTGATCTATTGGAATAACATTAAAACCAGTAAAATTACTATTGTGTTTAAATAAAAAATGGCGTGAAACACTATGTTTTAAATATCCATTTAAAATGTTAGACCTATGTTTATTCATCCTGATATGTAGATTCATGATTGTCCTTCCTACATATTGGAGGCCACATGGGCACTCCACTAAATAAATAACATAGGAGCTAGAACAATCCATTCTAAAATCTAGTTTAAAAGTTCTTCCAGTAGACCTACTAGTAATTGTTTGGACTCCGTGGCCTATACAGTGACAGCATTTGCACCTACTGTTGCCGCACCTATAGCTCCCCTTTTCAATATCTTTCAACAACCGGGTATCAAGTTTGGCAGCAGTAGTTTTTAATTTGCTGGGGGCTATAATGTTCTTTATACTTTTAGCCCGTCTAAACGTGAGTTTAGGTCTAGCTGGAAGAACGTTCTTCAAATATTGATCATTAAGAAGAATATACCAATATTTCTGTAAAATGCCACGGATGTTCATATGGGCTCCACTATAAGTAGTAAGGAAATTAAATTTGAATCTATCAGTGTTGTCCCGGATACGAGGTTTAAGGCATTCCAATTGGGTGAGTACATCTGTTCTTTCCTTAGCTCGATTAATTATGGCTTCAGGATATTTCCTAGCTTTAAACCTACGTCTCAGGATTTCACTTTGTTCCTGGTAGTCAAAATTGGTAGTACAGTTCCTGCGTATGCGTTTGAACTGTCCGAAAGGGATATTTTTCTTCCATTTACTGAAATGGCAACTGCCGTAGTCTAAAAGACTATTACAGTCGACATCCTTAAAGAATGTTTTAGTGGAGATACAGTTATCTACATTCATCAACACTAAATCTAAATATTCGATTGTATTGTTATCAAATTTCCCTGAAAATTTCAGGCCCCAATCATTGTCATTTAGGTAGGACACAAAATCATTAAAAGAGTCAGGTGTGCCCTTCCAGATAAACAGGAGGTCATCTATGTACCTCCTAAAAAATACAACATGGTTCCGCCACACTATGTTATCAAAAATAAACAGTTGCTCAAATTCTCCCATATAAAGATTTGCATAACTCGGGGCAAACTTTGTCCCCATAGCTGTACCACAAGTCTGTATGTACAGCTGATCTTGGAATTGAAACACGTTGTGTTCTAAAATGAATTTGATACTTTTGAGAATAAATTCTTTCTGTATCCCTGGTAGCGTAGATCTATTATCCAAAGACAGTTTGATCATTTCTAAGCCTTTCGCATGGGGAATATTGGAATACAAAGACGTTACATCCAATACTGCCCATGAGAAGGTAGGATCCCATTTGCATGATGTAAGGTCACCTATAAGGCTCGTAGAGTCCCGCAAGTAAGAGGGAAGACCAACAACAATTTTTTGCAACTGAATATCTACATATTCTGATAGATTTTTAGTTAGTGCGTTACACCCCGCTATTATGGGGCGACCGGGTGGATTCTCCAAATTTTTGTGAATTTTGGGAAGGTGATAAAAGACCCCTGGGCTAGGGTCTCCCGTTAGCAGATAGTCTCTTTCTCTAGTGCAAAGGACCCCGGACTGATATCCTGAGTCTATAAGTTGTTTATACATGCTTCTATGTTCTTTTGTGGGATCATTTTGTAATGGTCTGTAGTAGATTTTATCAGACAGGATCCTCTCTGCCTCCTCTATATAATCTACACGATCCTGTATTACAACTCCCCCACCCTTATCCGCATTGCGAATAACTATTTGTTTATTTTCCATAAGGGAACGTATTGCATTGTTTTCTAATTTTGTTAAATTTCCATTAGATCTTTCCTTTGATTTATTTATATTTCTAAAGTCTTTAGAGACCAAGGAAAAAAATGTATCGAGCGCATTACCTCTATGGTGTAAAGGGTAGAATTTTGATTTAGGACGCAAATCGGTGTGGGACACTTCTGTAGTCCCCACCGTCCGCTGGTCGCGGACAGATGTATTTTGTTCAAGTTCCTCATCAGTTTTTAAACCTTTAGAGGTAATATAAAAATGTCTAGCTAGTGTTAATTTTCTTATATATTGATTAAGGTCTATATATAGTTGTACTTCATTCACTCCTTGATTAGGGCAAAAGGATAGACCATGTGATAGTAAACTCAGTTCAGATGCTGTAAGATTGTGTTTAGAGAGGTTATAGACATTACTATTTAGACCCTGTTCTTTTTGTAATTCGGACTTTGGGGAGATGCCATTATTTTTTCCACGTCTATGTCTACCTCCTCTTGATCCTCTTTTCCTATTTCTATATCTGACTCCTGTATCGAATTGGTAAGTATCGAAACAATGCTCCCTGTTGATTCCCGATCTTTCCGTTTCAGTCGTATTGGACTGTAGTAGTCCGAAATTTTTGTTATTCTTTGGTATAATGGTGCTTCTTTGACATGTATCCCTATGCCCGGAGTGAGACACTGGGGTAACGCTAAAAAAGAACTCTTTTTAGGTCCAGGGGCCTCCTGAGTGGGACTCAATAATGCTTTATCTATTTGGGTCATTGAGAGAGGAGTCCCATATAGTGAATCTTCCAATTCACACTCCATGGAATCCTCTATACTTCCAATTGGACCGGTAGTTAAGGTCTCTATTTTTTCATCATCAAGATTCTGTATAGCATGTACTTGGGCTGTAATGGTGATAGTTTCGCCACTTCTCTTAGACTTATCAATGGGAGTGGCAAAACCAAAGGATGTGGCAGGGAGGGAGAGAGAAGTCGGTTGTATATCTCCCGAGACTTCTGTATCCCACTTATAAATGGATCTCTTATTATTATCAGGATTGTTCTTATCCACTCGGGTTACTTCTTTTATCTCTTTATTATTAGAGTTGACCATCTTATTTTTTGTCATCCAATAGTTTTTCTTACCACCCCGTTGGTTCCTAAAATCTTGTGTGCCCTTATCATAATTATGTAGACTCTGATTTCTCTTATTGAAATTTTCTTCATAATTTCTCTTTTTAAAAATTTGTTTCCTCAAGGATATGGGGTCTTTTTTCTTTAAATCGGAGGAAGACAATTTCCTTTTATTTCTAATGGGTGTATTGGTTCTATTTTGTTTTATTGTGAAATTACTTTCCTTATTGGGATTCTTATTGATCATATGATGTTCACCTGTTTTTTTCTTTTTTACCCAATATTTGATATTATTATTTTGGTAGTCATTTCGATCTCTATTTAGTTTACTAGTTTTAGTCTCTAATATATTTCTCTCAAAGTTGAGGGTCCTGGTCTGTAGTAATCTACAAAGCCGGATAAAATCTACATGGTGGTTATATTTATCAAGTTTTTGTACTAAGTTGTTTACTACTAAGCTACATTCACATGCAAGGTCCTGTCTTTTTTGGGACAGGACTTTCATTAACTCTATTTCACACTCATGTAACTGTAAATCCCATTTTCTACAAAATAATTCATCATTTAGAAAGGGGGATTGATGTTTCAATCTAAGTCCCCTAGGGACTAATCCCTCCTTTATGAGTTCCCCAATAATTCCATCGTCCAGATCATTTATAAAGATATTAAAAAGTACTGGGCCCAGAACAGAGCCCTGCGGCACCCCGCTTTTGACTTTCTTCCAGTTCGATGTGTAGCCATTTAGTATTACTCGTTGTGCCCGATCATTAAGCCAGTTGTGAATCCACCTAACTGATTTTTTGTCAAAGCCATACTTAATCATTTTTTCAATAAGAAGGTTATGTGATACTTTATCAAATGCCTTACTAAAGTATCACATAACCTTCTTATTGAAAAAATGATTAAGTATGGCTTTACCACATGTCTATGGCACCACATGTCACATGGCTATACCACATGTCAAAGGATTATAAACGCGTGTATGCACACAATACATCACGCTGGAGGATTAGATATACAAGTCAGCACACAGTACCACACGCCGGAGGATTAATTACGCATGTCTGCACACAGTACCACAAGCCGGAGGATTAGATACGCGCGTAAGCACAAAGTACCAAGTGCCAGAAGATTAGACACATGCGTCTTCAAACAATTCCACATGCCAGAGGGTTAGATACGCACCACTGCACACAATACCACACACCGGAAGATTAGATACACGACTCTGCACAGAGTACCACATATTACAGTTTTACTCTAGGTTTCCATAGCAACCCAGCCATTTTTCTTCACTGCTTTATGCCAGCATTAAAGGCGCAGAGTGCTGTGGATGACACTGTTACTCAAGGTCACATACACACAGCTTTACTCCAGGTCTCCATAACCATCGATCGCAGGTTTTTCACTGATATCCGAAATGAGATGCTTATGGACACACACACACAAACGATATGCAAAAAACACCAGTGCAAAACTGGACAATTCTTATAGGGCCACTACACAAACAAAAAATGAAATATACCCGTGTGAAGCCGGGTCCTCCTGCTAGTATGTTATATATGTATGTAAATCTTCATTTCTTGTACAGCTATTGATTACTATTATGAATTAATCTTACTTGTCTAGCCATTTGTCATATATGATATGTGAGAGATGAGTTGAATGTACCAAAAAAGTCACATCAAATAAATATGGTACATTCAGTGTTTACCTATATCTTACCATTATACAGAATGTTTTTACTCTTTGATTGCGAAAAGCTGAACAATATGACATTGTAAAATATTGTAAGAGAAATGTGAATATGCTATAATGCCACTTGATGGATCAGGAAATGGGGTAAGGCAGCAATAGAAGAGATAAAACATGTCCTTTCATATCCACTGGCATGTATCGTGGCATGTAACTTCAAACACATTTTCTCATTATATATCTCTGTGAGAAATCATACATCAGTAATCATTTATACCAACAGATGCCCTCAGGCAGGCACAGAGATTATTCCCACTTCCAATGTCTTATGATGCTCACTATTTAATAACGTGCATTTTCTTGTTGAAAGATTTGCAGGGGGACATAAAGCACATACGCTCTAGTTGATGGGCACTCTGGTGGTAAATTTCACACATTAGGGTTGTTCCTGTAGGGATAGTAATAAACTGAGTAACATGTTTCCTTTTCCTCTCTTGTAAATAGTGGTATTGTTTGCATGTCTGTGTAGAAGTGACCCCACAAATGCCTGCTGTGTTCAATGGCATTTATTGTATTCTTCATTCATAAACAAGTTCACCGCACAATATGGACACCCCTTACCACTCAATACACCATGTATATCCCTGTTATTGTATACAGCTCATGAAACCATCAAAGCTACCCATTCATCTTAGATGTACAGTGAAGTACATACTATCCAAAACTGTATACTTTATACACACAACTGGGCAGCATATGGCAAAAAGACAAAAAATCTTCAGCCTGCATTGCATTTCTCCAGGAAACTGCTTTGTTTGATATGGGGATCCTTATCTCTGTTGTATAAACACATTGCATGAATGCCGGCTGAACCTACCAATTTTGAGTGGTCAACCATATAATATGTATGGAGGTGTTCCCTTGACCATAGATGGAAAGAAGCATCAGGCATGATGGATGTTAATTATCATGTCCAGTCTTTTTGTTACAAAGGTAGACAAGCTGCCAGACTAGATGTCTAGCAGTAGTTTAACTTTATCTATTGAGAATATAGAGGTTTGGGAGGAATAGTTATCTGCTTAAACTATTACAAATGTATGGTCACCTTCACATTTTCATAATATATAGATTTAAATGTATATCGATTGAGGAAGAAAAGGCTCAGTGGTAGCAGCAGCAGACCTAGACAGTCAGAGACAGACACCAATATTCAGGTGCAAACAGGTTTTACCCTGTATTTTTATTTCGCAAAAATGGCAAAACAAAATAAGCCTTAACTTCAGGCAAAAAACAAAAACAAAAAAAACAAAACAGAAATCCTGCTCGTCTGAGCTACTAATTAGACAGCAAAAACCCTAAGGGTAAGTTCACACTGGGTTTTTTGGTCAGGATTTTGAGGCTCATGGGTTTTTTGCCTTCCCCTAGATCAACACTGTAGGGATTGTAGGGTTATAGGTTGGACTTGATGGACTAATGTCTTTATCCAACCTCATCTACTATGATCTACTATGTAACTATGTAAAATAATGACCAAAAAGACGGCTCCCATTGAAATCAATGGGAGTCGGTCAGTTCTTTTTTCCGGGAGCCGGTTTGTACTGGCTACGGGAGCCGGTTTGTTCTGGTTTGTTCTGTATAAAGAAGCCAGATGCTCATTCTTTCAAGCGGATTCGCCTCGCGACATCCGCCTGAAGACATTCCCTCCCGACTAGGCCCATTCATTTGGGCCTAATCCGGAGCGGAGTGTGCGACTGGATGCCGGTGCAGTGCACCGCCATACAGTCGCAGCTACATATATTTGGGTCCAGAACCTGAGGCAACCTCCACCTCAGGTTCCGGGCCAAAAAACTTAGTGTGAACTTACTCTAACTGTACTTGTGGCTTGCTTCAGCCACATGGTCAACACAGAGCAGTAAAGGTAACAGTTCAGACTGGACTCTCGACAATTTTCAGTGTGTTAGGACAGAATCCGGCACCTCCTCTCTCCCCCTGGAATTGCTCAGAACTGAGGTCTTGGCAATTTTTTTTATAGGCCTTTAATGAGGCCCAGCTCCCACCTGTGTTTGAAGGGCCCTCCCTAGTAGGACAAGAAGTAGTTAACAGAAGGAGCCATCTCACAGCTAAGGTGTTACCTGAATTGTAGTCTTACTTAACACACATAAGTGAGGAATCTGGGGGACTTATAGCGACCTTCCAGAATCTCACCTGTCACCTTCTCACACTATCTATAGATGCCATGACAACTATACATAATAATGTACTATGTCAATAATTCCTGTATTAAGATGCGCCAAAATGAAACAAAAATGTCCTGCAAAGTGGGGCAGGCAGCTTTCCCATTGAATTGCATTGTGTATTCAGCTGACTCTATGCAAATCAATGGAAAATAAGCTCATATAAAACAATGATTCAAACATGTATAAAAGTGTCCATTCATCTCAATCAGCTGTATAGCTCTAGCCCTTCACAAAGCATTGTAGGTTGTAGGTTGGCTTTGTATTGTGAGTAAACAACAGAGGGAAGTAAAGAACACAGATGTTCATTATTCAATGTGTTTGATCTGTCAGCTCCATGCCTTGAAATACATTGCCTATCTCATTCACTCATCTATAGAAGTGATTGGACTTACACAATAGCTACCGTTAAAAAACACATAATAATAATAATAATAATAATAATAATAATAATAATAATAATAATAATAATAATAATAATAATAATAATAGTATTCTGCATCAATAAAACTTGATTTAATATCACTTATTTTCCATAAAAAATTGTAGCGTATGAGTGGTATGCATGCACATAAATGATGTATTGTTCATTTTGAGCTGCTGGTAGTAAAGTACGATTTTCTTGCTCTGCAACCAGTGCATGCAAAGTATAATAAGTATAGATCTTTCTTATCTAATTAGATAGTGTAAACCAGTCTATAACATGTGAACATAAGGGGAAGCACGAAACATGGGATTTCCCCAAGCTGCATGGCAGTCAGAAAATCAAATTGAAAAATTTCCACCATCTTGCCAAAAAATTCATCTGTTATTCTCTTGATAAGGCCTCCTTCTATCTATCTATCTATCTATCTATCTATCTATCTATCTATCTATCTATCTATCTACAGTCCTATGAAAAAGTTTGGGCACCCCTATTAATCTTAATCATTTTTAGTTCTAAATATTTTGGTGTTTGCAACAGCCATTTCAGTTTGATATATCTAATAACTGATGGACACAGTAATATTTCAGGATTGAAATGAGGTTTATTGTACTAACAGAAAATGCGCAATATGCATTAAACCAAAATTTGACCGGTGCAAAAATATGGGCACCTCAACAGAAAAGTGACATTAATATTTAGTAGATCCTCCTTTTACCTCTAGTCGCTTCCTGAAGCTTTTAATCAGTTCCTGGATACTGGATGAAGGGATTTTGGACCATTTCTTTCTACAAAACAATTCAAGTTCAGTTAAGTTTGATGGTCGCCGAACATGGACAGCCCGCTCTCAAATGATCTGAAAACAAAGATTGTTCAACATAGTTGTTCAGGGGAAGGATACAAAATGTTGTCTCAGAGATTTAACCTGTCAGTTTCCACTGTGAGGAACATAGTAAGGAAATGGAAGACCACAGGGACAGTTCTTGTTAAGCCCAGAAGTGGCAGGCCAAGAAAAATATCAGAAAGGCAGAGAAGAAGAATGGTGAGAACAGTCAAGGACAATCCACAGACCACCTCCAAAGAGCTGCAGCATCATCTTGCTGCAGATGGTGTCACTGTGCATCGGTCAACTATACAGCGCACTTTGCACAAATAGAAGCTGTATGGGAGAGTGATGAGAAAGAAGCCGTTTCTGCACGTACGCCACAAATAGAGTTGCCTGAGGTATGAAAAAGCACATTTGGACAAGGCAGCTTCATTTTGGAAACAAAAATTGAGTTGTTTGGTTATAAAAAAAGGCGTTATGCATGGCGTCCAAAAAGAAACAGCATTCCAAGAAAAACACATGCTACCCACTGTAAAATTTGGTGGAGGTTCCATCATGCTTTGGGGCTGTGTGGCCAATGCCGGCATCGGGAATCTTGTTAAAGTTGAGAGTCGCATGGATTCCACTCAGTATCAGCAGATTCTTGAGAATAATGTTCAAGAATCAGTGACGAAGTTGAAGTTACGCCGGGGATGGATATTTCAGCAAGACAATGATCCAAAACACCGCTCCAAATCCTCAGGCATTCATGCAGAGGAACAATTACAATGTTCTGGAATGGCCATCCCAGTCCCCAGACCTGAATATCATTGAACATCTGTGGGATGATTTGAAGCGGGCTGTCCATGCTCGGCGACCATCTAACTTAACTGAACTTGAATTGTTTGTCCAAAATACCTTTATCCAGGAACTGATTAAAAGCTACAGGAAGCGACTAGAGGCTGTTATCTTTGCAAAAGGAGGATCTACTAAATATTAATGTCACTTTTCTGTTGAGGTGCCCATACTTTTGCACCGGTCAAATTTTGGTTTAATGCATATTGCACATTTTCTGTTAGTACAATAAACCTCATTTCAATCATGAAATATTACTGTGTCCATCAGTTATTAGATATATCAGGTGGTTAGGTTACTAACACCTAACCACCCCCTCAACAAAGTTCAGTCGGACTCAGTTCCGACTGAACGTTTTAACCCTTTCGATCCTGCCGTGAAACATCACGGCGCGATCGAAAGGGATCCGCCGCAGATTGAAGCTGATCGGCACCCCCCGCGGCGAGATCGGGGGGTGCCGATGTCAGTAGAAGGTAGTCTGGGGTCTGGCCAGTGACCCCAGACTACCGGAGCCCCCACATACCTGGTTGATCCTGCCGACCGATGGAGGAAGTGAGCGATATGTCTCACTTCCTCTGTAGCTTGCAGGACACGAGCAGTCCACTGTATTGGTACTCTAGGGGCTCTGCTAATGCGACATGGCACCTAAAAATAATTCCAGCAAAATCTGCCATCCAAAAGCCAAATAGCGCTCCTTCCATTCTGAGCCCTGCCATGTACCCATACAGCAGAATATGGCCACACATGGGGTATTGCCGTGTTCAGGAGAAATTGTTTAACAAACTGTGGGGGGCTTTTACTCCTTTATCCCCTTGTGAAAATTAAAACTTTGGGGATAAAGTGACATTTTAGTAATTTTTCATTTACACATCCCAATGTTAGTAAAATCTGTGGAACAACTGTAGGGTCAAAATGCTGACTATACCCCTTGATGAATTCTGTGAGGGGTGTAGCTTATAAAATGGGGTCACTTTTGGAGGGTTTCCATTGTTTTGGTACTCTAGGGGCTCTGCAAATGAGGCATGGTGCCTGAAAATTATTCCAGCAAAATCTGCTGTTCACACACCCAGTGTCGCTCCTTCCCTTCCATGCACTGCTGTGTACCCAAAAATCAGTTTACGCACACATGTGGGGTATTTTTGTGTACGGGAGAAATTGCATAACAAAATGTGAGATGCATTTTCTCCTTTAACCCTTTGTGAATGTGTTAATTTTAGGTCTAGATGAATGTATTAATGAAAAAAAATGAAATGTCTAAATTTCACTTACATATTATGTTTATTCTTATGAAAAACTTAAAGGGTTAACAAACATCCCAAATGCTGTTTTGAATAATTTGAGGGGTGCAGTTTTGAAAATGGGGTGATTTATGGGGGTTTCTATTATATAGGCCTTTATAATTCCTTACAGAACTGAAGCGGTCCCTAAAAAATTGGTTTGGAGAATTTTCTTGCAAATCTAGAAAATCGCTGTTACACTTGTAAGCCTTGTAACGTCCAAAATAAATTAAAAGACAATCAAAAGATGATGCCGATATAAAGCAGAGATATGGGAGATAATATTTATTCATGTATTTGGGTGGTATGACTATCTGCCTGAAAAGCAGATAATTTCACATTTTGAAAATTGCAATTTTTTCCAAATTTCCATCAAATTTCCTAGTTTTTTTTATAAATAAATACAAAAATATTGATTAATATTTACCACTAACATGAAGTATAATGTGTTACGAAAAAAACAATCTAAAAATCATTTGTGTAAGTTAAACCGTCTCAAAGTTATTGCCATTTAAAGTGACACATGTCAGTTTTGAAAAAAAAGGCCTGGTCTTTAACATACTTTTGGGCCTGGTCCTTAACCGGTTAATATCTTTCTCTCTTATATCTATCTGTATGTCATATTTCTCTCAAATCTATCTATCTATCTATCTATCTATCTATCTATCTATCTTTTATCTATCTATCTATCTATCTATCTATCTATCTATCTATCTATCTATGACCTGTCAGGGCTGATACATGGAGTTACTTGGCTTGAATAAAACCCCTCTACTTTTGCAATATACTCATGTAAACTATCTATCTATCTATCTATCTATCTATCTATCTATCTATCTATCTATCTATTCAGCTATCTATCTAACTATCTATTTCTCTCATATTAATGTCTGTAATATTTATCATCTATGTTTCTGAACATACAGTTTTTATAACAAAGAAAAACAGTCAGTATCACATATCACATATACAGTATGCATAGTCATTTTGTGGGATTATTATGCCACCTAAGGACAGTCTGCTAAAGAATACAAGTGATAAAATACAATGCACTCTTTTCTGTTTACCCTAAAAATATATCTATTGGTCAAGCTTAATATCCAAAGTAAATATAAAGAGATTAAAAAAAAAAATTACTATTTGTAAAAAAAACCCCACTGAACTTACAAATATACTTTACTCATCACTCCATTTCTGAGCACCTCTTTTGGTATCAGTGGCTTTACTGTTCAATTCCCAGTTGAACTGCTGAAAAGCAGAGAAATGGCTTACCTTCTGCATGGAGTCTAGAGCCCCCCCATTTCAAGCATACTCTCAAAACAGCCAGTGTTCGATCAAGAGGATGTGACAGTATTAGGAGATGGGCACATTCATTTGATAAAGTAACTTATATTAGTAAGTTTATTTTTTTGTGTGAGCAGTGTGTTTTCTTGCCACTGGGATGGTAAATTTTGGTAAGAAAAGATCTTTTAGCAAGGCCTTATTATGGATTATGTTTCCTGTACAATATACTAACATTACCAGAGGCGCTGGTATTACATATTGAAGCCCTTAAGCTTCCATTAATTCTCTAAATCCGATGGCCACAGGTCCTTGACTTTGAACAGAGTGATGGAAGGAAGGTATTGGATATTGAACTGTGCTAGAACTTTTCTTTCGCCATGTTTTTATATACTCCAACTTTTCTTTAGTTGTGTTCAGATGTACTGAAGCCTTTCTTTAGAAAACTATATATATATATATATATATATATATATATATATATATATATAGTTAAAATCTGTCCAATGTTAGCAGAAAAAACTAGTACAGGTTAAAAAAATATTACGGTAAAACCAAAGCAGATCTCATTGGCTAAACTGCAGTAGGCATGGAGTATGAACAACTCCTTTGTACATTTAGTTATGAAAGAGTTAAATGCTAACTTGCTTAATTTAGAAGTTATATTTTCAGCATAAACCCTTCTCCACATGAAATATAAAAGTTTAGTTATTTTTACAAGCAGTATCTGTCTATGAACTATTTACTCTAATTCGTATTGATTATTGTTCTCTTGTTAAGTATCATCTAAAAGAGGAGGTACAACTGAGAGTTTTATGGGGATCCGAGAACGCAACTTTTTGATAGACTCATAACCATCCTCCAATATTGCACAAGATGAACAGTTTCCATGGAGATCCCAAAGTGCTCAGACTCAGGAGCTTTTCTCTACACAGTAACCAGTAATGAAGATTCATGCTGGGTGTAAGTGCTTGTGTCTCTCTTATGATATATGTTCACCTTCTGCCATAAATCCACAGATGTCCCACACACAATCCAGAACCTACAGGGAGCTGCTTGCTCTGAATACCTGACTGCATACATGGCCACATACAGACTGCAATTAATTACAAGTAAGCGCACAGGTCTGGGCTTTGCTGGCAGTATCTCAGGTCTTTCTCACTGTTAAATGTTCTATGAAACACATGGGTATAAGACGCTTTACATGAAGGAATTTAATCATTTCCATATTTTCATTGATTTAGAATTTAAGCTACTAAGTTGCCGATTTGGCTTAATAAAAATACAATTCACTAATATTCATGGTCCTCAATAAAAATGGAACAAACCACCAAATTACACAATTATTAATATACATATTTACAGAGATAGGAGCACAGTTTGTTATAGCTCAGGAATCAGACATCTGCCTGGCAATGATCTGTACACTTGTGGATTTATCACATGACCGTGGACTAATTTTTATCCACTAGAAATAAACATTGAATGACAGCAAGCAGAGTTCTAGAAGTCCATGAAAAATTGATATAGAAAATATATTGGAAAGTTGTATAACTTTATATTGTAAAAATAATAACAGTTGTGTCTGAATATTTGTCTGAAACTGGATAACCGCTATAAAGGGGTTATGTGGGAAAAAAATATATTTTTTAAATAGGCTGAAAAATCATACTCTCCTGAGCTCTGGAGCCTCCCATTGCAGTCTTGTCCCACCAGTCCATTGTTGTACTCGTTGCATGTGACCACTGAGGCCAATCAGTCACTTCAGCCGATGAGATCGAGGATGTCACAACTGGTGAGGAACTTTCACCTCCCCCGACCTATTTAAAAAATATAATTTTTGGCCGGACAAGCTCTTTAATGATTTTGGTGGTTGAAGAGAGCATTCAAATCTGCAGATTGCCTAAGAGTAGAAATAATTCAGTGTTTGGTAGTCTGTTAGGCTAATGCCACATTGTCTTTTGAGATGGGTGAACCTCTGAAAATTAGTTTTGGTTTGGGCTTGAGTGGTTTGGCCAAAAGATTTGTTTCGGGTCGAATAAGTTTGTCATGAAACAGAGCTTAGATTGTCTTAAAACATAGTTTATGACACGGTCAGGGCTCCTAGGTCTCTATCTAGTCAATTTCTAGCTCTCTAAGGAAAACACAGCCACAGTTATGTTAACATGACAGTGACATGTATGTCTATGGGAAGATGGATGGTAAGCAGAGGATGCAAACTGTTAGATTAACCAAAGTGCTACTTTCTTTTATGTATTTATAATTTGAAATGCTCCAAAAATTAGCCTGTTTTGTGGGAAAGTGCTTGCCTGTGGGTTTTTTTTTATACACATGGCAGTAATATTGCAAAAAACAATCAAGATGGCCATGATAATCTTGCACCCTCTTATAATTCGATTTCATCAAAAAGAGGAAGAATATTCAGACTTGGAGAAATATCTTTCTCAGCAGGTGCTACACCACTAGTAGGGACCTGTGTCAGTGAAGATGAAGATATGGTTGCCATACCAGAATGGCCCTACAGTAAATTCTATGTTACAACATAGAGGAGGAGGAGGATGAACATACAGAAAATGGATGCAAGATTGCATGATGCTTGGTTGAAATCTACTGTGAGTGAGATAAGCAATGCCGCCCCTGCTACCTCTTGTGTCACCCCCTCTACCTCATAGATTGTAAGCTCTCACGAGCAGGGCCCTCAGTCCCATTGTGTGAAATGACGTTCTTTGTTATGTATCTGTCTGTATTTGAACCCTACAAATTGTACAGTGCTGTGGAATATGTTGGCGCTATATATATAAAATTTATTATTATTATATTATTATGAATGAGCTAATCATAAACTTCATCTTCATTCACAGGAAGTACATAAATCCTGGGGCTACTGGCAGTGCCATCAAAACCAGAAGTAGTGTTGCAGTTGCCACTCACATTCTTATAGTTAGTACTTTCACAAGTGTTTCCTCCTTTCTACTTCTTTCTGACCACAGCACATTCTGTATGTGACATCACCACTATAATCTCTCCACCTGTAAACCTGCCTAGGTCAAAGAGATCACACCAACCTCCTTCTCCTTTGTATTTTAACAGTGCTTTACATGTTGTTTTGACCAGTTTAGTTCACCTGAGACAAATTGCAAAGATTTTGGTTTCATCAAAAACTGAAATTTCTGGAAAATATCTGAATACAGCTGTAGTATGATTGAAACAGTGTATCAATAGCCTTATTTGCAGGATGTGTAGCTGTGCCAGCCTGAGACACTGCACCACCCATTATACCAGCCTATGCAAAGAGATGAGCACAACACAGCTAATGGTCATTCAGACAGCATTGTACCTGACACACTGGTTTCACCAAAGTTTAGGATTGGACATCCATTATAATCATTTTCCCATGCCAACATGATAGTGAAGTGTGAAGCCACAACTTGCATAGGCTGTGTATCAGTATGTGAAAAAGAAATGTTGGGAAGCCAAAAAGTGGAAAAAAGTTTCATCTGTGGAGAATCATCAGACAGCCCCATGTCCAGAAAGTACCATATCAAGAAGTGGTGCAATGACTCAGCAAAGCCAATGAAACTGAAAGTGGCATACATATACACAAGTCTAAATATGAGAAATCAAAATGTACATATTTGAACCATACAATACACAGAGAGCACTGTGTATTGTAACAATGGTATAGTGGTACATAGACCTTTATTGAGTGGGGACTAAGTCATGAATTAAGGGTACATCTGTGGAATGGAGTAGCGTCCACCACATTACATTGCGTTCTTACCATTAGCAGTAGGGAATCGATATTGAAGAGGATTACAAAGACATGTCTGCTGTTTTCTAAGTTAGCATTACACCTGTCCAAAAGTTGTGTGAATAGAGTTGGCTGCAATACCACACAAGGTCTCTGGATTAGTGTGGTGCTGTTTTAAGAACTTGTGTTTTTCTGATCCTCTTTAATAAAGTGAAAGCTGAACACTAGTCACACAGTATATTACCCACATATTTGGGAGAAGTAATACTTCTTTGTAACCTCATGGGACAAAGCCAGGGTCATTCTCTTGCTGAATATCAATTAAAGCAAGTCTCTGAAGTTCTTTCTTTTTAAGTAAACTGGTAGAATAAGAGTGATCAAGTACTAGGTTCCTGCCTTTAATGAAATCCGCCTGTGCAAATAGATAATATCTGAAGGAAATAACGTAATTGAACTGATGAAATATATCATTAACCTCACAGAATGTATTAACTGGTTTGCCATAAAGTTATGTGTGAAGAAAGCTAAAACAACATAATATATCTAGATAAATTGGTCTCTCCCAACTACACTGAATGGCCACTTTATTAGAGACACCTGCCTTTTCAGGACTGGAGCTACCCTGTGTAGAAACGTTTTTCTGTGGTTCACTTTTAGTGTGAATTATTATTTAGTTTTAGAACACCATTATTTCTATTGTGCTGTACATACAAAAAAGGTTTATATACATAGGGCTAAATACAGAAAACTAACGTAGAGACTAAGTGGTAGAGGAGAGGACCCTGCTTATGAGGTCTGGCAGTCTATAAAGGAAGGGGGAACGAGATGGTAGGTGGGGGTACAAGCTGTACAGATGATGGTACAGTGGCAGCTGGATTCATGTGTATTGTATGATGTTCTAAAGAGGTCGGTGTTCGGGTTATGTTTGAAGCTTGCTGTAGTGGGGCACAGACTTATGTATTGTGGTAACACGTTCCAGTGTATAGGGATGCACAAGAGAATTTTTGGAGTCATTTGGGTGAAGAGCGGATAAGAGCAGTGTGAAGAAGGAGATTCTATGTCGGGAGATTAGGTCAGAGATTTATGGAGGGGACAGGTCATGGATGGCCTTGTATAGCAATGTTAGTATTTCAAACTCTATTCTCTGGGCTAGAACTTGGCCAAGGGGAGAGTGGATTAACCCAGCAGTAGAGTTCAGGGTAGATTATAGTGGGAATCGACTGATCTAAGAGACTTGGAAGAGGGCATGGTCATCAATGCTATATCAGCTGTGGGGTCCGCCAGGTATCTGTCAGGTTTCCGTCGGTTTTATACTGAAACCAGCAGCTAGAAAAGTCTTCCGTGCAGGTCTTTTCTCTCTGACAATTTCAAACGGAATCTGAGGCAGAGTCTTCTACAGAGACTTCAATGCAGTCATGAACCTAGCCTAAGACATCAACCTGGCCTATTCATGTTACAGATGAAGATGTGAAGATACCAAAGCTTATAACTAAACGGGCTCTGATTCTCCATGTGGGCAGGAACCTTTTGAATTTCTCTGAGAAAATAAAATGTTACCACCCACTTGGAGATCTAGTTTACTATACTCTTCCAGGGGCTATATCTTTTGTCTGAGTATACGGATATAAAAGAAATAAACACCAATTGATCAGGGGCACAGCAGCAATCAAATGATGTATGGCATGTAGCTGTTTGTGTATGGTAACAAGTCATCTGTCAAATATGGACCATGAAAGAGCCAAACAATACAATACTACAAAGGAGCTCCAGGCATTGCATTGTTTGGCTTAAGACTAGCATCATGGCTTCCATTTTACACATGTCACAGATCCATTATCATTCATCACGATCTGTTATGATCTCTAGATAGATCCTTCACGATCCCCATACTCATGATTTATAACTGTGTGTCAGTAAAGAAGTACAACATTCTTTGCTATTTTAGTTATCAATGAGCAACATAGACATAATGCAAAAAAACTAATGCCAGTGTGAACAGATCTTAAATTGCATTACGGTATCAAACTATATGATTTATTTTCCTTGCAAAATAAACTTAGTTCCAGAATTACTCTAAAAAAGTGCCTGTAACCTGCATTTACTCACCTTCAGATGGTATATAATGGTAATGCACAGTGTTTAAAGAGTTAAATGGAAATTTAACTGGGGTCCCCAAATTCCCTCAAACAATTTATCATCGTCATATGAACAAGGGCAGGAGGTGGATGGGAAATTTGCATGTCAAACCTCCTAGATAAGTCCTGTTTACATATAGATCAGCTCATTACTCTGCCATATTTTGACATTCCCGTGTAAACTCCTTCTGTCTGATAGACGGCTGCCTGCATTGTTTTTTGAGCATTTTTCATATTTTTATATGGGTCTATTTTTGCTGTTTCTATGTGGGATTCTGATGATTTACATTTTTAACATTAACAGTCAAGCTTGAAAAGATAGAAATCTAAACCAGATTTGTCCGACTTCCTTTCTAGCCTATATTTTGACAGTGTCATGTGCAATACTCACACAGATGTCAAGAGTTCTCCTTTATCCTTACACCTTGCATGGTGAAAAATCTCAGCAGTGGAAGACAAAAAAGTTCTCTTGCAAACACAATTGCATGGTTAAGTATCTTCCAGGTTACAATGAAAAATAAACAGGTTTCTTTAAGACACAATAAAGTAGGTATTATGTCACTAATCTCCTCGCCCAACAATTGTAGTCAATTAGCCTACTGCAGCGAGTGTCCTGCCACCTGCCACTCTGTCCCTATACAGTGTGAAAGATGTTGGCACTCTAAGATCCCTGCTCTACCCCTCGCTGTGCATATGCCCAAGGCTGGAGTGCAAAGAGTAGCTTAGGCCTGTGTTTGACAGCGTTAAGTGACATGCGGCCACAGCGGAGTCATTAAAAGCTTGAGGAAGATGAAAGTGCTGCGGGAGGGAAGGGGAACAGAGCACTTATTGTGAAATGTTTATTGCAGGTGTTCCTATGATGTGAAATAATCCTTTGGATGCTATGGTGATTCCCTTTGGCTGTAAAAAAAAAAAAAAAAAAAATGCAATGTCTTGATGACACAATTGATGGCGAATTGAGTAGTTAAGAAATTATACATTATTATGTATTTAGGACAAAGCATGGAAAATGATAGTATGTAAATGGGACTAACCAGGAGTGTGTCCTAATATGGTATAGGGCTCCAAATCAAACGCCTGCCGCACAATGCATATAATATGACATAGGACACATAGGACATTTATAGGACAACCTTACAGTATATTAGTATTTTTACTTTGAAATCTAATCCTTTGTTAGATTCTTTGATATATACATAAAGGTTTTTATTCCATCTCCTTGTTCTTTTCTCAGTATACATTAAGGTCATTTATTCTTTTCAAGCACGATGTTTGATGTGTACTATAAAAGCATTTTTGGTTCTAAAAAAAGAATTCCTGAAATATTGGCTTATATATAAAAATCAAAGGAGAAGCCGCATATATGATGCTTTTCCATTATGTATCTTTATAGCGATGTGTGCTGGTATCCTTTTATTGATTAGACATAAGGCAGCCAGATTATATAACATGATAAAGGTTTATTAAAAGAATAGAATGCTGTTCCAGTTGCTGTCATTTTATTTTTGTATCAAGGAGTCTATAACAAGACCAAGATTTACATTCAGCATATTCTATCATAAATTTATATACTACACATGCAATATTCTTTATATGCTATGAGTTAGATGTATGGCAAAAAAAAAAATTGTATAACCACATCGTTTGCATATGTTATACATTTAAGTGCCAAACTTGCATGAAGCCGCAACCAATCAAAAGTTGAGTTGACTTGTTCAAGTGAAACAATTAAAGTAAGTGGTTAATTAACTGCTATTGTTTAACAGCTTTGTAGTGTTTGTATTCCTGGCTACAAGAAAAAAAAAATCATTACTGAAGATTCAGGATTTTGTGATGATATTACAATAGTGACACTTTCTAAGGGTTATTTGAGGTAATTAGTGACATTTTAAGATTCGGTAATTATTCTCCGCTTTGGAAATTACAGCAAAAAGAAAACATTTAAAGGGATTGTCTCCAATTTTTTTTTATATCCCCTTATAGGGTTTATGGGCATACTAGTGGAAGTGCTCACCGGCGTTGTTGGTTTGAACCTTGGACTCGTTTACATTAATACAATTCAATGGAGTACTAGCATGTATATAGATAATAGAAGTATATAGACCTGTACAGAAAATAGTTGTTTCTTTCTCTCTAGTTTTATTTAGCTTACAGTCATTTACTCTGCAATGTCCATGTAGAGTGTGAAAGTCCTGTATTAGCATTAGTTGTTCTTTCATTGATAGGAATATAAAATAATGTGGTCCATACAATCTCTATAAATAAAAGGTCCATTGACCTTGCAAGGTTGGGGGATAATTGGCTTTTTCTTATGTAGGGATACTCTGCTGCTAAGATGATGTTAGTTTATCAACTAAAAATTCATTTGGGACTTTTCCCCTTCATTTTTGTTGCAACATGTTACCGCTGAAGTAATGTTGCATTTTTGTGAATGGGATTTTTATTTTATTTTACATTGTAGCATCCCCTATGTTTGCATACTTTATGTTTTAGTTCCTTCAGTTGTAATTGATGGACCAAAATGTGCGTTTTCATGTAATATTTTCTAGAAACTGTTCATGGCGTGAAACTGCGACTATGCCTGTGGAACTATTATGACAAAATCATAGATACATTTTTTTTTATTTTTGCACTTTGGTAATGGAGCAGCTATTTACATTCCACAACTATGTACAGTCTAGATTTATCTTTTTAATCTCATGCATGCATATTGGTAATAGTTCAGTTGTTTGCTTTGAGGAAGGGCATATTGCAGTTTGTGCAATATCTTGTTTTTGCTTGTGAGTTTAGTGCGCAGATATTCCTCATAGCAGACACTTAAATTCCAGCTGCCATTATTTATGTGCAAATATGAATATAGTGTTGTAACTAACTGTTAAGGAACAATATAATGAATGACATACAGTAAATATACCACTTTCTAAGTATACATAGAAAAAAAAAACATTTTGTTTTAAATAAGTTTGTATATACAGTATCCAGCCACAGATCAAGGTTGGAGTCCTCTATAAAATGATCATGGGCATTGCCATGGTATTACTACCAAGCTGGCAGGCATTGTAGATACTATGGCCCATTTTCTTACAGTGCAGTGCAATACATGACTATGACTATGACTATGGACCATAGAGCCCCATTCTTACCCCTGCTCTGTGCATTATATCTTCACTACAGTACTACTTTTTCACATTATTCCTGTGCTGTGACATCACTGAATTTTTTCTGCATTGTGTAGTTCATGTTTCCATTATACATACATGTGATGTCACAGTGTACATGATAACCATTCTCCCAATCCTATAGGCAGTGTACTTGTGTGCATTACTCCTATACTGAAAGATGTGTTTATTAACCCTGTCTTGTTACATCACTTTGTGAATTATGCCTGTGCTATAATATATATGGGACAGCCCAACTTTACAAGACCGCTGGCGATTTCCCTATAGGTGTAATATAACCAGAAAGTCAACGGAGGAAACCTCTGGAGACTTTCTGCCAAAAGTGCTGCAGAATATTTTATTGAATTGTTTTAGATTCTGATGAACATTTCTCCATGTGGCAGAGAGACATAGGAGATAAACAGTTCCTGTCACCACCACCCTAGTGAAATGCCCATGCTGCAGCCGAATTATTAAGAGCTTGAAATATTGGAACCAGCCCAGAATGGAAGAATTTGGCCCCAAAATGTTATTGACAAATTGGCAGCAATTCAGGACCAGAGAGTGTCTTGTAATGAGGGCATTAATGTAGAGAGATAGCTGCTAACAAGGTGTTAGACCTCAGTGGCCCTCAACCAAGCAATAAGGAAAAAGGATCTGAAAATATATTGTCCATGTAAAAGCAATTTGTTCTTTTCACTGGTGGCCAAGGAAGTATTTGAATTTATCTTAATCCTATCATTGCCAGAGTCTGATAGCTAGAAAGCCAGAAGTGTTCGAGAATCCTCTAGGAATTGCCTAAAACTATGGAAAATGTAAAGACATGCCAGTACAAAGACAAGCAGGTGTTTGTAAGCAAAGGTTTGGGGGAAAATAAGATTTCCTTTAGCTATTTTCTCTGTCCATATTGATTCATTATTTTCACTTGGGATTAGCAAATCTTGTCTCTACTTTCAATCTGACACAATTTCTCAGATTTGGCAAACTGCCTTTTTGCAATGAATGAACTCAATAATCAGAATTAGACTTAGAATTGTGACTTCATCCATAGCCTCATGCACACCAGCGTCAAAGTCATCACTTGATGATATAATTTACAAAGCATTTACTAAATGTACAGTTGCCTAGAAGAGGGAAATATGTATGTTTGTGTTTAGTGAGATCTTATGACAAATGACAGCAAAGGACATTAATAAGGGTAGTGTGAACATAGCCTTATATGTAATATATGCCTAGGGTGTATACTAATAAGAAAACATTAGCAATGTTCACTCCGTAAAATGATGATTATTATAAATCTCCAACCAGTTCTGAATACAGCACTATAAATAAGTACAGTAGCATTTCAGCACTATGGTCAGCTCCCTTGAAGTCTCTCTCTACCCAACTTCAGTTATTATAATTCAGTTGTTATATAAGTACACTGGTCATTGGCTTTTCTTGGACAGTCTAGATTCTACAATAAAGTAGATAATGCAAGGTTTAATTTTGACTCCTGTCAATCTATTTTTGTTTTTTTGCCTTGATGTCCATGAATATAGAAATCTAAAAAAAACAAAAAAATTGAAAGTCTTCAGTAGTTGATACCTTTTTTAATAGCTAACTAATAATGATGACAGATTACAATGTTTCGAAGCTCTCGGCTTCTTCTTCAGGTAGATCTAAAAACAATTTCTGAAAGATGCATATTTATGTACAAAAGGACACTCAGGAATAGAATTCTAGGAGGGAGGGTGGAAGAAGGTTATTGGTTATTGGTACTGTTAGGGAATTGCTAGGAAGCAATTCCCCAGTAGCTGTTGAAAACCCTGGGACGGGACATGAGAGACAGTGAGCCCTAAGCTGAAGCCCCCAACTGTCCCTTCCTATTGCCAGGCCCTATCCTACATAATAGGCGGCAACCACGAAGACGGTCCCTTCCTGTATATGTGAGACACAAAACGCAGACACGATGGATGACAACAAAGAGAGGTCAGCTAGCCAAGGGTCAGTAAACAGTCGAGCGATGCAGTGCCAAATCGGAGTCCAAAGAATAGTCAGAATGGAAAGACAGAGGTCAAGGATTAGAATGCAAGCAAAAATAGTGACAGCAAAAAGCAAGTACGCACAAGGCATAGCAAGCACTGGTGTGAATGAGAGCCAAGGCTAAATAGGGAGGAAGAACCCGCCCCTGGAGTTGACAGGAAGGCAGGCTGTCAATCACATGGCAATGCCAGATTAAACATTAGAGGAGCAGAGAGAAATGAAGGTGAAGGAGATGGTGTGGTGGAAAATCAATTACCAAGGTGAAAGAATAGGGCAGTGTTCAGATAGTGCAAGAACCCAAAGGAATAAATCACAATGAACACATCTCCTGCGCCGCAGCATGCGGCCGGATGATGACGCCAAAGCCCGGATGGGCAAAGATGTTACAGGTACATACAAATAAACAATTCATCAGTTTGCAATGTTCTTATAAGTTCAGAGAATGTCTTTTATGGCTGTCTCAGTTCAGTGATTTCTGTAAGATTCCATGAACCATGTGACAAATTCATCCCTTTCTTCAATGTTTGAAGCAGGGTCATTATTTGTACTCATAAATCCATCTCGCTTTCCTTGATTTAAAATACCCTCTTAAAACCAAAATTTTAATGTCATCGGTGATATTATGATCTTCATTGCTGAAATGTTTTGACACGGGAAGGTCCATTCTTTGTTCTCTAATTGTGTGCCGGTGTAAGTTAATCCGCATTCTAAGCTTCTAACCAGTCTCTCCAACATACAGATTTTCAGTGGAACATTTGGTACATATTATTAAATACATTACCCTAGGTGTATTACAGGTGATCGTACTTGTGATTTTATATTCCCTGTTAGAATTTGGTATCTTTATTTTGTCGGTGGTCAGTATGTGAGGGCAGGATTTCCACCTTTTCTATCCGCATGGAAATGTTCCTGTGTTAGTTGGAGGTGACAGTGAGGTGCTAATAACCAGATCCCATTGATTTCAATGGGATTACAAAGCCTCCCATTGATTTCAATGTGTAGTGCACGTAAGCCGGCACCCATTGAAATCAATGGGATCTGTATTGAAGTGCCTCGCTCTGACACGTGTATACGTGTCTAAATCAGCGGCGCGTTACTCCGTGAAAACGGAGCCTAGGGGTCCATTCACACGGAGTAAACGTGCGCTCATTTTGGCAAAATTCACGTATAAAAAAATACACATGTAAAAATAAGACTACCAAAAAAAAAAAAAAAAAAAAAAAACATAAAAAAACACGTCAAAATACGCGTGTAAAATGTCATTGAAGTCAATGGGAGGATTATATTTAGGGTGCTTACGGTCCGCTCATTCAGACACAAACACGTGTCAAAGTGACCGCTGTAAAACAGATCCCATAGACTTCAATGTGTGCCGGTCTTACACGTGCTACACATTGAAATCAATGGGAGTCTTTTAAACCCATTGATTTCAATATAGAGCCCAAAAAAGAAAACCAACCACACATATAGAGTAATAAAATATGATAAATCTTTAATAATATTCACTAAAAAGTGACACACAAATCAGAAAAACATACTAACAATAATACAATGGGGATATAAATAATCAGATGTACCAGAATACCAGAATAATGCATGGAAAGGTGGGGGGTTTTAAGGTTAATAACACCAGTATATGAAGGACAAGACTCCTATTACAATTAAATGTTTACCAGCATGTCATGGTGAAAAATTCACCATAGTAATACATCATGCACATCATGTACAATCAAGTAAGGAGTGTTGTCACCACAAATAAATAAAGCACATGTAACATGAAGTATAAGGAACGCCTGACGCGCGTTTCGCCCACACTCCGGTGGGCTTCATCAGGGGACCAATTGACTTCAATGTGTAGCGTGCGTAAGACCGGCACACATTGAAGTTTATGGGATTTATTTTACAGCGGTCACTTTGACACGTGTTTACGTGTCTGAATGAGCGGAGCATAAAGTCTGTGAGAGCGGAGCCTTACACGAGTATTCTTTACACATGTATTTTGCCAAAATGAGCGCGCATTTATTCCGTGTGAATGGACCCTAATAGTTAATGTTAGCCTTGCCTTTGTGATTGACAGCTTATCTTCCGATCAGGTCTGGGGCGGGTTTTTCCTTCCTATTTATTGTTTCCCCACATTCACATTGGTGCTTGCTATTGCCTTGTGTGTGCTCGCTGTTAATCTTGCTGATTTGTTACCTGAACTCATATTATTGATCTCTGGCTTTACCTTTAACTATTCTCTTGGATCTTGTTTTTGTACTGCGTTGCTCGACTGTTACTGAACCTTTGGCTAGCTGACCTCCTGTCAGGATTTGAACCTAGGGACTTCAGTGTCCCAGGCGGCAGCTCTGCAAACTGAGCTATTCAGCCTCTTGGACAGCTCCAGTGCTGATCCGAGCCTAGTTCCCGCTGGCTCTAATTCCAGTTCCTGCCTCTCTGGGTTGCTCCACCCTGTTCTCTGATTGTGCTTCCTATTTAAGCCCAGCCTTGGACTTCCTGCTTTGCGAGATTATTGTGCTCTGCATGTGATCAAGCTTCCTTACTGCCCTGCTGCTGACTCAGACGCTCATCTCATCTCGTGTACTGACTACTGGCCTGTTCCTGACCACGGTATTTGCTCTCTCCTCCAACTCTGACGCTCACCTTGTGTACCGACCTCTGGCTTTCCCTTCTGACGATTCCTTGGACTTTGATTCGGCACCTCACCGCTCGACTGTTACCGAACCCTTGGCTAGCTCCCGACCACGTTTCCAGCCTTACAAGTAAGTCTCCATCCAGGTGGTAGCAACCTTAGACTCCAAACCAGACCCAAAACCGTTACAGAATAATCTCGCCCAAAAATGGAGTCTGTTGTGACTACCTTGAGGCAGCAAGTGGCTGAGCTTCAAGAATTTGGTTCTACTTACCAAGAAAAATTTTGTAAGTTACAAACCCTTGTGCTGGATCAACAACGAGATATCATGGAACTGCAAAAACAACTCCTGGAAATGCGCAATTCAGGTTCAGATTTAAATACTCGTATGCCTCTGCCATCAAAGTTCAGTGGGGACCGTCACCATTACCGAGGATTTCTTAACCAATGCCGTATCTACTTCCAAATGCAACCTGCTCCTTTTACTAGTGACAGGAAAAAAGTGCTATTTATAATTAACCTGCTGTCAGATGAAGCTCTAGCATGGGCATCCCCTTATGTGGAAAAGAACTCTGAGCTCCTCAATGATTTTGAAAACTTTATCACTGCTATGGATCAAGTCTTTGATGACCCAAATCGTTGTGCCACAGCTGAGACCAAATTACATAACCTGCGTCAAGGACGTCGCTCAGTTGCTGAATACACAGCGGAATTTCGACGTTGGGTAGCTGATACCACATGGAATCTAGCAGCCCAAAAGAGTCAATATCGACGAGGTTTATCAGAGCTTGTAAAGGATGAGCTTGCCAGAGTTGAGGCTCCTGATGGTCTGGAGGATTTTATACAATTGAGTATCCGTATTGATCAGAGACTTACTGAACGTAGAAAAGAGAGACTGCGTATATTTGGAAACCAACCCACCTATTCTTTCAGTCACTCAGAATTGAACACTCAGCAAAAGACTGAATCCTTATCAGAACCTATGCAGATTGATATAATCCGAAAACCTCTTAGTGCCGTTGAGAAAGAGAGGCGTCGTACAGCAAATCTGTGCCTCTATTGTGGGGGATCAGGACATTACGCCATTAATTGTCCCAACAAGTTTCAAAGGTCTATAGCCTGCACCAGTGCTAAGGCAGACAGCAATCCTGAACTCTCTGAACTGCCGGATTCAGTTATGCAGACCATCTCATCTGTGACCCAAAATGAAAACAAAATGTATTCAGCATCCTCTCATTTTGTCATTCCAATACAGGTCATGGTTGGGAGCCATAAAATACAGTGTTCTGCCATGTTAGATTCTGGCACAGGTGGAAATTTTATGGACTTACAATTTGCGCTTGACAATAACATTGCACGTAGAATAAAATCCGTGCCAATTGATATGGAAACGGTTGACGGTTCACCTTTGTCATCTGGACCTGTAACTCATGAAACAATGGAACTTGGAATCTGTATAGAACCTGCTCATCATGAAACTATTAGTTTTCATTTGATTTCTTCTCCCAAGTTTCCCGTGATTTTAGGAATTCCATGGTTTGCTGTCCATAATCCTTCTATCAACTGGGAATCACGGACTGTTACTTTTCCTTCTGAATACTGTAAGGACAATTGTTATATGTGTTTATCCATCCAAGAGCAAACAAAATTTTCCAAGATTCCTCACCAGAATTATGAGTTACCACCACAGTACCAACAGTTCAGTGATGTCTGCAGCAAGAAAAAAGCTGATCAACTACCTCCTCATCGTCCTTATGATTGTCCCATTGAGTTGCTGCCTGGAGCTACTATTCCTTTTGGCAGAATTTACAATCTCTCTGAACCAGAATTAAAAGTGCTCAGAGAATACTTGGATGAGAATTTAAAGAAAGGTTTCATTCGACCCTCCTCATCCCCAGCTGGGGCACCTTTGTTCTTTGTGGAGAAGAAAGACTCAACTTTGAGACCATGTATTGACTACAGAGAACTAAACAAGATGACTATTAAAAACCGTTACCCTCTTCCTCTAATTCCGGAGTTGCTAGAAAGACTCCGTTCTGCTAACATTTTTACCAAACTAGATTTAAGAGGAGCCTACAATCTTGTACGCATTCGTCCAGGGGATGAGTGGAAGACTGCTTTCAGAACTAGATATGGACAATTTGAAAACCTGGTTATGCCTTTCGGTCTCTGTAACGCCCCTGCAACCTTTCAACATTTTGTGAACGATGTGTTTCGGGATTGCTTGGACCAATTTGTTGTTGTGTACCTTGATGACATCCTTATATTTTCAGACACCTTGGAGGAACATCGCAGACATGTTCAATTAGTCTTGGAACGTCTATTGGAGAATAATCTTTATATCAAACTGGAAAAATGTGAATTCGAACAAACAAAGATCCAATTTCTTGGATATATCATCTCTCCAGAAGGTTTGAGTATGGATCCTAGTAAAATCAAAGCTGTAATGGATTGGCCCACTCCAAGAAATCTTAAAGATATCCAGCGATTTATAGGGTTTGCAAATTTCTACAGGAGATTCATAAAACACTTTTCAAAAATCATCTTACCAATCACTTTACTCACAAAGAAAAGACAAGTATTTTTATGGTCCCCAGAGGCACAAGTTGCTTTTGACAAACTAAAAACTCTCTTCACTTCGGCGCCCATACTGGTCCATCCAAATCCTGAATTACCTTTTGTGGTTGAAGTGGACGCCTCAGATTATGCTGTGGGAGCTGTCCTGTCTCAACGAGTTGGAGACAAGATGCAACTCCATCCATGTGCTTTTCTTTCTCATACCATGTCATCGGCAGAAAGAAATTATGACATAGGAAACAAAGAACTGTTGGCTATTAAAGTTGCGTTCACTGAATGGAGACATCTTTTGGAAGGAGCTAATCATCCAGTAACTGTGCTTACTGACCACAAAAATTTAGAGTTCATCCGTACAGCTAAAAGACTGTCTGCAAGACAAGCAAGATGGGCCTTGTTTTTCTCTAGATTTAAATTCATCATTTCTTATCGTCCAGGTTCAAGAAATGGCAAGGCTGATGCCTTGTCCAGGAATCTTGCCGAACCAGAGGAGGGGTCTAAAACAGAGTCTACTATTTTATCTTCCAAAAATTTTGTAGGAATACTGGACTCCAAAGATCTTTTAACCAGGCTCAGAGAAGGATATCAGAATGACTCCTTCCTCAACCATCCTTCTAAAGATGTGGACCTTTGTTTTAAAGAGGGGTTTTGGAAGCAGGAACACAGAATATATGTTCCTGAAACTGCTCGACTTGAAGTCCTCAAATTGGTCCATGATTCTAAGCTTGCAGGGCATCTTGGAGTGATGAAAACTTACGACTTATTGCTTCGTTCTTTTTGGTGGCCTAACTGTAAGAACGATGTTAAAAAATATGTATCCTCCTGTTTAACATGTGCACGAAATAAGACACCGCGATCTTCTCCTCTAGGTCTTCTTCAACCACTTCCAGTTCCATCTAGGCCTTGGGGATCAATTTCCATGGATTTTATTGTAGACCTTCCCCCATCTAAGGAAATGACTACCATTCTTGTTGTGGTGGACCGACTCACAAAGATGGCCCATTTCATTCCAGTCAGAGGAATTCCTACTGCAAAACAAACTGCAGAATTAATGATTAAGGAGATATTCAGGTTGCATGGAATTCCTGACAATGTAATTTCAGATAGAGGTGTTCAATTCTCATCAAGGTTTTGGAAGAACTTCTGTACAGCCTTAGGAGTAACAATAAATTTGTCTTCTGCTTTTCACCCTCAGTCTAATGGCCAGATGGAAAGGACAAACCAAACTCTTGAACAATACCTCCGCTGTTTTGTTTCTTACCTTCAAGATGACTGGGTGGACTATTTACCAACAGCAGAATTTGCCTACAACAACTCCAAACACAGTGCTACATCTCAAAGTCCATTTTTTGCTAATGTTGGCCTACATCCAGTATTTATTCCTAACCTCCCTCTTAGTATTCCTATTCCTGCTGTTACTGACAGATTAACAAAATTGCAAGAAACCCAGAGGAAACTAAGAGAGATGCTACAAGAAGCCCAAGAAGTCTATAAAAAAGCAGCGGATAAACGTCGTAAAGTATCTCCTACCTATAAAATTGGTGATAAGGTTTGGCTATCTACTAGAAATCTGAAAACACATGTTCCATCTCCAAAATTGGGCCAAAAATTCATAGGACCATTCCAGATTTCTGCACAAGTCAACCAAGTTGCTTTCCGGCTCGAACTCCCTAATAGATTGAAAATACACCCTGTATTCCACGTATCATTGCTCAAGCCATTCAATGAAAACCCGTTTCCAGGGAGAAATCAGCCACCTCCTGCCCCAGTAAAAGTTCAAGGGGAGGAAGAATATGTTGTTGAAAAAATCTTGGACTCCAGACTTTTCAGAGGTCAACTACAATATCTGGTGCAATGGAAAGGTTATGGACCAGAAGAGAACTCATGGGAACCAGAAAGCAATGTTCACGCTCCTAGGTTTACAAGGGCATTTTATCTGAGGTATCCTGAGAAACCAGCTCCTAAGATGTCCAGAGGCCATCCTGAAAGGAGGGGACTACTGTCAGGATTTGAACCTAGGGACTTCAGTGTCCCAGGCGGCAGCTCTGCAAACTGAGCTATTCAGCCTCTTGGACAGCTCCAGTGCTGATCCGAGCCTAGTTCCCGCTGGCTCTAATTCCAGTTCCTGCCTCTCTGGGTTGCTCCACCCTGTTCTCTGATTGTGCTTCCTATTTAAGCCCAGCCTTGGACTTCCTGCTTTGTGAGATTATTGTGCTCTGCATGTGATCAAGCTTCCTTACTGCCCTGCTGCTGACTCAGACGCTCATCTCATCTCATCTCGTGTACTGACTACTGGCCTGTTCCTGACCACGGTATTTGCTCTCTCCTCCAACTCTGACGCTCACCTCGTGTACCGACCTCTGGCTTTCCCTTCTGACGATTCCTTGGACTTTGATTCGGCACCTCACCGCTCGACTGTTACCGAACCCTTGGCTAGCTCCCGACCACGTTTCCAGCCTTACAAGTAAGTCTCCATCCAGGTGGTAGCAACCTTAGACTCCAAACCAGACCCAAAACCGTTACACCTCCCTTTGTTGTTGTCTTGTCTGCATTCTGTATTATCACCTATATCTAGGTAGGGTTTTGCCACCCAGTTGTCACCTGTCCCTTTGGACAGGACAGGCAAGTAGGAAGGGATAGGGGAGGGGTTCAGTTTAGGGCTCACTATCTTGTCATGCCCCTCCCCCCAGGGTTCACCAGCAGCTACTGGGGAATTGCTCCTCTAGCAATTCCGTTGCATTTATATTGTTTATCTCTGTAATGTGTTCTATAACATGGTAGCGATAGCTGAATATGTTTGAGAGAGGATATACTCTCTTCAATCTGAATCTGTAGGTGAAATTAATCCACATATCAAACAGCTAAATTTTTAGGTCACCATTAGTCTAAGAAGATATCCACTTTGACAGTGCAGTGAAAAGTAACCCAGTTGTTAACGTGTATGGTCTGTATGCTTTTTCTATGTAGATGAAATTAATAGATAATATACAAGTACAGGGGAAATTGGATTGGTGGGGAGCCTTGTTACAGAATTTTCACTTGGGTCCAGGAGCTTCATGTTACGCTTCTGATCAGTGTCATTGCCCTTGCAGTGTGAACATCATATTGGCTCCCACTGGTCTAATAAACACATTTATATTGCTTGGCTTTATGAACCTGTATATATTTTTTTGCATGACTTTGTGTTTGCTGATATATCTGGACTGCATTAATATTCCTTTTTTTTGTTTGTTTGCGCCCTAGGCATTAATGAGATTCCAATCTTAGTCTATTGAGCTTTACATAATATAATTTTATTAGCTAATAACAGTTGTAGTCCATACCATATAATTCCTTTATAGCGCACAATGATGTTATAGAATGGAAAGATTACAAGCAGCATCTCTAAGTGTAACAAGAATCTCATGCTGAGTGCTTACCAGTCTGGATTCACTACTGCCATATGGTGATATTGACATAAGTTTTCCCTGCAGCTTCTCAATTTACCTTTCAGTCTCAGTATTAATTAACTTGGATGTCATTACCATTTATAGACGTTATATAACCTTGTATACATATATCTGATTTCTTTCTGCTTTGTCTGTGTAATGTATTACTTAATATCATTCACTTCTAGCTCAAATGTAAGATCAGCGGGGCAATGGTTTATTTGGGGTGAACATTTTTTTATCCACGTAACATTTGCTCTAAACATTTGTTCAATGGTACATTTGTCCTACTTATTTTCAGCAGGCTGATATGTGATATTATACCAGCTGGTTAGTACATACAAAAGAATATTTATTGTAAGGTTTCAAGACGTCACATTGTTAAAAGTTTTCATAAAGATGGAATAATCCTGCTCCTATGTTATGTGACCACTCAGTAGTCTAACCTAAGCTATACTTTGGGCTGGGTTCATACACGGTATACATTTATTTTGCTAGGCCATGTTGAAATTCAACAGCAAAATCTGCAAAGGATGCGAAACTTGTTGTGGAATTTAGTGCAAATTTTTATTTTAAAAGAAAGAGTCATCTAATACTATTTTTAGTAATACTAGTCACTGCTGCTATCCATGAAATTATCTTGGCCAGATACTATACCACATTCTCCTAATCAATAAGGAAAAATCTCTAGGTGTTAAATTGCTGGGTAATATCACATTTCGCTTTGCTAATGGACTTGGGAGGATTGGTATACTGCCGTCATTACAATTAGTAAATAAGTGAATATTTGTATACACTCAAAATGTTAAGTCATTTTTTAGAAAAAGTTGTATTTTTATTTATATTTATTTCATGTGCATTGCCGTTTTTACATTGCTGATGCATAATATATGTTTGAGCTACCATCAATAAATTATTACTTGGTTGGGATATATTCAGGCTAACAATGTTGTAGTTTTCAAGAGTCATAACCTCTGCAGTTTTGGGCCTAGAAGCTTAGGGGACCCCAACACAACATTACTTATACTGAATCCATTGAGGGATTGAAATTCATTCAGCTGAATAGTTTGTGATGTTAGATGGGGCCAATGTGACTGGCTTATTGAGGATGACATGGGGCATTGTGGCTGGTATATCCCAGAATAGTTCCTCTCTTCAATCTGCTTCTAGTACTATGATATAAATGTAAGAATATTTACATAGTATATTCAAAGCAACTACTGCAATCACCCCCTTAGGGGGCATTCATGCTACCTCCGCCGTCCGCCCCGGGGTTTCCATCCTAAACCCCGGTGATATTGGACAGGGGACTGCTTACCTGCGATCAGCTTTAAAGCCCATTCATTTGAATGGGTTTTTAAAGGTAACTGCTGATGTCTGTATGCAGCCTGAATTTGCATGTACATAAAATCGGGACATGCAGAACTTTGTTTCTGTGCAAGAAACCCATTTCCCCATAGAGTGCACCATACGGACACCGGCAGCTACTTTTAAAACCCATTCAAATGAGTGCGCTTTAAAGCTGACCGCAGACAAGCCGTCCCCTGTCCATTTTCCCCGGGGTTTAGGACCGGAACGCCCCCTTAGGTCTTCCATTAATGGAAGGCGCAGTTTGGCATAATGGTTACAATGATATAGTACAATATCAAGTATTCAAAAACTGTATAGAACTAGGGTGCAGATCTACAAGAAAGTTTTAACAAATTACTTGAAATGTGTTTTAACTATCCCTAATATCGTACTTTAAAATCTTTGCCATCTGTTCCTATTCTCCAGACCCGTTAAGTTAATATTTATCAGAGAGGAACATTAATATTAAAAAGTGCATTATAATCTAGCTTCAGTAAACACAACATGATGGGAATTATATCTCCAAGGTCCACTGAGACGAAATTGTGTGTGATGTGCTTAGATTCATTGTGCTCCTTGAAATATGTTACAATTTTTGGCATCTGTTCCAGTACTACTATTAAACAGGTAAAATCAGGTACATTAAAATGAAAAAAAGCAACAAAGAAAAATAATTTCTACACTGACTATCTACTGTATAATACTGCAATATATGAATGCAAAGTGGTTTTATGATTCCTATATACAATGTATTTGGAATTATTAAATCCTGTTTATTATAAAAATATGTGTAGAACATATTTATGGTTAATTGACAACTAGTTGGTACCACCCACCTTGTCAATAGGGAATGTTCATAAACACTGATGAAACCTAAGGAAATTGTAACACCCAGATGTCAATATATATCATATGACAGATTTATTGCAGAAATATGTCTGATACATCTGAGGCAGGGTTGCAGCTGCAGAATTTTATAAGATCTATTCAGTTGTCTGGCATAATTTTCTTTTAGGAAATTCTGCAATATTATGTGTGTGAACATTTTCTAAGTGTATTTAATATAATTCCTAGGACTATAGAGTGACTTCAGGTGCCCAACATGAATCTTTATGGACAGAGATGTTGCACACTTCTCCTCTAGATCTAGCCTTCTAATATATGTAAATATAACAATAATGGCAATAGTCTATAGCATGGGTCCCCAACCACTGGTCCGCAGACCAGGACAGGGCCATTGGGTTTTGTTGCCGGTCCGTGGGGTCTGGTCTTGGTCTTAGCTGGATACTTCGCACTAAGCCACATTGCTGTGGTAATGTGTAAATGATCGGGTAGAGCATCACCCTGTATCTGCTAAGAGTCACCACGCTACCCGATAGTTTGCACATTACCATAGGAACGTGGCCTAGTGTGAAGTATCCAGCCTTAGTGTCTAGCCTTTTGCCCTGTCTGCCTAGAGGTTTGTGTCACATCCACCTCCTAGAGCCTTCCCGTCCACACAGTGGAGCCCACCCCATATGGCCAAAGCCCCACCCCTGCCTTACCACGCCCTGCTGGGCCATGGAACAATGGTCTTGCTTGAAGCCAGTCCCTGGTGCAAAAAAGGTTGGAGACCACAGATCTATAGCAATGATATTTCATTTAAGCTACACATGTCATAACAGCCTCTCTGAGCAGAGGTAGCAAAGGTTGATAACTCCATAAACCCTTGTAGGAGGTCTACATAGGTGGACATGCACACTTGGCATACTGAATTGGCAATGTGTCAAGGACATTAATGTTTACTCTATAAAACAATAATAGGACAGTATAATAATACTCAAGGCTCGTATCAATCACAGTAATGCTGTGTCTTTGCATTGAAGCCGCATACGGCATTAGTGAGCCTTAGTGATACATAAATAAAACAATGATGTACATACATACATTGTGACAATAGGATTTCATCAACATCCTTTTCCCTCGTGAAGAATAAAGCACAGACTGTAGCACAACCTGCATGTACAGACCATTGTGTCATATTTATGGCTCTGCTTTATATATTTTGTTTGCAGAGGCTTAGCGCTGGAACAGATGCTGGGTTTTAAAATGAAGATTGTAATGAGATTGTAAGCTATGTTCAGACAAGGATTCCAAGTTTGGATATGAGACAAGTAAAAAGAAAGCAGCATTTCTGCTGCATACAGAAATTCCACATTAAAATACACAATACACTTGTAAGAAGAAGGCTCTGGCACTAGATCAATATAAACTATGTGCAGGATATTACAGAAAGATCCTATCTTCTTAGTCATATGCAGTATATCCTGTGTCTTCATAACATTAACCCTTAAACCACAACTTTCTTAAAGATGCATTGTGACTCAGCCAAGAGACATATGACAAATCAGTATCGCACAGGTCAGCTTGAGTATTTTTAATAACCCCGAATAAATAAATATGTCTTGTAAACTAAAGCCAAGGAGAGGTTTCATTTCTGAGAACTGCTCGGACAGAATTGGTAATTCCTCATTCCCAACTTTACTGTGACCTCATCCAACCAAAGTGGTGACTTTCAGGGACATTGTAAGCCATAAAGCTGCCAGTGTTCAGGCATAAGCTGCTCTGTAGCCAAAGGTCATCGATGTCTCTGTGCTCAGAATAAAATTTTACCTTTAGGATTGACACAGAATGAAGGTAAATATACTCTATATTCATCTTTATACGGAGTCATTCCAAAAAGTACACATGCAGTAATGGCAAAGGGGATAGATAGTAGTTTTTTGTTTGTTTTTTTCAGTCTTCTCATTTAGGAGGATAGAAGGGTAACAAAATGCAACCAATGTCGATTTCTGGTTTTAGTTATTTATGGATTTGTCTATTTTTTATTTTTTATTTTTTTCATAAGTAGTGGTTGCAATGCACTTAATAAATACCTATAACATTACCTTTTTGTAATATTTTTTTCCCCCCTAGAGCCACAGTCTGTGTTTGCTTTGCTGTCCCAATTATAACTAATAATGGCCTAAGGAAGTAGCAGGGATTGAGAAATCATTTTATGTGTTCCCTTTCAGGGCATACAACCATAGTATAGGACATTCCCACTCAAAGTGCCCTTCTATTAAATGAGGAATAGAACATCTAGATATCATTCAGTATTTGCTCACAGGAACTCTCTCCTCCTTGGCCAAAGGTAGCAGAGAGGAGCATTGCTCGGTGCTGCCTCCTGACTAAGCAGCATAAGAGAATGAACAGCAGAGCTGTCATATAATAGCTCTATTCATCAGGAGTCTTGTTATTGAATCATTAACTTGGGAAAGGGAGCTGCACCCTGACTACATTCCCAAGGTCCCGGGAAACAAAGCAGACATCATTAGTCTAATTTCTGTGGTCACCAGGAAGTACAGATCAGCATAGAGCCAGGCAACAAGACCATTGCGGGAATCAGTGTTGGTGAGAGATTTTTTTCTGTGCAAGGTCAGGGCCCCATGGGCCGGAAAGGCCGTGCTAAGGCGCTGGGTTGAACAACCACGGCGGGAACACATCACGGTTCTTCCTGCAGGCTTTGCACAGAAAGTTCATGGAGGTTTCCGCCGCCGGTGTTTCTGTAGATTTTAACACAAAGTGGGCATGGGATTCACATGAATTCCATCCACTTTGCAGATACTATAAAATGCTGCAATTCTTCTTGCTGCGTCTATGGCCTGTGGGGCCCCGGCCTAAGGATCTCCATTCTGAGTTATTTTAAAAGAAAAGCTCTTTAAGGCTAAGGCCCCACGCAGCGGTTTTTCCTGCAGCACTTTTCACAGAAAGACTGCAGAGGACCTTCAGACTTTCTACTTCCATTATACCAATAGGTTTTGTAAATCGCAGCGTCTCTGCTGTGCGTATTTTTCTGCAATCCACTTAACTGCATCATTTTCACTATATGGGGCCCCGACCTAAAAGGAATGTATTGCCATTGTATTATTTATTAAAACCAGAGAGTAAAATATATCACTTTTTAATTTGTTTTTATTTTCTGATTGTAGATTTTTGTAATTCTATTTTTGTACATGATTATGAGGGCTACCATGTCACCTCTCCTCTGCTCTCTTAACTGCATTTTGTGGTATAGTGAGGTCTATGAGAAAGTTTTCTAGACATCCTCTTTGGAAGGAGGTGGTATTGATATTAATATCAATTATTGTCAGCAGGGAATGCAATGGTGGGCCAGTGGTGTTATCTATAGGGGTGTTATCTTGTTATCATATCTAGAAAAAAAAAAAAAAATAAATATATATATATATATATATGTATATTCTGTGAATTTGTTTCTTTTTGGTGGGTATGGTATAAGTTTTTTTTTTTAGTAATACGTTCCCTTTTCGTTTTAATGCACGGATATTTCTGTGCGGTGTAGCAGATGTTTCTTATTCCTATGCACTTACTCTCTTGTACCAATGACAGTAAATAGCCCTTACTAAATTCAGGGATTCTTATTGGTATGTAAAAATTGCCTGTATGTTCATGTGTGAGCCTCTACATCTGCTTGTTCCAAAAATATCTCAGTCAGCTAGGAATATTAAGAGATCTTCAAGAGTCCATTCCTTTCTTCCTGTCTTTGATCTTGAGAAATATTCAAGTTGTGATATAAAATCCAGTGCACACAAATCCATTTATATAGTGTATATTGAAATGTCTATCCAGGTCCAGCAGCTTCATATCTGTCCTGTATTCATCCAGTGCCATTTTCGATGGCTTTGGTTTTTATTATGGCTAATAGCTTCAGGTTTAGTAGCAGGGCATAAACTCGTTAAGATCTGGGCCACGGGGGATTATATTTGAATTACTCGCACCTGTGAGAGACTCATTTTCGATCCTGTTGACAATGTTGCATAGACTTGTGATTTGGGCGACGGAAGAAGAGCTGCGCAGATTGTAATTTAACCCTGCTGGCCCGGACTCTGACAATCTCAATCACATTTATTTATTTACTTGCTTAAATAACCGCTTCACTACCAGATGTTGGAAACTGAGTGACAGATCCTGTTTGAGTTTACTGAGTCAAAATCCGTATAATTCAGAATGCCAGATTTATAGACACGAACCATTCACCCCATATTCATCTAAGAGTTGTGTGTGAATGGTTTAGTGATCTCATAGAAAGCAGCTTTATCTGTCAGACCATCATGCAGTATGTGTTCTATTACCTTTTACTGGACGGTAGAGTAAACCATTGAGCCATGTGGTTTGTATATAGAACAGCACACAACTAAAAATGGGATTTTCTGCAGAATTTTGTTCTTCTGGCAGTGTATTTTAACTCTTAAAGGTAGAGCCTGTTTTGAACTCCTTGCTTTTTAAGGCTAAGGCCCCACGGAACGTCCCGCAGCAAAGTGCTGCGGGAAAAAACGTGGCTGCAACGTATCAGACTTTCTGTTACAATTATACTTACGGAAAAACCGCCGGTGCTTCCATAGGTATAATTTATATGCTGTGATTTCCAAAACTGTGCCGGTTTTGGAAATTGCGGCGTGTTTGCTCTGCGGTTTTTACTAGAATTCCATCCACTTTGCTCTGACTGTAAATCACTGCGATTTTTCCAGCAGCGTTTCCGCCGCGGTCAAATTGCAACGTTTACGTCCTGTGGGGCCAGGGCCTTAAAGTCATAATTTTTTTTACTGGGTTATTATTATTTCAGAGATACGAAATTTAGGCTAAGGTTCCACACTGCAGAAAAACTGAAGACTATCTAGTCTCCTAATTGCCATGATAACTCCTCAGACCCTGCGATCTTATTGCAGGGGTTCCAAGGGCAGGCAGGGAAATCTTTCACCCAGACACTCTGTATGCCAAAATTGCTATGAATAATAGCATCAGAGAAGTTAATCTGCTGGAGTCGGAATATCCTCCAACTCTGACAGCTAGTCCGGGCCTTGGCTGTGCAATACAGCTGAGTGCTAGATGTAAGGCTGCAGGCACAGCTCCTGTGCCCACGACATTACAGCACCGTAATAGTACTCTGTGTGACATAATAGTATGGTGCAGAGCAGGAAAGAGTTAAAACTCAGCAAAAATATCATTTATTTCTATTTGCAAAAGTTTTTAAATATCAGTTGTCTACAAATTTAAATAGGGTTATGTTCATGGGAAAACCCTTAAAATAAATTATTCAGATCTCAACATTCTAAAATTTCTATATACACCTAAGCTCTTTAGTTATACCATACCTCCCAGTGGGCGGTGAGTGGAGGAATGATTGTTCAGTAAAACATTAAATGGACATAGCGGGGCATGTAGGGAGCTGCGCGGGACCGCGGGACAGGGGTATAAAAGCGGGACTGTCCTGCCAAATGTGGGACATTGGAGAGGTATAGTTATACTATCCCAGTGTGTTACGTGAATATAAGTTATTAACATATAGGCATACCTATTGGTTCAGGACGGAGGGACAAACACGTCTAATTTGGCTCCCAATTCAGGTGTACCAATATTATCATTATGCAGTGACTGTATAGTCATAAGTGCTGGCTCTACACAGAGCTCCGCAGACAACACATGCATCCCTCCAAAAGTTAGGTGTAAACTAACTTCAAAAAGGTAATCGGTTCATAGAGGAAACATATATATACTAGTCTCTGCTCGCAACTTCGTCTGCGTGTTGTTGGCATTGATGATCTGCCTATATTCAGCAAATTGCTTCTGTCGATGGTTTACCAGCTCTTAGGCTGTCCTGTTGCTGAACTTATTCCTCGCGACATGCCTGTGATTGTTCCGGCATCTCAGCAGCTCGCTGAGACGCCATATAATGAGTGTGTTGTTGGCGTTGATGATCCGCATGCTCCGGCATTTCGACAGCTGTCAAGCTGGACTGCCAGCTGAACTCGTTCCTCGCGCTGTGCCCTTCATTGTTCCGGCATCTCAGCAGCTCGCTGGGACATCATATAATGAGTGTGTTGTCGGTGTCAATGATCCTCCTGAGCTCCACTTGAGGAGAACTCTGTTGACTTCTGGCTACCTTCATAGCTCTTGATGTTTTCGAGAAATTAGATTTTCTTTTTCCTGGCATGTTTCAAATTGGCAAACTGCCAATTTGGATTGAAGGTGTTTTCCCATTCAGTATGTCAGCATGTTGCCTGGAGCAGACGAGATAATATGCAAATGCATGTACACAATCCACTGAGGTTTAGCTGAGTGTTTGCATAGAGAGATAACTGCCCTGGCTTTAACAGAACCTGAGGTAAGCTGCTGCAAGAGCAGTTTAATATAGCATATGAACATTAATTCATAAAAGTCGTGAAGCCATGTCATTTACCAGGATAAAAAGGAGCCTATGTTTAAATCAAGGTTACAATCTATGTGCCAAATTTCATCCAAATCCGATCAGCCATTTTTGCGTGATTGAGGAACAGACATCCAAACACACAAACATCCAAACATCCAAACTTTCACATTTATAATATTAGTAGGATTAGTACTGTGTGTGTGTGTGTGTGTATATATATATATATATATATATATATATATATATATACAAAAATTTTCAGTAATAATATGTTAGTACATACATAAATAGGCTCCTTTCATCACACCTCCCTTTAGTGAGAATTACAAGTGAAAAAGCTTTTCCTACATAGGACTATTCCTACTCATTAACAGAACAATCAAATTCTGTCAATTATACTTCTTAAGGAAGGTGCGTACAATATATGACCTTCCTGCTTGCTCCCAAAAAGAATGTACCGATACTTGATACCAATCCTGCTCGGTATCAAAGGGATGCAAATTTAAAGAGGCTGTCAGGGACTGTGGTATTAGGGGGCATTCACACGGAGTAAAATGGCGCTGATTCTGCCACGATAACTCGTGGCAGAATCAGCGCTGTTAAAAAGACTCCCATTGAGTTCAATGGGTTCCGTCTTCCACACGGAACACATTGATATCAATGGGTTAAAATGCCTCCCATTGATTTTAACGTGTTCCTCTTTTTATCAGCGCTGATTCTAACGCGAGTTATCGTGACACAATCAGCGCCACTTTACTCTGTGTGAATGCCCCCTTAAGGTCCATGAAGCTCAGTGCACTACAAATGAATAAGACTGAGTTGTAATACCAAGCACAGCCACTACTGAATTTATGGCGCTATGTTGAGTAAGTAGTGAGGAGGCCACAATGATCATTATCATTTAAGCCCAATTGGTAACAATTTAGGGTCTGTAGACTCCAGCTACCTCTGCTGGATAGTGGACAGGTAAGTGTACAGTACCGCAGCTCAATGGACTTTATGTTCCATTTATTACATTCACACTGTCTACAGTCTGAAGATAGAAATGCCTGACTATAAGTAACATTTCCTGAATCACAAGCAGGGAATAAAATACTGTTATTCTATCCCGTTTTTGGGAACATTTACAGGCTGACAAAACTGCTTTCAAATGTACAAAATCTCTCAAAGGAAAACATTATTTTGATTTGGCAAAGATGATAAGGGATGAATATTAAGTCTTAGAAATGCATTACAGCAATTTAGAAACCATTTGCCTGAAACATCACCCATTAAGGATGGATATGTGGAGTGGATTCAGCTCTTTTACATAAAAGTACAGAGTGACATTGAATATACATTAACAGGGTTCGCAGTGCTGCCATTTAGCCGCACATTAAAGTGTTGCTGCAGTAAAAAGCACTTATTCATGCAACAACACTACAATATCACAAATCAACATGTGCTTAGAAAACATTTCATTATTCAGTCTTTTCATTGGAATTGCTATCCCAGACATTCACCTATTAGCATTTAGCACTTCAGAAAAAAATGTTATTTAAAAAAAAAAAAATGCCAAAAAAAAAAAAAAAAAAAAAAAGGACAGATCATCTACTGAGTTAAGCAGCAATTTCAAGGTGACTAGTAAAATATTTGCTGCTTAGACATACTGGTTACTTCAAAAGATTTTATCTAAAATGATCACCAGTCCCATTATGAAAGCAAGAATCATACTAAGGTTACGTTCACATCTGCATTGGATTCTCCGTTTGGAGACTCCATCGCATGGTGTGTCCAAAGTTGCCAGACTAAAAAGTTATGCAAGCTGATTTTAAATTTTTTTAAAATACAAACACCTGGGACATGCCATTATAGTTAATGGGGTCCGGCGGGCTTCATAGGTAATCGCTTTTGTAGTGGTCCTCCTGGTCCATTCACACGGAGGAAAATGGTGAGGAATTTGGTGTGGAATTTCAGCGCTGGAAAAGAGAGCCTCCCATTGACTTCTGAAAAAGGAACCCATTGAAGTCAATGGGAGGCTTTTTTTTTTTTTGAGCGCTGAATCTGATGCGGATTCCACACCAAATTCAGCACCATTTTCCTCCGTGTGAATGCACCCTCACATTGTTCAGAATGATGTATAGGCCAACATGTATTTCTGTAGCCTCTTGACACATCTGTATTAGTAAATACCGTATATACTCGAGTATAAGCCGACCCGAATATAAGCCGAGGCCCCTAATTATACCACAAAAAACTGGGAAAACTTATTGACCTGAGTGTAAGCCGAGGGGGGAAATGCAGCAGCTACTGGAAAATTTCAAAAATTAAAATGGTCGGCGTTTTTGGGTGCAGTAGTTGCTGGGATGCTGGGAAAGGGGAGGAGGTGTTTTGGTTGTCTGTCTGCCCCTTCCCTGAGCTTGAGGACTGTTTTTTTCTTCCCCCACTTGGAATTCAATCTGGCTGAATATAGGGTATCTGCAGTGCTCCTATTAACCCCTTCCCGACTGAACAAGAGCACTGCAGATACCCTATATTCAGTAGACTGGGCACAGGACACACGGATACCTAATGTGCTAATGTGTTTGTGTTTCACAGTAATTTTCTACTTCTATATGTATTCTAGGGAAAGTGAGAGTGATTTAGAACTTTTATTTATTTTTTTTTTAAATCTTTTTTTTTTTTTTTTTGCACTATTTTATGGGAGATTCTATACATTAATATTGTGGCTGGTCATAGACCCCCCCTCCAAAAAAAAAAAAAATAATAATTTTTTTTTTTTTTTTGCTGACTTGAGTATAAGTCGAGGGGGGCTTTTTCAGCAAAAAACTGGACTGAAAAATTTGGCTTATACTCGAGTATATACTTGAGTATATAAAATACTAATGCTGAATGCTTTTCTTCACTCTGCTGTTGCTCTGTTATTCCTCCTGGACATTACCATTCTCTTATATCAGTAGAACATGTCGCTGCACAGTCTGACACTCTATTGAAAGTGTTATATTATAGCCTTATACTCACAACTGTCTATTGTCTTATCCATGAAAAACAAATCAATCGCTCCATTTTTAATGAACATTTTGCATCCATTCTGTGTCTTTCAGTTTTTCAGGGCTGATTGCCTTCCATTTTGCACCCAGTTTTAATAACTCCCTTAAAAAAAATTGATGAATTTGATTGGTCTTTTTATGACTCAATCCACTCACCCTGTCGATCCCTTTTTTACATCTGTTAAAGAAGGACAAATAAAGAACATATCCATTATTTAACTGAAAAAAAGAACATATGAATTCTGTCATTGTTTTAAAAATGGCCACATGACAGTCCTAAGGACGTAGCCTATTGGCAAGGGAAATTAGAACAACCCATTGTCAATTTATGAATACATTTCCAGGAGGAATGACAGAGACATGGCACACCAAAAAGTATGAAGGGTAGGTGCTCCAATAATGCCATTTTATGAGGAATACAATTACTGTATTCACTAAAACTGTAAACAGATGCAGAGATAAGTCACCCAATGAGGCCGATAATGTACATTGAGGGATGTCATATAATATGTATGACATGTGTGGTTGGCCGGGGCCCGAGGATGTAACTTCACATTTGCCCTATTATAAACCAACTTTGTATTTAATTGTCTCAGCACACGCTCATCCTCATCGGCTTCTTGAATAACTTCAAGGACCACTGAGGCCTGTGACTGGGCCTCAGCGGTCATGTGGGTCACTCCGGTGTAATGACACGCAGCAGTTCATAAGGAGAGCGATCACGGACCAAAAGTCTTTTGCTAAAATTTTGCTCATATGAGTGTCTCATGATCCATTACTACTACCATTTATATCCTCTTGCAGTCTGTAAACTATTCTGGGTAACATACAGTATATACTGGAATGATTTTTTACATGTCTCATTGCTTTCTATTATATACTGTGTGCAGAGTGGCAGAGAATAAAAGTTATGTACCAAAGATGCACCATATTTATGCCCTTCTGTGCCCAAAACTGACCTAGATGGGTATGTAAATTTCACTCGTCTCATGATATCTTGCATTCTCTATATTTTCTTACTTTTATTCCCCTATGAATAATGCTTCTAGTAGAGAATACATAAGATGTCCGATAGAATTCACCCGTACAATATGATGAAATACACCCATATACTTCTGTATGAAAACAAAGACATACAGAGGGACAGTAATGGGCTCATGCCCCTCTATGGCATCTCTATTACAACTCTACTCTTCTACACTGTACAAAACTGTGCCATACTAAGATAGATGAGAGATCTAATTTTTCACATTTAATGATTTTTAAATGATATTTTATTAGTTTGCGCACATATGCTGAGCAGTATTAATGCTCCTTATTTTCAAGGCTATTGTTTGTTTAACTAGAGCCTTCATAGGCAATGTCCTCATTTGCTTAGTATCAAGGAGGTTTTAAAGAGCCATATTTAGGCCATTAGTTATGCTGTGACTGTTTTGCTATCCAAGGCCACAATCTTGTTAACACTTTCACTGCCAGTGCCTGCCAGGATGTCATAGGGGTGAAATGAATACTATATGGATTTATAACGCGGTCAAAGCGAGCATGTTAATGACAAGCATTTAAAAGTGCTCCCTTTGTGTAGCTAGGGGATTATGCAGAGAGGAGCCCTGAATGGAAATGCCAGGCACAGATCGGCACGGCTATGTATGAACCCACAGTGAGTACAAACAGCAATCACAGATAAGACCAGAGCAGTGTGAATAGCAAAACATCAGGTGCAAGGAGAGATAGGGCCGAGTTATAGGTATTTAACTAATGAGCGGAAAACGCAAACACAGGGGAAAATTAATAGTGTTCAATAAAAACTGCTTTCAGGCAACTGTTATCTCCTTAATAAAGATCCCGGACACAAGCCTTATTGTAAGCTCGCTGCATTGTCCCTTTATTTCTGCTAATCTGTCCCTTTTACTAGTTCTCCTTCCTGCCTGTAAAAAGACTCATAGTGCTTTGCATTTAGAACAGAATTAAAAGTCTTAAAGGAGCTATCCAGCCAAGAATTATTTCTATGAGGTCTCCCCACAATTGTGACTTATTCAATGTACAGAGTCAGGTCACATTATTATAACCACCAGCTAGTGTCCAGAGTAACCACCATTTGCAGCATGGATGGCTGGAAGTGACTCAGTAAGGTGCTGGTAGGTTGTCCGAGGTTATCACAAGTCATGATGTCTGCAGTGCATCCTCAGGGAGAACACGACGATTGAGGTGGTCTCAAAGATGCTCAATCGAGTTCAAGTCTGGGGAATTAGGGGTCCAAGGAAGTACTTGGAAGTCTTGGTTGAGCTCTTCAACCACTGTCTGACATTTCTAGCAGTGGGACATGTCACATTGTCTTGCTGGAAGATTCTATCTGTCCCAGTGAAGACAAACAGGATCTATGGTTGTACGTGATCTACATGAATGGATTCATACACAGGATGGCTCACTGAATTGTTGTTTTAGACACGTCTTGTAGCATCATGGTTTATTTCCACTCTGTCTTGCTGGTTGGCCCCTTTGCACCTTTGTTGCTGACGTTCACCTCTCATATCTAGGGCACATGATGCTCTATATTTTCACATCTGTTATTCCCAATGGCGCCGTTTGTCTTCTCACTATACACTTTCACCACAGCAGTATGTGAACAGTTCACCAACTGTACTGTTTTAGAAATCCTGCCACGGTTGGCCCAAAAGCTAATGATCACCTCTTACCCATCAGAACATTGAGTGGAATGTGTTCACACAATTTATAGACACCAATCTAGACAACCCCTCGTCACTTTTTTCAGGGGCAAAGAGCTGATGATGTCTAAAGTAGGAGGGGGTTAAGGTTGGGTAACTGTCAGATGATGGTTTAACCAATAGTTATGTTATGACCATGACTAAGGCCCTTTCACTCTATCTGCATTACTGTCTTCCTTCTGTCTGTGAAAAAATTGGATGGAATACTGACACGTTTCACATGTTCCCTTCTTTCATGGACAGACACTGTCTCATACTGCTGCCAATCAGTTTATCCATGCAGCTGAATGAGGGAAGAACGATAGCATTAGAGATCATTCCACCCCATTCAGTGGGGTCCGTGTAATTTCCACACGGTGTCTGCATGGAACATGCGGACAGAAAAGTCGCTTGTCAATGCGTTCTGTATTCTGTTCAGAGGTTCCATGCGGACTCCCCGAACGGATTACCAAACGCAGATGTGAACCAGGCATTGGAGATCTGAACTCAAAATTCAGCAACTTTTGAAAAGTTCTGAAATACAGTAGTGTATAAGACATACTAGAATCCAGTATTACTATGCTAGGACAGTGCTATCCTACCCAAATGTTCCAAATATCTCATTAAATATTGTAATATTAATAATAAGAAAAAACTCATGAGCGGCAACACGTCTGAATTACAGCCTACATCGCCCGTTATAAATTGTGTCCAAATAGAAAAGTCAGGTGCTGGGTGTAACATACTTTCATTATTCTTGGCTATCGCCAACCAGATGGTGCTCTCTGCCTCAAAAATATATATACAGGAATACAAATATGCAAAAAGAATAATCAGGGCACTTACCGAGGTACTTCGTTAAAAATCATAGTCCTTTATTTCATCCTTCTTAAAACAGATTGCACAGGAAGAGAGGAAAAGCAACACTTCCAAGCTACGTCCGTTTCATGCACACAGCACTGTGTGCATGAAACGGACATAGCTTGGGGGCCCCTTCACACAGAATTTACGCTCCGTGTATTCTGTATACGCTCCGCTCATTTTGTTCATTTTACACGTGTAAAAATACATGTGTGAAATGTAGTTAGCCATTGAGTTCAAAAAACGTGCGTTATACGAACATGCCATTGAACTCAATGGCTAACTACATTTTACACGTGTATTTTTACACGTGTAAAATGTACAGATACACGGAACGTAAACTCCGTGTGAAGGGGCCCTGGAAGTGTTGCTTTTCCTCTCCCTGTGCAATCTGTTTTAAGAAGGATGAAATAAAGGACTATGATTTTTAATGAAGTACCTCGGTGAGTGCCCTGCTTATTCTTTTTGCATACTGTAAGCTTAAGATTGAAAAAGTACCTAAAAAGCCATAGACAATCTAACATTGAAACAGTGCAAATCAAAAGTAATACATTCAATTCATATTAAGCATTGCTTGAGTTAATGGCAGAAGATTAGTTAGACATCTAGTTACAATAATGCAATTAAAAGTGAATCCTTACATCTACTACCCCAAAGCAAAATAACTCATTTCAATAATTGCATTTTAAACAGGGATGATGTATCTTTTTTAATGAGCAGCTGCAGGATCTCTGATTCACATGTATCCAGCAGAGGGATAATTGACAAACTCTGTGATCAGGTGAATTGCAGATCCATTAAAGTCTTCCTGAAACTTATTTTATACTTTTAAAATTGTTACTCTAAAAAATGAAATTGTAAAAATTGTAAGAAAATGTCATTCAACCTTTAAAACATTGTTGAATCTTGTGACTCTTAAATGAGTTGTCCCAAAAGATTATGATTGGCGGAGATCCAGCGGATACTTTATATGAACATAAAAAAGGAAGCAAAATATAAGTACATACCCAGAGATACATAAAATACGCACATTACAATCTTTCTTCTATCAATCACATATAGTACAAAGAAAAAAAACATATATGCACTTAGAATGCTAACACAGGAACTATCCCACAATATTGATGGATCTCCAGTGAGTTAGTAAATACAAGGGTCAAAGTCACATGATAATAGTTTATGAAACAAACATACTAAGTTCACAGCCACCCAAGTATGTAGATAATATAAAGTTACACTTTGGGATTTGGAGCTGATTTTAATGTGGATTTAGCCTCTAAAATCAGCACCAAATTCTACACCAGGTATTGCTACTGCCTTTCAGACTTTCTATGACCGTCTCTACAACATTAATAGAGAAGAACCGACTGAGGCAAAACTTGAGAGACTCAGGCAAACAAAACTTTTTCTAGGCTCTTTAGGTCTCCCACATATTACTGACACAGCTGCCACGACCCTGACTAAACCAGTAGATCTTACTGAGCTACAGGAAGTTATTAAAACCTTTCCTTCTGGCAAAAGCCCAGGACCAGACGGTTTGACACTCCTATATTGTAAAAAATTTAGCACCATCTTACTCCCTAGACTAGTACAACTCTGTAATGCTTTACTCCTAGGTGGTTCCCTTCCTAGACAGTCTCAGGAGGCATTTGTCACTTTAATACACAAGGAGGGTAAGGACCCTACCTCCTGTGGCAGTTACTGCCCAATTTCTTTGTTAAATTTAGATATTAAAATATGGGCAAAACTGTTAGCCCTTAGAATGCAACCTTTACTCCCTTCATTACTGAACGCAGAGCAGTCAGGGTTCGTGAAGTATAGAGAAGGCAAGGATAACATGCATAAACTGCTACATGCAATGTCCCTAGCCCGCAAAAAAGACATCCCTTTAGTCCTTCTCGGGGTAGATGCCGAGAAGGCATTTGACAGGGTCGACTGGGACTACATTAAAATGTCCCTAGAAACATTCGGCTTCCCTGAAATTTTTATAAAGGCTATTTTCACCCTGTACTCAAGCCCGCATGCCCGTTTGAAAATTAATGGTACCTTGTCCCCCTATTTTGATATTACTAACGGGACCCATCAGGGTTGCCCCCTATCCCCTTCCCTGTTTATCCTGTCATTGGAATCATTATTACAATCAGTCCGGAGACACCCGAAAATACATGGCCTTTCTCTGGGTTCACGATCACTGTATGCTACTGCCTTTGCAGATGACATTCTTTTCCTAATCTCCAATCCGAGAGAAGATCTACCGATCATTACTAACCTGATCGATGATCAATTATGGCAAGTTTTGTAACTTTAAACCAAACTTGACAAAATCTGAAATACTAGTGGTAAACCTACCTCCTGGGGAAAAACAAGAATTAGAGGCAGCATTACCCTATGTATGGAAAACCCGGAGTATTAAATATTTAGGTATTAACCTAATAGGTGATCCAAAGAATATATACCAAGACAACTATATACCACTTCTTAAAGAAGTACAGCAGACCCTCTACACCTATGACTTACCCTTTCTTTCATGGATGGGACGGAAAAACTTACTTAAATCTTATAGATTCCAGATGTTGCTGATACCCCTACCAAGAACTTATTTCACTTCCATACGCTCCATGTTCTCAAAATTTGTCTGGAAGGGCAGGCCTCCGAGACTTGCTCACTCCCTTCTTATTAGACCAAAACACAAAGGAGGTATTGCCCTCCCGGACATGTTCACTTTTTATCAGGCCAGCCTACTACACAGATGGTTATCTTTAAGTGCTCCTCTCCAAAACTCCTTAGTCAGACTTATGGCCGAGGTGGAATTTGGTCCGAACTTGAATAATCTTCTCTGGAACTCTACTCTTGCAGCAACTCGAAAATATGACTTTCCTTTCCTATTAAAAGGACCTTGTGAAGCCTGGTGTTTAAACAGACAAAGGCTAGCACCCTCTCCATCTAAAGTCTACCCAGTTAACTTACTGCCATCTTTGCTCCCCAAGAACCGGAGAACTATAAAAGACTTCTGGGCTAAACTTTCAGGTTACTCTCTAGGGGATCTGCTTCATAAGAAAGAACCTCTTTTGCTCATGTCTTTGAAGTTCCTTCTCCCGAATACTATCATCACACCCTTGGAGTTTGATAACTATGTTCCCAATTGAGCGTCCATCAAGACGACTGATGCCATTTGAGAATTTGATACTTTCGAATACACCAAGTCTCAGGAAACTTACCCATTGTAAAAAAGCCTTGACTCCTCTTCAATCAGACTGCAAACCTACGTTCCTGACATCCTGGGAGAAGGACTTAAACATTACACTTACTCCAGCGGAAGCAGATATTATACTCTCTCATTCACACGGCTTCTCAACATGTGTTAAACTTATGGAGGCACATTATAACACTTTGACAAGATGGCACAGAACCCCCTCCTGGCTAAAGGCCCGTAAATTAGCTGATTCAGACTTATGCTGGAGATGTACTGCTGACCAGGGCACACCTATCCACATCTGGTGGACTTGCCCGCTCATTGCTTCTTTTTGGACAGAAATTCAACAAGAGATAAGAAATATCACCACATCTTCCATCACTCTAACACCTGCCCTAGTACTACTCTACTGCCCCCAGACAGAGTGTACTCCAAGTAAGACAAATTTAACTACCCTTCTGATAGAAGCAGCGAAGTCCCTTGTCCCTGTTTATTGGCTGCAAACCACAAGCCCTTCCATCTCCCATTGGCATAATAAAGTGGCTTCAATAGCCAGATTTGAGGAACTGATTCACCGATCAAGAGGTAGACACGACAAATTCCTTCGTATCTGGTCACCCTGGCTTGAATATCGAGATATGACCTTGTCTAGCGACTCACGCTAATACTGAGACGTCAATTTCCCTGAAATTGACACAACTCTTTTTCCCTTTCTCTATACCTTTTCTATTCTTATACTTCTTTCCCTCCTCACTCACTCCCTCTTATATCCCTTCGTATTCTATTTAAATATAAATGCTACTGACTTATCCAACCGTAATATATACATATTCATTCCTACATACTTAGGTATGTTACATTTTTGTTATTTGTTTTCACCATTCGAATGGAGACTGATATGAATATTTACTGATGTTTATATATACTGTTAAAACCTTGTTCTCTACATTTACTTCTTTCGATACATTTTTGTTGTAACATTGAAAAAAAAGCAATAAAATAAGAATTTTTTTAAAAAAATAAAAAATCAGCACCAAATTCCAACAAGATTCTGCCTACTATTGTTTTCAATGGGAAGCCGAGATCAAAGCCGGACACTGAAAAAGTAGGCATCCTGCTTGGGCTAGGTACACATCTATGTCAGACTCCACAAATTCTTAAGAAAATCATAGAAAAAAGTCCATGGAGGACCATAGGGTCCACAGGACATATGTTACGTAAGGCTATGTCATGTGGGAGGGAATCATGAGAGCAGCAGCCCAGCCAGACAGAAGTACCAGTGAAAGTGAAATTCTCTCTCTCTGGCTCTTCTCTCTGGATGGGCTGCAGCTCTTGCAGCTCTTTCCCTCACCTTATAGTTTCCTTATATATTTCCCTGTCTACAGACTCTGAGGGCTGTGTGTAAGTAATGGACAGATGACATCACCCACATGTCAACGGTTCTTACCAGTGACCACTGAGGTAGCTGATTGGTCTCATATGAACCTTGTAGCTTTTGGACCTGCAAGCCCCAGCATGAGAGGGAAAGGGGACCGAGTATAGACAACAGAGCGCCAAGTATAAGTGAGTATACCATTTTACATCCACCCTGGCCACGCCTAAGGATTCTTCATGTCCTGGATAACACTTTAGAAATTGTATTAAAGGGAACTGTTATGAGATTTTTCCCCTGAAGCCATCAACAATACCCAAGAGGGAGTCTGACCTTCTGTCCAATGTTTATAACCCAGATATCCACCCACTTGGCTGAAAACCTTAATTTGCATATTGAATAAAGGTACTTTTTCGTAGGATAGATGCATTGCTAATAGGCAGCGGATGGCTTTGGGTGCTGACACCATGCAATGTACTAGGCAGGTGTGGGAAAAATGCTGCATAGTAAGAATTCTTCAAAAAAATAAAAGTGGTCTCATATATATATATATATATATATATATATATATATATATATATATATATATATATATAGACAACGTTCATGTGTACCTAGAAGAATTCACGCAGTTTTGTAGAAGTCACACCAAATATTGGTTGGATTTGGATTTCACTTTTGTTCATTCTGTTTACATTTTGTTAATTGATAAAAATAATCTATTAACACAACTATTTCCTCTGGCAGAGAGTTCCATAGTCTCACTAATGTAACTGTACGGATTCACAGTCATTGCAGTTATTACAGCACCCAGAAGCAGCGATCCCACAGCTCATCCTTAACACACTAGAGGTGGTTAAACATCTTTGATATCCTTTCTCAATTTCTTAGATCGTTGGCTGTCTGTGCATTGTAAATGTACAACCCCTGCCTTCTGGTGCACTAGTGTGAGAAGATTTATGATATTAACACTCTCATGGCCAAAGCAGCAGTTGGTCATCAGTATATAATCAAGGAAGGATCCTGTCGGGGGGCGCTGATCCACATTCACGGGAATCAGTACTATGAGGTAACACTGACAGGGGATTAGAACGATGGGAAAGTTATTTTTTTTTTTTTAAATTCAAAAAGTTTTTATTAAGGTTTTTCAGAGTAAACAACAAATGCAAAAAACTTCAGCAAATAAGAATATGAAACAAGTCAGATAAAGACGGCATAAAAGAACTAGTAGAGTCAGTATGAAAGCGTTACTCAATAATCAACAAGAAACAGGGTGGCACAGCACCCAACAAGAAATAACTCCATATGGCGGTGGAGAACAATGCAAAATAACAGGTGCGTCCATTGGAGTGGGGCGCACATAAATGGGGGGTGTTGTCCATATTGCAGACAGGAGCGACGGGTGCTGGGGCAGAAGTCGCAAGCGCCTGAAACAATCCTTGGGGGGGGGGGGTAAGCAGGGAAGCGGATGGGTACAGAAAGAGGGATGAGAGAGGAGAACATGGGAGAGAAAGAAAAAGGAGAGTGCAGAAGGGGAAAAAAGAAGAAAAAATATAGAAAACCCCAAAAAGCTAACGGGGGTGGGGGTGGTGGGGGGGAGGGTTTTACAATTCCGAAGGACAAACGAGAAACGAGCTCTAACGGTCCTACCATGGGGTCCTAATCTGTAAAAATTTATCATGAGTTCCAGTCGACCAACTGAGGAGTTCTTCAAATCTGGCTAGGAGTTAACCTTGTTTACCCATTGTGAGAAGGCGGGGGGTGTGGTTTGGAGCCAGTGCAGTGGGATAAGTGCTTTTGCGGCGGCTAGAAGATGTGAAACGAGGATGTGCTTAGATGGATGATATTCAGGTGAGGGAGCAGAGAGAAAGACCATGGCGGGCGCAATTTCAATCTTTGGAAATCCGAGTGACTTAATCATTTCACCAACAAGAACGATGGGAAAGTTATGTGCACAGACATGTTGTGAATGAGTCTTTATGGCAGTCTGGACCCATTTACAGAAGGAAAGGAAATGTAAATGATGCTAAACTGTTCGGTTAGGACTGATGGTGCTTGTTAGCTTTTCCAATGGGTTCCATGAGCTTTTAGTTAACTTCCTGCTTACAGTACAGTACAGTACTGCTTACAGTATCACCATTTATATTGGTATAGAAACCATCTTCCTCCAAGATGTAGTCTTAGGCATAAATAAATCATTAGATCAATCTCTGCACCGACCTATGAAGAGTTAAATACTAAAAGGAAAAAGTAAACTAGTAAAATTTAGTGCACAGAATTAAATGAACACTCCAGATTGAGGTGACATACTGTGTTATTCCTAGCACAGGATATAGGTGCAATGTATACCCCCCTCAGGCCATACACTAGGCTTAAAGCATTAGTTGTAAACAAGAGACCTGCAGCGCTTTAAACAGAAAGTTCGCAGAGTTTTCCTCTACAGGGAAACCGCCGTCATTTTCGTAGATATAATTGACATGCTGCAATTTTCAAAACCGTGCTAGTTTTGGAAATCACAGTGTGTCTGCGCCACGGTTTTACTGCAAAGTGGGCAAGAGTCCCATCCACTTTGCAGTTACTGTAAAATGCCACGATTTTTCCCACAGCATTTCTGCCGCAGGCAAATTGCGGCGTTTCCGTCCTGTGGGGCCCTGCTGGCCTTGCATAATATTTTAGAGCAAATAAAATGGCAAGATGAGAAATATATACAGTAATTCTCCCTCTGACAAGCGCCCAGGAATAAACCGGAGAGAAGTTGTTTTGACAGACAAGTACATTTTGATCATTATACAGGTAAGAGCTATGGCCTCCCAATCTATATTTATTACGTGTTTCTTCAAAGGTCAAGATTCTTATCAGTCAATGAGAGTCCAGATTCTGGGCTCTATCAATATATTCAAACATAGTTAACAATATCCACTGTTCCAATGCCCAAGTATCCTGGGAAATCCACAGCACATAAGAGTCCCATATTAGACCCATATTTCATCTACCTCTTTCATTGTTGTTGCTTATTTGTACTTGCCTTTGTTGCATCACTTACCTCTTGGGAACCGCTACAACATAAGACACATTTAAAGAAAGTGTCTGTTCTCCTCTTGTCAGTGGTCTGCATCTCACCCTCATATTTCAGCTACAAAGGAGTCCTTCAGGGTTAACATTAGTTTTTCAAAGTGAATATCTACAATTGTGGTGAGAATAGCATCAACTTGCATATACCTTTGCCATTGACCACAAATACATGTACAGTTTGTGTATGTTTTCCTTTGTTTGCAGCACGTTCATTTACATAAGAAAACAGGATGTAATTGCTTTTGGTTTTAGCCTTGTTCTTTGGTGTAAAACTGTGATGAAACTGCAGCTGTAGTCAGTACCTTGAGTATGTAAATCATTGAGACTAGAGATGAGAGAGTAGTGAAATATTCGATATTCGATATTCGTTTCGAGTAGACCCTCAATATTCAATTATTCGACTGAATATCGAATCCCATTATAGTCTATGGGGAAAAAATGCTCGTTTCAGGGGACACCACAATTCGACTAAGGAGAATCACCAAGTCCACAATGACACCCCAGGAAATGATGCCAACACCTCTGGAATGCAACTGGGACAGCAGGGGAAGCATGCCTGGGTGCATCTAACATGCCCAAATCAACTAGACACTTTCCACACTCAATAGAACCTCTATGAAAGTGGAAAAATACTTGGAAACCTTCTTTCCTCTACATTAGTATGGACAGAAAGACAAATTTTAAGCTAAAGAAAAATTAGCATGTGCTCATCACAATCCCTGACTTGATAGCTGCGTTAAGCAGGACACAGGCTACAACGCTGACGAGGCCCGAGCACCAGGAACAGGTGTTAAAAGGGCTAGTTGATAATGCTTCCAGCTGCTTTTCCACCAGCCAGTCAACCACTACCTGCAGTCGTGTTCATACCCAAGAGTCGGCCCCTCTTTCCTTCCAACATGCCCAATCTTCCCAGCAGAGTCATCCCACCCTTGCCCCCTTCCAGGAGCTACCAGAATAATTTCTGTGTCCTGATGCCCAAACACTGCAGCATCTGCCCAATATCCACACGTTCAGAAGTAAAATTCCAGCAAAGACATAGCTCCTTCGTTAAAACTTAGCGTTTATTGATTGTAGACGAAATTCATAAAATCATATTCATCAAGTACATGCAATCGATGGAACAGCAGCTGACGCATTTCGAACACCGACAGTGTTCTTAGTTCTTGACTAAGAACACTGTCGGTGTTCGAAACGCGTCATCTGCTGTTCCATCGATTGCATGTACTTGATGAATATGATTTTATGAATTTCGTCTACAATCAATAAACGCTAAGTTTTAACGAAGGAGCTATGTCTTTGCTGGAATTTTACTTCTGAACGTGTGGATTGCAATTACTCTAGCCGAAAGGGAATCTTCCGGGCAAATTCAACCTCCTCCAGAATATACGTGAGTGCGATATTTCAATTGCCGCAGACATATATTTTTTGCATGTAGAGCTGTGTTTTTTCCTCATACCTTTTCCTGCATCATGTCATATCTGCCCAATATACCTGTCCCATAGAGGTTTGAAGCAAGGGGTCTACTTGCCATACAGTATAGACCGTACTTCACATACGCTCAAAATATATACCGCGTATACATCCCTTTGTGTGCCCAATATACCTGTCCCATATGGGTGTCAAGCAAGGGGTCTACTTGCCATACAGTATAGACCGTACTTTACATACGCTCAAAATAGATACCATGTATACATCAGTTTGTGAGCCCAATATACCTGTCCCATATGGGTTTGAAGCAAGGGGTATACTAGCCATACAGTATAGACCATACTTGCTATACGGTCAAAATATATACCGCGTATACTTGCAATACACTACGCTTGTATACATCTTGAAATGCGTAAGGATAGCAGAAGAGGACGAGGACGGGGGGTGTGGAAATCCAGCTGGGGGCCCAGGCCGCGGTCAAGCTACTGCGGATGCAATGGCTATTGGTGAGGGGCAGCCAGCATTGTGCTCATCCACAATCCCTGGCTTGATGACAACGTTAAGCAAGGTGCAGGGTACAATGCAGACCAGTCCTGAACACCAGGAACAGGCGTTACAATGGCTAGTGGATAATGCTTCCAGCTGTTTTTCCACCAGCCAGTCAGCCACTACCTCCAGTCGTGTTCATACCCAAGAGTCTGCCCCTCCTTCCTCCCAACATGCCCAATATTCCCAGCAGAGTCATCCCACCCTTGCCCCCTCTGTTTTCGGGTCATTTTCCACTCTTCCAGTCTGTTCAACCACTTCCCGAATCCAAGGAGGTAACAGACAAATTTCTCTGTCCTGATGCCCAAACACTGGAACATCCAACTCAGCCTCAGTGATGATGATGAGACACAGTTGCCATCAGGGCAGGCTGTGGTTATGTGCGGTTTGCAGTAAGAGGAGAGTGAGCAATTGGAAGAGGAGGTGGTGGACGACGAGGCCACCGACCCAACCTGGACAGGGGTGATGTATAGCGGGGAAAGCAGTGTAGATGTGGAGGTAAGCGCAGCACCAAAAAAGGTGGCTAGAGGCAGAGACATGTCCAGAGGCACAGGACAGCTGCTTCACAGAAGCCAGGCCAGAGCCAACAAGGCCCAAGATGTTCCCTGTACTAGCCACTCGCCCAAAAGTCACCCATTGAGGCCACATCCTTCGATGGTGTGTAGATTTTTCAACGAATGCGCGGAGGACAAACTGAGTGCAGTTTGCACACTGTGCAACTGAATAGGGGCTCTGACAAAAGCAACCTGACCACCTCAGCCATGCACCGTCATTTGGAAGGCAAGCACTGGGCTCAGTGGGAAAGAGCAAATGCAGGACAATTGTGAGCTGGTGTTGCCAACACTGACTCTTCCACTGTTTCCAGTGCTGGCACTGCAGTCCAGACCACCAGCCAGGACACCTCCACATCTGCCTCTGACACTTTGGGGACTTCAACCTCATTCTCCCCTTTTCCTGCTTCTGCTCCTTTGGCCTGCACCAGCATGCGCCTCTTCCCAGCAAATCTCCTTCTCCCAGGCGTTTGATCGCAGGCAGAAGTACAGCGCAACCCACCCACATGCCCAAGCCCTAATCAGCCACATCTCAAAACTGCTGGCCCTGGAGATGTTGGCGTTTCTGCTTCTGGAGACTCAGGCCTGATGGCAGCTGCAGCACCTCGCTATGCTGCCCCTAGCCGTCACTACTTCTCTTGGTGTGCTATCCCCGCCTTGCATCAGCACGTGTCCCATAACATCAGGTGAGCCCCGAGTTCCGTGCATTGCTCTAAGGTCCACTTAACCACCGACGCCTGGACAAACGCAAGCAGACAGGGACGCTGCATCTCTGTAACGACTGGCTGGGTGAATGTAGTGGAGGCTGTGACCGGGTCGCAAACTTGGCGCCCTATCTCCTCTGCCCGCCCAAGATTCATGGCAGGGGTTCTCACAAAGCCTCCTCCTCCGCTGGAAACGCTGCAGCACTGGCGTGGGGAGACGTCAACAGGTTGTGCTGAAGCTCATCAGCTTGTGTGACAGAAAACACACTGCCTCCGAGGTGAGGGATGCCATCCTAGAGGAGACAGCAATGTGGTTTTCACCGATGCACCTGGGCCCAGGCATGGTCGTGCGTGATAATGGCCGGAACCTGGTAGCAGCTCTGGAGCTTGCTAGACTCAAAACACTTTCCATGCCTGGCCCAAGTTTTCAAGTTGGTGGTGCAAAGGTTTTTAAAAATCTACCCTAATATGCCTGAGATACTGGTGAAAGTGCGCTGCTTGTGCGCCCACTTACGTACGTCTACATCTGCCACTACTAGCCTGAAAACCCTCCAGCAACGCCTACATCTGCCTGAACACCAGCTGTTGTGCGACGTCACCACACGTTGGAACTCAACATACCATATGTTGAGCACGGTGTGTGAGCAGCAGAGACCTTTGATGGATTACCATCTCCAAAACCCAAGGGTTCCTCAAGGTCCTCAAAGTCAGCTCCCTCAGTTTCTGCACCATCAGTGGCCATGGATGGCAGACTTATGTGAGATACTACGCAAGAGGGTCCACCAAGAGGGTCAGCTGTGACGATGCATTAGTGAGCGTAACCATCCCGCTCACTAATGAGCGTGGCAAATGATGTCATTCTCACACACGAGGATAGCGGGGAAGTTCAGTGCGTCCCATTGCTGCAGCAAGGATGGGGCGAAGGGGAGGAGGAAATTGAGAGTGACCCTTCTGGTGGGGGCAGCAAAATCATGCCAAGCAACACTCTGGCACACATGGCTCACTTCATGTTGGGCTGCTTCTCAAGTGATTGTACACAACATGGAGTGGAACCAATACTGAATTTTTGCAATCCTCGACCCCCGGTATAAAAATAACATCTCATTTTTCATTCAGGTAGAGGGGAGGACTAATCGCATAAATGATTGCCACAAGCAACTGGTGCAGAATATGATGGAAATGTTTGCATCAACCCTCGCTGGCGGCAGAGAGGAGAGTTCCTCCAAGAGGCTAACAACTGCCATCCGGTCCACACCCACCAGGGGAACACTATCCAAGGTGTGGGACACGTTAATGGCACCCCTTCGCCAAACTACCACCAGTGAGGGACCTAGTGTCACCAGGAGGGAAAAGTATAGGCGCATGTTGCATGAGTACCTGGCCAACCACAGCCCTGTCCTCTCCGATCCCTCTGTGCCCTACACGTATTGGGTGTTGAAGTTGGACCTGTGGCCCTTAAAGTTAACCTTTTTGGTGGGACAGAGTGTACACAAAGAGCCACATCTGTCACTTGCTCAGCAACCCTTCTACTTGTAACATCATAATTCAACCTGCGTGGGTATGTTTTCTTTTGAGTTCAAGTTTGATCTCTGTTTCCTATCTTGTCACAAGTTTTATAAAATGAAAACTGGTCAACGATTTACTGTAGTTATGTTTTCTCATAGTATGTTAGATTAATAGAATATGAATAGATTAGAGTTAGAATATCAATAAATTTGTATTTGCTTTATTGAGAGTTGCTGAAGAATGGCATGTAGAAAAGTTTTTCTTCAAAGATAATTTTGGAATTTTTAAGGACTGGAGTTTTATAGTAAGTCTTCTCTTCTCAGAGCCCTTAGGGTGAGTTGAGCCTTGCACCAGCATTTTTTAAATTGTGCCCCTTGGTGTGATATCAGACTTGCGCCAACAGATATACGGTAGTAGACAAATGCCATATATACCGGATGACAACATACAGGAATGAGTGAGTTCACAAACTGATGTATACAAGTGTTTTTGATATAACACAGAGAGTAGATATATAGAGCATATGTACTTTAGACAGTATGACAGTATACAGGTTTCTTCTCACCCAATGGCACAGGTACAATGTGAGTGAACAAAAACACTTGTATACATCAGTTTGTTTGAAGTATACACGGAGGGTAGATAGATATAAGACTTGTATACATCAGTTTGTGTAACGTATACACGGAGGGTAGATAGATATGGTGTTTATCTACTACCGTATATACGGATGCAAGGACAACTGCTAGCTTCTCACCCCAATGGGACACATATGTAGTGTATACCAGTGGTAGGGAATTGGAGCCCTAAAAAGGGCTTTTTATCGAAATTAGCTGCAGGATAAGTGTATATAATGGAGGTATGTATACACTCATCAAGCAGTGTAGCTCTGCCAATGTTTCCTGCATGCCTAGCATAAGCTAATCCCTCTCTAGCCCTCAGCATGTCTCTCCCTATCTAACACCAAGCCGCAAATGACACGAACATGGCTGCCACTATTCTTATAAATCCGAGGTCACCTGATTTAGCCAGCCAATGACTTTTTCCTATTTTTTTCGACGCCTACGGTTTCCTGCTTCCTGTCCCGTGCACAGTTATTGGTGCAAAAAAAGCACCAGGGAAGGTGGGAGGGAATACAAATTCTCACTGCGCTTACCGCTTTGTATTCAATCGAAATCGAATATGTTGAATACCGTAATATTTGATCGAATACCTACTCGATCAAATGGTATTCGCTCATCTCTAATTGAGACATATCATGTTGGACCCTATTTCTGATATGTTAGCCCGTCTTCAGCAGATTTTACTGTTCCTCAACCCTGTAGTGTAGGGTATAATAATGTGTAGTGAACAATTCACTTTATTCAGCTCCAGAGCAGATCCCCCGCTTGGCCACGTAATTGGCAGACAGACCTGCCCATTCACACACCAGCTGGAAATCCTCGGGTTCTGTGTAAGTCTATTGCAGTGGGACATCTAGGTTCTCAGGGACTTACATAGTAAAACTGATTTCTGACTGGTGTGTGAAATGGTAGGTCATTTTGCTGATCACATGACCAGCCTGGGGACTGGTTCTGGAGCTGAAAAAAGTGATGCACTTGTTGAATTACTGCCTCATACTCACTAGTATGCCTGTACTGCAGGGGTAAAAAGTAACAAAAATCACCACAGTGGGACTTTAAAGGGATTCTACCATTAAAATCACATTTTTTTTGTCGATCACACGTAGGAATAGCCTTAAGAAAGGCTATTCTTCTTTTTCCTTTAGATGTCTTCTCCGCGCCGCCATTTGGTTGAAATCCTGTTTTTCTTTGGTATATAAATGAGTTCTCTTGCAGCACTGGGGACATCCCCAATGCTGTGAGGGAAATCTCCAGCGCCGCCTTCATCTTCTTCAGGAACGGCCTCTCTACGCATTTTCTGCCCAAGGCCTAGAAGTTTCAACCCAGCTCCAGAAGAAGACGTGCAGAGAGGCCGTTCCTAAAGAAGATGGAGGAAGCGCTGGAGAGTTCTCTTGAAGCATTGGGGATATTCCCAGTGCTGTTTCAGCGCTGGGGACGGCCCGAAGTGCTGCGAACTGTGGTGTGGAGAAGACATCTAAAGGTAGGGGAAGAATAGCCTTTCTTAAGGCTATTCTTACGTGTGATTGACAAAAAATGTGATTTTAATGGTAGAATCCCTTTAAAGGGAGTCTGTCACCAGTGTGAAACATAAGAAACCAACAACACAGTCAGATTGGTCAGACTTACCTGAATACAACATGTTTATCCCCATGAAAAGTTGCGCCTCCATTGCTGAAATATTCATTTATTTCCCATTATGCAAATGAGCAGTCTGGAGCACCGAGGGCAGTTCAATTGCTCCAAACTCCTATGCTCCACACTGCTGTAATATGCCAATATAAACATAAGAACACCAGGCCAAGTTAGGTTTTGGCTTATCTCCCTGGCTCTGTTGCTCAAAGAATGGAGGGAGAAAAGGAGGGCATATTAGAGCAGGGTAGAACAATGGAGCTGCCCTTACAGATCGTTAAATCAATTAATAGCTCAGCAACAGAGGGACAAATTTTCATGGGGAAAAAGGCATTACAATGAGGTGAATCTGGCGTGTCTGACTGTTTTGCTGGTGTAATATACTTCAGCATGGTGACAGACTCCTTTTAAGTTGCCAGCTAGCCACATTGTTGCTCTTTGTTAATATTTTCCACTAGGCTCAAGGTTCTAGGTTCTAGGCTGAGCTGCATGGACATTTTGCTGAATGTATGCCCACTGGTGTATGTAACTTAACTATACAATCTGCAGTGACCGCCATTGAAAAAATGTATACCACAGTGTATTTGTCCTCTCTTAATACAGAAACTCTTTTTGAATTCCGTTTGAGCAATGGAAGTCTAAGTCACATCAGATGTAAATTTTGGCAAAATTTCATGACATGTACCTGTACTCTGAACACAGATTGTGATCCTAGATTTACCAAAAATTCTGTTACTATTAGAGATGAGTGAGTAGTACTCGATTGAGTAGGTATTCGATTGAATACTACGGTATTCGAAATACTCGTACTCGATCGAGTACTACTAGCTGTTCGAAGTTAAGATTCGATGCAGACACAGCGTTGATTGGCAGAATGCTATACACTGCCAATCAACGCTGGTTCTTCTCTTACCTTTAGAAGTCTTCTCCCTGCGCAGCGTCCCCGCGGCGTCTTCCGGCTTGTAGTGCGGGCATGCGCAGTCGGCTCTGCCCAGGCCCGATGCCTAGCAGAGTGAATTCAAGGCCGGAAGAGGACGCGGGGACGCTGTGCAGGGAGAAGAATCCAGCCCGACCCTCACTCATGGACTTGGTAAGTAGAATTTGATCGAATGTTGCGTACCCCTGAAACGAGCATTTCCCCCCATAGACTGTAATGGGGTTCGAAACCCGTTCGAACAGTCGAACAGTGTGCGGCTGTTCGAATCGGATTTTGAACCCCGAACATTTTAGTGTTCGCTCATCTCTAGTTACTATATTAGAACAGCTTTATTAAACACATCTTACTTGAATTTCATATTTTCAGATATTACTTTCATTGTATGAATAATGTTACTATCTAATTTGTGTTACATTTTAGATATATCTTGATGTGTTTCATGGGAAATGTTTCATTCTCTTGCCGCTGAAGAATTATTTAATACTCAACGCACAATACTGTTCTCACAATGGGTTTCCATATGAGGATATTACTTTCAATATCTGCAATGAAAATATAATAATGTAAAACACTCTGTACTGAATTAAAGGGAGGGACGCTGTAGTAACATTATTTGTCTGTTTATTGTTTGCAAACAATGACAAGTAATTGGCACTAGAAATACCATTTGATGCCAGCTCTGTCTTAACCTATGGCTGTTTAGCAGATCTCTCCTATTCGATTTGGCAGTACAAGGAGTGAGTGGGCCACATGCCACATAGCAGATGTATATGTGAGCTGGCATGAACCATAAAATACAAGGGATTCCCAAGACCAGCTAGATGTTGTGCTGAAGATTTACATCACTAAAATTTCTGTGCTCTTTAAAAGAAAAAATGAAGACACTTAAATATAAGAGGAGCTTTAAGATCCATTCTCAGATATATCTGTTACACCAATAGCACATCTGACCAGTTTATAGGGTGAATCATTTTAAAGCTGCAGCATCATATTGTTGTCAGAAAAGTACACTTACTACTTTTCATTTCTAAACTAAGTACTCACATCCTACTAATATTATAAATGTGAAAGTTTGGATGTTTGTGTGTTTGTTACTCGATCACACAAAAACGGCTGAATGGATTTGGATGAAATTTGGCACATAGATAGATTGTAACTTCGATTAACACACAGGCTACTTTTTATCCCAGTAAATGACATGGATTCATGACTGTTATGAATTTATGTTCATATACTATATTACTCTACTGGCTTAATATATTGCAAGTTGCTGATAAAGCCAGGTCTTTTATCTCTATATGTAAACACACAGATAACACTGAGTTCATTGTGTACAAGCATTTGCATATTATCTGATCTGCTCCAGGCAGCCCCTTCAATCTAAATTGGCATTTGTCAATTTTAAACATGCTGGGAAAAAGAAAATCTAATTTATCACAAAATTCTAAAACAACGAGAGCTATGAAGGTAGCCAGAAGTCAACAGACTTTTCAAGTGGAGCTCAGGGGGATCATCAATACCAACAACACACTCATTGTATGGCATCCCAGCGAGCTGCTGAGATGCCAGAACCATCACAAGCATGGTGCAAGGACCGACTTCAGCGGCAGGCCAGCTTGAGAACTGCTGAAATGCTGGAGCAGTGAATCATCAACATCAACAAAACACTCATTATATGGTGTCCCAGACAGCTGCTGAGATGTCAGAACAATCACAGACACGGCGCATGGAATAAGTTCAGCAGTAGGACATCTTGAGAGTTGCCGAAATGCCATCGACGGAAGCAATTTGCTGAATATAGGTGGATCATTGACGCCAACCACACGCAGACGAAGTCACAAGCAGAGGCTTGTATGGTATGTTTGAGAAAGAGAATTTTTTTTTTTCTATTGGTTATGGAAACTGTAACACAACGTTATAAAAAGATGGTAGACATGTTGCAGATCAATGTATCATGTTCAGTCATCAAACCTTGGATGCATTGAGTGCTTTGGAATGTTAAGACCTGTAGAGACACCACAGAATTATTGTCAAGGCCGTATTTCTAAACTTCCTATAAGTCCCATAGTTCTACAAGTTTACTTCAGATCCTCCAGCCCTGTTTCATACAAGTCTTCTGTCTAAACACCACACCACAGCTTTCTCCTTTCTACTGAATTCCTCCATGGTGGGACTATTAAAGGATTCTCTTATCTTTATGAAGCTTCAGTCCCACAAATTATCCCTTGTAAAATCACAGCCACTATAAATCGCACCTGGTTTTGGCTCTAGGGGCAGATATTCAAGCTTGGTCCTGGCAGTCTAGATACATGAATTTGCAGGGTGTCTGAAAAAAAATGCACACTGACATGGCCATAAATATCTGTAAGATTGAGTGACAATGGGACAAGCAGGATGTCTGAGTGCTCCTAAGTGCTTATCTTTTCTTATAAAGAAAAAGTGACATATGAGTGGTCACTATATGGTGGCTGTCTAATCTAGTAGAGGTATGAAAGCCACCTAACTCAACAGACCTTGGGGGAAAGAAGAGTGGGCTTGTTCTATTTCAGTATGGTCAATCACTTGTTCTCATGAAACATAAGTTGATCCCTGAGATTTCTAGAAGATGCGTATTCCTATCTCCACATTGCTATAAACATGTTCCCTCTGCCAAAACAATAATGCATTTTTATGGGAAAATCTGGAAAAAATGACTAATAGTAAGTTGCTTAATGTGTATTGACCCCATAATGTGTCATCCAGGTTTTGAAAATTGATGTTCTATCCTTAGGAGAGGCAAGTCTTGTTAAATAGTAGCAACTGTTCTAGGTAGTGTAGTTGAGCCCTACTCACCTGAAAAGGACAAAACTGCAATACCAAGCACAAATACTACAAAAAGTACAGCAGGTGTAGAATGAATCAGTACAAAACATTAAGAAGGCTCCACCACTAAGAGTTAGACCCACTGATCTAATATTGATAATCTAAGGAGTTTGGATTAATATGAACATTTCTGTATATCTACTAATCTCTTAATGGACACCTGGTACGTAGAAATAGTAAAACTAAGGGACTACCTGAGCTAAGACACTATAGATCACATCTTAAGCTGCATTCAACCTACCGTTGTCAGAGGATTAGAACAACGGATGTTCAAGTTTACCAGATTGTTGTATATAAATTGAAGATTTTCCATCTGTATCTGTCACCATTGACTTCAGCGATAAAATAAAAACAGAAGGTCCCTTTGATGGGCTTTCCATTTCTTTTATGTTGAATAACAGTGTAGCCTGTTGTGCCTTTTACAATAAGTAAATGGGAAGCTAATGGAAGGGACCTTTTGTTTTATTTTAACCCCTTAGCGACCCTTGACGTAACTGTACGTCATGGGTCGCATGGGGATGTATAGAGCGAGCTCACACGCTGAGCTCGCTCCATACACGGCAGATGCCGGCTGTATAATACAGCCAGGACCTGCCAATAACAGCAGCGGTCGGTGCCCGAGCCGATCGCTGCTGTTAACCCTTTACACACTGCGGTCAAACGCGACCGCAGCGTGTAAACAGCGCAGGCGGCATGGGCGCCGCCATGTTTCCCCGATCGCCGCCCTCCTGAACGTCACATGAGGGCGGTGATCGGTTGCTATGACAGCCGGAAGCCTATTGAAGGCTTCCAGGCTTGTCTCTGCCCGAGATCTATTAGACGATGCCAGAGGCATCGTCTAATAGAAGTGCTGGGATTCTGCTATTCACTGCAGTACTGTAGTATTGCAGTGAATAGTATGAGCGATCAGACCCCCTAGGTTTCAAGGTACCTAAGGGGTCTGATCATAAATGTAACAGAAGAAAAAAAAAAGTTTTTAAAAGTATTAAAAAAATAAAAAAAATATAAAAGTTCAAATCACCCCCCTTTCCCTAGATTAGCTATAAAAGTAATTAAAGAACATTAAACATAAACATATTAGGTATCCCCGCGCTCCAAAATGCCCGAACTATTAGAATATTAAAACATTTATCCCGTACTGCGAACGGCGTAGCGGCAAAAAAAATAAAAACAGCCAAAAAGCGTTTTTTTCAACACTTTGCCTCCTATAAAAAATTGAATAAAAAGTGATCAAACCATCAGATCTTTCCCCAAATGGTATCAATAGAAACGTCATCTTGTCCCGCATAAAAAGACACCACAACCAGCTCCATACATGGAAATATGAAAAAGTTACAGGTGTTAGAACATGATGACACAAAATTTTTTTTTCTATTTTGCAAAGTTTATCATTTTTTTAAAAGTATCAAAACATTTCAAATACTATATAAATTTGGTATCACCGCGTTCGTACTGACACGTAGAACACAGGTAACATGTCATTTGTACCAAACAGTGAACGCTGTAAAAATTAAACCCATAAGAAAATGGCGCAAATGCATTTTTTCTCCAATTGCACCTCATTCTGAATTTTTTTCCAGCTTCCCAGTACATTGCACAGCATATTGAATGATGCCATTACAAAGTACAATTTGTCCCGCAAACAATAAGCCATCATGTGACTCTGTGAACTGAAAAATGAAAAAGTTATGGCTCTTGAAATGTGAGGAGGGAAAAACGAAAATGCGAAACCAAAAAATGGCCTGGTCCTTAAGGGGTTAATATTGTTGTCAATCAAGATGATGCAAATAGAAAGTGTATCTGTTGATCTAAACGTCTCGATGGCTATTGTTTTGATCGTCTGACAGATCAGAACAAAGGACATCCCTATGGTAGCGTTCACCTAGCCTAATATAACACACATCCTGCCTACAACAAATCTTGGCAATTAACAGGACAGCAAAGAAGATCCGCATACTTATTTTTCACATGCTCTTAGATCTTAGTATCCCACCCACACAGCACCGGAAAGTATTCCTTATGAGGCTCATAAAATCGCAGCTGCCTACAAGCCCCTGAATATCTCTTTAACTCCAGCTTTCCTAATACCTCATCCTCTACTATTTACATAATTTATATAGCCGCTCTGAATGCACATGCTTGCCGCAGCTGAGAGTGCTTCCCGTTGGGGAGAGAAAAATATGCTTTTAGATAGAAATGTGTCAGACTATCTAAAGCGAACTCTCTTAGCTTGGGGACAGCAGCTCTGAAAGGTAATTTGTTACCCTTTGATAGAAAATAACGCTAGACTGCTCTTTTTTAAGTCTGTCACACTGCATGTTCTAACAGGATATTCCAAGATGTAATGGAAAAAGTAAATACATTTAAATATCATTGAAGTTGTGTTTATGCATCTAGTTATTGCTGGATCTTGGACTATCCTCTTGTATTCCATATCTACTGTGCTACTCACTCAGCACAATAATAATATTCCTTTCTGTAAAAAAGAGTCATTAATCCTACGGCACATACTGGGGGGAATTTAGCAAGACTGATGTTTCATATGCTACCCTTGATCTCCCTTGCGACACAGTGGAGATGAAGCTAATTTATTAAGGCTCATGCTTCTTAATAAATTAGGAACATCGGTAGCCCTTCCTGCACCAGATAATCAAATCTACGCCGGCTAGGCGCTGACGTAGATTTCAGCTATAAAGTACACCAGCTTCTGGCGGAAATGATAATAAACCTGTATGACTGCTTCATATTTGGCTCGTAGACTTTTTTAAAAAGTGGTGTGCAGACATAAAAAAGCCTAAAAGTTAAATTTTTTTGCACAAAATCAGCCATCCTCCAAAAATTGAGACTTTCAATTTCTGGTGTAAAGTAAATGATAAGTTTTCAGGATGTACCTGAGTTGGGAGTAATATCATGAGACTTTGTGACTTTGTGATGAGAACTTGTGGACTCTACACTGAGTAGAATTGCATTATATGAGTGGGGACACTATAGGGATGACACTGGTGATTATAGGGTGAAGCTATAAAATAGCACCTTGTGGAAAGGCATACTTTTCTGCTGCAGTTTTTGCTGCGTTTTTTTTTATTATTATTATTTATTTTTTTTTTACATTTTTTAGCCAAAGTCAGGATTGGAAGGGAAACGTCTAGGAGCTTCCTTTGTTATAATGTAGATTGTGAGTCCCAAATTGATTGTCCAGGCAAAACTGTACATTAAATTTAATCTTTAAATAGGCTGTGGGCAGTGAAAAAAATAATTATAAATTACACTCACCTTTCCCTGATGCTCTGTTACCTCCCAGCACAGGCTGGTCTTCTCGGCGTTTGGCAGAAGTCCCTATCAGTGGTTTCAGTGGATGGAATCTGAGACGTCACTGACAGCGAGCAGTTTGACTTTGAGAAAACACTGGAGCAGCGGGACCGGACTGTGCTGGAAGGACATCGGAGCATTGGGGACAGGTGAGTAGGATCCCCCCCCCCCCCCCCGGACTATATGAAATTTAGGAATTTGCTTGAACAACCTCTTTAAGCATTTTTACCCTCTAGGAATCCTCAAGTTGCCCTCAAGGAGCCATAATTCTTAATTATTCATCTTTCCTACTAGTTACTAGCTCTTATTACTAGTTATTCAAGCACTGAATAAGTCACCAAAACAAAATCTTTACCTGCAGTTAATCAGGTTTTACTATTATATTAATATTATTTAGGACATTGTAACAAATAGTATTTTATCATACAGTTTTCTAGGCAACACCCAGATCAATTCAGATCCTGCATAAGCAATAAACACCACAACCAGTGAATGAATACAATTGATCTCCATGCTACTTTGGATACAGTATTTTCATTATTCTGAAAAGGTGGTGAAGCATAATGATGCAAATTGTTTATCAAGTATATTTGTGCCTCAGGATTTATTCTATAAATGTGCCCACTAGCCCCCCAGTGATCCAGCTAGCTGCAAATATAGCTAGAAATCTGAATAGTAGACCTTGAAGCAAGGTAAACTGAAGTGTGTAGCCTAAGGAGCCAATACTCTTCACCCTCATCTCCAAGCATTTCTCAGACCTCAGAATATATTTGTATTGAGCACAGCTGCTTAGCTAAATAGAAGCATCCTGCCAATCATAGGTTTACATATAGCCAAGCATTTTAGCTGACATTGATATCAGAAACCTGAGTGACGTGGACTGAACTCTACACCAAGAAAATGAAATCATACTATAAATAATGAGGAGATTGACAGTAACCAAGCTACAGGTTATGGACAGAAATTGCACAGATGGTATACCAGACATACAAGTCAAATTGTGTGGTTAAGATGTAGCAGGACAAAAATGGTCTGTCAGATAAACTACGGCTTAAGGTGGCCATACGCGTTTGGCTTTAGTTCGCTGTAATGGACACTTTTGACCAGTTCAGCGGGCAATCATTTAAAAAAAAAAATACTACAAATGACCATTGGCAGACTTTTGTTAGAAATCTGTTGCTATTGGTCAGCCGAAAATTAATTATTATTCATATGTCATGGTTGGCTGAATTTGCCAGTTTGTGCAGTCTCTACTCCACGCAATTTTGTTTTTACCCTGTCCAGGCAGTTTATTTGCTTATGTTGATGGTGGGATCATTCACAGGAATGGTCCCATTATTGAACAATAAGCCACATTATGGCCAACCTTTTTCTAATCTGTATGCTAGGCTTAAGCAATGTTTGTTTGGCAACACCAAAGAATACCGCAATCCATACCCAATTTTAAATATATTGAGAGGGCATTGAAAAAAAATAATAATATATATATATATATATATATATATATATATATTTATATTTATTACAAACAGCAAATAGCACAGCAGGAGGCATGTGCAGTTTGGTTCTTTGCTTAAAGTTTTTGGTCGCACTGTGTGAACACGGCTCTAGTTCTGTGATTGAATTTCCACCACACCCGTCTTCTGCCCTTGTTTGCCTCTGTTCTTGAAGTGTTAATTCGTGTGATTGACAGCCTGCCTTCCTGTCAACTCCAGGGGCGGGTTCTTCCTCCCTATTTAGTCTTGACTCTCATTCACAACAATGCTTGCTATTGCCTTGTGCGTACTTGTTCCTTACTGTCACTATTTTTGCTTGCATTCTTATCCTTGACCTTTGGCTTTCCTTACTGACAATTCTTTGGACTCCGATTTGGCACTGCATTGCTCGACTGTTACTGACCCTTGGCTATCTGACATCCCTTTGTTGTTGTCCGTCTTATCTGCGTTTTGTGTCTCAATTATCCAGGAAGGGAACGTCTTCGTGGTTGCTGCCTATTACGTAGGATAGGGCCTAGCAATAGGAAGGGACAGTGGGGTGCTTTCACTTAGGGCTCACTCTTGCTTCCCGTCCCAGGGTTAAACAGCTACTGGGGAATTGCTGTCCTAGCAATTTCCTAACAAGCTGCAGATACACAAATACATAATTACTACTAAATACACAAAGATACCCCAATAAGGTTCTGGTAGGCAAATAGTGCTGCAAAATAATTCTATAGAAGATACTATCAGTTGATAACAATGGTAAATAATCATTGTCATCATTCAATTCAAAGTATTGAATCACCCCAGATAGTGGCAAAATACAATCAATAGCACCGTAAAGCAAATATTAACCTAATATAAGGATAGACAATGCCCCAGACACACTGGCCCTCAGACCACCAACTCCAACGCGCGTTTTGCCATGCGTCCCCAGGGAATGTTAGTATAAGTATGTAGGAGTGGGATTAAGTAGAGCCAAAATGATCTCAATTAATTGCTACATTAACGATCAGGCATCACTCATTATCTGGCGCTGGGAGGAGCATGCAAAACTAGACCCATGGCACAGAGTCATGCGAGTGTGTTATCATGAGAGTGCTCCAATTATTGCTGTCTATGAAATATAGTCACCCGAGTTAAGAGCGTAAGGCCTATGCGCACGCAAGAAGCATTGCTCCATGCCACCACGACTTTACTTTAAACTTTAAAGAGGCAATTGACCAAATTGGTCTTCACCTACCAGGAAAGCACGTCCATAAGCACCACAACCCAAATGAGCACATTAAAGTTTGGGGTGGAGCTAGGTCAGTGCAGATCACTACCATATAATAAACCAGTGAAGATATAATACCAAAAATACTATGATGTGAAACAAAACAAACCCCAAAGTATGTATGTGAACAAAAATTTTAAAAAAGTATATGAGTAGAGATGAGCGAACAGTGTTCTATCGAACACATGTTCGATCGGATATCAGGGTGTTCGCCATGTTCGAATCGAATCGAACACCACGTGGTAAAGTGCGCCAAAATTCGATTCCCCTCCCACCTTCCCTGGCGCCTTTTTTGCACCAATAACAGCGCAGGGGAGGTGGGACAGGAACTACGACACTGGGGGCATTGAAAAAAATTGGAAAAAGTCATTGGCTGCCGAAATCAGGTGACCTCCATTTTAGACGAATAGTGGATTTCAAATCCGGGTCATATGAGAATGTGAACTTTGTGACTATGAGACAGGGATAGCTGTACAGGCAGGGATAGCTAGGGATAACCTTTATTTAGGGGGGAATGTTATTAAAAATAACTTTTTGGGGCTCTATCGGGTGTGTAATTGTGATTTTTGTGAGATAAACTTTTTCCCATAGGGATGCATTGGCCAGCGCTGATTGGCCGAATTCCGTACTCTGGCCAATCAGTGCTGGCCAATGCATTCTATTAGCTTGATGAAGCAGAGTGTGCACAAGGGTTCAAGCGCACCCTCGGCTCTGATGTAGCAGAGCCGAGGCTGCACAAGGGTTCAAGCGCACCCTCGGCTCTGATGTAGGAGAGCCGAGGGTGCACTTGAACCCTTGTGCACCCTCAGCTCTGCTACATCAGAGCCGAGGGTGCGCTTGAACCCTTGTGCACACTCTGCTTCATCAAGCTAATAGAATGCATTGGCCAGCGCTGATTGGCCAATGTATTCTATTAGCCTGATGAAGTAGAGCTGAATGTGTGTGCTAAGCACACACATTCAGCTCTACTTCATCGGGCTAATAGAATGCATTGGCCAGCGCTGATTGGCCAGAGTACGGAACTCGACCAATCAGCGCTGGCTCTGCTGGAGGAGGCGGAGTCTAAGATCGCTCCACACCAGTCTCCATTCAGGTCCGACCTTAGACTCCGCCTCCTCCGGCAGAGCCAGCGCTGATTGGCCGAAGGCTGGCCAATGCATTCCTATGCGAATGCAGAGACTTAGCAGTGCTGAGTCAGTTTTGCTCAACTACACATCTGATGCACACTCGGCACTGCTACATCAGATGTAGCAATCTGATGTAGCAGAGCCGAGGGTGCACTAGAACCCCTGTGCAAACTCAGTTCACGCTAATAGAATGCATTGGCCAGCGCTGATTGGCCAATGCATTCTATTAGCCCGATGAAGTAGAGCTGAATGTGTGTGCTAAGCACACACATTCAGCACTGCTTCATCAAGCCAATACAATGCATTAGCCAGTGCTGATTGGCCAGAGTACGGAATTCGGCCAATCAGCGCTGGCCAATGCATTCTATTAGCCCGATGAAGTAGAGCTGAATGTGTGTGCTAAGCACACACATTCAGCACTGCTTCATCAAGCCAATACAATGCATTAGCCAGTGCTGATTGGCCAGAGTACGGAATTCGGCCAATCAGCGCTGGCTCTGCTGGAGGAGGCGGAGTCTAAGATCGCTCCACACCAGTCTCCATTCAGGTCCGACCTTAGACTCCGCCTCCTCCAGCAGAGCCAGCGCTGATTGGTCGAGTTCCGTACTCTGGCCAATCAGCGCTGGCCAATGCATTCTATTAGCCCGATGAAGTAGAGCTGAATGTGTGTGCTTAGCACACACATTCAGCTCTACTTCATCGGGCTAATAGAATGCATTGGCCAGCGCTGATTGGCCGAATTCCGTACTCTGGCCAATCAGCACTGGCTAATGCATTGTATTGGCTTGATGAAGCAGTGCTGAATGTGTGTGCTTAGCACACACATTCAGCTCTACTTCATCGGGCTAATAGAATGCATTGGCCAATCAGCGCTGGCCAATGCATTCTATTAGCGTGAACTGAGTTTGCACAGGGGTTCTAGTGCACCCTCGGCTCTGCTACATCAGATTGCTACATCTGATGTAGCAGTGCCGAGTGTGCATCAGATGTGTAGTTGAGCAAAACTGACTCAGCACTGCTAAGTCTGCATTCGCATAGGAATGCATTGGCCAGCCTTCGGCCAATCAGCGCTGGCTCTGCCGGAGGAGGCGGAGTCTAAGGTCGGACCTGAATGGAGACTGGTGTGGAGCGACCTTAGACTCCGCCTCCTCCAGCAGAGCCAGCGCTGATTGGCCGAATTCCGTACTCTGGCCAATCAGCACTGGCTAATGCATTGTATTGGCTTGATGAAGCAGTGCTGAATGTGTGTGCTTAGCACACACATTCAGCTCTACTTCATCGGGCTAATAGAATGCATTGGCCAGCGCTGATTGGCCGAATTCCGTACTCTGGCCAATCAGCACTGGCTAATGCATTGTATTGGCTTGATGAAGCAGTGCTGAATGTGTGTGCTTAGCACACACATTCAGCTCTACTTCATCGGGCTAATAGAATGCATTGGCCAATCAGCGCTGGCCAATGCATTCTATTAGCGTGAACTGAGTTTGCACAGGGGTTCTAGTGCACCCTCGGCTCTGCTACATCAGATTGCTACATCTGATGTAGCAGTGCCGAGTGTGCATCAGATGTGTAGTTGAGCAAAACTGACTCAGCACTGCTAAGTCTGCATTCGCATAGGAATGCATTGGCCAGCCTTCGGCCAATCAGCGCTGGCTCTGCCGGAGGAGGCGGAGTCTAAGGTCGGACCTGAATGGAGACTGGTGTGGAGCGACCTTAGACTCCGCCTCCTCCAGCAGAGCCAGCGCTGATTGGCCGAATTCCGTACTCTGGCCAATCAGCACTGGCTAATGCATTGTATTGGCTTGATGAAGCAGTGCTGAATGTGTGTGCTTAGCACACACATTCAGCTCTACTTCATCGGGCTAATAGAATGCATTGGCCAGCGCTGATTGGCCGAATTCCGTACTCTGGCCAATCAGCACTGGCTAATGCATTGTATTGGCTTGATGAAGCAGTGCTGAATGTGTGTGCTTAGCACACACATTCAGCTCTACTTCATCGGGCTAATAGAATGCATTGGCCAATCAGCGCTGGCCAATGCATTCTATTAGCGTGAACTGAGTTTGCACAGGGGTTCTAGTGCACCCTCGGCTCTGCTACATCAGATTGCTACATCTGATGTAGCAGTGCCGAGTGTGCATCAGATGTGTAGTTGAGCAAAACTGACTCAGCACTGCTAAGTCTGCATTCGCATAGGAATGCATTGGCCAGCCTTCGGCCAATCAGCGCTGGCTCTGCCGGAGGAGGCGGAGTCTAAGGTCGGACCTGAATGGAGACTGGTGTGGAGCTATCTTAGACTCCGCCTCCTCCAGCAGAGCCAGCGCTGATTGGTCGAGTTCCGTACTCTGGCCAATCAGCACTGGCCAATGCATTTCTATGGGGAAAAGTTAGCTTGCGAAAATCGCAAACTGACAGGGATTTCCATGAAATAAAGTGACTTTTATGCCCCCAGACATGCTTCCCCTGCTGTCCCAGTGTCATTCCAGGGTGTTGGTATCATTTCCTGGGGTGTCATAGTGGACTTGGTGACCCTCCAGACACGAATTTGGGTTTCCCCCTTAACGAGTTTATGTTCCCCATAGACTATAATGGGGTTCGAAACCCATTCGAACACTCGAACAGTGAGCGGCTGTTCGAATCGAATTTCGAACCTCGAACATTTTAGTGTTCGCTCATCTCTATATATGAGTAAAAGAAGTTACACCATTTTTTTTATTTATATTTTTATTTGTATTTATATTTGTCATATCCCCTCTTTCCCTACATGTTTCGCCATTAAATATAGCTCTTCAGGGGCTCCAGATATACGGGTTCATTAGGGACAAATAGATGGAGCAGACAGCATACGGCCACCGTCTAGTGTAATCCGCCCGCTGTCTGTATCGGTGCCTGTGTGACCGCCACACACAGGCACCGATCATATCCCAGGGAAAGAGGGGATATGACAGGGAAAAGTTATTTTATACTTGAAGGATGGCAGGGTCTTTGAATAAGCAGGCAGATAACAAGAGGAGACTAGTTACAATTGACTGGTGATATTTGACTCAAGTTCCTGCAGTGCAACTGTTAGTGAGGGAATATACTAACCCATGAATCAGATGGAGTGTGGTTACCTTATATCCTCGTCTGGGCATATTCAAAAGGGTTATTGATCCCCAGATCAGTTGGCACGATCCTAGCCACCAGATTAGGTGCATAAGTTAAGTCCTGCCTTGAATATAGCAGGACATTTTTTAGATAAACGCACAAACAGAGGGATTAGATGGGTGTTAACAGATATTGAGTGTTTGCACCCAAGTTTATCTCACTAATCCCTGCAGGGGAGCAAGGTGTTAAAGACAAACAATGTGGGTTTGAAGGAGGAAATGTGTAAAAGATAAAATGAATGGACACATTATATGAACTCCTAAATCCATTAGCATTGGCCACCAAGCTGTAAACCCATGAACAATTGTTAGTAGCAGGCGCTGCAATAGCATATTTTTTTAATTTACTTAGTTTTTTAATCACAATAGGTTGCGTAACTTTAATAAAATACGAGCACTTATTGTTCTTTATTTATTTATTTTGGCACTGATTAGTTGAAAGGATCTTTTTGAGGTGATACCATCACACATCCTCCTGTTTTTGCTTTTCTGTATGACCACAGAAAAGTAAAAGGACTAGGAGTAAATAGTAAGTAAAAGGCTCCACAAGAGGTTTCGTTTCCAGTTTGTGCTCAGGTCACTACTGCAGCCAGTCACCAATGTCCAGTCTCAGCAGTGACCCATACACAAACAGCATGTGACTGCTAAGAATAGTAACAAGTTGTGAGGCCAGTGACTGGCTGCAGTGGTAACCTAAGCACAAATAAAATGTCACCAGAAGACATTATTAAGGACTGGTGACAGCAGGGACTGATCTGCAGCTACTGGAATGGAAGACCTGTGAAAGGTGAGACAACTTTTTTTCTTAGATTTACAACTATTTACAGCATATAGACTATTTTTTTTTATTGAATCAGATAACCCCTTTAATAGGGTCTTCCCATCTCTCTATTTCAACAGCTTTACCTGCTGTCTCTTCTTCTCACTTCCTGTATCCCCCATTCCCAACTTGCTGAACAGGATACTATGAAGTATCTCAATACTTATGATTACTACTAGAAATCTAATATAAATGCAGTTCAGATCATATGCACATGCGTCTAGAGAAGGGACTCAGTATTATCTGTGTGTTTACATAGAGACATAACAGACTTGGCTTTATCAGCAAATTGCAATTAGCTGAACTGATTGTCCTGCAGAGCTTTAGATAACAGTGAGAGCAGTGACATCATTTGTCCTATCACACAGGTCCAGTGTTATGGAAATGCTGTGTAAACAATGGGAGGAATAATTTCACATAGCAGGAAAACAAAGCAGCATTGCAAATACAATATATTTAGGAAAAGTCTTCAATTTACATAAGCTACCAGTATAGATAGGATCTTTGAGATGGGAATACCCCCTTTAATGAATTCTCTAGCTTTCCCTAGAACAGCATTTATAGCTATCCATAGATCACGTTGATGAGTTTACTGTATACTTTTCTCATTTTGACTGTTGCCTTTTCATGTTCAATATGGAGTATTAAAATTGCAACTTACCCAGCTGAACCGTCTTTCCTCACTCATTACATATTCCCTTAAGGCCCCACATGCACAGGCAAATATGGTCCAAAAAATGCAAGGAGTCCAGAAAAAGTTGCAGTATACTATCCAAATTTTCTCATATTTGCCCATTAGCAGGAATCCTAAAATTCCAGGCTTTTAGAGAGGGAAGAGTTTTACTTCTGCCTTGCCACATTGTTTTGTATCTTATATCATGGTGTAGTGTGTTGGGGTTCACTGTGATCCTGAGAAGAGCGAGGTATCAGCACTGCTACCCAGGACTGCCAGGCATGCTAAAGTAAAAAGTATTTCACACACTGCAGATAATACCAGCTGATAACAGGTGGGAAGAGTCCTGTACGTTCTCGTTATACACTATAATTAGACTGATTATAATAATTAGCACTGACTCTAATTTCCATCTAGTTTTATATTCTGCCTTTAAAAGCATCCGAATATTCTACTGTTTTTTTCTTCTTTTAATTGGGTTTCAAAATAGTGTTCTACTATGCAAAAAAGCCACTTTGCAGAAAATGAGCATTTATCAATTCTGATTCCAGCTTGACGTGTCCATTAAACACAGCTGCCTAATTGAAGAACAGAAAAGTAGGTCTATGTGGAACCTTTCACCTCTTACTGTAAAGTCAAATGCAATGCAATTTACATGCAATTAATATCTGAAGTATTGTTAACCACTTAGCTTACGCTGGACAGCCCAAACTGTAAATTTTCCATCTGTTTTGTAGAGAAAACAGTTGAAAAAAACATGGTTCAAACAGGGCAAAAAAACTTCAATATAAAAGACCACTCACAACTACATCAATGAAGTCTGACATGTTGGGTTCACTTATATGCTCTCTGCTTTGTAGAAAGTGTGAATGGTTTCTTGACAGTGATTTACAGCTTTATGAAGCTTTATTTAAAAATAATACTAATTCACATCATTTCCATTTACTGGCCACTTCCTTTCAGCCAGAATAATTACAGTGTAACGTAGCACAATACCAATGCAGGATTGGGTCACAAATTGATTTTTTGCATGTTTTAGTATGCGTTATCTTTTTGGCATTTTGTTTTCAGTTAATGTCCTGCTAGAAGATGCATACCTTTTTAGCCAGACATGTAACTAGCAAAGACTGAGCCCCATAGCAAGCTTTTAACTCCCCCCCCCCCTCACAGCATAGTGTCCCCTTTCCTGGCCCGCATGAAATATAACGCTCCATTTACACACAGTATAATGTCCCAAAGAGTCCTTCACACAGTATAATGTCCCATAGCGGCACCCCCTCACAGTATAATGTCCCATAGCAGCCCCTTCACATAGTGCAATGGGATATAGCAGACCCTTTACACAGTATAATGTCTCATAGTGACCCCATCCACACAATACCTTTGGACTGACCCACATGACGTCTGTGTCGTCATTTCAGAGGCTCAAAGACAGCATGTAGTCCCACCGAAGCAGTGATTAACACTGGTTTCTATGTTCGCTCACCTCCATGTAGCCTCTGATCATTAAACTTTGGGTCTGAAGAGACCATAGAGCCTAATAATAGAAGTATTTGTTGGGGTTCACCCAACAAATACTCTTGCCATGGGTCTGCAGCCTTACTTACCAATCCCCACTCCTGCTCACGGCCATCTCCGCTTCCCCTTCTTCCCTTCAGGGGGCCCCAGTGACGTGATCTGGGATGCACAGGGCCTCTGGAGGGCCAAAGGAAAGTGGAGGCGACTGTAAGCAGGAATGGGATTGGTAGGTAAATAGGACCTGTTACCAGATGAGATTACTCAAGCCAGTGGCGGATCCAGGGTTTGCGGGGCCCTGGGCAATTGACTTTGGCGGGGCCCTACTTACTGGGGGGTCTCGCACTTCTAACCTGTACTTCCCAACTGTTGAAGACTAGAAAGAGGGAACAAAACGTGCAGCGCGCGCAGCGCGCCGCAGCAAATTAGGCCCCGCCCGCTTTTATGTTGACTCCACCCATTCTCATTCAATTTTCATGTGATTCCACACAGTATAATCCTCCTACAGTCACCCGTAAATTATATGTCCCCCCTCCATCTCTCCCCCATTTTCATATACACCCTTCATCTACCCCTAGTTTCATGTCCCCCCCCTCTATCTCTGTCCCCAGTGTCATGCTGTTCTCCCCCCTTCATCTGCCCATGTCATGCCGTTCTCCCCCCTCCATCTGCCCCAGTGTCATGCTGTTCTCTCCCCCTCTATCTGTCCCAGTTCCATGCCGTTCTCTCCCCCTCCATCTGTCCCAGTTCCATGCCGTTCTCCCCCCTCCATCTGTCCCAGTGCCATGCCGTTCTCCCCCTCCATCTGTCCCAGTGTCATGCTGTTCTCCCCCCCTTCATCTGCCCGTGTCATGCAGTTCTCCCCCCTCCATCTGCCCCAGTGTCATGCTGTTCTCTCCCCCTCTATCTGTCCCAGTTCCATGCCGTTCTCCCCCCTCCATCTGCCCCAGTGTCATGCTGTTCTCTCCCCCTCTATCTGCCCCAGTGCCATGCTGTTCTCCCCCCCTTCATCTGCCCCAGTGCCATGCTGTTCTCCCCCCTTCATCTGCCCCAGTGCCATGCTGTTCTCCCCCCTTCATCTGCCCCAGTGCCATGCTGTTCTCTCCCCCTCTATCTGCCCCAGTGTCATGCTGTTCTCCCCCCTTCATCTGCCCCAGTGCCATGCTGTTCTCCCCCCTTCATCTGCCCCAGTGTCATGCTGTTCTCTCCCCCTCTATCTGCCCCAGTGTCATGCTGTTCTCACGTTCTCACACACACACACACTCACCTTTCCTCGTTCCCCCGCAGCTCTCTCCCTCATACACATATTGTAGCCGCGATGTGATGACGTCATCGCGGCTACAAATGCCGGAGCTCAGCGTTAAAGCAGGAGCTGAGCTGTGACGGCTCCTGCTTTAAACGCCTATGTATTCAGCTCATCGGCGTCCTACCGCCGATGAGCTGAATACATAGGCGTTTAAACAGGAGCTGTCAGCTCCTGCTTTAATGCTGAGCTCAGTTGGAATCGGGACATGCCGTCTGGGACCATTTTGTTAGGTCCCGGCCGCGCCGCGGGGCCCCGCATACCTCTTATTATAACACAACTTTTCTTAAAGGGATAGTACAGCTGAATAAAAACTTGTAATGCATCTTATTAAAGAAATATGCTTCATTCTTTATATGTTAGATTGAGCTACCTTGTACGCTAACTCTATAGAGATGGGAGGGGAGAAGGAGGCTGCTGGAAAAAACACACAAATAGTTGCACTTGCTAAGCTTTGATTCACTGTGACTCAAGTAGCTGTTTTCACACTGCTATGTTTCTAGTAAGGAGTCTACTGCTGCACAGAATGAAACTGGGTGAAGAATGAGAATGAGTCAAGAAAGGAGGAGAAGAGCAGCCAAATAAATGGAGACGGAAACAGATTATTTTAATAAGATATATTTTAAAGTTTCTTATGTTTAAAGGGGTTGTCCCATCACAAGGATCCTATCTATACTATTTGTTAATGTGGATTTAAGACTTTTCCTAAATACACTGCTTCAGCAAAACTGCTTTGTTTGTCCACTATCTTACTTTATTTAATTCATTGTTGACACAGCCCTTGACTTATCTGCTCAAAAGTCAAGTGATGTATCTGCCTGCTCTCAGGGGAGAGGGAGGAGGGGCTAAGTGCACGGGAGCGGGCCTGTGTTTCTAGCTATTCCTGTGTCTGCACCACGTGACCTAACTTCATGCTTTCAGATAGGGGAGAGGCGCTGCTTTCATTTCTGAACTCCTCTTCTGTTCTCCCAGTTATCAGGCTAGCTAATTCAATTGTGGTCATTATGGCAGAGACAGGCAGTCTCTGTATGTAACACAGAATGGAGTTGCTCCTGCCTGTACGTCATAGTCCAATATTGTGCATATAGTGTTTAAGGACCTTTGATGACATCACAGGCCCTTCAGCCGCCCCATAGGATAACGCTATGCGGTGGGCAGAGCTACACGCTAATTTGGGGGCAGAGCTAAACGGCAGGTTGCATGTGAAACCCCGCCCACCAAATGATGCAAGAAACCAGGAAGAAAGAGGATTTTTACAGCAGTGAAGACTGGTGAGTATGCGACGTGGGAATACCCCTTTAACTATACTTAAATGTATTTAAGTGTATGTCTTTCTCTGAATAGTAAGGTCCATAAGTAGGAACATACTTATGTATTGAGTTCAGAATGCCAGGTTCTTTCTGTCTTCTAGTTCATTAGTATATGCTCCTTGTTCTGACAACTGAAGGTGGCCATACATACTAGATTGATGTCAACTAAATTCATCGGTGAGACTGGTCAATCTACTGTGTATGAGGATGTGCTGACTTTCCCTCCTATGACAGATTTCATTAGCAAGGAAGATAATTTTCCATTCCTCATGGGTCAAGCTGTGTATGTGAATGGAAGATCAGAATGAATTGCTAATTTTGCTGTACATAAGGGGTCAAAGGGATTGAATTATAGCTTTGTTCAAGGGCCCAAAATCTGATATTCCGTTTGCCATGCCTCTTTCCTATTTAACTTGGAGCTCTATGGAACACTGAACATGTCAACAGATGTTTCCATTGAAATTAATAGGGATTGTACCCCATAAATGTTTCTTACCGTTCTGTCAGTAGATGTAGTCTGTTTGCTGTGTAAACCTAAATCTAGTCTTGATAATATAGTATTTACATCATCATGTAAGTTTGATCTTCTGCTCCTACTGCTTATAGAACTCAAGATCTAATATTTTAGGTGAGTTTTTATGATTTGATTCCAGTATGTCAGAGAATTCTTCTTTGCATTTGGCAGAAGCACTGGATTAAATGATTCGATTTGCTAAGGTTCTAATCTGCATGAATAGATTGTACAAGAAATACAGTCGATAAGATAATAAATAAATGGATGGATAGATAGATAGATAGATAGATAGATAGAGTTACATTAAAACGTCATTAATAATGTATGGAAATATGCAAAGAGAAAACATATTTCTATAATATATTCTGGTAAACTCTGATTTTCGAGAGGTCTACTTGATGTAAGTAAAAGGAAAATATGCAATTTTGGATATGCCTGTAAAAACTACTGATGCGTTGTTAAGTCTGTCTGAATTACTGTGCACATGTTCAGCTGAATGCTAATAAAAATATACATGCAGCTTGAAGAAAGCCTATGAAATTGTGATTAGTGTTTATTCTTTGCTACGTCTGAAGCTTGTGGATGCTGCAGCAGGTGAAGGCGAATTGGTTTCAGCTTGATTAGGATGAAAGAATATCTCTATAAGAAGCCTCTTCGTCTGGCTGGGTGTATGTGGATAATTTAGTATAATGTTCCAGGTGTTTGAAGAGCTGACGGTGCATGGCAGATAAGCTTGCATGGAGATGAGCATTATGGGAAGCAGAAGTGGCAGGTGTGAAGAAAAAGCAGACAACTGATCCATTGACCTGTGTTTCAGTACAGTTAACCCTTGTCACCCATAACATTATAACCTACCACTGTCTATCATAGAACAACTAGTACAGTAATTATGAGTAAAGACATTCCAGCAAAATGTACCAGTCAAATGCCGTGTCATTATAAAACGGGGGCATCTCTGCATAAAAAAGCCCTAAAAATGGAATTATGTTATTTTTTTTTTTTTTTAATTCCAGACAGGCAAACTGGCCAAGTGACATTCAGAGCTGTACTACTTAAAATATAACTTGACTATAAAGTTACCTACATAAACGTGTCCCAAGACATTGAGCAACTCTTATGCTACTCAACTGTGTTTTCCTGTTTATGTCTGTACAAACTTAATCATTGACAACAGCGGTTCCACATAATGAGATTCGTGGATGTACGGACTATGTGTGCAGTTTTCATCTAAAATATTATTTTATTTTATTGGATGACAATTACTTGTATATATTGATGTTTAGTGTATCATTTGGGATATCGTTATATTTATATTGAGATTTTACATTTATTTATAACTCAATAAATACTCTATATGTGTGTTTTGATATCTTCGGTTGTTAGGGTTTTCTTTAATATTTTTCACATTCCGTCGTTTGTATTCATATATCACATCTTTATTATTAATTATATATTCACTATGATATATTGTTACATTCACATTCTATTTTCTCTTCAATTTGTTGATTATATTCACATTTGTCACTTGATTTTTAGTCACTTAATATATGCAGCTTTTGTACAAAATTTCTTTATTAATTTTCACATTATATATTTATACACATGTCACTAGTTTATAATTACCTTTTTGTTTGGTCCCACTTGACTTTCTTTTTTACACTATTTCTCATCATTCGAACCTTGGTCCTTGATATCCCTCTTACATATGCTCAATGCAGCTGTCCGGTGCTACAAGTTGGCTTGGATAGCTGTTTGACAAGGCATTCTTTTATCCCTATATTTGGTCCGCGGTAATAATGTGTACATATTAGTGCGCATGCTCCTGCTGGCTGGCTGTAGTCGCGTGGCGGGGATGAAAGCGAGGCTTGGTTCTCTTACCACGCCTCGTTTTCGGTCCTTCACTCGCGCGACTATCCCAAGCATTGAGCAGTGGGCATGTGCCATATTTATTGTCACATGACCACCCATACTATTTACACGTCTCCCTCTTTCTCCTTATCGGTACGTCTTCATTAAATGGCGCACATGTGTGCATCATTAGATATATCATGTGTTGAGACTGGGAGTTCCCTATTGGTTGGGTTGACTACTTCTAGGATATTTAAGCCCTTTATGTCCCACATAAACTCCACCCCCGGAAGAAGGCTTAGCGTGCCGAAACGCGCGTCGGGCACAGACACTAGGCGATCTTGCTTTACATCACAGCGATTCTATATGGGTAAGATGTAAGTTTTCTCCTGATGTAGACCTATCTCTATCTTACCTTTTACTATGTGTGCATTGTACCTGTGGCTCTGCCTCCTTGATGACAATATGTTGTAGGTATGGGTCTATCCTTTTTTCTGTCTCCTAAGTATATATTATTGGTCGATTTTTGACCTTATGTGGAATAAAGAGGAGTGTCTTTTTTGAAATCAGGATATTATGACTATATACATGCTAAGTTAAGATTAGAGGTGTGGTTCAGTTGTAATTTGGCATTTTGACTATTTAATAATAATGTGTGTAGGTTACATCAGGTGTAGCTCTTTTTACTACATATATGTGCATTATTATTTCACCACAAGATCCTTTCATGTGTACTGTTTGATATGGTGTTTTGCGTCTGTCCAATATGTGTCTAATATTTATTTGTTTGTATTTATGTATATATTTTTAACATGGTGTGAATAAAGGTATATTTTTATACTTAAATTCGGATTTGGATATGTTGAGTGTCGATAACCATCTGGTTTGTTCCAGTTTTGTGTTTGTATATTAGGTATGTGGTTAAAGACATGCTAGGTTTGAAGGGCTTAAGTACGGTGGGAGGTAGGATTGATCTATGATTGGCTGTACCTATTCCTCCAATATATATGCTATACTTTTGGTATATTTATGTCTGTACATAGCAAATGTGGTGCAAAAATTCAGAAAGGGGTCAAAAAGTGATCCTGGAAACTATTGACCTGTTTAATCTCAATTGTGGACACATTGTTTTAAAGTTTAAGACTTGATATCCTGGAGGAACTAAAAAACAAACAAACAAACAATGGACATGTAAATAGACTCATTGAAATCAATGTTTTATAAGGGCTAGTTCACAAGGGGCAAGAGGGGATGGATTTTGACGCTGAATCCACCTCGAAATCCGCTCCCTCACAATAGAGGTCTATGTAGACCGCTAGCGTCCTTTTTCCGTGAGCGGTTTGTTCCCACTCACGGAAAAAAGTGAGCTGCCCTTTCTTCAGGCGGATTCCGTGGCTGATTCAGCTGCGGCGTCCGCCTTGCGACAGCACCCTCCAGACTGGGCCCATTCATTTGGGCCTACTCCGGAGCGGGAAGCCGCGACTTCCCGCATCAGAATCAGGACCAAAATACCCCAAAAACTAGCCCCATGTAAACTAGCCCTTTAACCCCGCTGTGTGACGGCCATTTTTTTCAGTCATGTACATGAGATCTAAAACTGTTGAATGTAAAGTTATGTACATGGAAGTAGAAAAATGCATGCCAAAATTACTTACAAAATAGGAAAACACTGGGTAAAACTCAGTGATGTAACTAGGAACAAGATTTAGACCCCGACCAACCCACCCGACACCTATGAACAATTATTATACTCTGGGGTCTGCTGCAGTCCTCGGTGGTGTCAGCCATCGTCAAAGACATCTGGGACGTCACATGACCCAGGACGCAGGCCCCGGTCATGTGACGTCAGGCAGAGTCACAGAACTAAGCCCGAAGCCTGCCCGGATAGGTAAGTAACACAGTTTTTTATGTTCCCTTACCTCCCCTGGACCTCTGATCATTATACTTGGGGGTCTGAAAAGACCCCTGAGTATAATAATGATGTTTGTTGGGTCCATGGCGTCACTTACCGATCCTGGCCACTGCCAGGATCAGTAAGTGAATAGGGCCTTTACCATCTGGAGTAACTCCAGCCGGTAATGGCCTATTAAGAAAAGGAAAAAAATGCAGTGGTAGCAGCTGTCGCCGGGCCCCTAATATCCTGTGCCCTATGGCAGCCGCTAAACCCTGCTACCCCGGTAGTTATGCCACTGGTAAAACTGACATGTAAAAAGACTTAAAGATTTTACTTAACAAGAATCTAACTGCAAAAAAAACAGTATCAGGGTGCTTAGACAAATATGATAATGGGTATTCAAAAGAGGTATAGATGCACATGATGTGAACATAATTCTATAACTTAGGTGACAACCAAAATAATAAAATACAATGAGTGGCCAAAAGTCACAGGAAGGCGTGTCCCAGTGCTAATTGTGTCAGATATGATGCGGCCTATGGCGCTAGTGTTGCCAGGATATCTGAGCAGTGACTTTGAACGTGGGATGATAATCAGTGCAAGTCACATGGGGCATAGCATTTTGGAGATTACCTAGGAATTTGGGTTTCCGAGGTCAACAGTGTGGACCTGCAATATCACAGAGACAACGCTGCGTAAACCGGCGCACCAGTCAACCACGAGCGTTCGATGAACGGACGTCATGTCACCTCCACAGAGTTGTACGGGGCTCTTGACGGTTTACTGTGGGTCAAATTGCTGATGATTTGAATGTGGTGCGCCAGGACCCCATTTCCACCAGGACTGTACATTGAGTCACATAGGCTTCAACAGTCGATGCCAGACCCGTGTCCCTATGCTGATACTGCAATACAGAGCTTGAAGACTGGAATGGGCCTGCGATCATCATCATTGGGCCATGAAACAGTGGCAGCATGTGGCATGGTCAGATGAATCACGGTTCCAGTTGTACAGAGCAGATGGGCGTGTGAGAGTGTGGTGTATACCCCATGAAGCCATGGATCTTACATGCCAACAGGGATGTGTCCAGGTGGAAGGTGGCTCCATCATGATCTGGGCTGTGTTCACATGGTCACAATTGGGCCCCATTGTCCAGGTCAATGACCGGTGCTCATTATGTGCAACTTATGGCAGACCATCTGCACCCCTTTCTGGTGTTGGAGTTCCCTGATGGGAATGCTGTGTACCGATAAGACAATGCAACAAGACATCGCTCGTTGGTGGCACGGGACTGGCTTAATGAACACACCAGTGACCTCACGATCCTCGATTGTCCTGCCTGCTTGCCCGACTTCAACCCCATAGAGCATTTATGAGATGCTGTGGATACCAGTGTTCACTCCATGGACCCAGCACCAACTATTTGTGGGCTGCAGTGCAGACTGCGTGGATCAATATCCCTCTAGAACTCTTTCATCCATGCCTCATTGTCTTGCTGCAGTTATCAGGGTTCGCGGAGGGGCGACCCGCTATTAACGGCGCATCCGGTACCTTCCCATGACTTTTGGCCACTCAGTGTAGAATGATTGTGCTTCAAAAAAGATTGCAGATTGAACAAGGCCATTGAAGTCTACTGGTAAAGGAAAATCATGTACAATCATGGATGCAATCCTCGTGCATCCAAGAAATTGAAAATGATGGCAAATTGTTGAAAAATGGTTGATCCTTTTTTCCGGGATTTTCCCAGATAGCACAATGACCCATTCAGTTCTATGTACACATGACTGTGTATTACATGGTCCCTTGTGTGGGCCAACAGTCTAGGCTGCAAAATATGGAACAAGTCTTATTCCTGTCTGATTTTGTAGCCGTGCTTCCGCAGCTCCTATTCATTGAATGAAAGCAGCCGTGAGAAGCACGGCCCATGTACGGGTGACACACGGATGACATCTGTGTGTCTCCTGTGCGCCACCTGTGCCATTCATTCAAGGCCGCTGGTTAGTACACAGTCGTGTGCTTGACATGGGGCCATGTGCTATGTCTAGAGGAAAGAAGGTTTGTACACCAACATAAGGGTATTATTTTTTAGGGGAAAAGCCAGACTATAGAACTCTCTACAAAAGGAAATTGTTATGGGGAATCACTTAATGGAAGTCTACCTCCTCCCCACACATTGAACTGCCACCACCATGCTATAGAGAACATTACAGTGATAAATTTCATACTTTGTTGTATTTATGACACTTTTGTAGATTTTTTTTTCTCCAAAATCTACAAACATTATATACATAACAGGTATATTGTTTATCAGAGTAATGTGTACTGTTGAATATTTTCAGAGGAGGTAATAAACTCCTCTGAAAGAGTTCAAGATATCTGGAGTCCTTGCTTGATTGTAGTAATATTAGATTTCTGAGGATGGGTTGTTGATCCAGGGATTTATTCTGTTTGCCAAAGGTAAAGATAATTGACTATTGCAACTTTGTCTCTATTGCAATTTTGCTGTCTTATGGATCAATATTGCAAGATCTTTAGATGAACTGGATGAACATATGACAGTTTTTGTCTTACAAACTATGTTACTAATATGCTACCAGCTGACCAAAAGACACAACTAAGGCTTTATATGTAAGCTGTATGTGAATGCATTTCATTTCATTTTATCTTTGAAAATCTGAAGATGCTAAAGTAATTGCCATTGCCATTTATCTTATTTAATGCAGAGTCTATCAAATGCATGAAAATATCATGCCATGCATTTTAATGGATTTTTGAGAAGTTTGTTTAATTTCCTTTCACTGGGACTAGCAATGTTGTTTTGTGATTTGCGGCCCTTTTAAATCATTCTCAAAAAAGAAACATTGATTTCTGCAAGAAACATGTAGAAACTATGGAAGAAACACCTTTTTAGGTCCCTATGACTATATATGCAGTATATATATATATATATATATATATATATATATATATATATATATATTTGGGTAAATTTTATTGACCAGCATGTAGTATGCCTAAATGTCTAAATTTGCTGTGCTAGTGTCACATATGCCACAACAAGGGTTAGTTCACACGGAATTTTTTGCTGATTGATTTTGACGTGTAATCCACCTTAAAATCTGCCTGAAAAAAGGCTCCCATTCACTTCAATGGGAGCCACTCGCTTTTTTTTTTTTTTTTTCACTATCAAGCTAGTGGAAAAAAGAAGTGACATGCCCTTTCATGCCACTGATTCCACTGCTGAGTAAGCCGTGGCGTCCGTGGCCCAAGACTCACCTCTGATTAGGCCCATTCATTTGGGCCTAATCAGGAGCGGGATGCCACAATGAAATGCTGATGTGCTGCATTGGCATCCCATCATGGCTAGCCGCGCAGAGAGTTCACATGGCGGAAAAGCTTTCCGCCGTGTGAACATACCCTTACACCTTTTATCACAGACTTGTTTTATATACCTGAACTCAAACTTTTTTGGAGTTTTCTTCATAGTAGTGTGAGCAGTGGAAGATTGAAAAAGTGGCACAATTTTTTGTACAATATGGCATCCACTCAGTGGAGTAACTAGGAATGGTGGGGCCCCGTGGCGAACTTTTGACATGGCCCAAAAATACCCCCACCCCCGACCAACGCTTAAGACCTCGACCATCTGACCCCTAACGCCCCCCCCCCCACGCATTTCTGCGCACACTATAATATCCTATATTGGCCCCTGTACACAGTATTATGTCCCCATAGTGGCCCCAGTACACAGTATTATGTCCCCATACTGGCCACAGTACACAGTATTATGTCCCCATACTGGCCCCAGTGCACAGTATTATGTCCCCTTGTGGACACCCATGAACAATTATTATACTCTGACCCCAGAGTATAATAATCGGAGACCCAGAGGGATACAAACAACAAACTACTGTTACTTACCTATCTTCCAACTCCCCTGCATTCTCCGTCGCTGTCGGCCATCTTCCGACGTCATGTGACTGGGGCACTGTGTCGCGGGTCATATGACGTCACGCAAGTAGGCCGAAGCCTGCCCGAAGCCTGGAGAGGTAAGTAACACAGTTTTTTATGTTATCTTACCTCTCCTGGGCCTCTGATCGTTATACTTGGGGGTCCAAAAAGACCCCCAAGTATAATAGTGCTTGTGGGGCCCGCCAGGATCGGTAAGTATATAGGGCCCGTTACCAGCTGGAGTAACTCCAGCTGGTAATGGCCATTAAAAAAAAAACAAAAACAAAAAAAACGCAGGGATAGCGGCTGTCGCTGGTCCCCTAATGTCCCGGGCCCTGTGGCAGCCGCCTCTGCTGCTACGGCGGTAGTTACATCACTACATCCACCAAAAACTATGCTACATTTGTGACAGAATTCTGCAGCACATCCAACAGTAAATCTGCCCAAATGTCAGTATAACGTATTGTAAGTTAAAAAAAGAATTGGTGTATAATTACTAACTTTTATAGGTCAGTTATATATATTTGAATATGTACAAATTGTGTAGTTGTGTCTTTTGTAATCTACATTTACAGTTCATTGTAGGACACCAAACATCTAAAAAAAGATCTAAAAAGCATATACACTAACAGAAGACTTTGGGCTTAAGGAGTTAAGAAAGAGAATGATAACTTGAGGTCAAAGTTGTATACAAGGAATCACAAATTCCATTTTAGTTTTTTTTTTATAAAACACCTACGCACTTCAACAACACTTTCAAATTGACAATATATAGACTAAATTGTCCCCCCAGCAGGAGATGGAGGCTCTGACTAGAAGCATTTATACATGTGTAAAAAAAAAAAAGGGAAAATAGTAGAACAAAATGAAATGGAAGGAGAATTTGGAAATGAGAAATAAGAAAGAAATGAAATAAAAGGCACAATAATCAATAAAATTGTATGAGGGGGTAGTGACCATTCCTCTCCCATGTAGTTTGCAATGTCCAGTTTAAAAGGCTGATATTATAGCTTTGATCAGTGGACCTTAAGGAGTTCCATCACCTGGGGCAAAAGCTCAATTAGGTATTATTGCAATGTATTTAAATACCCCAACAGGTAAAGAAGAGTGGCTTGTTCATCCATTATCGGAGCCTCAGATTGCGCCCTTGGAGGAATACAGTAATATAGCTTTTAGCCCTACAATCCTGCATAGACCTGCATAATTTGTGCATGTTAGCCCAAAACATGGTGGAACCTTTGCTGAGCACATCACATGACCAAAAGTTCCTCCAGTCAAGACCTCCAAAATCAAATCAAGACTCTAAAAAGGAATTGAAGGAAACAAAGTGTCGTATGTGTGCGATATATAATGTATGCTAGGTGTATTTCCAAGTATCTGCCTTTGCTCTGTATGTGGACACTGCACAATACCACGTTTATTGCCTTGCATCCTGTTCTGCATATAGAAGCACTGCACAGTAGTGGTAGACAAAGCGGGTTCACAACAGACAGAGACAGTGACACTGCTGATAAGGTGCAAACAAGAGGTACCTGTCTTTTATTTTTACAGTCCATGATAAACAGAAAAACAACCATCTTTTGCAAAAAAAAAAAAGAAAAAAAGAAAACAAAACCTGTTTGGCGGACCTTTAACTAACATAGACGTTCCAGTCTATACTGAGTGCAGGTCTACCAGGTCTACCAGGTCTACCAGGCAAGTCTACCAGGCACTGGACTCACCACAATGGGTTTATTTCACTTTCAGACACAGTACAGAGCCCTAGACTTAGCTCCTCCAACACTGAGCCACTCTAGCATTATGTCTGTACCTTATTATGCGCCTGTTACAGGAACAGTTGAACAACAAGCATTCTGGCCCTACTAGCATATATTGACTAGGGATTGGAGACCCAGCCAACTCTACAATACAACTCCTGACCCTTTTCAGCTTTAAAAAAAAAAAAAAAAAAACTACAGTAAAAAGAATGTGCTTTCCTCTCTTGACACCATGTTCCTAGAGGACATGAGAGAGAAACCTGGGGGAAATATATCTTCCCTCCATGACTTTCTCCATCACTGTCTCCCTAGAGAGATAGACAGACAGACAGACAGATAGATAGATAGATAGATAGATAGATAGATAGATAGATAGATAGATAGATAGATAATTTTATGTACAGTGCCATTTAGTTTGTCCACGTGCTACATGTAATTCTCAGTATACAATCATATTCTGTATGTGATATATTAATGGTCTCCAGTACTATTTTTCTTGTTCTGTTTGCTGAGTATAATTCTCAGTATTTTTTCTTACTCTGTATGTTTGTACGCTGCATAGTACCTTGACTCTTGTCCTGTATACTGTCTGTCATCTTCAGTATCTACCATTATTCTGTATACAGGTGTTATCCTTATAACTTTAAAGGGGTTGTCCCATCACAAGGATCCTATCTATACTGCTTGTTAATGTGAATGTACGACTTTTCCTAAATACACTGCTTCAGCAAAACTGCTTTGTTTGTCCACTATATCACTTTATTCATTTTTTTTTTACACATCCCTTGACTTATCTGGTCATAAGTCAAGTGATGTATCTGCCTGCTCTGAGGGGGGAGGGAGGAGGGGCTAAGTGCATGGGAGCGAGCCTGGAGGGGGGTAGTTTACACTTTGGGGGAGAGAAGGGGCCACCAATACAGACCCGGCATCTGCTGTAATAGAGAGGCGGATGCCGGGGAGTGTAGACGCCGGCACAGGTGAAGCCAGCAGCGGCAGGAGCGATGCTTCTATTCCGGAGGGGAGGGGGGGGGGCGGAGGAGCGGAATAGCAGCATCAGTCCTGCCGCTGCTGGCTTCACCTGTGCCGGCGTCTAGACTCCCCGGCATCCGCCTCTCTATTACAGCAGATGCCGGGTCTGTATTACACTGTGAAGGGCCAGCGGCATAGAAGCTACGACTTCTCGCCGCTGGCTTTACATATGTAACCCCGCCCACCAATGATGCAACAAAGCCGGAAGACAGAAGAATTTGCTGCAGCAAAAACTAGCGAGTATGCGACGTGGGACAACCCCTTTAAAATCAACAAGTTAAGTCACCAATCGAATCCCCTTTTAACCCTTTTATGTAAACTGACATAAATATACAGTCATGGCTGTAAGTGTTGGCACCCCTGAAACTTTTCCCCCAGAAAATTATTGTAATTAGACATACTCTGTTATACACATGTTATTTCCTTTCGGAGTATTGGAACAACAACAAAAATAAAAACCTGAGGAAAAAAAGGCAAATTGGGCGTGATTTCACACAAAACTTCAAAAATGTGCTGGTTAAAATTGTTAGCACCTATCAAAATTGTGGGTAAACAACTTTGTTTCAACTCTTCTGTTCAACTCTTCTCTTCGTTCAAACTGTTCTGTGGCAAGTAACAGGTGTGGGCAATATAAAAATCACCCCTGAAACTAGATAAAAAGGAGAAAAGTTGAATAAATCTTTGCATAGTGCCACACTAAGCATGGAGAACAGAAAGAGGTGAAGAGAACTGTGTGAGGATTTGAGAACCAAAGTTGTAGAAAAAATATCAACAATCTCAAGATGACAAGTCCACTTCCATAGATCTTGATGCTCCTTTGCCCACATAATAAATTAGCCACAACGCTGTGTCTAATTTCTCTGGAAGTGGACAGAAAAGAAAAATTGATGAAGGGTTACAATGCAGGATAGTCCGCATGGTGAATAAGTAGACCCAATCAAATTCCAAAGAAATTCACGCTGTCCTGCAGGCTCAGGGTGAATCAGTATCAGCACAAACTATCCGTCAACATTTGAATGAAATTAAACTATATGGCAGGAGACCCAGGAGGACCCCACTGCTGACAGACAAAAAAGCTAGACTGCAGTTTGCCAAAATATATGAGTAAGCGAAAATCCTTCTGGGAAAACCTCTTGTGGACAGATGAGACCAAGATGGAGCTTTTGGTGAAGCATATAATTGTAATGTTTACCGAAAACTAAATGAAGCCTACAAAGAAAAGAACACAGTACCAACAGTCAAATATGGAGGTTCAAAGCTGTTTGGGGGTTGTTTCGCTACTTCTGGCACTGGGTGCCTTGACTGTGTGCAAAGCATCATGGAATCTGAAGATTACCAACAGATTTAGGGTCACAATGTAGGGTCCAGTGTCAGAAAGCTGGGTTTGTGTCATACGTCTTCCAGCAGGACAATGGCCCCAAAAATATTTCAAAAGCATCCAGAAATGGATGGAAACAAAGCGCTGGAGAGTTCAGAAGTGGCCAGCAATGGGTCTGGATTAAGGTTGAGCCGATCTTGAGATTTTAGGATCGTTTTTTAAATTTGATTTCTGATCATTTTACATTCGAACCCTATCCTGATCCCAATTCCAATCACAATACAAGTCAATGGGATTTTTTTAAATAATCAAAGACCGCATTTTAAAAACGATCCTATTAACTACACAGCATGGAGTCTAAAAATTGAATGCTTCAATTGTTAGACTCCACACTGTGTAATGATTTTAAAAAATCCTCTGGCTACTTAGTCCCCCCTGGTGTCCACTTACCTGCACAGATTGCTGGTCCGCTCCCCACTGTTCTCGCTCCTCTTCTCACCTTGCTGCCTCCGCCTCCCAGGTTAGTGTTAAAGACCTAGGAAGAAGGCGGGGCTTGTGGCTTAGGAGAGTGTGGGTGGGTACAGGGCTGGGAAATGTGAGTGCGAGAACAGCGGGGACCGGACCAACGATCTGTGCAGGTAAGTATTAGCTACTAGAGATGTTAGCTAACCATTAGAATGAATGGACGCAACGGGCGCGCAGGAGGTTAAGCGGCTGGACGCCGGCACTGGCTGTGTGCCGGCTACATCCATTCATTCCTATGGGACCTAGCTAACATTGTTAGCTTTTCCCACAATGCTTGGCCAGTAGCAAAGCATTGTGGGAAATAACCTCTGACCTCAATCCCGCCTAAAAAGATCAGGATCGAAATTCCGATCGCGATCGTGAAATTTACTTGATCGCCGATCGGAATCCGATCTTTTCCGATCCCGATCGCGCAACACTAGTCTGGATCTAAATCTCATTGAACACTTGTTGGGAGAAGGCACCCTTCAAATATGAGATACCTGGAACAGTTTTCAAAAGAAGAGGAGGCCAAAACTCCAGCTGAGAGGTTTTAAGAAGCTTGTTTATGGTTATAGGAAGCAATTGATTTCAGTTATTTTTTTTTCCCCTCCCATTCAGTATATGTGAACACTATACAGCACATATGTAGTTATTTTGGGGTCTATATTTATTTTGGGCACTGCCTAGGGTTTCTATTTGTATTTTGAGATCTGGTTCTGTTCTTGGGCTCTGACCTAGGGCTATGTTCACATATTGTAGCTAAAAACAACAAATCTTCCTGATCCTACCTGCTCAACTTGCCCTACCAATAGTACTATTCACAGCCGAAAACATGAATTGACTATTACGTATAAGAAGTTCTTTGTGAGTTTCAATTAAAAAGATTACAGTGAAAAAGTAACATAAAGTGAAAAAAGCCATATCTATTATTTACTACTGAAGAACTTCAAGTTGTTTTTATTTAGGTCACTTTGGAAGTGTTAGAACAACCCCTTACAATATATTCGTAGCCCAATTAAACCCATGATTAAATAAGTCTGTCTCTCTAGCCATAATAACACATGTCCTTTGATATATGTCAAGTGAATCACTCCCCAGTGTACTATTGCTTATATCATGCTACGTGTACTATGTGAATTACGCTTGCAGGAAAATGTTAACTGCAAGCAAATCACCAGGAATCCTTACAGTGATGGTGTATTCACCAGCAACAAAGGAGGCAAATTTAGGGCTCATGGATATGGCTGGATATGATGTATGTTTAAAACCAAGACCTGGATCAGGTCCCATTCATTTAGCCTTTAAAATAGACTTAGGGAAAGAATTCATTCTCTTCTGGTCACTAAATGGATGGCACAGTTGCAGCAGTGTTCACGAACCTTTAGGCTGTGTGTAGTGTACAGGTCAGTAAAAACGGAACAGATGACACACAAATTATTTTAAGTGTAATATGTGAGTTTCACTGGCCCATACTTAGACTGAATGTACCAAGCAGCCAAACAGAAGATATAGGCCTTTCTAAATATTTTGCGGCTCATTTCTACAGCCCAGATGCACCTCCGTAAAAACTATGGATATATGCATAGGGCAACAGGAATGAATGGGTCTGTATATTATTCTCAATCCCGAAAATGTAATTGTGGATAATATATTGCAACTAACTTCAGTCGTGTGTATGTAGTATTAAGGCCCTTGTTGACGTCTATGTCCCATCCATGAGAAATGGTCTGTGTCTGGGCGGTAAGATCGGCCATGTGTATAGGAGCCACTGTATCACAATCAGATATGATACAGTGAGCTCCTGAATGACCCGATCACTACAGTAATGAACTGTCATGACCCTATCAGTTCAGTTGAGGCACATCTTTTGTACAAAAAAAGAGCCATGCGCAAAAAATTTGGCACATTGATACTCATGTACACCAGAAAACTGTCATAGATGGGATAGTAAAGTCCTTCCAATGAATCAACTAATTCAAAATAGCAATTGCAGATAGAGGGTGTCGCGGGGTGTTTAGAGTCTATACTATAGGCCTTGTGTAATATATATTTCATGTGGAGTGTATTCTCTAACCTGTTGTATACATCAATGTGTAGTTGGCTGATTAGGGTCTAGTGTGTTAGCATATTGTATGCAAATACCTCTAACTAGTGAGGACAATGGGTGGAGATAATCTGCTCGGTGTCCCCAAGAAGATGTTGGATGGTGCATAGAGATGAGCGAACACTAAAATGTTCGAGGTTCGAAATTCGATTCGAACAGCCGCTCAATGTTCGTGTGTTCGAACGGGTTTCGAACCCCATTATAGTCTATGGGGAACAGATACTCGTTAAGGGGGAAACCCAAATCCGTGTCTGGAGGGTCACCAAGTCCACTATGACACCCCAGGAAATGATGCCAACACCTCTGGAATGACACTGGGACAGCAGGGGAAGCATGTCTGGGGGCATCTAACACACCAAAGACCCTCTATTACCCCAACATCACAGCCTAACAACTACACACTTTACACACTCAATACCACCTCTCTGACAGTAGGAAAACACCTTGAAACATGTGTATTTGGCACTTGCAGTGAGGAGAGCTTGTCACCAGCAGTGAATTTGGCCCTTGTAGTAAGTTGAGGTTGGCACCAACATTTGTTTTGAAAATCAGGGTGGATTGAGCCTCTAACCAGCAGAGTTTGGGCAAATTCATGGTGGAGGGAGCCTCTAAACACCCCAGTTTGGGCAAATTCATGGTGGAGGGAGCCTCTAAAAACCCCAGTTTGGACCAATTCATGGTGGAGGGAGCCTCTAACCAGCCCAGTTTGGGCAAATTCATGGTGGAGGGAGCCTCTAAAAAACCCAGTTTGGACCAATTCATGGTGGAGGGAGCCTCTAACCAGCCCAGTTTGGGCAAATTCATGGTGGAGGGAGCCTCTAACCAGCCCAGTTTGGACCAATTAATGGTGGAGGGAGCCTCTAACCACCCCAGTTTGGACCAATTCATGGTGGAGGGAGCCTCTAAACAGCCAAGTTTGGACCAATTCATGGTGGAGGGAGCCTCTAAAAACCCCAGTTTGGACCAATTCATGGTGGAGGGAGCCTCTAACCAGCCCAGTTTGGGCAAATTCATGGTGGAGGGAGCCTCTAACCAGCCCAGTTTGGACCAATTAATGGTGGAGGGAGCCGCTAAACAGCCCAGTTTGGGCAAATTCATGGTGGAGGGAGCCTCTAAACAGCCCAGTTTGGACCAATTCATGGTGGAGGGAGCCTCTAAAAAACCCAGTTTGGACCAATTCATGGTGGAGGGAGCCTCTAAACAGCCCAGTTTGGGCAAATTCATGGTGGAGGGAGCCTCTAAACAGCCCAGTTTGGGCAAATTCATGGTGGAGGGAGCCTCTAACCAGCCCAGTTTGGACCAATTAATGGTGGAGGGAGCCTCTAAACAGCCAAGTTTTGGGAAATTCATGGTGGAGGGAGCCTCTAACCAGCCCAGTTTGGACCAATTCATGGTGGAGGGAGCCTCTAAACAGCCCAGTTTGGGCAAATTCATGGTGGAGGGAGCCTCTAAAAAACCCAGTTTGGACCAATTCATGGTGGAGGGAGCCTCTAACCAGCCCAGTTTGGACCAATTAATGGTGGAGGGAGCCTCTAAACAGCCAAGTTTGGACCAATTCATGGTGGAGGGAGCCTCTAAAAACCCCAGTTTGGACCAATTCATGGTGGAGGGAGCCTCTAACCAGCCCAGTTTGGGCAAATTCATGGTGGAGGGAGCCTCTAAACAGCCCAGTTTGGGCAAATTCATGGTGGAGGGAGCCTCTAACCAGCCCAGTTTGGACCAATTAATGGTGGAGGGAGCCTCTAAACAGCCCAGTTTGGACCAATTAATGGTGGAGGGAGCCTCTAACCACCCCAGTTTGGACCAATTCATGGTGGAGGGAGCCTCTAAACAGCCAAGTTTGGACCAATTCATGGTGGAGGGAGCCTCTAAAAACCCCAGTTTGGACCAATTCATGGTGGAGGGAGCCTCTAAACAGCCCAGTTTGGGCAAATTCATGGTGGAGGGAGCCTCTAAACAGCCCAGTTTGGGCAAATTCATGGTGGAGGGAGCCTCTAACCAGCCCAGTTTGGACCAATTAATGGTGGAGGGAGCCTCTAACCACCCCAGTTTGGACCAATTTATGGTGGAGGGAGCCTCTAAACAGCCAAGTTTGGACCAATTCATGGTGGAGGGAGCCTCTAAAAACCCCAGTTTGGACCAATTCATGGTGGAGGGAGCCTCTAACCAGCCCAGTTTGGGCAAATTCATGGTGGAGGGAGCCTCTAAACAGCCAAGTTTGGACCAATTCATGGTGGAGGGAGCCTCTACAAAACCCAGTTTGGACCAATTCATGGTGGAGGGAGCCTCTAACCAGCCCAGTTTGGACCAATTAATGGTGGAGGGAGCCTATAAACAGCCCAGTTTGGGCAAATTCATGGTGGAGGGAGCCTCTAAAAACCCCCAGTTTGGACCAATTCATGGTGGAGGGAGCCTCTAAAAACCCCAGTTTGGACCAATTCATGGTGGAGGGAGCCTCTAAAAACCCCAGTTTGGACCAATTCATGGTGGAGGGAGCCGCTAAACAGCCCAGTTTGGACCAATTCATGGTGGAGGGAGCCTCTAACCAGCAGAGTTGGTGGAAATCAGGGTGGAGGGAGCCTCTAACCAGCAGAGTTGGGGGAAATCAGGGTGGAGGGAGCCTAGTATTAGAAGAATTGTGCAACGCTTATGGTGGATGAGTATGAGGATGCGGAGGAATTGGAGAGGTTGAGTACAGACATGGAGTTTCATGTTGGGGTGCTTTACACAGGTGGGCACAAAAATGATGGCTCTACCCAGTGGTGGTTCATTTTTATCAAAGTGAGCCGGTCGGCACTCTCAGCTGACAGACGGGTGCGCTTGTCAGTGATGATGCCACCGGCTGCACTGAACACCCTCTCAGATAGGACGCTGGCGGCAGGACAGGACAGCACCTCCAAGGCATATAGGGCAAGTTCAAGCCACAGGTCCAACTTCGACACCCAATACGTGTAGGGCGCAGAGGGGTCGGAGAGGACAGGGCTGTGGTCGGAAAGGTATTCCCGCAACATGCGCCTATACTTCTCACGCCTGGTGACACTAGGACCCTCCGTGGCGGCACTTTGGCGAGGGGGTGCCATCAAGGTGTCCCAGACCTTAGACAGTGTGCCCCTCGTTTGTGTGGACCGGTGAGAACTTGGTTGCCTACTGGAGGAACTGCCCTCCCTGCCGCCAACGTCACATGCTGGAAACATCTCCATCATATTCTGCACCAATTGCCTGTGGCAAGCATTGATGCGATTGGCCCTCCCCTCTACCGGAATAAAAGACGAGATGTTGTTTTTATACCGGGGGTCAAGGATAGCAAAGATCCAGTACTGGTTGTCCTCCATGATTTTGACAATACGCTTGTCGGTTGTAAAGCACCCCAACATGAACTCAGCCATGTCTGCCACAGTGTTAGTTGGCATGACTCCTCTGGCCCCACCGGAAAGTTCAATCTCCATTTCCTCCTCATCCTCCATGTCTACCCATCCGCGCTGCAACAATGGGACGATTCGAAGTTGCCCGGAAGCCTCCTGTATCACCATCACATCATCGGACAACTCTTCTTCCTCCTCCTCCTGCTCCTCCTCCTCCATTAAACGCAGTGAAGCGGACAGATGTGTGGACCTACTCTCCAGCTGTGACGGATCGGATGCTATCCCTAACTCCTCTGTGTGATCTGAGTTATCCCTGATGTCAATCAGGGATTCTCTCAGAACACACAAGAGCGGGATTGTAAGGCTCACCATCGCATCCTCAGAGCTCACCCTCCTTGTGGACTCCTCAAAGACCCGTAGGATGTCACAAAGGTCTCTCATCCATGGCCACTCATGGATGTGAAACTGAGGCAGCTGACTTTGTGGCACCCTAGGGTTTTGTAGCTGGTATTCCATCAAAGGTCTCTGCTGCTCAACCACTCTATTCAACATCTGAAACGTTGAGTTCCAGCGTGTGGGGACGTCGCACAAAAGCCGGTGTTGTGGCACATGCAGGCGTTGCTGGAGAGATTTTAAGCTAGCAGCGGCTACTGTCGACTTGCGAAAGTGGGCGCACATGCGCCGCACTTTCACCAGTAGCTCTGGAACATTGGGGTAGCTCTTTAGGAAACGTTGCACCACTAGGTTGAAGACGTGGGCCAGGCATGGAACATGTTGGAGTCCAGAGCTGCTACCAGGTTCCGGCCGTTATCACAAACGACCATGCCTGGGCCCAGGTGCAGCGGCTCAAACCATATTGCCGTCTCATCGAGGAGGGCATCCCTCACCTCGGAGGCAGTGTGCTGTCTGTCCCCCAAGCTGATCAGCTTCAGCACAGCCTGCTGACGTCTACCAACGCCAGTGCTGCAACGTTTCCAACTCGTAGCTGGGGTCAATCTAACAGCGGAGGAGGAGGCGGTGGCGGAGGAGGAGGCGGTAGAGGAGGAGGAGGAGGGGGGTGTTCTTCTCATGTCCCTGCCAGGAATGTTAGGCGGGGAGACGAGGTACACCGGGCCAGTTTGGGAAGCAGTCCCAGCCTCAACTACATTCACCCAGTGTGCCGTCAGTGAAATGTAGCGTCCCTGTCCGCATGCACTTGTCCACGCGTCGGTGGTCAAGTGGACCTTTGTGCAAAGCGCGGAACTAAGGGCCCGCCTGATGTTGAGTGACACGTGCTGGTGCAAGGCGGGGACGGCACACCGGGAGAAGTAGTGACGGCTAGGGACGGCATAGCGAGGTGCCGCAGTTGCCATCAGGTCCAGGAAGGCGGGAGTTTCAACAAGCCGGAACGCCAACATCTCCTGGGCCAGCAGTTTAGCGATGTTGGCGTTCAAGGCTTGCGCGTGTGGGTGGTTAGCAGTGTATTTCTGCCGCCGCTCCAATGTCTGAGAGATGGTGGGTTGTTGTAAAGAAACGCCTGATGGTGCCTTTGATGGTGCAGGAGAAGGAGATAAGACAGGACCAGGGGAGGATGAGGTAGAAGTCAACAAAGTGGCGGAGGCAGATGAAGTGGTGTCCTGGCTCGTCCTCTGGAGTGCATCGCCAGCACAGTCAGCAGTGGCAGTGGCAGAGGCAGAGGCAGTGGCAGAGGCAGTGGCAGTGGCGTGAACGGCAGGCGGCCTTTGTCCTGCCGTTGCTGCCTGCCACTGATTCCAGTGCTTGGATTCCAAATGACGGCGCATTGAAGTGGTGGACAGGTTGCTCTTCTCAGAGCCCCTAATCAATTTCGAGAGGCAAATTGTGCAGACAACACTATATCTGTCCTCGGCGCATTCCTTGAAAAAACTCCACACCTTCGAGAAACGTGTCCTCGAGGTGGGAGTTTTTCGGGGCTGGGTACGAACTGGAACATCTTGGGAGATTCCGGGTGTGGCCTGGCTTCGCCTAAGCTGCTGACCTCTGCCTCTGCCTCTGCCTCTAGCTACCCTTTTTGGTGCTGCACCTGCCTCAACATCCACACTACTTTCCCCGCTTGACATCCCCCCTGTCCAGGTCGGGTCAGTGTCCTCATCATCCACCACTTCCTCTTCCAACTCCTGTCTCATCTCCTCCTCCCGCACAATGCGCCGGTCAACTGGATGCCCTGACGGCAACTGCGTCACATCATCGTCGATGAGGGTGGGTTGCTGGTCATCCACCACCAAATCGAACGGAGATGGAGGAGACTCTAGTGTTTGAGCATCTGGACACAGATGCTCCTCTGTTAGGTTCGTGGAATCGTGACGTGGAGAGGCAGGTTGAGGGACAATGAAAGGAGCGGAGAACAGCTCTGGGGAGCAGGGACAGTTTGGGTTATTGTTCTGTAAAGCTTCGGAATTTTGGGAGGAAGGAAGACAAGACTGTTGGGTAATAGGAGGAGAGGAGGCAGAGTCTGACTGGCTGCTGGACAATGTGCTGTAAGCGTTCTCTGACAGCCATTGCAAGACCTGTTCCTGGTTCTCGGGCCTACTAAGGTTTGTACCCTGCAGTTTAGTTAATGTGGCAAGCAACCCTGGCACTGTGGAGTGGCGCAATGCTTGCTGCCCCACAGGAGTAGGCACGGGACGCCCTGTGGCTTCACTGCTACCTTGCTCCCCAGAACCATTCCCCCGACCTCGCCCACGGCCTCGTCCACGTCCCTTTCCGGGAGCCTTGCGCATTTTGAATTCCTAGTTAGAAATTGGCACTGTATACCAGTAGTAAAAATTGTGGGTGCACGTAACCCCAATATATTCTTTGAATTCCCAGTCAGACACTGGCACTATATGGCAGTAGCAAGAAATGAGGGTATTTGTATTCCCAATATATTCTTTGAATTCCCAGTCAGACAATGGCACTGTATACCAGTAGTAAAAATTGTGGGTGCACGTAACCCCAATATATTCTTTGAATTCCCAGTCAGACACTGGCACTATATGGCAGTAGCAAGAAATGAGGGTATTTGTATTCCCAATATATTCTTTGAATTCCCAGTCAGACACTGGCACTGTATACCAGTATTAAAAATTGTGGGTGCACGTAACCCCCATATATTCTTTGAATTCCCAGTCAGACAATGGCACTGTATACCAGTATTAAAAATTGTGGGTGCACATAACCCCCATATATTCTTTGAATTCCCAGTGAGACAATGGCACTGTATAGCAGTAGCAAAAATTGTGGGTGCACGTCACCCCAATATATTCTTTGAATTCCCAGTCAGACAATGGCACTGTATACCAGTAGTAAAAATTGTGGGTGCACATAACCCCAATATATTCTTTGAATTCCCAGTCAGACAATGGCACTGTATACCAGTATTAAAAATTGTGGGTGCACATAACCCCCATATATTCTTTGAATTCCCAGTGAGACAATGGAACTGTATAGCAGTATTAAAAATTGTGGGTGCACGTAACCCCCATATATTCTTTGAATTCCCAGTCAGACAATGGCACTGTATACCAGTATTAAAAATTGTGGGTGCACGTAACCCCCATATATTCTTTGAATTCCCAGTGAGACAATGGCACTGTATAGCAGTAGCAAAAATTGTGGGTGCACGTCACCCCAATATATTCTTTGAATTCCCAGTCAGACAATGGCACTGTATACCAGTAGTAAAAATTGTGGGTGCACATAACCCCAATATATTCTTTGAATTCCCAGTCAGACAATGGCACTGTATACCAGTATTAAAAATTGTGGGTGCACATAACCCCCATATATTCTTTGAATTCCCAGTCAGACAATGGCACTGTATACCAGTATTAAAAATTGTGGGTGCACATAACCCCCATATATTCTTTGAATTCCCAGTCAGACAATGGCACTGTATACCAGTATTAAAAATTGTGGGTGCACGTAACCCCCATATATTCTTTGAATTCCCAGTCAGACAATGGCACTGTATACCAGTAGTAAAAATTGTGGGTGCACGTAACCCCAATATATTCTTTGAATTCCCAGTGAGACAATGGCACTGTATACCAGTATTAAAAATTGTGGGTGCACGTAACCCCCATATATTCTTTGAATTCCCAGTCAGACAATGGCACTGTATACCAGTATTAAAAATTGTGGGTGCACATAACCCCCATATATTCTTTGAATTCCCAGTCAGACAATGGCACTGTATACCAGTATTAAAAATTGTGGGTGCACATAACCCCCATATATTCTTTGAATTCCCAGTCAGACAATGGCACTGTATACCAGTATTAAAAATTGTGGGTGCACATAACCCCCATATATTCTTTGAATTCCCAGTCAGACAATGGCACTGTATACCAGTATTAAAAATTGTGGGTGCACATAACCCCCATATATTCTTTGAATTCCCAGTCAGACAATGGCACTGTATACCAGTAGTAAAAATTGTGGGTGCACGTAACCCCCATATATTCTTTGAATTCCCAGTCAGACAATGGCACTGTATACCAGTATTAAAAATTGTGGGTGCACGTAACCCCCATATATTCTTTGAATTCCCAGTCAGACAATGGCACTGTATACCAGTATTAAAAATTGTGGGTGCACATAACCCCCATATATTCTTTGAATTCCCAGTCAGACAATGGCACTGTATACCAGTATTAAAAATTGTGGGTGCACATAACCCCCATATATTCTTTGAATTCCCAGTGAGACAAAGGAACTGTATAGCAGTATTAAAAATTGTGGGTGCACGTAACCCCCATATATTCTTTGAATTCCCAGTCAGACAATGGCACTGTATACCAGTATTAAAAATTGTGGGTGCACGTAACCCCCATATATTCTTTGAATTCCCAGTCAGACAATGGCACTGTATACCAGTATTAAAAATTGTGGGTGCACATAACCCCCATATATTCTTTGAATTCCCAGTCAGACAATGGCACTGTATACCAGTATTAAAAATTGTGGGTGCACGTAACCCCCATATATTCTTTGAATTCCCAGTCAGACAATGGCACTGTATACCAGTAGTAAAAATTGTGGGTGCACGTAACCCCCATATATTCTTTGAATTCCCAGTCAGACAATGGCACTGTATACCAGTATTAAAAATTGTGGGTGCACATAGCCCCCATATATTCTTTGAATTCCCAGTGAGACAATGGCACTGTATAGCAGTAGCAAAAATTGTGGGTGCACGTCACCCCAATATATTCTTTGAATTCCCAGTCAGACAATGGCACTATATACCAGTAGCAAAAATTGTGGGTGTATATAGCCCCAATTCTATTGCTAGGGGACTTGCAGGGTATTTCTGAGGTGAAGGTGGGGGGGCACACCGTTGGAACGGGGATTTGGGGTGTATATATGGGGTATACGGGAATACACTGTCAGTGTGTTCCATTCAGGATCCTGGGAAAGCTGGGTTGCGGCGATTGAGCCCGTCAGTGCCACGTTACACTGACAAGCTTCTCCCTGGAATTGAAGTTATATGTAAGCCCAATATATTCTTTGAATTCCCAGTGAGACAATGGCACTATATGGCAGTAGCAAAAATAGTGGGTGTATATAGCCCCAATCCTATTGCTAGGGGACTTGCAGGGTATTTCTGGGGTGAAGGTGGGGGGGCACACCGTTGGAACGGGTATCGGGGGTATATATCGGGTATACGGGAATACACTGACAGTGTATTCCATTCAGGATCCTGGGAAAGCTGGGTTGCGGCGATTGAGCCCGTCAGTGCCACGTTACACTGACAAGCTTCTCCCTGGAATTTAGCTCTTATAAGAGCTGTTGGTTGTCTTCTCCTTCCTATCCTAGCCTGTCCCTGCCTACCCAGAATCTAACCCCTAGCTAACTGGACGGAAACCTCCGTCCTCGGTGAATTGCAAGCTCAGAATGACGCGAAGCTGGGCGGCGCTGTTCTTTTAAATTAGAGGTCACATGTTTTCGGCAGCCAATGGGTTTTGCCTACTTTTTTCAACGTCACCGGTGTCGTAGTTCCTGTCCCACCTACCCTGTGCTGTTATTGGAGCAAAAAAGGCGCCAGGGAAGGTGGGAGGGGAATCGAGTAATGGCGCACTTTACCACGCGGTGTTCGATTCGATTCGAACATGCCGAACAGCCTAATATCCGATCGAACATGAGTTCGATAGAACACTGTTCGCTCATCTCTAATGGTGCATTGTCCACAGGAGACAGGGAGTCTGCTCTGTTTGGCATAGGTGAGGGGGGAAGGATCTGTGACTCAGCCCTTCCCACCTACAGATATAGGATGTAACAGTCTTAGTATATAGTATATAGCTAGCAGTTAGTATGTGTTAGCCGGCCTGTGCACAGCTCTGCAGAGAGCCAGGATTTAGTTACAGGACCAAGGAACCAAAGCTATCATTGGATTGTGACTTCCGTGGACTTATTGTTGTTACGGTTGATGTGACCGCCGCCGGCTACTAACTTTGTGGATTACAATAAATTGCTGTTGTCTCCCGACCTCTTGCGTCCCTGTTGATTCAAGATATCTTCCGGAGGAAGGACCTATACCTTTGCTCCGTGACAACTGGTTGGCAGCGGTGGGATCAACAGCGGACAGCGAGATGGACTACAGCAGCCCAGCGATTAATGGAGCCACAACCTCAGAATACAGGAACTGGACTATGGCAAGTCTACAATTAAGGGCCCGGGAACTAAACCTGAGTTACCAGGGAAGAACGAAAGAGCAACTGATCGAGGCACTGGAGGAGATGACCCTGCAAAGCGACCATGAGGAGGGTTGCCCCCAGGAGACAGTAGAGATACGGGAGTGGCAGGTACAGACCCAAAAGAGCAGATGGGTTGTTTTGTATGAGGAGGAATTGGCAGTGCTGGGGCTAGAAGCAACTGCAGAGCAAAGGAGTAGAGCATTACAGAGGGCTCAGGAAACGGAGAAGGAGGAACAGAGAATGGCGCATGAAAAGGAAAGAATGGCGCATGAAATGCGAATGGCTGAGATAACTATGAGGAATTATAATCAAACGTCGACCCCCAGCCCAACAGTGAGAGAACCACCATATGTCTCCCATAAACACTTCAAGACCTTTGATGAAGCGGCTGGGGATGTTGATGGATATTTTCAGGACTTCGAACACCAGTGCCACCTGATGGAAGTCCCAGAGAAGGATTGGGTCTGGTATCTGGTGGGGCACCTACGAGATGGGGCTGCGGAAGCTCTCAGAGCCATGGACCCTAGTGATCAGCAGGACTATGAGGCCATTAAAAGAGCGGTGCAGAAGTATTATTCAGTCACCCCAGAGACCTACCGAGTTCAGTTCCGCTCTTTGTCTTACAATGGGGGAAGCTCCTTCCACATGTTCGCCCACAAGTTGAAGCAAGCATGCAAGCGCTGGCTAGGAGAGGAGGCTGTCACAGTCGATAAGATCCTCCAAGTCATACTTAAGGAACAGTTCTTTTCCCAGTGCCCCGCTGAGATCCGTGAGTGGGTGCTGGAACGGAACCCAGCCACAGTTGAGCAAGCTGCTTCCCTTGCAGATGAGGGCCTGACCATCAAGCCGCAGTGGAAGAGGTTGTTTGCAGAGGAGCGGAAAACTACCACCGTCCCCCAGACACCCTTCAGCCAGCCACCCACCTTTCGTGTCCGGCCTCAGGATTACAATTCCCCCTCTACCCCTGCCCCAGCCCATCGGCCTCCAGCTATGAACAACCCTGTCCCTAGACAACGACCTGCTGGAAGAACTCTAGAGCGCAGATGTTTTGGGTGCGGGCGGCCTGGACATTTGCAAGCTAGCTGCCCTGCTAACTTGGGGGCACGTTCCACAGTGGCATCCCGGCCTATTCACTATCTGGGAACCACCCCTAGGACAGAAAGTTTGGCCCCATTTCCAGATGACTCCATGAATGACCCATCTGTTCCACCTCCAGGGGTCTATGGGATTCAGCCCTCTGCCATACATCCCGCAAACCCTCAGCGGAAGCACTTGCAGGAGGTCCTCCTGGATGGCCGAACAGTTGTTGGATTCCGGGACTCGGGAGCTTTCCTAACGGTAGCGGACCCCCGAGTGGTTCGACCTGAGGCCCTAGAGGAGGGCCCTGGCCTTTCTATCGAGTTGGCAGGGGGTACTCGGAGACGTATTCCTAAAGCTACTGTGGAACTCGACTATGGTTATGGACCAAAACGATGCACAATTGGTGTGATGAGCGGGCTGCCGGCCGATGTTCTGTTAGGCAACGATGTTGGAAATCTACAGTGCCACTTTGTGGGAGCAGTGACCCGAAGCCAAGCTCAGGGAGAAGCCAACATGGATCCACCGGAGTTTCTGCCAGATGCCAGCCCTTCAACCCTACAACTTTACCATTCAGTACCGCCGAGGGAACCAACACCAGAACGCAGATGGGTTATCCCGGCAGGAGGACATATGAGCTATAGAGACTGATGTGCACTCCACAATTTACCTGTGTAGGCCAATTGTGTCATGCACATGTTTTGAGAGGGGGAGGGGTTGTTGCGGGGTGTTTAGAGTCTATACTATAGGCCTTGTGTAATATATATTTCATGTGGAGTGTATTCTCTAACCTGTTGTATACATCAATGTGTAGTTGGCTGATTAGGGTCTAGTGTGTTAGCACATTGTATGCAAATACCTCTAACTAGTGAGGACAATGGGTGGAGATAATCTGCTCGGTGTCCCCAAGAAGATGTTGGATGGTGCTTTGTCCACAGGAGACAGGGAGTCTGCTCTGTTTGGCATAGGTGAGGGGGGAAGGATCTGCGACTCAGCCCTTCCCACCCACAGATATAGGATGTAACAGTCTTAGTATATAGTATATAGCTAGCAGTTAGTATGTGTTAGCCGGCCTGTGCACAGCTCTGCAGAGAGCCAGGATTTAGTTACAGGACCAAGAAACCAAAGCTATCATTGGATTGTGACTTCCGTGGACTTATTGTTGTTACGGTTGATGTGACCGCCGCCGGCTACTAACTTTGTGGATTACAATAAATTGCTGTTGTCTCCCGACCTCTTGCATCCCTGTTGATTCAAGATATCCTCCGGAGGAAGGACCTATACCTTTGCTCCGTGACAGAGGGGTTATCTAATACTAATATTGAAGGCCTATTCTTAGGATAGGTCACCGATATTAGATCTTCAGGGTTCAGTCACCTGGAACTCACATTGATCAGTCGCTCAGATACATCACGTCTCCCAGTAATGTTTATATCCACACCCTCACCTGCCTTGATCTTTGCCGACTTTCATAAAGAACCAACAATGTAATGTATTTGTGGCTCAAAAAAGGCCCATGGCCAAGGATCACATTTACACCCATCTACACCGGAAAACTGGCATTGATGGGTAAGTAAATTCCATCCAACTGATGCAGAACAGCAACTGCAGTTAAAGGGGTTATCTACTTTTTAATACTGATGGCCTACCCTTATGATAAGTCATCAATATTAGATCTGTAAGAGACTAACACCTGGAACTCCTGCAGATCAGCTGCTCTGAGACAGCACAGTGCCTACTAATAGTAACATACTGGGACCTATGCTGACTTGACATATAATGTATAGCAGTGGTTTTAGGTACTGCAGCGCTGTCCCATACTTCCATTATGCAGACCCATGCAAACCAAGCTGCAATGCACAGCATACACCCTTGCTGTACGTATATCAAAGCCAACATTAACTTTTCAAAGTAATTTGCACAGCAGTTGCTCTTGTGTTAGACTAGACCAGAAAGCTAGCCTTTGCTGCTCTTTCCCACCAGTAAGCCTTGGGCCAGCTTCACCATGACACACTGGTTCTACTTCATGGACCCATTTGGTGTTGTTTTCTCTAACCCCATTATCTAGCTATCACTATTTGGTCATGTCAGTGACTTAGGTCCTTGCACTTTGCTATTTTCTCAACAACCCTTTATATGTTGACTAATATATCCTACCCCTTGAAATAAATGTCTACAAGAAAATCTACCTAAAAAAAAACCCCATTCACTAAACCCCCAGAATTTGGTGACAGATACAGTTTAAGGGTGCATTCACATGATGTAATGTGTCGTGTGATCTGGCACGTATACGGCGTATGAGAGTTTGCGCGCTGTAAAAGCTCCCATTGATTTCAATGGAAGTTAGGATCGTATACGCAAACTCTCACACATCATATACGTGCGAGATCACGTGGCACGTTACATTGTGTGAATGCACCCAAAAGGGGTTATCTTGAGCCACAGTTTATTATCCTCCTGCATAGATCAATCCGTTTCCTGTAGTCCAAGTCACACTATCTGTGTAATGTGTTATTACCAGTCTGCAGTGAATTTCTCCAATTCTGCACCACACTATAATTATTCTCTGCTCTAGTCTTACTACAGAGCAGAGAACTTTTGTGTCAGTCTTAGAGGGGTCGGATGAAACACTGCAAGAAAAAAGTGAGAAGTCTAGCGAGAGAGATTGGATGGTGTAGTGGGAGGGAACAGAAGGATGATGTTCCAAGGGCTGTTTTCTTGCACTGGTCTCAGAGGCAACGCAAGGAAATGTAGGAATTGTAGTTTTGACAAATCATAATGAAAATTTGAGACATGGACATTTTGGGAAATGAAAATGTGTCCTTTAAATCTAGAGCCACACAGTAAGTCCTAGTGAGATCCCATATGTGACTTTAATACCTGTCGGCTGAATGCTTGTTTGATCGACAGCTATTCCTTCCACCTCCCCAATTCACGTGCAACTTTATTCCTTCTAAGGAATATTATAAGTTTTGACCAGACTTGCATGCAACTTTTAGATGATTTATTGAAAATATTATCCACTTTTATTATTACACTATCATACTTTAGGCACCATTAAAAATCCAACATCCTATTTCTAGTGTCTTGAAGATGTTATGATCAGATAGCAGACTGCTACTAAGTCAAGAGTACTTCTAAACTTATTAATATATGACATTTCAAAAGAAAAAGAAATAGCCGTAGTGTTGATACTTCACATTTTACTGGCTAATAAATTTCTTCCACCGTAGTAAAGGAAGATATTGTTTATTGTCTACCATAATTTTCTGCAAAAGGTGGTTAAAAGTGTCTGACTATTTCTTTCATTGAACCTACACAGTTTGTAAAATACCTTACTCTATGACCATGACTTTTCTGAAATATTTTTCATATTTTTCATAGATAGATAGATAGATAGATAGGTAAATGTGTATTTTAGGTATATCAATAATTTAATATTCAGACAGATCACATTTTATAAGAATTACCGTATATACTCGAGTATAAGCCGAGTTTTTCAGCCCAGTTTTTGGGCTGAAAAAGTCTGCCTCGGCTTATATTCGGGTCATTACGGTAATACCGTAGTTACAGACCTGGCATACAGACACGGAGGCGGGTGCCGGGCCGCAGCATCGCCCCACGCTCCTGGCAGAAGTATCGGGGCCTTCTAGCAGAAGTACTGTAAGTACTTCTGTAGTTTGAAATAACAGCATCGCCATGGCGATGCTGCGGGCCCGGCACCCGCCCCGGTGTCTGGATGCCGGGCTGTAACTACGGTAGCTGCGTAGTCTGTAGCTATAATGGCGACCGCTCTGGAAAGCGGTCGCCATTAGAATCGGCACCGGAGCTGAAGGGGGGATCCCCGGCAGGAGCACGTACCTGAGGGAAGAAATCCGCCGCCGGAGCTGAAAGAGAGATCCCCGGCAGGAGCGCAGACCTGAAGACCTCGGCTGTCGGATTTGAAGAGAAACTAAGGCCAGCAGAAGCGCTGAGGGGAAATCCAGGCAGCCGAGTCTGCCGGGGATTCCCCTCATTGCTTTTGCAGGTGACCGAACACAGTTCCCCTTCAGCTCCGGCAGCCGGGGATTCCCCTCAGCTCCTCTGTAAAGGCTCCCCGACTGCAGTGCTTTTCTTTTGCAGGCTACTCTATGCAGCCTGCAAAAGAAATGACGATTTTTGCAATGTATTGCAATGCATTAGCATTGTAATGCATTGCATTAGTGATCAGACCCCTAGAGGGTCTAATAAATGCAAAAAAAAAATTAAGTAAAAAAATAAAGTATAAAAAATTCAGATCACCCCCCCTTTCCCTAGAGCACATATAAAAGTAATACTGTGAAACATACACGTTAGGTATCCCTGTGTCCGAAAACGCCCGCTCTATCAATCTATAAAAATATTTTTCCTGTACGGTACACGCTGTAGCTAGAAAAAAAAGTTGTCTAACTGCCCCTTCCCTGAGACAGTTTTTTTCCCCCCACTTGGAATTCAGTCTGACTATAGCCAGGCTAAATATAGGGTATCTGCAGTGCTCCTGTTCCGTCGGGAAGGGGTTAATAGGAGCACTGCAGATACCCTATATTCAGCCAGGCTGAATTCCAAGTGGGGGAAAAAACCCAGTTCTCAAGCTCAGGGAAGGGGCAGACAGACAACCAAAACACCCCCTCCCCTTCCCCAGCAACTACTGCACCCAAAAACTCTGACCATTTTAATTTTTGAAATTTTCCAGTAGCTGCTGCATTTTCCCCCTAGGCTTATACTCGAGTCAATAAGTTTTCCCAGTTTTTTGTGGTAAAATTAGGGGGGTCGGCTTATACTCGGGTCGGCTTATACTCGAGTATATACGGTAGCTTATGGCTACACAAATACTTGGACGCCCTGGACAGCGTATGATAGCAGAATATTGGAGGCAAATATTGGAGGCAAAGATGTTGCATGAGGCAAAAATTGAGGCAAAGTTAGAAAATTAGACCTGACTACACCACACAGCACTGAAGGTGTCTGAAAGAGATATGTCACTGAGCCCCTGAAACACAGGCCGTGATAAATAGAAGCCAGTTATGTACACCAGCCTCAGTGCTCAGTGTAAAGGGATTGTCCAGGAATGGGAAAACTTTGTTGGGGCAGGTGTAATAAAAAAAACAATAGTAAGAAAAAGCAGAGCTCATCTCACAAAAAATAAGGCCAGCTCTGCCAGCAGAAAAATAAAAATGCTATACCTCTCAGAAAATTGTGATTTTTCTTGCCAAAAGAAGGTTATTCTGCAAAATTAGTGATGCATAAAAAATACAACATAAATTAGGTATTGCCATTATCGTTTCGAACCATAGAATAAAGATTACATGTAATTTATGCTGTACTTTGAATGAAAAGTTTTAAATGTTAAAGCAAAATGCCAGATGTTTTTTTTTTTTTTTATTTCACCCAGAGAGAGTTAATAAAATTTAGTCTATAAGTTATAGGGACCCAAAAATGGTGTAATTAAAATGTGCATCTCACCTTGGGAAAAAAAAAGATCTTCATATTGCTACACCATCAGAAAAAAAAATGATATTTTGTGAAATGCCACAACCCTCTTCACACATAGAGTGGTATCTAGTTGAAGGGTTGCTCCATCATCATGGTCCATCATCATTGGTCCATCATCATGGTAAGATATGGCTCTCTAAGCCTTGGTTCACATCTGCATTCGGGGATTCTGTTCCCCTCTCTACATGAAAAAAGCAGCACTTTTCTTTCTGCATTTTTCGTGTGGAAACTACACGGACCCCATTATAATCCATTAGCTCTGCAAGTTTCCTAAGGTAACTGCTTTTTTTAATGCAGATTAGGTTTCCAATCTGGGGTATTACTTACCTCAGTGAAAAAATTGAGCAAGAAAAAGATTTGATACTCAGCCCAAACGTCGTCGAATCTCGGTTTCCATGTGTGAAGCTCCTTTTCACCGATATATCCTCGGTAAGGCTATGCCCGGAAAGCTAGACTCCCTCGACTCGGAGCAGTAGGCACAAATTTCAAGAGTAAAAAAGATCCAGCAAAAGCCAAGGTAGATGGTTCAATATAGAAAATTTTCTTCTTTATTATAAATCGCACATGCTCAATAAAAGCCGCAGCGGTACAAACATTACAAGCAAAAAATAAATAAAAACGTTTTTATGCAACTGACGCAGGATACTTGGCACCTGATTATAACAACATCAGGTGTTCTCTATAATTCCATCGACAACAGTTCAAATAGCGTGGTGATCTCAATGGTGGTAGTTCAGACTTTGAGGAAGGACATAGGATCCGAAACGCGTCAGTCTGACGCTATTTTTTGCTTGTAATGTTTGTACCGCTGCGGCTTTTATTGAGCATGTGCGATTTATAATAAAGAAGAAAATTTTCTATATTGAACCATCTACCTTGGCTTTTGCTGGATCTTTTTTACTCTTGAAATTTGTATTACTTACCTCCCCTGGGTCTTTTCCAGTTATGAAGAGCATCAGACACTGCTAAGGTCTGAGATTAAAAATGTGGATTACACCGGCGTTATAATGTATCATGATGCTGGCATGACCCATGTGACCTCAGAGGTCCATGACATTATTCATGATGTTTCTGAGGCGGTAAAAGGCCCAAAGCCCGGCACCAGAGCCCAGGGGAGGTGAATAACACTGCTTGTTATGTTTAATCACCTCCCCTGAACCTCTACTCATTATACTCTGAGCTCTAAAGTGACCCCAGAGTATAATAAGAGCATTTCCGTTTTGGAGATGTTTGGTCTGAATTAAACTGCTAACCTCACCCAACAAAGACTCTCAGTGCTGACCCTCAGGGATTCTGCAGTCTGCTTCTTGAGATGAGAAACTTCACTCACCTCATGGCAGATGTGGCCCTGCTTTACTGACTACAGATGTGGCCCTGCTACATTCATAGTTCAAGGTGAATGCTCAACATTTTTGTCTTATTGTTTCTTCATTTGCATCATTTTAAGGAGATATTGAGGTTTAGAGAATATGGCTTCTTTCAGAAAATACTCCAGTACCTCATTTCAGGAAGGAACATCATGTTGTTTGAATGGGACAGAGCTATAGCATAGCCGTGCGCCAAAGGATATGATACCTGAGAACAACTGGCCCCTTTTTGAAAGAAAACAGCCTCCATGTTTTCTAATAGTGGGCAAACCCTTAATTTTTTTGCATCTTTCTAAATTGTAAATATGTTAAAGACTTGTGAAGAAGAGTAAAGATTCTTTTTATAAGGCAGGTTAAGCATGAAGCAAAGTACTCGGGACTATTTTGCTTCTTGTATTGGTGCATTGGGTCTAGATTTCCTAAACAATAGCTCAGTTTAGAGTAGAAAACCCAGAAGAACATTTCCGTAGATTTCAGTAAAACATAATCATTGTTCTTCGAAGGTCACTAAATACTTAAGTAGACAGGAGTGCTGGGCATCTCTCCCCCTTTAACTCCGGAGCTTCTTATTTTGTAGAGAGTTGGCGTTGACTTTGATGACAAGCAGCTCTGATAAACTGTTATGACAGTCTCTCAGGCTAATGGCCGAACAGACTGGGCCCTGGAGAGCAAAGGCAGTAGAAGACCTTGGCTGGAGAAGGACTAAATTGTGAGTCTTGTCAGTGTTTGTGTGCTGGATAAAAGCGTCCAGGCATTTCTAATGAGAGGTTAACTGTGTCCCTGAAGTAATTACAACCCCCATTGACGAGGTAGTTAGTAATTAGAGGATTAGGCCTAATGAGCCTTACCTGAAAAGGTTGTCATGGTGACAGTTCCAGATCATGTCAGTCTGACTTTTACTATTTACAGAGAACAAAATGCATTTTTTCCATATTCTTTTGAAATTCTCAGCTTTATTTTCCGGCAAGTGTCTAGTAATACCTCTAATAAACATTTCCAATTTCCATGGTAATGTAATATGTTAGGAAAGATTGTGCAATCATTATCCACCATTACTCCGGGGGATCTCGCCACAGGAAAGAAACAAAAACAAGTGACAGAGTTTAGACTTATTGTAGTCATGGTGAGAATAGATGTGGGGCACAGAGAATTGGGAATACAAGTTACAACCTGGCAAACAGCTGTTACTACAGTGCCGTTCACTTTTATTAACCAATGTCTTAAGGCCCCTATACAAAAATAGAGAAAGGCTGGCCAAACCCGCTGATCCTGATAGGCCCAGGCAGCTATCTTGTATGTATAAGGGCCTCCCAACTGTCCCTTGCAAAGTCATTTCTGGGAAGATATTATTCTACATCATTTTTTAATTTCTTTATTTTTGAGTAGAGTTTAACATGGAGGCGCTTTTTTTAAATAAATTCACCATAAACAAATGTTCAACCAGGAGGGCGGTATGTTGTCCAGATTTGTCGTAGTGCAAACATGTAAATTGGGGATCAGAGAGGCCAAGGTAACTGCAGTTGTTATGAAAAGGTCTTGAACAAATACATCTTAGTGAGTGACAAGCATTCAGGTTTCAGGTGGTGATGGATGTCTTAAGGGTCCAGTCACACAGCAGAAAATGAAGAAGAAATTCCTCTTCATTTTCTGCCACTGGCATTTTCACGCAGGCTAACCACAACAGGATGCCAATGCAATACATCAGCATTCAGTCGTGGCATCCCGCTCCTGATTAGGCACAAATGAATAGGCCTAATAAGGAGGGAGTCTGGAGCCGCGGACCCAGCAGGTGGATTCCGTGGCAATATCAAGCAAGACGCTTCTTTTTTCGTCTTGCTGCGATCTCTGCCTCCCATTGAAAACAATGGGAAGTGGATTCGGGAGGAATCTGCTCTGGATTCGAGTACGGAATCCACCCCCAAATACGCAGCAAATTTCTCCATGTGAATTCCATGGTCAGGAATAGAGTAGCAGTGCCCTCTGCATAAGGGAAAACATAGTAGAAGTCATCCATGGTTTCCAGATATTATTATATATCTCCAAGGAGTCAGTTCCGTTATTTGTCTCCTAGAATAATCAAATTTATCTTCTCCTTAACCGATGAAAGTGTAAGAGTCTGCCATTAAGCTGATATGTGTATCTGTAGCCTAAGGAGTTACCTGTTATTTTGCTTATCAACTAGGAGCCATGACTGTCAGAGGGAGGGGAATGCTTCACAAGGACATAATCTTAGGACAGGTCCACTATATATGTTTGATGTCTCTTGGACCACTGCAATTTCAAAAATACCAGAGTCATCACAAAGCTCTGATCTAAGTCAGTTAGGCATTTGATTTCCCATGGCTATCAGAAATGCGCTGTTGCCAAACAATAAGAAAAGCTGACAGTTGAAGATTGGATATGGGTGATTTGGAGAGATGAGATGAAAGTAGACTGGGCTGTGTTGGGTGCAAAAGAGTCTGGAAGAAACAAGGGAAAAGGGGGCTAATGTATAGAGAAATTGAAGGAACTGTTAAGTTTTGTGGAGGAAGCCTGATGATATGGGGTTGTTTCACAGCCAAAGGCATTGGATACTTGACCACCTTGGTGGTCTCAATGCTGAGCTATATGTGAGCATCCTACAAGAGAAGTTACTTTGTACACTCAAGTACTATGGGCATGAAAAAGGATGACTTAGTGTTCCAACAGGATGACCCAAAGCAATTCTGTGTGAAAAAGGGTAAACCAGAGTATTATGGGCTTATCATGAATCAGGCACTCTTCCCACCAAACCATGAGCCTCTGCAGAAATCTACACTAGCTCATAGCTAGCATAGATATCTGTTGACAATTACGCCACAAAATTTGGCACAGATATTGGTTCTGCCTAAATCTTGCACTCACTCACCCACTGTTAGAAAAGTGGCAAGGACGACATAAGACTGATACTTTTGGCTATTTTACTCGAAAGTGGGCTTATAAAGTCGCAAACAACGAGTCTGAGATTTTATTTCAAGCCAAGATAGTTGAGAACTCTGCCTTGTTGTCTTTCTAAAATAAAGATCAGAATTACATGAGGGTGGATTCACAGAAACCCATTTTGCAAATACCTTTAAACCTCTTGGCCTACCGGTATATCCAACGAAACCGCATGTGAAGAATATGGTAATTCTGTATCTATATGGATAATATACTCGCTGCAAATGTTTTCTATGACACTATGTCGTTTTGTTGTATTTTTATGGTTTTGAATTTCTCATTATAATAATGATGATAATATAAATATTTCTGCATTTAGAAAAACACCATAAAATTCTTGCTTGTGTTCCACATTGCTAACCAGTATAAAATGTAAGCAAAATAAGAAAAGGTTTTCTAAAGAACTCAGTGGTGATGTTTGATAATATTGGAATTAAAGAACGTTTAAAAAATAATTATAGCTTTCCATTAGGCTTTGTCAGTGTGAAATGAACTGAATAAACATAATTATATAAATGTACCAGTCATTTCTACTTACATTACAGTTTTTGTAATGGGCATAGCTGTACATGGAAATTATGTCATGGAACATTACATGTTTCTGTATTTGGCTACAACTGACTGGCTATCTATATCCAACCTATATACAGACAAGATGTTACTGCTTCAGTATGATCTATCTTATCTATCTATCTATCTATCTATCTATCTATCTATCTATCTATCTATATTATAATAATATATATGATGACTATATTACATTGAATTGTATATTAATTTAATTGTATAAAATTGTATTTCTTTACTTATCTATTTTTCATCATTGAAAAAGAAAACAAATAAAGTATGGCCCAACAGCAATATATATGTAGTTTGGCATATAGTTCATCTGGTGCACAAGACACGGACCTCCCGATCAGGCAATAGTAAGCAAGACAAAAATGTTATTATATTCAAAAAAAGAAAAAGACATGGACCGCACATCCCAATCTTATACATTGATCTAGTGCTTCTCAGCAAATTCTACAATACTGAACATGAGGTTCCTAGTGTACAGTGGGGCAAAAAAGTATTTAGTCAGTCACCAATAGTGCAAGTTCCACCACTTAAAAAGATGAGAGGCGTCTGTAATTTACATCATAGGTAGTCCTCAACTATGAGAGACAAAATGAGAAAACAAATCCAGAAAATCACATTGTCTGATTTTGTAAGAATTTATTTGCAAATTATGGTGGAAAATAAGTATTTGGTCACCTACAAGCAATCAAGATTTCTGGCTCTCACAGACCTGTAACTTCTTCTTTAAGAGTCTCCTCTTTCCTCCACTCATTACCTGTAGTAATGGCACCTGTTTAAACTTGTTATCAGTATAAAAAGACTGAATCTGCAATAGGCAACCAGCTTGGATTGAAGAAATCAACTGTGGGAGCAATAATTAGAAAATGGAAGACATACAAGACCACTGATAATCTCCCTCGATATGGGGCTTGACGCAAAATCTCACCCCGTGGGGTCAAAATGATCACAAGAACGGTGAGCAAAAATCCCAGAACAATGCGGGGGGATCTAGTGAATGAACTGCAGAGAGCTGGGACCAATGTAACAAAGCCTACCATAAGTAACACACTACGCCGCCAGGGACTCAGATCCTGCAGTGCCAGACGTGTCCCACTGCTTAAGCCAGTACATGTCCGGCCCATCTGAAGTTTGCTAGAGAGCATTTGGATGATCCAGAAGAGTATTGGGAGAATGTCCTATGGTCTGATGAAACCAAACTGGAACTGTTTGGTAGAAACACAACTTTTCGTGTTTGGAGGAAAAAGAATACTGAGTTGCATCCATCAAACACCATACCTACTGTAAAGCATGGGGGTGGAAACATCATGCTTTGGGGCTGTTTCTCTGCAAAGGGGCCAGGACGACTGATCTGGGTACATGAAAGAATGAATAGGGCCATGTATCGTGGGATTTTGAGTGCAAACCTCCTTCCATCAGCAAGGGCATTGAAGATGAAACGTGGCTGGGTCTTTCAACATGACAATGATCCAAAGCACACCGCCAGGGCAATGAAGGAGTGGCTTTGTAAGAAGCATTTCAAGGTCCTGGAGTGGCCTAGCCAGTCTCCAGATCTCAACTCTATAGAAAACCTTTGGAGGGAGTTGAAAGTCTGTGTTGCCAAGCGACAGCCCCAAAACATCACTGCTCTAGAAGAGATCTGCATGGCGGAATGGGCCAACATACCAACAACAGTGTGTGCCAACCTTGTGAAGACTTACAGAAAACGTTTGACCTCTGTCATTGCCAACAAAGGATATATAACAAAGTATTGAGATGAAATTTTGTTACTGACCAAATACTTATTTTCCACCATAATTTGCAAATAAATTCTTACAAAATCAGACAATATGATTTTCTGGATTTGTTTTCTCATTTTGTCTCTCATAGTTGAGGTCTACCTATGATGTAAATTACAGACGCCTCTCATCTTTTTAAGTGGTGGAACTTGCACTATTGGTGACTGACTAAATACTTTTTTGCCCCACTGTACATATTGATGAATGTGTATAAGGCCACTAGCCACTTCACAGCGACCTCTTTATAGTGGGTCCCTATTCTACTAGGTGTGGAGCTGCACAGTGGCTGTCACAACCGCAACATGGCGCCCACAGGGGGAGCGACCCAGTGGTCCGGAAACATCCCTGCCACCAGACCCCATGGGCACAGCACCACAGAAGCAGCAGACACCATGCAGCACCACACCATGTGAACAGATCTCAAAAATTGCTATAACTGAGAGACTAACTCCTTGAAACACATAGGCAGTTAGTGTTTCACCATGCGCTTCTATACCACACTATTCTGTGAACACAAGTTGTGAGTTTTTGTTTTTTCATTTGTTTTTTCTTGGCTGTAGTCTTGTGTATTTTTGGACTTTATTGTCTACGTTTATTAAAAGTTATGTTTTAACTTATAATGTTTTGAGTTCATCCTTGGTGCTGGATACAATAACATTTTTGTCGTATTTTTCATCATTCATGATTTGTACAATTTTTACTTATGAGTTTACTAGCCTCTGCCCGTAACTTTGCTTGTTGACTTTGCTGATCAGCCTATATTCAGCAAATTGCTGCCGTCGATGATCCCCCTGCTCCGGCATTTCGGCAGCTCTCAAGCTGTCCTGCTGATGAACTTGTTCCTCATGCCTTGCCTGTGATTGTTCCGTCATCTCAGCAGCTCGCTGGGACGCCATATAATAAGCGTGTTGTTGGCATCAACGAACTCGCTGCTTCGGTGTTCCGTCAGCTCTCAAGCTGGCCTGCCACTGAACTTGTTCCTCACACTGTGCCTGTGATTGTTTCGGCATCGTAGCAGCTCGCTAAGATGCCATATAATGAGTGTGTTCTTGGCATTAATGATTTGCCTGCTCCGGTGTTTCGGTTGCTCTTAATCGCTGCTTGATGCCTAGCTTACTCAATCCTCCTCAGCTCCGCTTGAGGAGAACTCTGTTGACTTTTGGCTACTTTCATGGCTTACCATCATTGTTTTCAAATTTTGCGACAAATTAGATTTTATTTTTCCCGGCATGTTTAAAATTGGCAAACTGCCAATTTGAATTAAAGCTCAAAAACAAAAGGGAATATAAAATATTTGGATCTACCGCCTCAACTCGTTGGTCCCCACAGGATTAAATGAGGCTTTGGAGGATATAACGGGTTGAGTTTTTTCCCGCAATCATTTTGGAATCCCAGGGCAAACATCACATCTAGTTTTAATTTTCATATTTATTTAGTAATTAAAAAATTTAATTTTTTTATTCTTTTGTCCATCCATGTTTCATTGCACACATGGGTTAATTTAATTTAATTTATTTGTGCATTTTAACAGGTACACTGAGCTGATGATTTTATGTAAATTTATGGAACTCTTATATATTTATTTTGTACCTTTGTCAATATGGTCTTTTTAAGTCATTATCAGTCCCATTACCTTTTAAACTATACAAATCTTACCACCTTTTTACCACTTTACAAACTATATTCTCCCTTCATGGGTGGTTATTATGGGATTGTTATCGATATAATCAACGATCCAGTTTCTAAAAGTCTTTTAGTGTTGGTTTTGTTTTGTTTTTATTTGTAATTGCTATTTTATTCAATTGCACCTGTGACCATTTCTATCTTATTATGCCCACATACTTGGAGGTTACAATTCTGAGGACCATGTGGGGGTTAGAACCCCTGCCTCTATGTGAGTTGGGTTCTCATTCGCTTGAACCCAACCAGCTGCTCCAGATCGCTTCTAACAGACGCTGACAGTTTGCAGCGTCCGTTACAGCTCGGAGCGTCCCGGACCGGCATACAAATCTGCGCATGCGCGGGCCGACCGAGCATGCGCGCTCTGTTTTTTGAGACGCGCTGCCACAGATTGACACGGGCACACGTGCACCATAGAGCGCGTGCGCCCGCGCGGGAAGCAACAGCTTCCTCAATCCACTCCCACCAACGATTTAAATCACTGTGCCTTCCGCTGGGCTGTGAACCCTCTCTCCCAGCGGTGAAGGTAGGATACTCTTATTATATATTTATATATTATTGACTTCTATACCCTGGAGCTTTTGTGTTGAGTTGGTGCTGGACTGAATTGGGCACGGTCCAGTACCGAACTATGAGTCATACCTGTTCATTGTTTTTTGAAGCCTCCATAATCCCCTTGTATATGCATTGGGGAATATTATGTCAGGCATATGTTAATAGAACAAGTAAAAGGGACTGGTTAGTATATATATAAAAAGAATCTTTTGGAGGCCAGTGTATTTGGGACATCTACTTAAAAGATAGAGATTGTCATCTCCTAACACTATTGTGTGCGTACCATGACTGTTTGAACGTTTAAATGTGTTCTGTGGCGCAAATATGCATATAGATGCTAGGTATACTTCTTTTCCTTTGTTTGTTGATGTTACATTATACTTATTTATTTGATTGTAGAAACTATTACACCTGAAGAAGGGCGTGGTATACGCCCGAAACGCGTTGTGTGTGAGTTTGATGCCAATAAATCTGTATTTGCCAATAAGAAGAGCGCAGTTCCTTTTTTGCCGGATTCATCCGGATTGGTCCTCTGTGTATATAATTTGAATTAAAGGGGTTTTCAAATGTCAGTGTCTCAGCACTGGAGCAGATCAGATAATATGCAAATGCTTGTACACAATGGACTCAGTGTTATCTGTGTGTTTACATAAAGAGATAACAGACCAGGCTTTATCAGCAAACTCCAGTTATCTGATTCTCCTGCTGGCAAGAGCAGTTTAATATTGTATATGAACATAAATTCATAACAATTATGAAGCCATGTCATTTACTGGGATAAAAAATAGCCTATGTGTTAATCGAGGTTACAAACTATGTGCCAAATTTCATCCAAACCTGTTCAGCCATTTTTGTGTGATTGAATAACAAGCATCCAAACCTCCAACGTTTCACATTTGTAATATTAGTAGGATTTTCTGGCAACTTCTACTTCTGCAAGTGAAAAGTGCATTGCTGGTTATGTAAACATTTCCAGTACCTGCATGCTTGTGGAAATAACTGGACTCCAAGCAAACTGAATTGATGACTTATCTTAAAGGGAGACTTCTCCACTAAATTGGTTGTAAACCAATACAGGTTTGGATCTCTATTTTCATGTAAATCACCATTATATTCATATGCAAATGAGGGGAAAGTGCTTTGCTCGGGAATCTCGAGATAACTAAACCAAACCATGACCCCCCCAAAGCTGAATAATAAAGGTTTATTTGGAAACTGATCAATCACCTTTACAATGTACTGGGATTAGATTTATAACCAATTTACTGCTAACAGACTCTCTTTAATATGGACTATGAATGAAAAGGTGGCTAATACTTTTAAGAAACAGATTTCAACAACAGAAGGCTGAATTGGATCAAGATTAATCTATTCCTATCCATGTCCAAACAGTCAATGAGCTAAAATTGCAAAATCAAAATGCCTCAATACATTGACTAGCACCAATCAATTAATTCACATGAAAAAACTAGTGACCTGGCCTAGGAGGCAACCATGGCCTCGGCGTGTGTCTCCACTCTCAGTGTGATAGTAAAAAGCACATAATTAGGTCAAATATATGACTCAGATCTAATCAATAGGTGGACTGATCTATGGAGTATGACGTCCTACCCACCTATTACTGGTAAGGTAGTATTAAATGTAGTACAGACAGATGGGCTTATTTAGTAGTATAACAACATCTTATGTCAGGTACAAATAATGAAGACTAGAGATGAGCGAACACTAAAATGTTCGAGGTTCGAAATTCGATTCGAACAGCCGCTCAATGTTCGTGTGTTCGAATGGGTTTCGAACCCCATTATAGTCTATGGGGAACAGATACTCGTTAAGGGGGAAACCCAAATCCGTGTCTGGAGGGTCACCAAGTCCACTATGACACCCCAGGAAATGATGCCAACACCTCTGGAATGACACTGGGACAGCAGGGGAAGCATGTCTGGGGGCATCTAACACACCAAAGACCCTCTATTACCCCAACATCACTGCCTAACAACTACACACTTTCCACATTCAAAAAAACCTCTATCAAAGTGGGAAAATACCTGGAAACCTTCTTTACTCCCCAAATGGATGGACACAAACCCCAATTTAAGCTCAACAAACAGTAACAACCACCCCTTTAAATCACGTTCCCCATGACAACCACAAATGGAATAGGCAATGGGAATTCCAAAAGCCCTCACCCTTAACTGTCATTTTGAGTGTGTGTGTGTGTGTGTGTGTGTGTGTGTGTGTGATATGTGGTAAGACCTTCCAAAATTCACTTTTCTAGCCCTTAACATGAGCCCTTCCAAACAAAGTTACATGACCTTAAGCTGAGCTACCAGCAGAGATTGAGGCCCTTGGCATGAGTAGAGCCTTGCACCAGCAGTGTTTTTGGCACTTAGGGTGAGTTGAGCCTTGTACCAGCGTGTGTCCCTTAACATCAGGCGGGCCCTAAGTTCTGCGCTTTGCACAAAAGTTCCACATTAACTAGGCTGAATGGTACAAAGATTAGTAGGCCCGAGAACCAGGAACAGGTCTTGCAATGGCTGTCGGATAACGCTTAAAGCACATTGTCCACCAGCCAGGCAGCCTCTACCTCCTCTTACCCAACAGTCTTGTCCTCCTTCCACCCAAAATTCCCAATCTTCCCAGAACAATAACCCCAACTGTCCCTGCTCCCCAGAGCTGTTCTCCCTTCCTTTGACTGTACCGCAACCTGCCCCTCCATTTCGCGATTCCACGGACCTAACAGACGAGTATCTGTGTCCAGATGCTCAAACACTAGAGTCTCCTCCATTCCATCTCCGGTCGATTTGGTGGCGGATGACCAGCAACCCACCCTCATCGACGACGATGAGACGCAGTTGCTGTCAGGGCAGCCAGATGACATGCGCATTGTGCAGGAGGAGGAGGCGAGACAGGAGTTGGAAGAGGAGGTGGTGGATGACGAGGACACCGACCCCACCTGGACAAGGCAGATGTCAAGCTGGGAAAGTAGTGTGGATGTTGAGGCAGGTGCAGCACCAAAAAGGGTAGCTAGAGGCAGAGACATGTCCAGAGGCAGAGGTCAGCTGCTTTGCCGAAGCCAGGCCAGACCCGGAATGTCCGAAGATGTTCCCTTTTGTACCCAGCCCAGAAAAACTCCCCCATCGAGGGCACGTTTCTTGAAGGTGTAGAGTTTTTTCAAGGAATGCGCCGAGGACAGATATAGTGTCGTCTACACAATTTGCCTCTCGAAATCGAGTAGGGGCCCTGAGAAGAGCAACCTGTCCACCACTTCAATGCACCGTCATTTGGAATCCAAGCAATGGAATCAGTGGCAGGCAGCAACGGCAGGACAAACGTCGCCCGCCGTTCATGCCACTGCCTCTGCTCACAGTGCTGGCGATGCACTCCAGAGGACGAGCCAGGACATCACTTCATCTGCCTCCGCCACTTTGTTGACTTCTCCCTCATCCTCCCCTGTTTCTGTCTTATCTCCTTCTCCTGCACCATCAAAGGCACCATCAGGCGCTTCTTTACAACAACCCACCATCTCTCAGACATTGGAGCGCCGGCAGAAATACACCGCTAACCACCCACCCACGCAAGCCTAGAACGCCAACATCGCTAAACTGCTGGCCCAGGAGAGGTTGGCGTTCCGGCTTGTTGAAACTCCCGCCTTCCCGGACCTGATGGCAACTGTGGCACCTCACTATGCCGTCCCTAGCCGTCTCAACTTCTCCCGGTGTGGCGTCCCCGCCTTGCACCAGCACGTGTCACTCAACATCAGGTGGGCCCTTAGTTCCGCGCTTTGCTGCAAGGTCCACTTGACCACCGACACATGGACAAGCGCCTGTGGTCAGGGATGCTGCAGTGCTTATCTTTAATGACAGGCAGGGTGAATGTGGTGGAGTCTGTTCCCCGGGTGCAAACTGGGGTGGCCTATCTCCTCTCCCAGGCCAAAATTCATGGCAGGAGTAGACTGAAACCCTACGACGCTGCAACCTCCACCACAGCTACTAGCGGCAAACGCTAAAACACTGGTGTGGGGAGACGTCAGCAGGCGGTGCTGAAGCTCATCAGCTTGGGGGACAGACAGCACAGTGCCTCCGAGGTCAGGGATGCCATCCTGGCTGAGATGGCATTTTTTTTTCCCTGCTACACCTGGGGCCTGGCATTTTTACGTCTGTGATAATGGCTGGAACCTGGTAGCGGCTCTGGAGCTTGCCAGCCTCCAACACGTTCCATGTTTGGCCCACGTCTAACCTAGTGGTGCAAAGTTTTTTAAAAACATACCCAAATGTACCGAAGCTACTGTTGAAAATGCGGCGCTTGTGCGCCCACTTTTGCAAGTGCACAGGAGTCGCTGCTAGCCTAAAAACACTCTAGCAAAGCCTACATCTGTCCAAACACAGGCTGTTGTCCGTCATTCACACACGCTGAAACCCTACAATACCATATCTTGAGCAGGGTGTGTGAGCTGCACAGACCTTTGATGGAGTTCCATCTACAAAACCCAAGGGTTCCTCAAAGTCAGCAACCAAAGTTTCTGCACCATGAGTTTCCAGGGGTGGCAGAGTTATGGCTAGGGGAAGAGGCATGGATAGGGATGATGTCTAGGGGCAAAAGCAGTGTGGATGTGGAGGCAAGCTAAGCAGGAAAAACTGGGGGTACAAGCTAAGGCATGGACTGGGGTGATGTCTAGGGGCAAAAGCAGTGTGGATGTGGAGGCAAGCTAAGCAGGAAAAACTGGGGGTACAAGCTAAGGCATGGACTGGGGTGATGTCTAGGGGCAAAAGCAGTGTGGATGTGGAGGCAAGCTAAGCAGGAAAAACTGGGGGTACAAGCTAAGGCATGGACTGGGGTGATGTCTAGGGGCAAAAGCAGTGTGGATGTGGAGGCAAGCAAAGCAGGGAAAATGGTGGCTAGAGGCAAAGGGATGTCCATAGGCAGCAAGGGCAAAGATGCAAAACTCTCCCGTTTCAAGAATTTTCCTGACTTGTTTCCCCACAAAACATTCCTGGGAGGAGGGCTGAAACACCACCCTCCTCCTCCTCCGCTGTTAGATTGACCCCAGCTACGAGCTGAAAACGCTGCAACACTGGTGTGGGGAGACGTCAGCAGGCTGGGCTGAAGCTCATCAGCTTGGGAGACGGACAGCACACTGCCTCTGAGGTCAGGGATGCCATCCTGGATGAGATGGCAATTTGTTTATCCCCGCTGCCCCTGGGGCCAGGTTTTTTAGCTTGTTGGAGGGCTCTGGAGCTTGCCAGCCTCCAACACGTTCCATGCCTGGCCCACATGTTCAATGTAGTGGTGCAATGATTTTTAAAAGCATACCCCAAATTAGCTGAGCTAAGGGTGAAAGTGCGGCACTTGGACACCCACTTTCCCAAGTCTACAGTACCTGGAGCTAGCCACAATACACTCCAGCAAGGCCTACATCTGCCTGAAGCACCTACTGTTGTGCGAGGTCACCACACGCTCTAACCCTAGATACCGTATGTTCAGCAGGGTGTGTGAGCAGCAGAGACCTTTGATGGAGTACCAGCTACAAAACCCAAGGGTTCCTCAGAGTCAGCTCCCTCACTTTCTGCACCATGAGTTTCCATGGGTGGCAGACTTATGGCTAGAGGCACAGGCATGGATAGGGGTGATGTGTAGGGGCAAAAGCAGTGTGGATGTGGAGGCAAGCTAAGCAGCAAAAACTGGGGGTACAAGCAGCCGGTGACATCATCACTGACAAGCACAGCTGTCTGTCAGCTAACAGGCTGACTTTCACCAAAATGAACAGACAATGGATAGACTCATCATATACATGTCAGTTACATGACAAATTTAGTGCAATTTGCAAGTCCAAGATGGTTTGGAGATCTGCGGAGAGGAATCTCACCACCTCTTGCGGGTGCCATCATTTGGAAGGCAAGCCCTGGGCTCAGTGGGTGAGAGCAAGCGCAGGATAATCGTCGTTTGGCCTGGCGGGCCACTGCCTCTTCCACTGTTGACAGGGCTGGCGCTGCAGTCCAGACCAGGAGCCAGGACACCTCCACATCTGCCTCTGACACTTTGGGGAGTTCACCCTTATCCTCACCTTTTCCTGCCATTTCTCCTTTTGCCCGCGCCATCATGCGCCTCTTCCCAGCAACTCCCCATCTCCCAAGCCTTTCATTTCATGCTAAAGTACAGCGCAACCCACCCACATGCCCAAGGCTTCAACGGCCTCATCTCAAGAAATCTGGCCCAGGAGATGTTGGAATCCCGGCTGGGGGACACTCTGCCCTTTTTGGGCAGAGTGTCTACTGCGCCACCGCACTGTGCCGTCCACACCAGCACTTTCCCCCAAACATGAGGCGGTCCCTAAATTCAGCGCTTAGCCCTAAAGTTCCATGTGACCAGTTACGAATGGACAAGTGCATGCGGACAGGGACGCTACCTTTCAATTTGGGCACAGTGGTTGAATGTAGTTGAGGCGTGGACCGGGTCGCAAAATGTGGTGGCCTGACTTGTCTCCCCACACAACATTCCTGGGAGGAGGGCTGAAACACCACCCTCCTCCGCTGTTAAATTGACCCCAGCTACGAGCTGGAAACGCTGCAACACTGGTGTGGGGAGACGTCAGCGGGCCGTGCTGAAGCTCATCAGCTTGGGGGCCAGACAGCACACTGCCTACAAAGTGAGTCATGCCATCCTCGATGAGACGGCAATGTGGTTTTTGCCACTGCACCTGGGCCCAGGCATGTTGTCATGTGTGATAATGGCCGTAACCTGGGATTGGCTCTGTAGCTTGGCAGCCTGCAACATATTCCATGCCTGGGCCACGTTTTTAACTCATTGCTGCTAATCTTTTGAAAAAGGTACCCCAATGTTCCTGAGCTACTGGTGAAAGTGTGGCGCTTGTGCGGATAGTTTTTAAAGTGTATAGTTGCCGCTGCTAGCCTCTATGCACTCCTACAACGCCTGTACCTGCTGGAACAACGGCTGTTGTGCGACGTCTCCACACTGCTGGCACTAAACATATCATGTGTTGATCAGAGTGTGTGAGCAGCACAGACCTTTGATGTAGTTCCAACTCCAAAACCCTCGGGTTCGTCAAAGTCAACTCCCTCAGTTGCTCAACCATGAGTGGCCATGGGTGGCAGACTTATGTGAAATCCCATCCCATCCATTGCACTGGACACGAAACATTAGCATGCGCTCAGCACAACTTCGGATATGGCAGATGCGTTAAGCAGGGTGCAGGGTACAACACAGACCAGGCCCGAGCACCAGGAACAGGTGTTAGAAATACTGCAGCATCTGCCATTTCCTTCCAATTTTGGGGTTTTGGACCCGCCACCGACTTGTCTGGACCTAAGTGGGGATCATGAGACACAGTTGCCATCAAGGCAAGCTGTGGTCATGTGCGGTTTGCAGTAAGGGGGCAGTGCGCAATTGGAAGAGGAGTTGGTGGATGACGAGGCCACCGACCCCACATGGACAGGGGTGATGTCTAGGGGCTAAAGCAGTGTAGATGTAGAGGGAAGCTAAATCAACAAAAAACCTGGGTAGAAGCAAAGGCATAAACTGGGGTGATGTTTAGGGGTGAAAGCAGAGTAGATGTGGAGGGAAGCTAAGCAGCAAAAACAGTGGGTAGAAGCAAAGGCATGCAAAACTCTACCCTGTTGGAAGACTTATTCCTAGGTCTGGAACACGTTAATGGCCCCCCTGGACAAATTACTGCCACTCAGGGGCCTAGTGTCACCAGGAGGGACAAGTATAGGCGCATGTTGTGGGAATACCTGGCCGACACCAGCTCTGTCCTCTCCGATCCCTCTGTGCTCTACAGCCTAAACTTATTTTCTCATCTTTTTTTCTGAACTGCACATCTCTTGCCTGCTTCCTTTGGGATCTTAGAAATGGTGGTCCACTTCCACAGATGGTAACTTCAATAGACAGTGTAACGGGAGTAGCTGAGGGATCGCTGTCTTAACCACTTTTTGGCACAAAATTAACTTCCAAAGCCAAATATGGTGCAAGTATATGATGCAAGGACACCTACACACCTATCTCTGACACATTGGGGAGTTCACCCTCATGCGCCCTTTTGGCCTGCACCATCATGCGCCTCTTCCCAGCCACTCCACATTTCCCAAGCTTTTCATTGCAGGCAGAAGTACAATACAACCCACCCCCATGCCCAAGCCTGTAACAGCCTCTTCGATAAACTGCTGGCCCTGGAGATGTTGGTGTTTGTTTATGCTTCTGGAGACCCAGGCCTTCCGTCAGCAGATGGCAGCTGGGGCACCTCCCTATGCTGGGCCTAGCCGTTACTACTTCTCTTGGTGTGCTGTCTCTGCCTTGCGCCTGCATGTGTCCCATAACATCAGTCGGGCCCAGAGCTCTGCGCTTTGCTGCAAGGTCCACTTGACCACCGACACATGGACAAGCGCCTGTGGTCAGGGATGCTGCAGTGCTTATCTTTAATGACAGGCAGGGTGAATGTGGTGGAGTCTGTTCCCCGGGTGCAAACTGGGGTGGCCTATCTCCTCTCCCAGGCCAAAATTCATGGCAGGAGTAGACTGAAACCCTACGAAGCTGCAACCTCCACCCCAGCTACTAGCGGAAAACACTGTAACACTGGCATGGGGAGATGTCAGCAGGCCGTGCTGAAACTGATCAGCTTGGGGGACAGACAGCACAGTGCCTCCGAGGTCAGGGATGCCATCCTGGCTGAGATGGCATTTTTTTTTCCCTGCTACACCTGGGGCCTGGCATTTTTGCGCCTGTGATAATGGCTGGAACCTGGTAGCAGATCTGGAGCTTGCCAGACTCAAACACGGTCCACGCATGGCCCACGTTTTCCAACTTGGTGCCATGTTTCTTTGAAACCTACACCATTGTGCCTGATATACAGGTCAAAGTGGGGCCATTTTCGTAAGTGAGAACTAGCCTCTGCTAGGCAGAAAACATTCAGAGCACACTCCTCTCATCTTCGCACCGTTGGCTGGCGGAGGAAGACGAGGGGGTTGGAGTGGCATCTGATGTCCCTATCCCACACGAGGCTAGAGGGTGCACTTCAGTGCATCCCATTGCTTCACCACAAATGGTGTGAAGGGGAGTGGAAAATGGAGGAAATGGAGAGTGACCCTTACAGTTGGGGCCAGCAAAGGCATGCCAAGTAACACACTGGCACACATGGCTGACTTCATCTTGGGTTGCTTTTCAACACATATTTCACATCATGAAGAACAAATAATACTGGATTTTTTCAAGCCTCGAACCCCGGTCTAGGTCTAATGTCTGTTCCTTTCTTATATTAGGGGAGAGGGAAAAAAAATTACTTCAGTGATACGTTTAGCGTACATAGACTGACTATTAATGTGTATCCCACTTAGTGTTGTTAGGGTTACACACCGTCACAACCTGGCTAAAGCTTCTATAGCTGTTAATAAAGTCAACATAACTTTACGGTATCCAAAAAGACAGCTGGTACCGACAGAGAGCAAGACAAATGTCACCCAAAGCTGTGAGCTCTGAACACCCACAGTGACTTTGGCGTCATCATCATTATAAGGGAGCGGGTGGTAATAAATAACTTGGCAGTGCCTAAAACCCAAAAAGCTTATACAACTATATTTACATTAAGATACACAAATGAAACTTTTCAGTAGCATGTCATGAGACAAGCTGATAAGCTCTTCCTTTGTGCAGTGCTATTTGAAAGTTAAACGCTGCCTTTATTTTAATTCTGGAGAAGGTGCAGACATTAGATTTAGAACATGTTGTCTTCATTGTCCAAATCCTCTATATAGGTAACGTGTTTTTCGGGCCGAGCTGTCTGGGAACGAGCTGGTGCAGCACTGACAACCTGGGTGAATATGGCAAGAGCCTGAGATGTAGGGTGAATGAATCCCCAAATTATTTGTGGAATTCCCAGTGAGACAATGGCACTGTATACCAGTAGCAAAAATTGTGGGTGCACGTAACCCCCATATATTCTTTGAATTCCCAGTCAGACAATGGCACTGTATACCAGTAGTAAAAATAGTGGGTGCACATAACCCCAATATATTCTTTGAATTCCCAGTCAGACAATGGCACTGTATAGCAGTAGCAAAAATTGTGGGTGCACATAACCCCCATATATTCTTTGAATTCCCAGTCAGACAATGGCACTGTATACCAGTAGTAAAAATTGTGGGTGCACATAACCCCCATATATTCTTTGAATTCCCAGTCAGACAATGGCACTGTATGCCAGTAGTAAAAATTGTGGGTGCACATAACCCCAATATATTCTTTGAATTCCCAGTCAGACAATGGCACTGTATACCAGTATTAAAAATTGTGGGTGCACATAACCCCCATATATTCTTTGAATTCCCAGTCAGACAATGGCACTATATACCAGTAGTAAAAATTGTGGGTGCACATAACCCCCATATATTCTTTGAATTCCCAGTCAGACAATGGCACTGTATACCAGTAGTAAAAATTGTGGGTGCACGTAACCCCCATATATTCTTTGAATTCCCAGTCAGACAATGGCACTGTATACCAGTAGTAAAAAATGTGGGTGCACGTAACCCCAATATATTCTTTGAATTCCCAGTCAGACAATGGCACTATATACCAGTAGTAAAAATTGTGGGTGCACATAACCCCCATATATTCTTTGAATTCCCAGTCAGACAATGGCACTGTATACCAGTAGTAAAAATTGTGGGTGCACATAACCCCCATATATTCTTTGAATTCCCAGTCAGACAATGGCACTGTATACCAGTATTAAAAATAGTGGGTGCACATAACCCCAATATATTCTTTGAATTCCCAGTGAGACAATGGCACTGTATAGCAGTAGCAAAAATTGTGGGTGCACGTAACCCCCATATATTCTTTGAATTCCCAGTCAGACAATGGCACTATATACCAGTAGTAAAAATAGTGGGTGCACATAACCCCAATATATTCTTTGAATTCCCAGTGAGACAATGGCACTGTATAGCAGTAGCAAAAATTGTGGGTGCACGTAACCCCCATATATTCTTTGAATTCCCAGTCAGACAATGGCACTGTATACCAGTAGTAAAAATTGTGGGTGCACATAACCCCAATATATTCTTTGAATTCCCAGTGAGACAATGGCACTGTATAGCAGTAGCAAAAATTGTGGGTGCACATAACCCCCATATATTCTTTGAATTCCCAGTCAGACAATGGCACTGTATACCAGTATTAAAAATAGTGGGTGCACATAACCCCAATATATTCTTTGAATTCCCAGTCAGACAATGGCACTGTATAGCAGTAGCAAAAATTGTGGGTGCACGTAACCCCCATATATTCTTTGAATTCCCAGTCAGACAATGGCACTATATACCAGTAGTAAAAATTGTGGGTGCACATAACCCCCATATATTCTTTGAATTCCCAGTGAGACAATGGCACTGTATAGCAGTAGCAAAAATTGTGGGTGCACGTCACCCCAATATATTCTTTGAATTCCCAGTCAGACAATGGCACTATATACCAGTAGCAAAAATTGTGGGTGTATATAGCCCCAATTCTATTGCTAGGGGACTTGCAGGGTATTTCTGAGGTGAAGGTGGGGGGGCACACCGTTGGAACGGGGATTTGGGGTGTATATATGGGGTATACGGGAATACACTGTCAGTGTGTTCCATTCAGGATCCTGGGAAAGCTGGGTTGCGGCGATTGAGCCCGTCAGTGCCACGTTACACTGACAAGCTTCTCCCTGGAATTGAAGTTATATGTAAGCCCAATATATTCTTTGAATTCCCAGTGAGACAATGGCACCATATGGCAGTAGCAAAAATAGTGGGTGTATATAGCCCCAATCCTATTGCTAGGGGACTTGCAGGGTATTTCTGGGGTGAAGGTGGGGGGGCACACCGTTGGAATGGGTATCGGGGGTTTATATCGGGTATACGGGAATACACTGACAGTGTATTCCATTCAGGATCCTGGGAAAGCTGGGTTGCGGCGATTGAGCCCGTCAGTGCCACGTTACACTGACAAGCTTCTCCCTGGAATTTAGCTCTTACAAGAGCTGTTGTGGTTGTCTTCTCCTTCCTATCTAGCCTGTCCCTGCCTACCCAGAATCTAACCCCTAGCTAACTGGACGGAAACCTCCGTCCCCGGTGAATTGCAAGCTCAGAATGACGCGAAGCTGGGCGTCGCTGTTCTTTTAAATTAGAGGTCACATGTTTTCGGCAGCCAATGGGTTTTGCCTACTTTTTTCAACGTCACCGGTGTCGTAGTTCCTGTCCCACCTACCCTGCGCTGTTATTGGAGCAAAAAAGGCGCCAGGGAAGGTGGGAGGGGAATCGAGTAATGGCGCACTTTACCACGCGGTGTTCGATTCGATTCGAACATGCCGAACAGCCTAATATCCGATCGAACATGAGTTCGATAGAACACTGTTCGCTCATCTCTAATGAAGACGTGATGGGATATTAAGAGATTTAAGCAGGCCACTCCTTTTCTGGCACATGTGAAGTTGCTGATAATACCAAATTTTAAAAGCGAAAACATGGAACCCCTTTAAGGGTAGAGGAGGACCTGAACTTTAGGAAAACAATGAAAACCCAGAATAAGGTAAGTCTATAGTAAGTCTCTGAGGCACCATACAATTTCCTTTGCAAAATAGCCATATCAATGCCACTACAAGCATTGGTTACACTAACAGAACCAGATAACTATGATCCTGGCTGCTTATTCCATTAAAAAATTGCTGTCAAGTTTAGGGTTCCATTTCTTATTTCATATGTTCTTATGAAGCAAAGGTACGGTATATACACAGTCACATTAATGTGGCCACCTGACAAAATCCAGAATAACAACCTTTTGCAGAGTGGACCGCTGTGAGACGTGCAGTAAGAGAGGGGATGTTGTGATGATGTTCACTGGGACCAGCTGCGCTAGGTTACGCGGTTGAGCATCCATGGCACGAACAACCCAATCGAGGTCCCACAGATTCTCCATTGGGTTCAAGTCCAGGGAATTTGCTGCCCAAGGGAGTATGGTAAACTCAACCTGGTGCTCTTCAAACCACGCACGTACACTGCTAGCTTTATGACACGTCGCTGGTAGATGCCATCATCCTGAGGAAAAACAATTCGCATGTAGGGGTGAACATGGTCGACAAGGATAGATGCATACTTGTGTTGATCCATCATGCCTTCCACAATGAGTGCACTCAGATGGCTGATGACACGTGCCTTCCTCGATGACCTTCCTCCTGGAGACCTTTGCCTCTCTACTGAGACTGTCAGAGACTAACATGGGTGTTTTAACCACTTAATGACCAATGATGTACCTACAGTATATCTCATTGATCACAAGGGACTGGATGGAGCGGGCTCAGGAGCAACTGTGGTGTCTAAAGTGCACAACTGACTATTTTAATGATTGCCTCCTTCTGAAATATCATTGGAGAGTGGCATTTGGTTGCCAGGACAGCTGGGATCCTATTGAAGGCTTCCAGAAGAGTAGTTACTATGCCATAGGCAGCGTGTAATAGAATTTAATGGATATTACTATACACTACAATGCATTATAGTGTAATGTATGAGTAATCAGATGCCCTACAGTTCAAGGACCCTAAGGGGCCTTGAACATTTCACCCACTTTCCTTAGATTACATATAAAAATAAACATGAACACTTTAGGCATCCCCACTCTTAAAATTGCCCGAACTATTAAAATATAAATATATTTATTCCATATGGTGAATGCCATAGCAGGGAAAAAAAATCTAAGTAGTCGAATGGCTGTTTTTTCAACACTTTGCCTTCTAAAAAAAATTAATACAAAGTATTCAAACCATCGGAACTTCTTCAAAATGGTATCAATCAAAACTAAATCTTGTTCCGCATAAAAAGATGGCATACTCAGCTCATACTATATAATACAGTATAATATACTACAATATGTAAATGTAGTACTGTGGGGATTTCCTGAACTACAGAATACTACAGAACTACAGAATACAGGCAACATCATTTTTACCACATTGTGAATGATGTAAAAATTAAACGCCTAAGACATGGTTGCAAATGCATTTCATACATAGCACAGGGTGTTGAATGGTTCCATTACAAAGTACAATTTGTCCCACAAACTATAAACCACCATGTCACTCTCTGGACTGAAAAATTAAGTATCTTGGAATGCGGGAAAATAAAAAAGATATGAAAAAAACAAAAATTAGCTCAGTCCTTAAGGGGCTAACTTCAGCTGTGATATGCAACTAGATGCCAGCCCAGGAGAGGTGACTACAAATAAAAAAATATATATTATACTCACCTGTCCTGGGCTTAGCATCCACTCTGAGGCTCTTCCAACCAGAAACTGAACTTACACGGCATAATGACATCATCACACCCCACATGACCACATAACCACTGAGGCCCAATCACCCAGCAATGATTTCCGGAGCATGAGACCTCAGTTGCCAGACAGAAGAGGATGCCGCCGACAGCAGGACTGAGCAAGGATGCCCTGGAGAGGTAAGGTAAGGTGAGTATAAGTGTTTATTTTGAATCACTTCTCTAGGTACGCTACTTATTATACTCTGGAATCTGAGGAGACCCCAGAGTATAATAATAGCACTGTCAGAAACAGGGGCCTTTGTGGTCGCCTGACTAGTAACTATGAATGACTATGGCTAGCCAAATTCAAAGACTAAGTGCTAGCATTGAAGAGTTCACACCACACAAGAGTTGGTATAACCTCCTCTCTTAGCCTCAGCAGTGCACACAAAGAGACCTTTATTCCATGTTCAGGTTTTTTATATCCAACTACAGGAAGTAAACAACAGCAAGTTCTATCATGAGTCTGATTTGTTGACACTACCTCTGGTGACCTTCCGTGACACCCCCTCCTGTGATGTTGCTCCTGTTATGTAGCTTCCTGTGATGTCACTTTCTGTGGGAGTGCCAGGCCCTCCCATGCTCTCATGGGAAACCCTGTAGAGTATCCTTGTGTCCACATGGTCAGGCCTACATCTGAGCACAGCATAGAGGCCATCTTGTTATGTAATATATTCAGTTTCAAACAAAAGTAATTATACTGCATTTAGTTTTAAGGATAACAATGTTTTTGTGATATATATATATATATATATATATATTTAAATGTAGATTGTGAGCCCACAATGTACATTTTTTCCCTATCAGTATGTCTTTTTGGAATATGGGATGGAAATCCATGCAAACACAGCGAGAACATACAAACTCCTTGCAGATGGTTTTTTGCCCTTGGTGGGATTTGAACACCAGGACCCCAGTGCTGCAAGGCTGCAGTGCCAACCACTGAGCCACCGTGTGGCCCCATTGATTCATATATTTACAACCTTCACAGCACCAGCTCTAGGGGTGGGTGGTGTGCTCTTAGGAGCATGTAACACTGTGTGGAGGCCTCTGTGGAGCATGTAATGCTGTGTGGGGACCACTGTGGAGCATGTAATAATGTGTGGGAGTCACTGTGGCATATGTAATAATGTGGGGGGTCACTGTGGAGCATGAAATACACTCACCGTATTCTTGATAACTGCAGTTGTGGGTACTATAGTTGTATCCCTTTCAAGTATCTAAGATATTGGCGCAGGAACCCATAACCACCACTATCAAGATTTTGCTGTAGGGAAGTGGTTGGGGCCCCGGACAAAAGTTTGCACCGAGCCCACAAGACTTTAGTTACGCCACTGAATGGAGATATTCTTTGGTAAGAGTGTGGTGGTATTATTCGGTCCTCATGTGAAGGTATCATTTAGCAATAGTATTGTGGCATTATTGAGTCACTATGTGTAAGTAATGCATAGGCTTGAAGTGGTGATATTTTACTCACAGAGTCTGCTGTACTGCCCTAATGCTGGCAGAGAGAACCTGATGACTACTGCTACCTTTAGCCAGTGGACCAATGCAGGTGAGGTGGAACCGTACAGCAGAGGATATGGCTGCTCAGATGTAGAGGCAATGGAATCCCAGTCTCCTTTCTCCCTGATCCCTAGCTGACACATCCTTTTCTCAGTCCCTTTTTTCATGATTTTTTGGATGAAAAAGGGGACAATTTTCCGTCCAACAGATTCCTAACTTAAGGCCTATGTGTAGAATACAGGAAGTATCTAGACAATGTCCTCTGTTACCAGTACAATAACAATAGGAGACACTCACAGGGTGGGTGACATTTTCTTAAAACTGCTTTTCCAACTCTCTCTGTATTTCCTCTTTTTAATATGTATATAAGTATTTTTAAACATGCTGGGAATATTTTTAAAGGGTGCAGCCTGTACAAAATGTGATGTAAGGTGAGAGTGGGCTGTGAAAAGTCACACTGAATTGTGAATAATTGAATTTAAAAGCCCAGAGGTGTTCACTTGTATAATTATAGCCTTTATATTGCAATGCGACTGTGAGATTTACTCATTTGCAGATTTTTTCCATTTTCACCGGTGGGGGGGATTTGCTGATTTTGTGAAAAGCGATTGCCTTCAAGGTCCACTTTGGCAAAATTAAAATAATTTTAAGCCGTAATTGCCAGCGATATACATCTGTTACAGCGTTTTTTCTAACATATGTGTAAATAAGGTATGATATCTGTGTGAGATTGAACAGCAATTATCATGTCACTAAGTGGCAAGTAATCTGATGAGATAATCTGTGTCTTATTCTTGGGTATAAGCCATCGGTTGGCAGGCCTAGGAGCATCACCCATGAGGAAGTGGTCTTTTTTATTCAAACTGAATGGAAATCATAGATTCGACACTTAGGTTTGGCATATGTAAAGTGGAATTAATTCAGTGATTTGGCCTATTTAGTGAAGAAAAAATAAAGCTTTTTTCTTGCAGTTTAAACTGAACACGGCGTAGGACATATTATATCCAAAGCAGAGGCAATCCAAGTATATTTCTTTTAATAGCAATATAAAAAAGATGCTAATGCAGGGAAATATGGTGGATCTGAATGGACAATTAGACAAATCTATTATTTCTTTGCTTCCCATTATAAGATAATGCTGAGAATAAATGAGTTTTGTATATCTTAGTAATGAGAGGATTATTGCTTGTTTAGTGCACATTTACAATGAAACACATAGATTTATGCGTGTATTTTAAGGAAGACTAATATTTTGTGTCAATATGAGAATCATTTTACAAGTGCGTCCTTAAAGGCGTATTCCACTGGGACCCAACCAATCAGGAAAATGAAAGGCCCATGTTCCCTATATGAATGGAGCAAGAGGTTACAGGAATACCGCAAAATTGTCTGTATGGGGCTGCACAAGAAGTGCTTTCTTGCTAGGCCTTTAAGGACACAGCCTAGTTTGCGAATTAAAACTTGGTAACTTTTTAAGTATTTCCATCTCTACATTCTAATATTCATACAATTTTTGGAGTTTACTCTTTTCAAAATAAAGATTATTTTTTAATGGCGCCATTTTCTGATACAGATAATGTTTTGTTTATTTTTATTTAACATTTTTTATTTTAACTGAATGTAAAAAAAACTGCCATTTTCTTTGGTTTGGTTTCATGATGTTCCCAATACATTCAAATTACATGCAAACTTTTCAGATGGCTATGGCTGTGCTTGCAATGCAAAGTAATATGCATTCTGTTTCCTTTGCGGTTACTGCAGGTGGGGGCAGAACATTGTTGCTGGGAAGTTTTTGGAAATCCCCTGTGATGTGAGCTTGCTCTGGCCAGGGAGTATGTCCAATTGGTTTGGTTAGGTTTGCCCACTGCATTCTGGAAAGCAGTCACTGAATCACCAAGAGTTGAGGGCCTAGTCATTGGGTGTAACAGCAAGTGATACCTCCTTGCAATCAAAATTGATACCCAACAGTTCATGTGAGGGCATATTAAGCACTTGGGATTGTTGATTACACCATCCTACACAACATTGCCAGTACTGTTGTGTTTAATGTCTCCCTCCAGCTGTCACCAGTTTAATATCCCTCTTAATCTTCCCCAGTTTATTGTTCCCCTCCTTCTTCCACCAGTTTAATGTCCCCCTTCATCTTGTACCAGTTTATTGTCCCTCCTTTATCTGCCACCAGTTTCATGTCCCCCCTTCATCTGCCTCCAGTTTAATGTCCCCCATCATCTCCCTCCAGTTTACTTTTCCCCCTTTATCTACCCCAATTTAATGTCCCCCTTCATCTGCCCGTAATTTCATGTTCCCCCTCAATTTGCACCGAAAGTTTAATATAAAAAAAAATATACTCACCTCTTCTCACTCCCCTGCTGCTCTGTCTGCAATCCAAGTCACGTAGTGTGCTGGTAGCCACAGGCACAATGTGAGTGACGTCATCATATTGCGCCTTGGGGGCCGGAACACATGGAGAGCACAGTGTTGAAAAAGGAGCTGTCTGCGAATAGCTCTTGCTTCACTAACTCATCTGCATCCTCCAGGCGCAGATAATTTGAATCTTGGACATACCTCCCGTCAACCTGGACCACGGGACATGACCCGAATCCAGGACTGTCCTGCAGAATTCAGGAAGGTTGGGAGGTATGGGTAGACTGTGAAGTGCACTGCCAGAAACAGAGTGCAATGACCATACCAGTTCCTGCCAGTGCATTTCTACAAATCAGAGATGATCTCAAAAGAGAGGCTGTTACCAACATCAATAACATTTGAGCAATGAATTTAAGTTAAGCTGCTTTAATACAGATTTGCACAGAATGCGATGGGACAAATGCCAGCACTGTAGCAAGTATCAGTAAAGTGTTGAAAGTGTTGCACAAACTGTTCAAGGTTTTAAAGGGGTTGTACATGATTAAAGAATGACATGAAGTTCAGGAGGGAAGGGGGAGGCTATAAAATAAATATGCATTTATATTTACCTGCTTCCTCCCCTCTATTTGTGTGCTGGGCTTCATTGCTCTTTTTGTATACAGAACAGCTGCAGTGGTGAACCTAGCCTCTCTGCTACCTGAGGCAGACAATCAAAAGATGCCCCCCCCCCCCGGGTATTGAGCCTGGAAGGGGGCGGAGTGCTCATCTTTTGATCGTCCACCTCAGGCAGCGCGGGGGGGGGGGGGAGGGGGTTGGGTGTGCTAGCGGTAACATTACAATTAATATTTTGTGCAGTAATACACTCACAGGAGACGTCTTCCCACATTTCCCATCTCTTCCATTTGGACAGCCATGACCACTTCTTCCAGCTGTGCCTTGACTCTGTAAAGTTTGCAACACAGACATCTTTGACTCCTCACTTCTCCACACACCCAACCCCTATATCCCACTGCGGCCCCTGCAGCCTTTATTATGCCACACCATGGCAAAATAGACTGTGGGGCATAACAGAGGTTGCAGGGGACACAGTTGACCCTTTCAAGCTCTATTATGCCCCACAGTTGCCCACCCAACTATTATGCCCCACAGTTGCACACCCATGAACTATTATTATACTCAGGGGTCTTTTCAGACCCTCGAATATAATCAGAGCCCCAGGGGAGGTGAGGGAACATAATAATGTTAATCCTAGCAAGCTTTGGGCCTGTATGATAATGTCCCAGATGTCTCGTGGTCTGGGATATTACCATATAGGCTCACAGCCTGTGCTAGCAGTACCATACAGGTCCAAAGCCTGTGCTAGCAGTACCAGCCTGTTACCATACAGGCCCAAAGCCTGTGCTAGCAGTAACAGACTATTACTACTAGCACAGGCTTCGGGCCTGTATGGTACTGCTAGCGCAGGCTTCCGGCCTGCATGGTACTGCTAGATCAGGCTTTGGGCCTATATGGTACTGTCCCAGACCATGTGACATCTGGGAAATTACCATAAAGGCCCAAAACCTGCTAGGATTAACATTGGTTCCCGGAGAGGTGAGTAAAACTGTTTATTATGTTCCCTCACTTCCCTTGGGGCTCTGATTATTATACTCAGGGGTCTGAAAAGACTCCAGAGTAAATAATAGCGGTAGTGGGATTGCGACCTGGGCTCGGGCCTGCTCACAGCCAACCCCATGGCCTATAGTAGAAGGGGAAGCGGGGGCGGCAGTGAGCAGGCCCGGGGAGGTAGGTAAATAGGCTGCTACCTGCTGGGGATACTCCAGTAGGTAGCGACCTATTATAAAACAACAAAAAAAGTATCTTTACTTACCGACTTCGCCGCTGCTCCCGCTGCAGCCGGCTCTTCACTGCACCCAGAAATGAGACGTCTGTGTCTCAGCGCATGCGGCGTGATGACACCGCCTGCGCCGAGACGCAGAGGTCTAAACCAGCGCAGGAGAAGGCCGCTCGGGTTGCCGCGGCTGCCGCTCCCTCCGGAGTGCCACCTGAGGCTATCACCTCACCTTGCCTCATTAGAGGTGCGGCGCTGTGCAGTGGTGACATCATATTGATGGGATTGCGGCAGTCAAGCATCACTTTCAGCGGTATGCTGCTCCGCTTTGCATGAGTAGCTCCCCAGGATGAATAGATCAGTAGCCCGCATCCTCATCCATTCCTCTATACATACAATGGATGAACCCCCACAATAAGTCACTGTATAACCTATCCTGTGGATATGTGCTAAGTTTAAAACCAGTAAAAATGTTAGGGAAATTTTTTACACATGCCATTCTTGCTGAAAACTCTATTGTGTATCTATTATGAATGTAGTTACTCTACATTCCTGACATCATTTCATACATAAACCTTGTTATATCTTCATTTTATATTACTATACATTTAGCAGGTAGACTCTTTAGAATCTGTATGTGAAGTGAACATGAATACATAAATGAGTGTTAAAGATGTACAGTAACTGCATGAAAACGCCATGCACACATCATAGTGGTGCAGGTTATGGGGTCTGCCATACAGTGCTAATAAATGTTAGTCTATTGATAACATTGCATTTTGACTTTAGGATTTTGTGGGTATTTTATTTTTCATTCTAGCTACAAATGATACAGTAATAATATCAAAATAAAAAGACTGCAAAGAAAAGCGGGACAATTGGTTTTTGTAGACTTGCATTTTCCTTTGTTCTTTATTATTTTATGAGTGCTTTTCTCAAGAACAATTCATTTCAAAATTCCCCTTCCCCACTTCTTGTGATTGCTTTGTGTATCTGAAGATGAATCCCAATCAATTTCTTGAAATTTCATATTTTGAAAATGTGATTAGGAATAAATGTATCAGAGGAAAGATAATACTTAGCTTTGTGCTTATATTGATCTGTATCCCAATTAAAAGCTAATATGAAAGTGCATAAATTACTTATTACTGATTTACCTGTGCAGCTGCTTTATTGTTCGATCATGTTCTCATGAGAATAGCCATTAAAAAGGAGTCTCAATGCAGATGTGAACCCAACCTTATAAGTACAATATGGCATAATTGTAAGTGTCTGAATCTAAACTGAGAGAAATGACATGGTAAGTTATTATTAATGTGATAGGTGGCTTGACCGAACATGAATAGACAGATTTTAGAGTCTATTTTACGGTTGGAACAACTAAAATCTCTGTGGATCTACTGAACAGAAATAAAATCACCACAGAGATCATCTGTGGCTGTAATGCCATTGCCATACGCTAACCGTCGTGATATGTCCTCCAGCAGGCACTAGCCACTAGCTTACCTCTGCTATACACTGTGCACTTCCTTCTGCTACTGATACTTATGCTGAAATTTCCCCAAGGTGGGACTATTAAAGGATTATCTTATATATACAGCTGGGCCTGCTCATAGCTTATTGCATACTGCATTCTGTCTGATTTTACCATATACTGATCTTGCCCTGTTTGCTGACTTTGACTCTGATTCTGATCCTGTTCTGTTGTCCTCCTATGCACAACCTCTAACTTGACAATTCTTTTGCCTGATCCCCTGGTAATGCGCAGTTATGTCTCTCTGGCCTTTGGCTAGCTGCCACTTATACTGGAACCACTCCGAGAGGAGGTGACCTGTACAGGGGTTAAATGGTGAAATCCTGGGAAGTTACTTAGACAATACCTTTAAGAATGGCCCTGGTCAAACTGGTTAGGTGGCATTGCCCACAACCCACTATCTGTTACAGTAAAATTGAATTGGACACCATTGGTGCTTTTTTTTGGCACCGGTTACACTTGTCGCAGGTGCAACTGGCCCCAGTATCCAGGAGGCCCCCCAGGTCAACCTCAACACACTAGGTCAAGATAAACGTCTTTGATCTCCCTTCTCATTATTGTGGATGACTGACAGTCAGTGCTTGTGAAATTATAACCCTTGTCCCCTGGTGAGCTGGAGGGAGAAGATTTATAGTACACAGCCTTACACTGTCTGATATGGGCACTGTCAACCTCTCTCCTTCTGACACGAAACTCTGACTTTTTAGCAAATCGTCTGCCCATCCCCTCTCAGTGTACTGGTGCAGAAGGCTTGTTACCTTTTTAGAGTTTGGCTATAAGTAGTGCCACTCTGACACTCAGCATCTTGTTCTTGTGCAAGCTAGAAGGCAGGAAATCATGTTTCCTATTACCCAGAAAAATTGACAGAGCAGCGGCAGAACACAAAGCAGCCTATTAGCCCTTAATAACACAGAGGCTAACAGGTGCATATCCAAGTGTTGGGCAGCATGGAGACATAACTAAAAGGAAAACAGTAAGCTTCAAAGAAGAATACATAATTAAAGATAAGTGGTGGGAGGAATAAGTGGGTTACCCCTTTATGTAAGAATCTAGTCAAATTGAAATGATCTCTTTATTATGAACATAAGTAGTAATGACATGCAAAGGCAGATAAATAAATAAAAAACTGTTTACTCACCTCTCCTGGGTCCACTATTTTCCGTGATGGCTCGTACCTCAATGGTTACATTTTTGTTGTGTTGAGAGAGATAAAAATCATTGGCTTCAAGGGAAATTCTGTGCTGAGTTTGACATTTATGGAGTGACATGCTGTAGTACTGTGAAAAGCCACAGCTTGTTTCTGTTTGTTCATTTTTTCTCCCCATTGTTTTCATTGGTGATAGCAGGTCAAGGAATAGTGTGTGCGGAGCTTCTACAGTTTCTTTTTGATGTAGGAACAATTTCCATCCCAGCAGGTTGTACAAAGCTAAAGTTCTATCCAGATCACGTTTTAACAGATGTAAGAAATGGACACAAATGGGCATCCGTTTACATACAGTCATGACCGTAAGTGTTGGCACCACTGAAATTATTTCTCCTAACAATTATTGCAATTACACATGTTTTACCATACACATTTTTATTTCCTTTGTGTGCATTGACAAACACAAAAAAACTGAGAAAAAAAGGCAAATTGGACATAATTTCACATAAAACTCCAAAAATGGGCCAGACAAAATTGTTTATCCCTTTTCAAAATTGTTGGTAAATAACTTTGTTTCAAGCATGGGATGCTCATTTAAACTCACCCGTGACAAGTAACAGGTGTGGGCAATATAAAAATCATCCATGAAACCAGATAAAAAGGAGAGAAGTTGACTCAATATTTGTGTAAGAGAAAAATTGGTGAAAAGTTGCAATGTAAGATAGTCTGGGTGTTGGATAAGCAGCCCTTATCAAGTTCCAAAGAAACTAAAGCTGTCCAAAAGGCTCAGTGTGCATCAATGACAGTGCAAACTATATGTCAACAGTGGAATGAAATGAGATGCTAAGGCAGGAACCCCAGCAGGACCCCACTGCTGACAAAGAGACATAAAAAAGCTAGACTGAGGTTTGCCAAAATGTACGTGAGTGATCCAAAATACTTCTGGGAAAACATCTTGTGGACAGATGAGGCCATGATAGAGCTTTTAGGTGAAGCACATGATTCTACTGTTTACTGAAAATGGAATGAGGCCTACAAAGAAAAGAACACAGTACAAACAGTCAAATATGGTGGAGGGTCAAAGATATTTTGGGGTTGTTTATTGCCTCCGGCACTGGATGCCTCGACTCTGTGCAAGGCATTATGCAATCTGAAGATTAGCAAAGAATTTTGTATTTCAATGTAGAGCTCAATGTCAGAAAGCTGGGTTTGTGTCCTATGTAATGGGTCTTCCAACAGGACAATGACCCCAAACATAGTTCAAAAAGGACCCAGAAATGTATGTAAACAAAGCACTGGAGAGTTTTGAAGTAGCCAGGAATGAGTCCAGATCTAAATCTCATTAAACACCTGTGGAGAGATCTTAAAATCTCTGTTGGGAGAAGGCACCCTTCAAATATGAGAGACCTGGAGAATGGTGGTCCAAAATTCCTGGCAAGAGGTGTAAGGGAGGGTTCACACGATGTCTTTTGGCTCGTAATCTGGCACGTCTACGCCGCGGGAGCTTTTGCGGGCCATATACGCTCCCATTGATTTCAATGGGAGCCGGGATCGTATACGCGGCGCTATTTTGCGGCCGTGAAATTGCGATTCAGCTTCAAAATCAGCACCAAAAAAACTCTGTGTGTACTGACCCTAATAATGCTGCTTTCCAGGGAAAAAACATTGGGGGTCATCTGATTTATTCTACATAGAAGATGTAAAGATAGAGATTATTGCCCTGTGTAACCAGCACAATGCTGCGGACAAGCCATGCAGCTGAACGAAAGAGGAATAATTGCAGCAGAGATCGTTCCTCTTTTATTCACGGCCAATACAAATGAATGGCGATCAATGTGTTTTCTTGTTGATTGGCAGTTTAGGTGCTAAGATGTGGCTGTGTAAATACGCCTTTACACTTAATGTGAAGTCCTTACAAGTGATAACAGATATGCCATAACATTTCTTAGAGAAGACAAGGTCTGGCAAGAAATCTTGCAATGAATTAGTATGGATAATGCTTTATAATCTAGCTGTTCTCTGAATTCTATATGACTGGAGAAGATAATCTAATGTAGTAATAAATAAATGTAGGCCAGTGTGGATGATAACTATGTGATGTCTCAGCTTGTAAAGTATGTATCACATTTAGAAGACTCTAAAACATATTGCAATTTGGCCTATAGTTGTTTTACATTAGCTGTAATTGGTGTTCTGTTCTTTCCGTTTGTATAATTGCCAACAAGACATCAGGGCCAGCGGAAACTGGCATAAATTGAGAGTTATCTCATCTGCGTGCCTCTTAATAGCCTTAATATGACTAAGCATTTTTATGGAAACAGTAAAATTACGTTTAGTAGGTAAGAAGATTGGGGCTTGAAGAACAACGTCTCAGCACTTTTTAATAAACCAGTCCTGTGACGTGAAAAGACATTTACGGTTCTGGAAAGTTCAGCTTTAACCATATATATTGTTGCTAAATCCTAGTTGTTTTAGTTAACTAATATTTTAGATTTTACATTAAAATATATCTATTATAAGGGAATTGCTAGAGATTTAATTCCCAGTAGCTGCTGGTGAACCCTGGAGAGAGGGTCTTGACAAGACAGTGAGCCCTAAGCTGAAACCTTTCCTGTCCCTTCCTACTTGCCTGTCCTGTCCTAAGTCACAGGTGACAACTGGTCAACAAGACCTTCTTAGATATATGCGGTTGGTAACAATCAAAAAAGCAGTACAAAATCGTAATCGAAGAGAATAGTCACAAGAGAAGCCACAGGCCAGGGCTCAGTAATACAATAGCAGCAGAAACAGGATCTTAGCAGGGACAAATTCTAAGTAGAGAGTCACAATAGCCAGCAACCCTGCATGGGCTGATGACCTGTCCAGGACATGCACCAAATTTGTTTGGCAAAGATGCTGTCAATCATACAAGCACAACTAGGATTAACTATTTGATGGACACAGGGAAACAAGGTGCAGGAGATGGGTGTGGTGAAAATTCAATTACAGAGAATAGGTAATAGAGCTGTGTTCACAGAGAGCAACAAAAAACTCTAAGCAAAGAATCTAACTAAATGCGCCTCCTGTGCCGCAGCCTGGGGGTGGAGGGTGGCGCAGAAACCCAGACAGGCAGAGAAGTTACATCTATATGTCCTTAGAATGTGTAATTTCTACAGTCATTTGTTATGTAAGTTCAGTCACAAAAAATAATTTTTCATTTTATTGTTTTTGTAAATCATTTAAGGCAGAAGAGTTATTGGCATTTATTGGTGCATATAAATTTGGAATGAGCATTCAATATATGGTTCTAACTCAATAAACTAGTACTTACCAAGACATTTTTATAATTGTAAAAATATGGTCAAGTTTTTATTTGAAGGATGTTGTTTTGTCTGGACCCGTGTGATATGCTCAAGCACATGTACTGGCTGTACCAAACTTTTTCAGTAAAACCTGCTGCTTGCATACCAGGCTACTGCATTCATACCATATACCTAATATACAGTATATTATCAGAAACCCCAGAAATCTCTGCAGAATGTCTTATTGTACAACGTAACAAGAGTGGCAAAACTTACATCTCTACTGTTTTCCTAAAAATCATTGTTGTATCCATGATGCAACAGGTATGTGTTGTGATAAATTAGGCCTTGTCTATTACAATGCGTGAAATGTTATTTATTTGCACCCTCCTTATTCACTTTATCCCATAAACAGAGCACTTCTGATGCTATACAGATGTATATAGACTGATCAGTCATACTATTAAAATATTGGAGCAGATTTATTAAGACTGGTGTTTTGTACGTCAGTCTGAAAAAAAAAGGAACCTGCCAGGTGCAAAGCACCCCTCATTTATGAAGAGATTCACCATGCACCAGAAAGGTGATCTATGCCAGTTAGGAGCTGTGTAGATTTTTGGTACAACGAAAGCCAGAAAACTGGTATGAATTGTAATAAATTTGTCGGACTCTCCCTGTTTTGCACCCCCACTCTGCTCACTTTTGCAGAAGGTAGCGAATGAGACACAGAACCGAAATGTGTTGCATCTGTGGTGCAAGAGAAGGCCTTGTGCAAAAAATGTGACACATTTTCACATATCTACACCAGAAAACTGACATAGGTGAGTTAAGGAATAACCCAATGTGTGGGTCCACCACATTCCACCAAAAAAAGCTTGGCCTCTGGCCCATTAAGGCATGAACTTCATAAGCTATCTAAAGATTTAGTATCGAGCATCAAGATGTTAGTAGCAGATCCTTTAAGTGCTTTAAGTTGTGAAGTGGAGCCTTCATGAATCAGACTTAAGGCTGTATACGAAAAATGTTTCTTTAAGAAGTGGTGATCATTCTGCACCGGCTTATTAAACAGGCTGATGCAGAACTTCATGGCCCATGTGTTATGCTCACATGCCCACTATAGGTACTTGTGGCAGTCGACAGGTGTTAGCATGAGCACGCTGACCATGTGATGCACTATGTAATATCATAGCCAGATTTGCAGAAGAAAGACTAAAGGTCTTTTCGAATATAATATGCACCGTAAAATGGTGCTATTAAATCCACAAGTTTTTGTATGCCTATGTCAATAGAAAAATGTTAGAGATTAGTGAATATTAGTGAACATTAGTTAAGGGCAGTGAATATTAGTTAATATCCTTTTGCCATGTTTAATGTTTATAAATCTGTCTAATATGAACATTGGAAAGCAAAAAGAGATACACCGAGCCGATCCTCGTGTATTACCACTGGGTAGATATGTGGAAGTGATGGAAAGACAAGTGCCTGCTCACCTGGATGGGTTGTGATGAGGTCACAACAACCCAACAGAGCCTTGAACACAAGTAGATCCTAGGTAGGGCAGGGTAATGTGCAGGACAGCAGCTGGAGAAAAGTTTCAGGAATCTGATGAAAAACAGCAGATCTTAGGACTGGCCTGATGGGGTATCAGGCCAAAGGACAGCGCTGACCCGGGTAATTCCAAAAAGTCTTCTTTAATGATAATAAAACATAGCACAAAGCGTTTCGGACACCTGATGGTCCTATGTTTTTGGAATTACCCGGGTCAGCGCTGTCCTTTGGCCTGATACTCCATCAGGCTGGTCCTAAGATCTGCTAATATGAACATTGTCAGGAATGAATGACTTATTTCTTGCCAATTATGAAATAATTGGGCAAATAATCTTGGAAATCTTATGTACGAGCTGCTGAGTCTATGACTTCCCTATGTAGTTGAAACAGATATGTCAACTAGATTAGCAGGTAAAAATTGGGCCCCCATCCCAACTACAATCTTCTTGATCTTGAGTTAAATATTAAATATGGTTTAATTAAAAATAATTTCTAAATAAAATAAAATCAATTTGCTTACAAGGCTTGTAATGACCTATGTGTAATATAAAAAGTCCCTCATTGCATTTATGTTTTGTGAATCATATTTGTGTTCTTGGATGCAACCTTGACTTTAGCCTGCAAAAGTACAAAAAAAGAATATAAACTTCATAAAAAGGAAAAATGATTTAGTTGCATACACTTTAAATATATAAGCATATATCTCATTTAAATAAAACTAAATAATGCATATAACAGTGTGAATGAAAACTAGTAAGGATTGTAATAGATAATGAATAAACCATCTTAGAACCATGGATAGCACCTGATGTCATTGGTATGGGCTCAATAAAAAGCCATAATAAGGGCAGATGATTTATAGAAAGCAGAAACAGACCAGATGAGGTGCACCAAGTGAGTCTGTTATATGCCATAAAGAATTCTCTGTGAAATGTCCAGCACCAGAAAAACAAGGAAATACACAACACATGGTAAAACGGGTCTGAAAATGTAATGGGATTTTCTCCGGTCAGGCCTTCATTCCTGGCGAATGTTGTGTATGATTTATTTTTTATACCCTACCCTGCTTCCTCCGTCTGCTCTGCAATCTGTCTCTCTCTCCTCACTTCCTTCCATGAATCATATCTAACATTGTACTGATCTCCAAAAAGGCATTTAACCCTGAAACCTGTGTGATCTGCAGTGCTTTATTATACAGAGCAGTTAGTGACACCTGAGAAACGGCACCATTCTCTATGTATGACTCAAAGAAATAATATAAATTATGGTTATGCTGCTCTGATCTAGCAGAGGATAAGGAGACAGAGTTTGGTTATAGCCTGGCGATAACATTACTGCTTTTAAACTCTAGAGTTATAAACTATCTACATAGCTTTTACATTGACGGTAATTTCTTTCCTCGGAGCTATTAGAGAAGAATTCAGTTTTCTCAGTTTTCCAGTTTCCAAATACACTTTTTCTTTTTCAAATAAACATTTCAAAATAGGAAAAAGAACTGTGACGTCTAAATATCAGGGGAACATTCAATAATAAAGTAAAGGTATTATCTGAGGCAGCTGATTTTCAATGCAACATTTCTTCCATCTACCATGTGGAAGTTCTAATATTGGTGGTCTTTGGGCCCTGTCAGGAATCAAGGCCTTGGCGTGACTGTTGCCACTAAATTGAGGCTCAATATTTTTAGCCACCTCTTATTCAATTTTAAAAGGAGGGTGGAGTATAGAACATGGCCTTGATTCGTGGCCAAAAGGGTTATAGGCTATTTACCACCAAGAGAAGCATTACTTAAAGGTCAAAGCTGCACCGGAACAGTAACATTAGATATAAGCCATTCAGATCTAAGGGTATGTTCGCCCAGTGCTGGCCATGTTTTTTTTGACACACGTAGAAACATATGGTGCTTATATTGCAAAAAGTAATGGTTTTATAGAAAAAATAGTCCATTTTGAGGACTTGCAAGGGCTACAGTTTGTTTAATGTTTAGGAGACAAATTTTTGGCTGTGACCCTAGTTGAAAAAAAAAAAAAAAGGAAACGCCCCAAAAGTTAACCCTTAATGGGTGCAGATGTGAATTTTTCTTTTATGCCAACTCTGTGGCACCAACAGTGACAGTGTAGTATATTGGAATGTGATGGAGCGGGCAGCAGGACATGCTGCTGTTTATACTCCTGACACTTTTAAAAAGAATGTGCTCTACTTACGCATATGTGGGGCTCTATCAGCATGATTTTGCTGATAGAGCCCCTTTAAGATAGACTTCCACTAAGTTGAAATGTCACAGATAAGACAGTGCAAAGGCACACCGTTTTGTTGCTGCAAATTGATCATGGTGTATTTTGCCACATAACAATGGATGAAATGCACAAAAACTTTTCGGGATGTGAGAAATGCCTCTTTTAAGCCACTTTACAGGTTAATAAAGCTGCAAATCACCAGATAACGCACATGCACCATACAGGGACTATGTGTTATTTTATCCAACAACAGAACAACAACAATACTTTTGTCATTGTCACTGGCAACTCTGCCCAGTTGGAGTTGGCAAGGAGCTATCCAGCAGGATTCTTGTTGCAGGATACAAAGAATCAGCTCCTCCTTTGTGTGGCTCGTCTGATCAAGGCACATTACCTGTAAATCCGCATGACAGTGCTTAACCTTCACCCATGAAGCGAGGGGGGAGCAGTGGAAGTGACGCAGTCTAGATGGAGGGAATAGTAGATGATGTGCCAATAGCTAGGCCGAGCACACTCAACCAATCTCCCCAGCTCTGATCCTAGGCCAGGCACCAATGAGGGAGTCCTGCAACACTACCTGATGGTGGTGGTAGTAGATTTCCCAGGGAGCTTCCAGTTGGAGAGGGGACCTCTCTACTCTGAACTGTTGTTATTGTATTCGAAAGGACCATGATGTAAGGTAGGAACAATTCAGTGTTAAACTCCCCTAGCCTTAGTCTTGGGAGGACGCCCAGGGATGCCAAGGCTCTAGTGCCATACTCCACTTCAACTCTACTCCTCAACCTCCTCCAGAAGCAGATAGCTGGGGACTAAACTTCAAGGCAGTCCTGACAATCGTCTGGTTATCTTCTAGAAGGTGTTGGGACAACGCCTCCTGTCAATGGACTGCACTGCACCTGGCAAAAAAAAGTCCAAACTGTAGACTGCTGAAACTCCCAGTCTCAGAGCTGTCTTAAGAGAACCTTGTGCTGAATTCTCCCTCCTCAGTGACCATGTTTAGTTAATGCTTTCAACACCAGCAGCTGCCACAATCAGTGCCATTACCCCTTTATTAAGGGTATGACCACCCTCAAAACCCTGCCAATCAGCATAATGAGTATCCCCTTCATTATTTACAAAGAGTCAGTGCTGTACATAAGATTGTATGGCACTGTGCCAACCCGACCATCAATCCCAATGTCAATCCTCACCCTGCGAGCTGTGGTAACAGTGTATTACCCACTTTATAGGTCCTCACACAGTATTTTTCCTCTTATACTGGCCCCAAACAATATTTTGCCCCCTTTACTGGTCCCCACACAGTATATTGCCCCATTTATTGACCTCCATAGTATATTGTCCCCTTTACAAGTCCTCACACAATATATTACTCCCTTTACTGGCTTATACAGTTTATTGTCTTCTTATAGGCTAGCACACATAATATTGTCCTCTTCTTTTAGGACTTCATACAGTATACTTGTCAGGAGTCTTATTTCTGCGGCTATTGCTTTAAGGTTTCCGTTCCGACCTGAGAAGTTTTTGCAATGTCAGTGTTCTCTGGTGTTTTCCATTAACAGCTGAGGAGGCATATGTAAGTTACCTGCAATTATTTACCTTGTTTGGCTTTATTACCTGATTCTTTGTGTATCACTGCTTTGTACTGATCTCCAGGAAACCGAGCATTGCTTGTGACCAGAATACTCCTTGTCTTCTGATTTTGATGTAACCTCTTGGAAAACACTCCTTTAGTTTTGTTCACGGAAAACCCTTTGTCTACTTATTTTGGCCTTGACATGATCTCTAGGAAAGTGACTCTGTGGCCTGTTATTGGAAAACAACTTGTCTCCAGACTCTGGCACTTCCTCTTGAGCTGACCATAAACTGGACATTACTATTCTGTTTTATCCTCCTGATCAGTTTAGTAAGTTAATTCTGGTTTCTATTTCTAACAGTGGAGTGTTTATTTCCTGTACAGTTTCTGTAGTGATAACTTGGACTCCAAATTCAGCAAATTCCATCTGGCTTTGTGGCTAGTGCTGGTGAAGGTGTTTGGGTGTCTGGACCTCTCTCTCAGCACAGTCTTGGATTTAAACAGCTTGTTCTTCTGCTCTTTGTCATAAGCAAGAGCCTGCTATTTTCCAATTTTTGCTCCAGGGATTCTACCATAACAATACCATGCCCTTTTTGGCCCCCACACGATATGTTAGCTTTAGATTTGGCCCAAATTTTTGAAAAGTTCTTTTGAAGCACTACTCTTGGTAATCAAAAGAACTTCACTTCATGAAGATTTTGGCCTGAACCCAAAACTTTGGGTTTGTCTCCTATAAAACAGTATTATACTTTGGGGTGTCCAACAGAGCTTAAAGTATAAAAAGTGGAGGCCAGGAGAGGTAAGGAAAAATGGCAAACACATATACTCACCTTGCCTCACCTCCCTTCTGCATCTTACTTCATGTTGCCGCTCCCCACATGACTACAGAGAACCAATCACAGGCTTCAACGGTGACACTGAGACATGACAGCAGTTGGAAGTCAGAGGAGGCCTGAAGAGGACACCACAGGACTGTTGGATGCCCCTAAAAGGTGAGAATAACTGTTTGTTGTTTTTACTCACCTTCCCTGGTGGTGCAAAAGTTTGGTCACTTACCAATTTGAGTATTCCAACAGACAATGGTTGATGTTTTACTCACCGATTCCCACTCCTGTTACGTATGCCTCCATTTCTGCCTCCAGGGCACAGACCCTGAAGAACAATGCAGTGCCCTCTGGAAGAAGAAGCAAAGGCTAGACTGGAAAGGGGCAGGGATCAGTGAGTGAAATATCATCCACTGCCTGTTGGAATAAACCGATAGGTAGCAGCCATTTAAAAAAAATGCACCCCTCTGTTTAAAGCAGGAGGCGCCGCCTGAGGCTATTGCTTAAGGCTGAGGCTTAAGTTGTCTCATGGCAAGTACCCTGGTTTTGCCAGACACGTAGGTTTACTGAGGCTCATCTGTTCACATACCTCTGAGGCATAAGTCCAAAAATTCAATCCCAAATCACAGGACATTTTAAGATCATCTTATTTTGCCCACAAATACCCCAGTATAAAATCTATGCAATCCCAAGGACTGTTGACAGGTATGCTGTGAGTGAAGGTGGGAGTAAAAGCCAATAAAAGAGGAAGGGGTGATTGAAGGCTTTAAGATGGGTGACAGGATGAGGCTTTTTTAAGTGTCAGATATAGGGTTGAGCCGATCTTGAGATTTCAGGATCGATTTCAAAATCAGATTTCCGATCATTTTCCAGCCGATCTCGATCGTGAAATTTGCTTGATCGCCAATCGGGATCCGATCTTTTCCGATCCCGATCCTCAACCCTAGTCAATGCTTCTCTATGGGAAAAGTCACTTCAGGGTTGAGCCGATCTTGAAATAATCTCCGACCTCGATCCCGCTGGAAAATATCGGGTCGGAATTCCGATCGTGATCATGAAATTTACTCGATCGCCGATCGGAATTCGATTTTTACCAATCCCGATCGCTCGACCCTAGTCAGATACAAAAGGCAAATGTCAGAGGAACATTTATATTAGTGAATTTCTGTTGTACAGGTTTAAAAAAAATAAAAAAAAATAGACAAATACATGAAATTATTTAACATAACATAACCACCTACTACAGTCACCCATTCACGCCTTGTTTCTAATGATGTTCTCTGCACCATCATTTGTTTACATGTCCACAGAGGTGACGGGACATATACATATATCACATGCAACAAATCAGTGACCTCAGCAGTATACAGCATAAGGCCAATGAGGCCACTGATTGGCTACAATGATGATATATGTATATAAGGGCACATCACCATTACTGATCTAAAGAAATCCCAGTAACTGGAACTCATCACTAGAATTAGTGCAGGTAATAGGTAAGTATGCATTTTTGTATTACATCATTCCCTGCTCTTATCCAAGTTTTTATAACTTGGACAACCCAATTTTACATCCTGTCACCAGAGGGCTGTTCTCCTAGCCACACATCACAACTGTGAGCAGCACTGATATAATACAGGCTTCTGTAAACTACCTGGATTTCACTGAATTCTCCTGCAGGGCAATAGTAAAGAATCTTAAGTTCTCCCCATCCCTGGTTATAGTAGGAATAATTCTGCTATTAACATTATATTAGTGAATTGCTAATTATGAATAATCTGAAGGTGAGGCTTTTTAATGCCTTCTAGACAAAATTACAATACATAACATATTGGAGCATTAAAATACAATAAAAGTGAGAAAATAAAATAGCTAGCTTTGTTCTTCTGAATTCCCTATGGCATAGTGTACAGTAGAGCAGCCATATCTACTGATGACCTATTGCAGTCTAGAGAACATGTTCCTCCCGAGTGTTGGCTTGGCTTTTCAGCCTTTGGAAAGTCCCAGGTTACTTTGCTCTTTTCTACAAAGCATTCCCATAATTTATTTGCCTGTTCTAGCAATAAAACCTGAAGTGCAATGCTTTGCTGACTATTATTTATTTTTACGGTTGTATCATAATATATAAATAACATTCATAGTGAGAAATGTACCTTATACTTCTCATTTTAGATACATAGAACCTGTGTGTCTATTTATATAATAAATATTATTTTTGTTTTTGTATCTGAAGAATGTTTTCTGGTTATATTCAAATAAGAAAAGGTAATCTACAACAATTAGCCCATTTTGGGACTAGTAAATGCAACAGTCTTGTTATTTTGGGGGAAACAATGTGACAAGTGATAAAGAAGTGGTTTTCCAAATGCTACCAAAAATTATCCCTTTATGGTATAATGTTGTACCATCATGTCATTAATATTGGAAGAAGCAATGGTGTTTATTGTTATTATCCCAACAATGTGGTAGTCGCAAGTGGCAACTACCAAAACTTTTGTGGTAGACTTTCAGTCTTTCTGGATTGCCTGCCATTTGAAAAGGGAAGAACTGGCTGTAAGACAAGGTGTCAAAAATAATCCCTGTATAGGAAAAGATGCCACAGCAACATAGCATTGGAGGCGGAACATGTTTAGCACATTCTATGAGTACCTGACCTGCCAACTGAAAAAAAAAACTAGAATATATTTGGAAATTAAAAGGATTCTCTCATCATGAGAACAGCACTTGGGAGCCAGGAGAGAACCTGGATTATCCTGCCAGTTATCCCTTTTTTGGAGCAAATGCCACAGCAACATAGCATTGTGAGAATTTACAGAATTTAAAGAAAAATCTGTAGCACGCTTTCAGTGTCTGGTCTGCCAGCTGAAAAAGATGGAATATCTTCCCTGATGAGAACAACGTTTGTTAGTCAGAAGTGAGCCTGGACTGCAATGCCTGTCATGCCTTCATGAAAGCAAATGCCACTGCAACATATCATTGGTGGAGTGACAATTTACAAAATTTCCAGAAAAATTTCCAGCATACTGGCCTGAGATAAGCTTGCTGTGCAAAGACTGTATAAAGAAAAACATTGCAGCCAGCTGAACACTGTGTGCGGTGCTCCATGTGCCCAGGAAAGCTGGCTGCTGCAGCTGCTGTGATACCGTACATTGTATCCACTGTTTCTGCTGCTGTGGGATGAGCTGGGAGAGTGGATCCCCCTGCATACGATGCTTAGTGTATGCACAGCGGGCATCTCCCAGCTCATCCTACAGCAGCAGGAAGAGTGGATACAACGTATCGCAGTGGCGTCAGCAGCCGGCATACCTGTGTACATGGAACATCGCACACAGTGTTCAGCCAGCTGCAATGTTTTTCTTTATACAATCTTTTCGCAGAAAGATTATTATTATTGGGGGATGTCTTACTTTCGGGGGGTGCCTTATATTAGGCAATTCAACAAAACCTCTGCTATGTCTTATTTTCCGGGAAACAGGGTAATAAAGTGAAAGTTACAAGTTTTCTCACTAAAAGGGGGCCACGATCTGTTATGGAACCCTTGGGTCAAGAGCCCTTGGTTGATTTTGTCTAGTCTTGGTGCACACTGTATGAAGGTGTACATTTATGTAATACAAATGTATCTAGGAATATATACAGTAAATATGTGTAGGTGTATGTATGCAGTACCTGGACAGTTGTATGGATTACTTTAGTTGTGCAGTCTAGCAGTATTGTTTAGTTGTAGATATTAGTTATTTCTATAACAGAACTACTCCCTCCATTTTAAAGTTATGCAAATAATAAATTCTGATATTATAACTCTGCAAAGAAATACTATGTTTGCTTCAAGAGTCATTTTTAAAAGTTACTTTTTAAAGGAAATCAAATGGTTAATCATCAAATGGGTTAACTTTAATTTCTCACCAATGGCGGCCTATCTGAACATTCTTCCTGTTGTTATTGCACTATGTGTATTGTTCCTAAGAAAGAAAAATGAAGAGACGTTTATCTGAACACTCAGATAATTTCCTTATGTATCATGTTTAGTGCAGCCTGGAAATGTGAGTTTAAAGGAGGATAAGATTTAAAAATGTGTCTCATCCTTTATTTATGATTAATAAACAGAATATTCGTTTTGTACAAGATCTGTTTAATTTATGAGGCGTTCTCTCTTTTATTCCCCAATTCTTCCCTTCTAATCATCCGATTAAGCCTCATATCACACACTTAGCTCATTTCATATTCCTGCTTAATTAATTCTTTTGTACAGCAACACAAATATTGGAAGCAAGTGCAAATGGGCTGGTTATTTATTGAGCGTGTAACCCTTTCACTGTCACCAAGAACATAAATCTAACATAACAAAGACTACAGACATCATATGGAAGTTTGGTGAAAGGTGCTTGTACAAAGAAGGTTTACATGTTGAGCAATAGCAGAATGCAGGTCTGATGTTTTATAGCCGTGAGAAACAAAGAGACGCAGTCATGTATGCAGATTTACACATACAGAGATCCTTACTTACTATATGTATCCAGACACATACATTTGCTTTTGCATACAAACACGTGCAAAAACACACACAGATAGTTCACAGTTATACATGTTGATATGTGATACACACATGGTTAGACAGACACAAATGAATACATATGCCCTTCTTAAATTATGCAAACACATGGTATATATATTTACACACATTGTTACCCAAGCATATAGATATATTTGTACAGATACATACATACTCACGTAGGCTGTGTTCACATCTGCGTCAGAGACTGTATTCAGAGCCTCAGCACAGAGTCCATCTAAAATCAGGGATGAAAAAGTCCTGGAAATACAATGGATACCCAACGGACCCCATTATAATTAATGGGTTTCATTGTTCTCATCATTAGACAGATGTATTTTAATCATTAGTCTTTTTCTATGACGGACTAAAACAACACAGATGTGAACCCAGCCTAATACCACACTCTAATGATACATATGCCAACTCACAGGAGGGAACTGGAGGATGGGAATAGCAGTTGCTGTGTTGAAAACAGTAGGTCAACAGCACTCAACCAACTCCTCCAGCCCAAATCCCAAGTTGAAGCAAGTTTGACGGAGTCTGTGTTGTTCCTGATGGTAGTGCCAGTGCTACCAATTGGAGAGGACTCCTGTCTTGAGCTGGATGATGGTGGTCAAGAGAGCCCTGATGATAAGTACATCAATGACTCAATGACTCAGGAGGCAGCAGTGCAGTTGGACCAAATTATATAATTTTACTGAGGTAACAAACAAGCAATACAGCTTCTCAAATGAGGGTAGTAGGAGTACCACTGTAAGTGTTGGTACTGGACTTGGCAATGGTTCTTCCATAACAAAGAATATACATAAATAGATGTTAACTCAGGGCCTTTTATCTCAACTCCAATAATAATATCCTCTGCCTCTCCCAATATCTGAATGGGGACTGATAGGAGTAAGTCCCAAGGATCCCTGTATAAATGTGCATACAAACCTCAACTTCTCCTCCAAATTGGCACATTCTCTCTTCAAGGGGCTGACAGCAGATCTTTCTGGTCTCAGAGCTATAGCAATCGGGATGCTAGACAGGTGGCGCTGAAAAGAGAGGCTGCAGCAGTCTCCCAACAATGGTGGTCAGCTTACATAACTAAGACTTCCAATCTTCTCCCCTTGCACAGCCAATAATTGGCTTGGCTAAACCAAATAAAGGAGAAATGTACCATTATACAGTTGAAAGCTCCAAAACAGAAGGGAAACACATATAGGGAATCTGCAAACATACACAAAATACTATATGCATTACAGTGGCACATAGAAAAAAATGCAAAACATAAAATCATATAAGCAGTGTCCACATACAAGGAGCGCACATACTCACACTCATGTACAGAATAGCATACTTGTCTACTCTGGAATTGATGAAGGGGGAATGTGCCCTACTCACACTTCAAAGTCTTATTGCTCTGAGCAAAACCTTAGATAAAGGGGAAGGGCAAATGGTTGAGTATTTTGTGCTATGTGTGCCACTATTACAATCTACCTAATTTCTCTAAAGCAGTCCAGTGTGATATATATACAGTACACAAACATGAGTATCTGCCCAATACCCAAGTATACAGACACATACAGGCACTGATGCACAGACACACATACAGCCCTATGCTTATAGGATACTTATTTGTAAAGACACTCTCATATACCGATGCAAAATATATAATGAGTTCTTAAAAGCCCTTTAAAGGCTTATTATGACATTTTGCTCTAAGCGTAAAACTACTAAAAAAGCCTTCTATAATAAAGGGGTGTTAGAAGGAGGTAGTTTTATCTTTTATAAGTACCATACTTTATCACCAATTACATGATGGAGCTCTAGAGATGAAGCTATGTTATTTTAAGAGATTGACATTCATTTAAACCTGTTTGGTTAAAATATCCTTTTATCTTTTCTGTCTATTTTACCTTTTACTAACTACTACAACTACTACTTCTAAACCAGAGGCTAAGGAATACATTATGCAGAGGTAGTAGTCGCACCATGGCCATATTGTCTGAGGGGGTTCAAAGACCCTTCTGCCATGTAAGAAGACACAAATATTAACTGTACATGTTATGTAAGGGTGCCCTGTTACGGGTTTTACAATGGAGACCAGGAGCGATACCTCTCTACATATACAGTATAATATCTGTATCTATCTTATGTTATAACATTCTAATTGGTGGAGGTCTAGCCTCTAGACCCCTTACTGATCCTCAAAATGAAGTGAAACAGGTCTATAGCAATATTCCTGCACAGCAAGACTCCTAGCTACCTGCTATGAAAGACATTAAAGCTTCCAAGAAGTTTTGACCTAAGTAGCCTCTGATGCCTAGTGTGCCTACACTGATGCCTCGCTGCTGTTGCCTTATAAGGGCCCCTTCACACGGAGGATACTCTGACTGATTCGGAATGTGTAAACGTTCCGAATCAGCAGCGTTTAAAACAGATCCCATTGCTTTCTATGGGAGCCGACATACGCGCGCTCCCCATAGAAATGAATGGGAAAAAGCAGCCCATTCATTTCTATGGGGAGCGCACATATGCCGACTCCCATAGAAAGCAATAGAACCTGCTTTAAACGCTGCTGATTCAGAACGTTTACACGTTCCGAATCAGCCAGAGTATCCTCCGTGTGAAGGGGCCCTTAAAGTTGCCATTCCAACAATTCATGCCAACCAATACTAATCTTGGCTTGTTTTCCAGATATCTCTTTGTCTTCAGATTTTGGAATTGACTGTGAAATCTTAAATTGACCTTTACCTGGATACACTTACTCTATTGATTCTGTTCTCCTGTTTTGATCTGCCTAGTGAGTATTTTTGTGGTTCTGGTTTGGTTTCTGGCACTGCTTCTGGGGCGATAACCTGGGTCCTAATCTAGCATAAATCAAACCGGATTTATGGTGGGCTGTAGTGAAGTGTAGTTAGGTAATCTGTTCTATTGCTCTCTTGTATCTGTCAGTTCCTGAATTTTGGGGGGAATTGCTCCGGTGGTATTTTCTAAAATTCTGACTGTTTCATATGTCCTCTTAAGGCCGCGTCCCTATGTTGCAAAAAACAATGTTTTGGCTGTGACAGAAACACACGCATTTTATATTACTTGCAAAGTGCATGGGACTTTGGCTAACCCTACCCATACATTGCCATGCTTGGCAGTCTCCGTAACTCCCAACTACCTCCGGGACGCAAAGACAGTGATGTTCCCAGCTCAGCCATGAAAGCCTAAGATATAACCCTCTCTCTCTGCATGTTTCATGCAGAAACCACAAGGACCCCATTATAGACTATGGGGTCCGTGTGATTTCTTAGATAATCACTTTTTAGGTGTAATCAGATTTTATTAAGGTTTTTGCAATAAAAGAAAACAAACATCCAATATAACACAACCACAGGGAGGGGAAAACAAGTCTCAGGAACAGACAGTACGACCACGCAGGGTCGAGAGAAAAGGCACAGAATGGGGGGAAAACCCCAACAAGAAGAACATGGGCTGAAAAATAAAAAAGCTTCAAACCAAGAGGCAAGAAGGGGGGGAGGACAGTAGATAATCACTTTTTAATGCGTATAGGTTTCCATTCAGGGGGTCCCCAAGCAAACTCCCTGAACGGAATACTGAATGCAGATATGAACTGGGCCTAAATCACAGATAAAAAAAAATCCCACTTTTGGTGTACTTGTACCATGTAACTTGTGCCATGTAACCTGTTCCATGTAACGTTAGAATATTGCCAGTGCTTTAGTGGTTAATAAAAGCTGCTTAATCATTCAATGTACTAAGGCCTGAACTTGTTGAATAGCGAATCAATGAAATGAAGATGCATACTGCCGCTCTAACATTGATTCCTGATTTAAATTATTCCAGCCTACGTTCAGGAGCTCAAGGAGAGTGGTAAGGAAACAATATATGATAGATTTTGTCATATTGTATGTGACTTGCAGAGATGCTACTCTTCTTCTGACATCACCAGCCTATATGTGTGTACTTTGTTTCACAATTTCCTCGTACATCAATAAATGACACTATATATTTGCATTTGATATTCTTCATACGTTAAGAAAATAACCAAGCCAAGAATTTCTTCTGTGTTGTTACAAGAACAGCAGGCAGTTCCAGTATTGATTATTCATAATCGTAGAGCTGTCAAATGTCACTTTTACAGCGCATTCATATTTCATCATAAAAGTTACTTCATGAGAAGCAATGAAAAATGCTACTGCTTTAATAGGAACAAAAATGTTATTAGGCAAATGCTGAAAATAGATATTTTAACCTATGATTGGTCTGCATGGAAAACAAGGATATAAATGAATGGGTCATTTGAGAGAAAATTGGCAAATGTGCTCGTAGTGTATGCAGTACACCCCTCACATATCTCTATTCCACATAGCCCATTACTAGATGGAGAAGACTTTAAATTGACACCCAAATCGCTGCAAGAAACTGTGAGTTTTTCAATGGCTTTTGTGGTGAGTTATCCTGCTGCAGCAAGTGTCACATGTAGCCGCCTCACCTCTCCTCCTGACTATCAAGCAGTAAGGATCTTTCATGTCGTACACTACCCCCCTTAGAGGAGTATTGTGCCTGTCATTATAGGAACGCCTGTAAGGGCACATCTGCTATAGCCTTTTAATACAGTATGTCTTTTGAAATACTGTAAGCTAATGCGTTTTGACAGTAGTTCCTCTCATAGAAATGAATAGGATTCTTCATGATCAATTGCTCTCACAAAAACATACCGTATAAAAAGCAAGTGTGACAAACATAGTAACAGGGAGAACTGAAGTGTTCCCAAAAGAATGAATGCCACAGCATCAGATTCAGATCTTCCTCCATATCTATAAGCTCATTTTTTATATGGAGAGAGCTCCCTTAATAAAGTACCGGTTATGGCCTATACATTATACTATACTGCCCTTTTATTAAGGAAGCTGTCCATACCACCAATAAGGTATACATGATATGGAGAGAGATTTCCCTTAATAGAGTAAGTGTATAAATGTAATAATTAAATATGCACTTTATTGTGTTTTCTTATGCTTAAACTTATTTTATCTTATTGTTTTTTTATCTCAACCTACCAAACCCTACCCAATCAATAACACCCCACAACTACCGCCGGGCCAAGGGAAAATTGGCTTGCATGATAGTGGCCCTTGGTACATAAAAGGTTGGGGACTGCTGTGTAAGATCACTAAAGGGTTAAGCTGTACATAAGGCACCAGAGTTTTGTGCCAGCAACATTTACATGAGCCATAAATACTAAATCTGTAATTTTTTTAAAAAAAGTGACATTTTCAGGAGGGTTTTTTCAATTTTAGCAGGGCCCTCACTCCTATATTGTGAAGTTATTTATTACTCTGTAATGTCTAATTTTGTTTGTACTTTAACCCTACGATTTGTAAAGTGACGTGGAATATGTTGGTTCTGTATTAATAAAATGTATTATCATTGTGACTGTGAGGGGGTTAAAGGGATTTCCCATTTAGGTTTGGTCTACATGGTGATCTTGACTGTGACTCCTGACCAGATCGCATTTTCACTATGCTATGTACAGTTGCAAGAAATTCAGCAAGGATTGGATAGATTTCTTGCAACTGTACTGTCAATAACAGTATAAGCAAGCTGCAAGTCATAACATTATTCCATTCGCTTTTATTATGCTGAGATATAACATAGTAAAAACGTGATTCTTTGGTTGCACAACAGATGTGGCAGACAAGATCACTATTTAGCCCTGGCTTTAAAACTAGACTATCACCAATCCTGTGAACAAGTAGTCGACCAATCTTCGGTCTCAGTGACAAGTTGGCAATCTCCATTAGGCTAAGTTCCCATATTGCGGAAATGCAGAGAATGAATGTATAAAAAAAACTCCATGACAAACACAGCAGAAAAAACAGCTATGCATGTTCGCAGAATTTTTCCACAGCAGTTTTTAGCTGCATTTTGCTACATGGGCCTTAATTTTAAAGTGAATGTACACTGCAGAAATATCTTCTGACTCATGTAATATAGCAATGTTGCAGTCTTTTCCCCTTGCTGTTGGGGTTCCTCAGGGCTTAGTCCTAGGCTCCCTCCTTTTCTCTCTACTCAGTACCTATTGGACAAACCATCAGCAAATTTGGCTTCCAGTACCATCTTTATGCTGATGACATCCAGCTATACACATCTTCTCATAATATCACCCCCGCACTACTATAGAACACCAGTGACTGTCTTTCTGCGGTCTCTAATATCATGTCTTTGCTTTATCTGAAGTTGAATCTCTCAAAGATTGAGCTACTGTTGTTTCCACAATCTACTAACAGACCTAACCCTGTTATTTCCATTTCAGTCTGTGGTTTTACCATAATTCAGAGAAATCCTCGCTACCTTAAGATTATATTTGACTCTGATCTTTCCTTTACCCCCCATATCCAATCACTCGCACACTCATGTTATCTCCACCTCAAAAACATCTCCAGAATACGCCCTTTCCTTACAAGAGATGCATTAAAGACACTTATTGTCTCTCTGATTCATTCTCGCCATGACTACTGTAACTCCTTACTAATCGGTCTTCCCCTCACTAAACTCTCCCCTCTACAATCTATTCTGAATGCAGTGGCCAGGCTCATCTATCAGTATAGATGCTACAGCGATGCCTCCAGTCTGTGCCAGTCGTTACATTGGCTGCCTATACATTACAGAATCCTATCCAGCTAATATTATAAATGTGAAAGTTTGTGTGTTTTTGTGCTTGGATGTGTATGTGTTTGTTACTCGATCACGCAAAAATGGCTGAATGGATTTGATTGAAATTTGGCACATAGATAGTTTGTAACCTCAATTAACACATAGGCTACTTTTTATCCCAGTAAAAGACATGGCTTCACAACTGTTAGGAATTTATGTTCACATACTATATTTCACTGTTCTTTCAGCAGCTTATCTCAGATTCTGATAAAACCAAATCTGTTATCTCTGTATGTAAACACACACTAACCTCAGTGGATTGCGTACATGCATTTGCATATTATCTAATCTGCTCCAGGCAACATGCTGACACACTGGATGGGAAAACACCTTTAATCCAAATTGGCAGTTTCGCAAAGAACAAGAGCTATGAAGGCAGCCAGAAGTCAACAGAGTTCTCCTCAAGCAGAGCTGAGGGGGATCATCGATGCCAACAACACACTCATTACATGGAATCCCAGTGAGCTTCTGAAATGCCGGAACAGTCACAGGTACAGTGCAAGGAACAACTTCAGTGCCAGGCCAGCTTGAGAGCTGCCGAAAGGCTGGAGCATGCGGTTCATCGAAACCAACAACACACTCATTATATGGCTTCCCAGCGAGCTGCTGAGATGCCGGAACAATCACAGCGTGAGGAACGAGTTCAGCGGCAGGCCAGCTTGACAGCTGTCAAAATGTCGAAGCAGGTGAAGCAGCAACGCTAACAACATGCTCATTATATGGCGTCCCAGTGAGCTGCTGAGCTGCTGGAACAATCACGGGCACAGCGCGAGGAATAAGTTCAACAGCAGGCCAGCTTGACAGCTGTCGAAACGTCGGAGCAGGCAGATCATCAACGCTAACAACACATTCATTATATGGCGTCCCAGCGAGCTGCTGAGATGCCGAAACAATCACTGGCATGGAGTGAGGAACAAGTTCAGCAGCAAGACAGCTTGAGAGCTGCTGAAATGCCGGAGCTGGCAAACCATCAACAGCAGCAATTTACTGAATATAGGTGGATCATTGACCCCAGCAACAAGCAGATGAAGTCGCAGGCAGAGGCTTGTACAATATAAAGTTATCACCTTCATCCACAAGGCTCTCCATAATGCTGCACGTCCCTACATTTCCTGCCTCATCTCTGTCTATTGCCCAACCCGTGCTCTCTGTTTGGCCAATGATCTAAGACTAACATCCTCTATTATAAGTCTCCCACCTCTGTATCCGTATCCTTCTCCTGAGTTACACCACTTCTCTGGAATGATCTACCCTGGGCAATCAGATTACCTCACAACTTTTTCTAAAAGGAAATTAATGCAATACAGCAGTGCTGCAAAAATGAAGCAGAAAATTTTACATGACTATAACATTTGAACACCACCATGCAGGTATATTTACTGGAAAGGTTTTACTAACCAAATTGTGCAGAATTCTGGTTTGAATTGTGCCATAAAAGTGTAATGCATGGAGTATGCCACATTTATAATGAGATTTAGGTACTTTTTGCACCTTATTGGATCATTTTGAAAGTGTCTAAAAATGGCTTGGCCAAGAGGAATCTTAAAATTTCCCAGATTTATTAACAATGTGTCACAGTTTATGACTCAAAATACTGGCATAAAGTATACCAGCCTAGAAGTGGCAGAAGAAACAGACAAGTATCTACAATATCTAGCAAAATGCACCAACATTATCATACCACATTTACCATACCGCACCATTGTGGTGAATTTTGAGCAATTTCTGCCTGTCTGGTCTTGCTTGGGGTGTCACAGTTAGGGGGCATGAATAGTTAAACATGTAATAGCTTTGTATTTAATGATTGTAATTACTTTAAATGACTTTGTAGAGATTTTTTTCACTTTTGACATTGCATAGTCTTTTCTGTTGAGCATTGTTAATACAGTCTAATTAAATCTACTGAGGTTCCATATTATGCACGATAATACATGGAAAAGTCCAAGTGGGATAGAAACTTCTTGCTTATATACCGTGTAATGTATTATGTAAATTATATCCTGAATAATTATTAAATGTTGTGTTTATTAGAGAATTGTTTAACCATTTCAGGACCGGGCCGTTTTCCCTGGTTCGGGATCAGACACATTATTGTGTTTTCTGATACATGCGGTTTGGATTTTGAGGACTATAACATTTTTAATTTGGGGTTTCTGTAAATAATTTTGCATTGTTTTTAGTGAGAAATAGGACTTTATTTTTATATTTTTATTTTTCCATGTTTTTTCTATATTTTAAACCCTATGGCACCAGGGCATACATGTACAGTACCCGGTGGTGCACGTGACCATGGGGTCCGCTCTGAAGCAGAATGGACAAACTATCTGTGTGCTATTTCACACAGCAGGGTCCTGGCAGTTTTGCTGGTAATCAGAAATGACTCTGATCATAAGCATTTAATCACTTAGATGTCGTGGCCAAATGCAACCACAGGATCTGAGTAGTTATTTTAACTTTCATAATCACATTCAGTAATGCAGTTCTTGGACCCTCTTACTTATGTGAACATTGGGGGTACAAGTGGCATCTCCCACAGATGTGTACACATGTTCCTAGCATCTGATAATAGTCACCACTTCACAAATTCCAGCACAGCTGAAATTTTCTCTCTAGCCCCCACCATTCCCGAGCAACAAGCACAGTTAGTTTTGCTGTCTCAAGTGCTGTTTAGGTGCTGTAATATCAGAAGGGCGGTGTCAGGCTTGAATATGTGATTCAGAGCTGCAATCAGAGGCAGCCAGTGTCAGAGCTCAGAATTACAGCCCATGTCTGCTCCGGCCTAACTGCCCTCCTGACAGAATAGAGATTAAATAGTATAAGAGGCACCAAAACTAACAGCATTGATTGCTTGAGGACAGTGAGAGCTAGAGAAAAGAATCCAACTGTTCCAGAATCAATGGAGCAGATTCTACTAAATTATGTAAATAACTGAACTTGTTGGAGGTGGTGAAAGGTCCTCTTTAATAGTATACACGGTTATCCCATTGCTAAAGGGAGGCTGTCATCAGTAAATTCATTCTAAACCTAATCGTAATACTTTATATTAATATTTGGATACTTTATGGAGGTCTTTCTCTATTATTAACAATATTCAGGTAAAAAGGTCCTACTTTGCCCCATTATACAGGGTCCATCTTTTTCTTATGCATGAGTCTATTTAAATTTGAGTTGGTTGGCTGAATTGGTTAGATATGTAAGAGGGCCAATGCTTTTTGAGATTCACACTATGCCAAAAAATGCTGTTACTGCTTAAAAACATATTTTCTTTACATCCTATTTATCTAATATCACATTTTTCAATTCACTGAGAAAAATTTACAATAATAGGAGATATCTGGGGACTTATACAGTCAAATACTATTCCTTATCTTTAAATAGGGGATTGGAACAAAGAATTTTTCTATTTGAGGAATGTTGTTTTATTGTTTCTGCAATAATAAGCAAGACTATTAACCTATGAAACATCTTGCCTTCATTTAATATGCACTTATAATGAGCTGCATGGGAAATTTAATAAAAGTATTCACATCACTGTATAACACAGCAGAGATGTTTCAACAGCACAGTAAATTTGTTTTTAACACAAGACAAGAGGTGTGAATGTGAAAATCCACTTAACTATGTGTGTAGGAGCTTCATTTAAGGCGGGTGTTAATGAAAGCCTGCAAACCTTTTTTGACAGCATTAAATGTGTCATGTGAAAAAAAATGAGTTTAGCACTTAAAATTGCTAAAGTCTCCAAAATGCATCTGATGTATGTGCTAATGGATCAGATCTTGTTTAAATTTCCATTGGAAAATGTGCATTGCCTTCTACCAATAACAAATGAAAACCTCCCCTGCATTTTAAGCTAGCCCTTGGGCAAACAAAAAAAAAAAAAAAGATGAAGAACTTAAAGAGAACCTTTCACCACCTACAAGTTCAGTTCTTCACATCATTCCATGTGCACAGCTCCACTGATTCTGGTACAGTTGGAGTTTAATCTCTAGCCCCCACCATTCCTAAGCAATCAGTGCTATCAATTTTGGTGCCATATATGATATTTCATTTTTGTACTGTCAGGATTGTGGTGTCAGGTAAGGGGTGTGATTCTGAGCTCTGACACTGGCTGCCTCTGATTGGAGCTCTGAATCACATCCCCTTGTCTGACACCACCCTTCTGACATTACAGAGCAGTACTAAAACTAACCAAAACTAACAGCGCTTGTTGCTCAGGAATCAGTGGAGCGACACCTATTTACAGATGCTAAGAACCAGCATGGTGAAAGATCCTCTTTAAATTATGTTGAATTCTCTTGGATATGTCCATACTCTCGGAGATAAAAGAAGAGATTATGTGAAATCTACAGGATACCTGTCCATAAACTGTCATAATCAGCAGACACAATGGCATAGTTCTAGAGTACAAAGGTAGCAGTGAGTGCTTGTGGCACCTCTGCCACATAAGAAGAGAGCAGTATTATAAATGGCACATTGTAGGTGTATGAACTTGTTAGGGCCCCTTCACACTACTGATACGCTGCCTGATTCTGAACGTTAAAACACGGTCAGAATCAGCGTGTATAAAGCAGTTCCCATTCATTTCAATGGGGAGCCGGCATACGAGCGCTCCCCATTGAAATGAATGGGCTGCTTTTGACTCTACGAGCGCTCCCATTGAAGTGAATGGGAAGCGCTCACGTGTACGGCTCGCCGTGTGAAGGGGCCCGGCGCTCGGCTTAGTCCGAGCCGTACACGTGAGCGCTTCCCATTCACTTCAATGTGAGCGCTCGTAGAGTCAAAAGCAGCCCATTCATTTCAATGAGGAGCGCTCGTATGCCGGCTCCCCATTGAAATGAATGGGATCTGCTTTATACGCGCTGATTCTGACCATGTTTTAACGTTCAGAATCAGGCAGCGTATCAGTCGTGTGAAGGGGCCCTTACAGTTTTGCATTGAAGCCAAGAAGCTGTAAATTACTATATATCTCTTAGGTTACATTCACATCTGCGTTGACATCTCCATTGAAGGCTCCTTTGCAGTGTCTGCCAAAGATCATAGGAGGAAAAAGTCTGCTGTGCAGGTTAGTCAATTTTATAGTAAGAACCCTGCACTGGTCGGTGTCTCATCAGCTACTGGCTTGTCTCTGGGTCACCCTGTGCAGATTCTCCATGCTGCTGCTCCTGGTCCAGCTCATAGGGAGGGCACACCCTTCCATAGCGCAACCTGAAGGCCTAATATGCCCACCTGTGTGCCTTTCCAGTCCATTCTAGATAGCCATATTTATATCTACTCAGTCCTCACTACAGCACCCAAGCAATATTGGATTTGGTGTTCTAGATTTTTGTGAGTTTTTTTTGTCTTTGTTACTGTTAGATTCCCATTATGGACCTTTACCTATTCTTTGACTTTGTTATTGATCCTGTTCTGCTAGCTACCTTTGTATTAAAAGTTAAACATTTTTTGCAAATATAAATTATAAAAAAATCTGCTCAGTTTTAACAATAGTAACCATCACAATGGTTGATTGGTTGCCAAAGAATACGTCCTTGAATGTAAAAACTGTACATGGTCTGGGACTTGTCAGAAACGATGCCATGATTAACTTATTTTGGCCAGATTATAAATACATTAGAAGATAACCCAGGCACAGTAAGGAATTCATAGCTGGGTTTCAGAGTATAGAAAGTTCCTGCATTCATGGTCCAATCCCTCAGCAACTGATCAAGACAACAAACTGTTACCACTAAAATGATAAGAGAAAATCTGTAAAAATCTACAAAATTTCTAATTATTTATATTTGCAAAAATGTTTAACTGTTATTTGTCTACAAATTTAAATATGGTTATGTATGTGGGAAAAGTCCTTTAATGATAAATATTTGACTGCTGAGCATGCCCTGACCACAATCTGAAAAGTGATCACCGCTAAGCAGGATAGTCTCCCTATTGAGAGTGGTCAGTGTGAAATTTAGAATACATAAGGATTACATTACATACTGTAGATAGTAGCAATAAATAAAAATCAATGAAAACATCTAAGAATGTTTTAAAAATAAGTGCTTCCTCTCAGACATCATATAGAAGCAGCAGATACTGTTTAAGGGTATATTCAGACAAACCATGAAGCCTCACCAAGGCCTCTTTAACCATAGGGCCAATGATGCACTTGCACCAAGCCCTATGGTTGGGGTTAGTGGGACAGGCCTTCATTTAGAGTGTTGTCCCAGTGTTCTGGGCTGCCCTGATATGTCATAGCTCCAACTCATCTGCATCCTAACTTCTCCACCCAAATTCTAGTTGCCGCATTAATTTTTTGGAATTGGGTATATGACCTCCAAGTGGCTTCATTCCATCCAGACGTTCACATGCTACGGAAGCAAGTATAGACTTCATTAACAAGGACCTCTCTAAGTTTTTCTCCAATATCAATAAGGGGATGCTAAATTGTTGCTCTTGACACCCTAATAAGAGATAAACACATAATAATAAAACCAGCTGACAAAGTGGGAGAGATAGTCATTTGGGACAAAAAAAGAATACATGAATTAAATTAAGATCCAACTGGAAGATATTACAGTATACAAAAGAGTGAAGAGTAGTCCCAGTACCCAAATAGGAAGTACAACTAAAGAGGTACCTGATCTAGAGATGAGCGAACAGTGTTCTATCGAACTCATGTTCGATCGGATATTAGGCTGTTCGGCATGTTCGAATCGAATCGAACACCGCGTGGTAAAGTGCGCCATTACTCGATTCCCCTCCCACCTTCCCTGGCGCCTTTTTTGCTCCAATAACAGCGCAGGGTAGGTGGGACAGGAACTACGACACCGGTGACGTTGAAAAAAGTAGGCAAAACCCATTGGCTGCCGAATACATGTGACCTCTAATTTAAAAGAACAGCGCCGCCCAGGTTCGCGTCATTCTGAGCTTGCAATTCACCGAGGACGGAGGTTTCCGTCCAGCTAGCTAGGGCTTAGATTCTGGGTAGGCAGGGACAGGCTAGGATAGGAAGGAGAAGACAACCAACAGCTCTTGTAAGAGCTAAATTCCAGGGAGAAGCTTGTCAGTGTAACGTGGCACTGACGGGCTCAATCGCCGCAACCCAGCTTTCCCAGGATCCTGAATGGAATACACTGTCAGTGTATTCCCGTATACCCGATATATACCCCGATACCCGTTCCAACGGTGTGCCCCCCCACCTTCACCCCAGAAATACCCTGCAAGTCCCCTAGCAATAGAATTGGGGCTATATACACCCACAATTTTTACTACTGGTATACAGTGCCATTGTCTGACTGGGAATTCAAAGAATATATTGGGAATACAAATACCCTCATTTCTTGCTACTGCCATATAGTGCCAGTGTCTGACTGGGAATTCAAAGAATATATTGGGGTTATGTGCACCCACAATTTTTACTACTGGTATACAGTGCCATTGTCTGACTGGGAATTCAAAGAATATATTGGGAATACAAATACCCTCATTTCTTGCTACTGCCATATAGTGCCAGTTTCTGACTGGTAATTCAAAGAATATATTGGGGTTACGTGCACCCACAATTTTTACTACTGGTATACAGTGCCATTGTCTGACTGGGAATTCAAAGAATATATTGGGAATACAAATACCCTCATTTCTTGCTACTGCCATATAGTGCCAGTGTCTGACTGGGAATTCAAAGAATATATTGGGGTTACGTGCACCCACAATTTTTACTACTGGTATACAGTGCCATTGTCTGACTGGGAATTCAAAGAATATATTGGGAATACAAATACCCTCATTTCTTGCTACTGCCATATAGTGCCAGTGTCTGACTGGGAATTCAAAGAATATATTGGGGTTACGTGCACCCACAATTTTTACTACTGGTATACAGTGCCATTGTCTGACTGGGAATTCAAAGAATATATTGGGGTTATAAATACCCTCATTTCTTGCTACTGCCATATAGTGCCAGTTTCTGACTGGTAATTCAAAGAATATATTGGGGTTACGTGCACCCACAATTTTTACTACTGGTATACAGTGCCATCGTCTGACTGGGAATTCAAAGAGTATATTGGGAATACAAATACCCTCATTTCTTGCTACTGCCATATAGTGCCAGTTTCTGACTGGTAATTCAAAGAATATATTGGGGTTACGTGCACCCACAATTTTTACTACTGGTATACAGTGCCATTGTCTGACTGGGAATTCAAAGAATATATTGGGGTTATAAATACCCTCATTTCTTGCTACTGCCATATAGTGCCAGTTTCTGACTGGTAATTCAAAGAATATATTGGGGTTACGTGCACCCACAATTTTTACTACTGGTATACAGTGCCATCGTCTGACTGGGAATTCAAAGAGTATATTGGGAATACAAATACCCTCATTTCTTGCTACTGCCATATAGTGCCAGTTTCTGACTGGTAATTCAAAGAATATATTGGGGTTACGTGCACCCACAATTTTTACTACTGGTATACAGTGCCATTGTCTGACTGGGAATTCAAAGAATATATTGGGGTTATAAATACCCTCATTTCTTGCTACTGCCATATAGTGCCAGTTTCTGACTGGTAATTCAAAGAATATATTGGGGTTACGTGCACCCACAATTTTTACTACTGGTATACAGTGCCATTGTTTGACTGGGAATTCAAAGAGTATATTGGGAATACAAATACCCTCATTTCTTGCTACTGCCATATAGTGCCAGTTTCTGACTGGTAATTCAAAGAATATATTGGGGTTACGTGCACCCACAATTTTTACTACTGGTATACAGTGCCATTGTCTGACTGGGAATTCAAAGAGTATATTGGGAATACAAATACCCTCATTTCTTGCTACTGCCATATAGTGCCAGTTTCTGACTGGTAATTCAAAGAATATATTGGGGTTACGTGCACCCACAATTTTTACTACTGGTATACAGTGCCATTGTCTGACTGGGAATTCAAAGAATATATTGGGGTTATAAATACCCTCATTTCTTGCTACTGCCATATAGTGCCAGTTTCTGACTGGTAAATCAAAGAATATATTGGGGTTACGTGCACCCACAATTTTTACTACTGGTATACAGTGCCATTGTCTGACTGGGAATTCAAAGAGTATATTGGGAATACAAATACCCTCATTTCTTGCTACTGCCATATAGTGCCAGTTTCTGACTGGGAATTCAAAGAATATATTGGGGTTACGTGCACCCACAATTTTTACTACTGGTATACAGTGCCATTGTCTGACTGGGAATTCAAAGAATATATTGGGGTTATAAATACCCTCATTTCTTGCTACTGCCATATAGTGCCAGTTTCTGACTGGTAATTCAAAGAATATATTGGGGTTACGTGCACCCACAATTTTTACTACTGGTATACAGTGCCATTGTCTGACTGGGAATTCAAAGAGTATATTGGGAATACAAATACCCTCATTTCTTGCTACTGCCATATAGTGCCAGTTTCTGACTGGTAATTCAAAGAATATATTGGGGTTACGTGCACCCACAATTTTTACTACTGGTATACAGTGCCATTGTCTGACTGGGAATTCAAAGAATATATTGGGGTTATAAATACCCTCATTTCTTGCTACTGCCATATAGTGCCAGTTTCTGACTGGTAATTCAAAGAATATATTGGGGTTACGTGCACCCACAATTTTTACTACTGGTATACAGTGCCATTGTCTGACTGGGAATTCAAAGAGTATATTGGGAATACAAATACCCTCATTTCTTGCTACTGCCATATAGTGCCAGTTTCTGACTGGGAATTCAAAGAATATATTGGGGTTACGTGCACCCACAATTTTTACTACTGGTATACAGTGCCATTGTCTGACTGGGAATTCAAAGAATATATTGGGGTTATAAATACCCTCATTTCTTGCTACTGCCATATAGTGCCAGTTTCTGACTGGTAATTCAAAGAATATATTGGGGTTACGTGCACCCACAATTTTTACTACTGGTATACAGTGCCATTGTCTGACTGGGAATTCAAAGAGTATATTGGGAATACAAATACCCTCATTTCTTGCTACTGCCATATAGTGCCAGTTTCTGACTGGGAATTCAAAGAATATATTGGGGTTACGTGCACCCACAATTTTTACTACTGGTATACAGTGCCATTGTCTGACTGGGAATTCAAAGAATATATTGGGGTTATAAATACCCTCATTTCTTGCTACTGCCATATAGTGCCAGTTTCTGACTGGTAATTCAAAGAATATATTGGGGTTACGTGCACCCACAATTTTTACTACTGGTATACAGTGCCATTGTCTGACTGGGAATTCAAAGAGTATATTGGGAATACAAATACCCTCATTTCTTGCTACTGCCATATAGTGCCAGTTTCTGACTGGGAATTCAAAGAATATATTGGGGTTACGTGCACCCACAATTTTTACTACTGGTATACAGTGCCATTGTCTGACTGGGAATTCAAAGAATATATTGGGGTTATAAATACCCTCATTTCTTGCTACTGCCATATAGTGCCAGTTTCTGACTGGTAATTCAAAGAATATATTGGGGTTACGTGCACCCACAATTTTTACTACTGGTATACAGTGCCATTGTCTGACTGGGAATTCAAAGAGTATATTGGGAATACAAATACCCTCATTTCTTGCTACTGCCATATAGTGCCAGTTTCTGACTGGGAATTCAAAGAATATATTGGGGTTACGTGCACCCACAATTTTTACTACTGGTATACAGTGCCATTGTCTGACTGGGAATTCAAAGAATATATTGGGGTTATAAATACCCTCATTTCTTGCTACTGCCATATAGTGCCAGTTTCTGACTGGTAATTCAAAGAATATATTGGGGTTACGTGCACCCACAATTTTTACTACTGGTATACAGTGCCATTGTCTGACTGGGAATTCAAAGAGTATATTGGGAATACAAATACCCTCATTTCTTGCTACTGCCATATAGTGCCAGTTTCTGACTGGGAATTCAAAGAATATATTGGGGTTACGTGCACCCACAATTTTTACTACTGGTATACAGTGCCATTGTCTGACTGGGAATTCAAAGAATATATTGGGGTTATAAATACCCTCATTTCTTGCTACTGCCATATAGTGCCAGTTTCTGACTGGTAATTCAAAGAATATATTGGGGTTACGTGCACCCACAATTTTTACTACTGGTATACAGTGCCATTGTCTGACTGGGAATTCAAAGAGTATATTGGGAATACAAATACCCTCATTTCTTGCTACTGCCATATAGTGCCAGTTTCTGACTGGGAATTCAAAGAATATATTGGGGTTACGTGCACCCACAATTTTTACTACTGGTATACAGTGCCATTGTCTGACTGGGAATTTAAAGAGTATATTGGGAATACAAATACCCTCATTTCTTGCTACTGCCATATAGTGCCAGTGTCTGACTGGGAATTCAAAGAATATATTGGGGTTACGTGCACCCACAATTTTTACTACTGGTATACAGTGCCATTGTCTGACTGGGAATTTAAAGAGTATATTGGGAATACAAATACCCTCATTTCTTGCTACTGCCATATAGTGCCAGTTTCTGACTGGGAATTCAAAGAATATATTGGGGTTACGTGCACCCACAATTTTTACTACTGGTATACAGTGCCATTGTCTGACTGGGAATTCAAAGAATATATTGGGGTTATAAATACCCTCATTTCTTGCTACTGCCATATAGTGCCAGTTTCTGACTGGTAATTCAAAGAATATATTGGGGTTACGTGCACCCACAATTTTTACTACTGGTATACAGTGCCATTGTCTGACTGGGAATTCAAAGAGTATATTGGGAATACAAATACCCTCATTTCTTGCTACTGCCATATAGTGCCAGTTTCTGACTGGGAATTCAAAGAATATATTGGGGTTACGTGCACCCACAATTTTTACTACTGGTATACAGTGCCATTGTCTGACTGGGAATTTAAAGAGTATATTGGGAATACAAATACCCTCATTTCTTGCTACTGCCATATAGTGCCAGTGTCTGACTGGGAATTCAAAGAATATATTGGGGTTACGTGCACCCACAATTTTTACTACTGGTATACAGTGCCAATTTCTAACTAGGAATTCAAAATGCGCAAGGCTCCCGGAAAGGGACGTGGACGAGGCCGTGGGCGAGGTCGGGGGAATGGTTCTGGGGAGCAAGGTAGCAGTGAAGCCACAGGGCGTCCCGTGCCTACTCCTGTGGGGCAGCAAGCATTGCGCCACTCCACAGTGCCAGGGTTGCTTGCCACATTAACTAAACTGCAGGGTACAAACCTTAGTAGGCCCGAGAACCAGGAACAGGTCTTGCAATGGCTGTCAGAGAACGCTTACAGCACATTGTCCAGCAGCCAGTCAGACTCTGCCTCCTCTCCTCCTATTACCCAACAGTCTTGTCTTCCTTCCTCCCAAAATTCCGAAGCTTTACAGAACAATAACCCAAACTGTCCCTGCTCCCCAGAGCTGTTCTCCGCTCCTTTCATTGTCCCTCAACCTGCCTCTCCACGTCACGATTCCACGAACCTAACAGAGGAGCATCTGTGTCCAGATGCTCAAACACTAGAGTCTCCTCCATCTCCGTTCGATTTGGTGGTGGATGACCAGCAACCCACCCTCATCGATGATGATGTGACGCAGTTGCCGTCAGGGCATCCAGTTGACCGGCGCATTGTGCGGGAGGAGGAGATGAGACAGGAGTTGGAAGAGGAAGTGGTGGATGATGAGGACACTGACCCGACCTGGACAGGGGGGATGTCAAGCGGGGAAAGTAGTGTGGATGTTGAGGCAGGTGCAGCACCAAAAAGGGTAGCTAGAGGCAGAGGCAGAGGTCAGCAGCTTAGGCGAAGCCAGGCCACACCCGGAATCTCCCAAGATGTTCCAGTTCGTACCCAGCCCCGAAAAACTCCCACCTCGAGGGCACGTTTCTCAAAGGTGTGGAGTTTTTTCAAGGAATGCGCCGAGGACAGATATAGTGTTGTCTGCACAATTTGCCTCTCGAAATTGATTAGGGGCTCTGAGAAGAGCAACCTGTCCACCACTTCAATGCGCCGTCATTTGGAATCCAAGCACTGGAATCAGTGGCAGGCAGCAACGGCAGGACAAAGGCCGCCTGCCGTTCACGCCACTGCCACTGCCTCTGCCACTGCCTCTGCCTCTGCCACTGCCACTGCTGACTGTGCTGGCGATGCACTCCAGAGGACGAGCCAGGACACCACTTCATCTGCCTCCGCCACTTTGTTGACTTCTACCTCATCCTCCCCTGGTCCTGTCTTATCTCCTTCTCCTGCACCATCAAAGGCACCATCAGGCGTTTCTTTACAACAACCCACCATCTCTCAGACATTGGAGCGGCGGCAGAAATACACTGCTAACCACCCACACGCGCAAGCCTTGAACGCCAACATCGCTAAACTGCTGGCCCAGGAGATGTTGGCGTTCCGGCTTGTTGAAACTCCCGCCTTCCTGGACCTGATGGCAACTGCGGCACCTCGCTATGCCGTCCCTAGCCGTCACTACTTCTCCCGGTGTGCCGTCCCCGCCTTGCACCAGCACGTGTCACTCAACATCAGGCGGGCCCTTAGTTCCGCGCTTTGCACAAAGGTCCACTTGACCACCGACGCGTGGACAAGTGCATGCGGACAGGGACGCTACATTTCACTGACGGCACACTGGGTGAATGTAGTTGAGGCTGGGACTGCGTCCCAAACTGGCCCGGTGTACCTCGTCTCCCCGCCTAACATTCCTGGCAGGGACACGAGAAGAACACCCCCCTCCTCCTCCTCCTCTACCGCCTCCTCCTCCGCCACCGCCTCCTCCTCCGCCACCGCCTCCTCCTCCGCTGTTAGATTGACCCCAGCTACGAGTTGGAAACGTTGCAGCACTGGCGTTGGTAGACGTCAGCAGGCTGTGCTGAAGCTGATCAGCTTGGGGGACAGACAGCACACTGCCTCCGAGGTGAGGGATGCCCTCCTCGATGAGACGGCAATATGGTTTGAGCCGCTGCACCTGGGCCCAGGCATGGTCGTTTGTGATAACGGCCGGAACCTGGTAGCAGCTCTGGAGCTTGCCGGACTCCAACATGTTCCATGCCTGGCCCACGTCTTCAACCTAGTGGTGCAACGTTTCCTAAAGAGCTACCCCAATGTTCCAGAGCTACTGGTGAAAGTGCGGCGCATGTGCGCCCACTTTCGCAAGTCGACAGTAGCCGCTGCTAGCTTAAAATCTCTCCAGCAACGCCTGCATGTGCCACAACACCGGCTTTTGTGCGACGTCCCCACACGCTGGAACTCAACGTTTCAGATGTTGAATAGAGTGGTTGAGCAGCAGAGACCTTTGATGGAATACCAGCTACAAAACCCTAGGGTGCCACAAAGTCAGCTGCCTCAGTTTCACATCCATGAGTGGCCATGGATGAGAGACCTTTGTGACATCCTACGGGTCTTTGAGGAGTCCACAAGGAGGGTGAGCTCTGAGGATGCGATGGTGAGCCTTACAATCCCGCTCTTGTGTGTTCTGAGAGAATCCCTGATTGACATCAGGGATAACTCAGATCACACAGAGGAGTTAGGGATAGCATCCGATCCGTCACAGCTGGAGAGTAGGTCCACACATCTGTCCGCTTCACTGCGTTTAATGGAGGAGGAGGAGGAGGAGGAAGAAGAGTTGTCCGATGATGTGATGGTGATACAGGAGGCTTCCGGGCAACTTCGAATCGTCCCATTGTTGCAGCGCGGATGGGTAGACATGGAGGATGAGGAGGAAATGGAGATTGAACTTTCCGGTGGGGCCAGAGGAGTCATGCCAACTAACACTGTGGCAGACATGGCTGAGTTCATGTTGGGGTGCTTTACAACCGACAAGCGTATTGTCAAAATCATGGAGGACAACCAGTACTGGATCTTTGCTATCCTTGACCCCCGGTATAAAAACAACATCTCGTCTTTTATTCCGGTAGAGGGGAGGGCCAATCGCATCAATGCTTGCCACAGGCAATTGGTGCAGAATATGATGGAGATGTTTCCAGCATGTGACGTTGGCGGCAGGGAGGGCAGTTCCTCCAGTAGGCAACCAAGTTCTCACCGGTCCACACAAACGAGGGGCACACTGTCTAAGGTCTGGGACACCTTGATGGCACCCCCTCGCCAAAGTGCCGCCACGGAGGGTCCTAGTGTCACCAGGCGTGAGAAGTATAGGCGCATGTTGCGGGAATACCTTTCCGACCACAGCCCTGTCCTCTCCGACCCCTCTGCGCCCTACACGTATTGGGTGTCGAAGTTGGACCTGTGGCTTGAACTTGCCCTATATGCCTTGGAGGTGCTGTCCTGTCCTGCCGCCAGCGTCCTATCTGAGAGGGTGTTCAGTGCAGCCGGTGGCATCATCACTGACAAGCGCACCCGTCTGTCAGCTGAGAGTGCCGACCGGCTCACTTTGATAAAAATGAACCACCACTGGATAGAGCCTTCATTTTTGTGCCCACCTGTGTAAAGCACCCCAACATGAAACTCCATGTCTGTACTCAACCTCTCCAATTCCTCCGCATCCTCATACTCATCCACCATAAGCGTTGCACAATTCTGCTAATACTAGGCTCCCTCCAACATGATTTCCCCCAACTCTGCTGGTTAGAGGCTCCCTCCACCCTGATTTCCACCAACTCTGCTGGTTAGAGGCTCCCTCCACCCTGCTTTCCCACAACTCTGCTGGTTAGAGGCTCCTTCCACCATGAATTTGCCAAAACTGGGCTGTTTAGAGGCTCCCTCCACCATGAATTGGTCCAAACTGGGCTGGTTAGAGGCTCCCTCCACCATTAATTGGTCCAAACTGGGCTGGTTAGAGGCTCCCTCCACCATGAATTTGCCCAAACTGGGCTGTTTAGAGGCTCCCTCCACCATGAATTTGCCCAAACTGGGCTGTTTAGAGGCTCCCTCCACCATGAATTGGTCCAAACTGGGTTTTTTAGAGGCTCCCTCCACCATGAATTGGTCCAAACTGGGCTGGTTAGAGGCTCCCTCCACCATGAATTGATCCAAACTGGGGTGGTTAGAGGCTCCCTCCACCATTAATTGGTCCAAACTGGGCTGGTTAGAGGCTCCCTCCACCATTAATTGGTCCAAACTGGGCTGGTTAGAGGCTCCCTCCACCATTAATTGGTCCAAACTGGGCTGGTTAGAGGCTCCCTCCACCATGAATTTGCCCAAACTGGGCTGTTTAGAGGCTCCCTCCACCATGAATTTGCCCAAACTGGGCTGGTTAGAGGCTCCCTCCACCATGAATTGGTCCAAACTGGGGTTTTTAGAGGCTCCCTCCACCATGAATTGGTCCAAACTTGGCTGTTTAGAGGCTCCCTCCACCATTAATTGGTCCAAACTGGGCTGGTTAGAGGCTCCCTCCACCATGAATTGGTCCAAACTGGGTTTTTTAGAGGCTCCCTCCACCATGAATTGGCCCAAACTGGGCTGTTTAGAGGCTCCCTCCACCATGAATTTGCCCAAACTGGGCTGGTTAGAGGCTCCCTCCACCATGAATTGGTCCAAACTGGGGTTTTTAGAGGCTCCCTCCACCATGAATTGGTCCAAACTTGGCTGTTTAGAGGCTCCCTCCACCATGAATTGGTCCAAACTGGGGTGGTTAGAGGCTCCCTCCACCATTAATTGGTCCAAACTGGGCTGGTTAGAGGCTCCCTCCACCATTAATTGGTCCAAACTGGGCTGGTTAGAGGCTCCCTCCACCATGAATTGGTCCAAACTGGGTTTTTTAGAGGCTCCCTCCACCATGAATTTGCCCAAACTGGGCTGTTTAGAGGCTCCCTCCACCATGAATTGGTCCAAACTGGGCTGGTTAGAGGCTCCCTCCACCATGAATTTCCCAAAACTTGGCTGTTTAGAGGCTCCCTCCACCATTAATTGGTCCAAACTGGGCTGGTTAGAGGCTCCCTCCACCATGAATTGGTCCAAACTGGGGTTTTTAGAGGCTCCCTCCACCATGAATTGGTCCAAACTTGGCTGTTTAGAGGCTCCCTCCACCATGAATTGGTCCAAACTGGGGTGGTTAGAGGCTCCCTCCACCATTAATTGGTCCAAACTGGGCTGGTTAGAGGCTCCCTCCACCATTAATTGGTCCAAACTGGGCTGGTTAGAGGCTCCCTCCACCATGAATTTGCCCAAACTGGGCTGTTTAGAGGCTCCCTCCACCATGAATTTGCCCAAACTGGGCTGGTTAGAGGCTCCCTCCACCATGAATTGGTCCAAACGGGTTTTTAGAGGCTCCCTTCACCATGAATTGGTCCAAACTTGGCTGTTTAGAGGCTCCCTCCACCATGAATTGGTCCAAACTGGGTTTTTTAGAGGCTCCCTCCACCATGAATTTGCCCAAACTGGGCTGTTTAGAGGCTCCCTCCACCATGAATTTGCCCAAACTGGGCTGGTTAGAGGCTCCCTCCACCATGAATTGGTCCAAACTGGGGTTTTTAGAGGCTCCCTCCACCATGAATTGGTCCAAACTTGGCTGTTTAGAGGCTCCCTCCACCATGAATTGGTCCAAACTGGGGTGGTTAGAGGCTCCCTCCACCATTAATTGGTCCAAACTGGGCTGGTTAGAGGCTCCCTCCACCATTAATTGGTCCAAACTGGGCTGGTTAGAGGCTCCCTCCACCATGAATTGGTCCAAACTGGGTTTTTTAGAGGCTCCCTCCACCATGAATTTGCCCAAACTGGGCTGTTTAGAGGCTCCCTCCACCATGAATTGGTCCAAACTGGGCTGGTTAGAGGCTCCCTCCACCATGAATTTCCCAAAACTTGGCTGTTTAGAGGCTCCCTCCACCATTAATTGGTCCAAACTGGGCTGGTTAGAGGCTCCCTCCACCATGAATTGGTCCAAACTGGGGTTTTTAGAGGCTCCCTCCACCATGAATTGGTCCAAACTTGGCTGTTTAGAGGCTCCCTCCACCATGAATTGGTCCAAACTGGGGTGGTTAGAGGCTCCCTCCACCATTAATTGGTCCAAACTGGGCTGGTTAGAGGCTCCCTCCACCATTAATTGGTCCAAACTGGGCTGGTTAGAGGCTCCCTCCACCATGAATTTGCCCAAACTGGGCTGTTTAGAGGCTCCCTCCACCATGAATTTGCCCAAACTGGGCTGGTTAGAGGCTCCCTCCACCATGAATTGGTCCAAACGGGTTTTTAGAGGCTCCCTTCACCATGAATTGGTCCAAACGTGGCTGTTTAGAGGCTCCCTCCACCATGAATTGGTCCAAACTGGGGTGGTTAGAGGCTCCCTCCACCATTAATTGGTCCAAACTGGGCTGGTTAGAGGCTCCCTCCACCATTAATTGGTCCAAACTGGGCTGGTTAGAGGCTCCCTCCACCATGAATTGGTCCAAACTGGGGTTTTTAGAGGCTCCCTCCACCATGAATTGGTCCAAACTTGGCTGTTTAGAGGCTCCCTCCACCATTAATTGGTCCAAACTGGGCTGGTTAGAGGCTCCCTCCACCATGAATTGGTCCAAACTGGGTTTTTTAGAGGCTCCCTCCACCATGAATTTGCCCAAACTGGGCTGTTTAGAGGCTCCCTCCACCATGAATTGGTCCAAACTGGGTTTTTTAGAGGCTCCCTCCACCATGAATTGGTCCAAACTGGGCTGGTTAGAGGCTCCCTCCACCATGAATTGGTCCAAACTGGGGTGGTTAGAGGCTCCCTCCACCATTAATTGGTCCAAACTGGGCTGGTTAGAGGCTCCCTCCACCATGAATTGGTCCAAACTGGGCTGGTTAGAGGCTCCCTCCACCATTAATTGGTCCAAACTGGGCTGGTTAGAGGCTCCCTCCACCATGAATTTGCCCAAACTGGGCTGGTTAGAGGCTCCCTCCACCATGAATTGGTCCAAACTGGGGTTTTTAGAGGCTCCCTCCACCATGAATTGGTCCAAACTTGGCTGTTTAGAGGCTCCCTCCACCATTAATTGGTCCAAACTGGGCTGGTTAGAGGCTCCCTCCACCATGAATTGGTCCAAACTGGGTTTTTTAGAGGCTCCATCCACCATGAATTTGCCCAAACTGGGCTGTTTAGAGGCTCCCTCCACCATGAATTGGTCCAAACTGGGGTGGTTAGAGGCTCCCTCCACCATTAATTGGTCCAAACTGGGCTGGTTAGAGGCTCCCTCCACCATTAATTGGTCCAAACTGGGCTGGTTAGAGGCTCCCTCCACCATGAATTGGTCCAAACTGGGGTTTTTAGAGGCTCCCTCCACCATGAATTGGTCCAAACTTGGCTGTTTAGAGGCTCCCTCCACCATTAATTGGTCCAAACTGGGCTGGTTAGAGGCTCCCTCCACCATGAATTGGTCCAAACTGGGTTTTTTAGAGGCTCCCTCCACCATGAATTTGCCCAAACTGGGCTGTTTAGAGGCTCCCTCCACCATGAATTGGTCCAAACTGGGGTGGTTAGAGGCTCCCTCCACCATTAATTGGTCCAAACTGGGCTGGTTAGAGGCTCCCTCCACCATTAATTGGTCCAAACTGGGCTGGTTAGAGGCTCCCTCCACCATGAATTGGTCCAAACTGGGTTTTTTAGAGGCTCCCTCCACCATGAATTTGCCCAAACTGGGCTGTTTAGAGGCTCCCTCCACCATGAATTGGTCCAAACTGGGTTTTTTAGAGGCTCCCTCCACCATGAATTGGTCCAAACTGGGCTGGTTAGAGGCTCCCTCCACCATGAATTGGTCCAAACTGGGGTGGTTAGAGGCTCCCTCCACAATTAATTGGTCCAAACTGGGCTGGTTAGAGGCTCCCTCCACCATTAATTGGTCCAAACTGGGCTGGTTAGAGGCTCCCTCCACCATGAATTTGCCCAAACTGGGCTGGTTAGAGGCTCCCTCCACCATGAATTGGTCCAAACTGGGTTTTTTAGAGGCTCCCTCCACCATGAATTTGCCCAAACTGGGCTGGTTAGAGGCTCCCTCCACCATGAATTGGTCCAAACTGGGGTTTTTAGAGGCTCCCTCCACCATGAATTTGCCCAAACTGGGCTGTTTAGAGGCTCCCTCCACCATGAATTGGTCCAAACTGGGTTTTTTAGAGGCTCCCTCCACCATGAATTGGTCCAAACTGGGCTGGTTAGAGGCTCCCTCCACCATGAATTGGTCCAAACTGGGGTGGTTAGAGGCTCCCTCCACCATTAATTGGTCCAAACTGGGCTGGTTAGAGGCTCCCTCCACCATTAATTGGTCCAAACTGGGCTGGTTAGAGGCTCCCTCCACCATGAATTTGCCCAAACTGGGCTGTTTAGAGGCTCCCTCCACCATGAATTTGCCCAAACTGGGCTGGTTAGAGGCTCCCTCCACCATGAATTGGTCCAAACTGGGGTTTTTAGAGGCTCCCTCCACCATGAATTGGTCCAAACTTGGCTGTTTAGAGGCTCCCTCCACCATTAATTGGTCCAAACTGGGCTGGTTAGAGGCTCCCTCCACCATGAATTGGTCCAAACTGGGTTTTTTAGAGGCTCCCTCCACCATGAATTTGCCCAAACTGGGCTGTTTAGAGGCTCCCTCCACCATGAATTGGTCCAAACTGGGGTGGTTAGAGGCTCCCTCCACCATTAATTGGTCCAAACTGGGCTGGTTAGAGGCTCCCTCCACCATTAATTGGTCCAAACTGGGCTGGTTAGAGGCTCCCTCCACCATGAATTTGCCCAAACTGGGCTGGTTAGAGGCTCCCTCCACCATGAATTGGTCCAAACTGGGTTTTTTAGAGGCTCCCTCCACCATGAATTTGCCCAAACTGGGCTGGTTAGAGGCTCCCTCCACCATGAATTGGTCCAAACTGGGGTTTTTAGAGGCTCCCTCCACCATGAATTTGCCCAAACTGGGCTGTTTAGAGGCTCCCTCCACCATGAATTGGTCCAAACTGGGTTTTTTAGAGGCTCCCTCCACCATGAATTGGTCCAAACTGGGCTGGTTAGAGGCTCCCTCCACCATGAATTGGTCCAAACTGGGGTGGTTAGAGGCTCCCTCCACCATTAATTGGTCCAAACTGGGCTGGTTAGAGGCTCCCTCCACCATTAATTGGTCCAAACTGGGCTGGTTAGAGGCTCCCTCCACCATGAATTTGCCCAAACTGGGCTGTTTAGAGGCTCCCTCCACCATGAATTTGCCCAAACTGGGCTGGTTAGAGGCTCCCTCCACCATGAATTGGTCCAAACTGGGGTTTTTAGAGGCTCCCTCCACCATGAATTGGTCCAAACTTGGCTGTTTAGAGGCTCCCTCCACCATTAATTGGTCCAAACTGGGCTGGTTAGAGGCTCCCTTCACCATGAATTGGTCCAAACTGGGTTTTTTAGAGGCTCCCTCCACCATGAATTTGCCCAAACTGGGCTGTTTAGAGGCTCCCTCCACCATGAATTGGTCCAAACTGGGGTGGTTAGAGGCTCCCTCCACCATTAATTGGTCCAAACTGGGCTGGTTAGAGGCTCCCTCCACCATTAATTGGTCCAAACTGGGCTGGTTAGAGGCTCCCTCCACCATGAATTTGCCCAAACTGGGCTGGTTAGAGGCTCCCTCCACCATGAATTGGTCCAAACTGGGTTTTTTAGAGGCTCCCTCCACCATGAATTTGCCCAAACTGGGCTGGTTAGAGGCTCCCTCCACCATGAATTGGTCCAAACTGGGGTTTTTAGAGGCTCCCTCCACCATGAATTTGCCCAAACTCTGCTGGTTAGAGGCTCAATCCACCCTGATTTTCAAAACAAATGTTGGTGCCAACCTCAACTTACTACAAGGGCCAAATTCACTGCTGGTGACAAGCTCTCCTCACTGCAAGTGCCAAATACACATGTTTCAAGGTGTTTTCCTACTGTCAGAGAGGTGGTATTGAGTGTGTAAAGTGTGTAGTTGTTAGGCTGTGATGTTGGGGTAATAGAGGGTCTTTGGTGTGTTAGATGCCCCCAGACATGCTTCCCCTGCTGTCCCAGTGTCATTCCAGAGGTGTTGGCATCATTTCCTGGGGTGTCATAGTGGACTTGGTGACCCTCCAGACACGGATTTGGGTTTCCCCCTTAACGAGTATCTGTTCCCCATAGACTATAATGGGGTTCGAAACCCGTTCGAACACACGAACATTGAGCGGCTGTTCGAATCGAATTTCGAACCTCGAACATTTTAGTGTTCGCTCATCTCTAACCTGATCATCATTTTTCCAAAACAAACAATCAACACAATTGTGATTTCTTACTAAATCAACATCCAACCACATGTGTTTTTTACAAACTTCTGAAAATTCACAAAAGGCTATCCAATCCTCTTGGCTTTGAATCGTGTCTTCCACAGAATCAATTTTAAGTCCACTTGCCATCCTGCTAGAGAAAATTCTTACGTCCCTCATTAAAATACCATTTTTCCTTTTAAGCACAGGATCCTTTCTATAATAACTAAATAATAAATCCTGTAGACAAAGATGCCATGCTAGTTACCTTTGATGTCAATAGCCTTCACACAGGAATCACTCATTAAAAGGACATGAAGGATGTTAATACCCTACTTCTGTCCATGACTAAAACACAAAAAGAAATACATTTCGGTATGTACCTTTTGAAACTAGTGCTTAGTGCTTACTGAAAATACATCTACCCCAATTCTATATACCAACAGAATTGCCAATTATTTTTACATCAAGGTTACCCGCCTGCTGTACTTGATAAGTATCTATCATCTAGTCCAACAGTAATGAGGGCAGAATTTCACACTCCACCCTTTTGCTTTTACAATCTATAAGATCATACAGAAACATTGGCCACTACTGTAATCTAATTCACCAAACCTTTCCATCCATGTTTGCGCCATCCCACTAATCTAAAAGACAAATTAGTCAAAGTAGATGTGAGCTCACTGTCCAAACTAACTAAGCAACAATTTCTCTGTTGCCCAACATCCTTAAAGGTGGAGTGGTAGACCACCACCAAACTGGATGAGCTATAAAAATAAAAGATTTCTTCACTTCCAACTCTGCATATACCAAAAGATCTAAATAGAGAATATGACATACGTAGTTTTAAGAAGTAGTTTTCAACATCACATCTTCAGATATCACATTTTTTTCCTACACATTCTACAAGTATTCACCCTTTAATTTCCTCCCATATTTTTCCTCCTGTCCATCTTTTATACATATCCCATAATACTACATTTAATCATTTTCACGAATTTCTTTGCATATTTTCCATTTATTCATTACCATTTCATTCTCATACTGGTTCCTTATTACATCTTAGTCACGTGAACACTATACTCTGATCATCTCACCTTTTGTCTCCTCCTTCTATTTCTTTCTATACCTTGCCCATACCACCATATATAATACCATTTATTCTACACTATCTTATTCATATACTGATTTTCCATTACATGCACACAACACACAGCTAGGTCACATGACCACTACATTCCAATCATGTGACCTTCTGTGTACACCCACTCTTCCATATTATATGTTGCCCATACACCATACTAATTCCCAGAGTTGGTGACATCAGAGACCTGAGACTTGCAGACCAACCAGAAGTGCCAATACATGCAGACTTCCGCCCAGTATCAAACATAAACCACAGGCTGCCAATGAGCTGTTGCCATGTACACATGGCTGCATTGTCTGTATTTCCTCCAATGCACAGCACACCCCTATTTTCTTACCTATTTAAAGGGATATTTCCATGAACATAATCAGATCTATATTTCTAGATAATTAAAAGTTAAACATTTTTACAATTATAAGTAGTTCAATTTCTACGGTCTGGGACTTGTCAGGAACCCAGCCATGACTTTCTTACTGTAGCCGGGTTATCAGGTAGGCGGACTATGAGGGGTGATCCAAAAGTAATGATAATCGGTTATTTCTAGTGCACACAAAAATAAAAATAAAATGTCCTCTACTCGCTTAGGTACCCACTAGTTCAGGGAAAAAAAAATCACTTAAATAGGCCATGATTCCTGGGAGCTACATTCATTTGAATACGAACTGCCGAGGAGTGAACATCAAAATGGAAAAAAATGAAATCAGAGCTGTCATCAAATACCGCTGCTTGAAAAAAATGTCTACCAAAGACATACACAGTGACTTGGTGGAAACATTGAGGGACTCTTCTCCTCCATATTCCACAGTTGCATGCTGGGCCAAGGAGTTTAAACTGGGAAGAACATCGACAAAAGATGAACGTCGTGAAAGACGCCCATCCATGTCCCTCACTGAAGATAACGTGAAAAAAGTTGAAGAAGTTATATTGGCAGATCAAAGAGTGACTATCAAGCATGTAGCTGAGGTCACAGGGGTCTCATATGGCAGTATTCAAAGAATCCTTGCGAACGAATTGCATATGAGAAAGGTCTCCGCGAGTTGGGTGCCGAGAATGTTAACCGACAAGCAAAAGAAGAAACGAGTCGACATTTCAAGAGCAAATCTCGAAAAGTTCCAAGCAGACCAGGAGAATTTTTTGTCACGTTTTGTGACCATGGATGAGACCTGGATCCACCACTTTGATCCCGAATCTAAACAACAATCGATGACATGGAAACGAGCCAACGAACCGACGCCGAAGAAATTCAAAGTGTCAAGCTCAGCAGGGAAGATTATGGCGTCCGTTTATTGGGACGCTGAAGGAATTATTATGGTGGACTATTTGGAGAAGGGAGCCACTATTACGGGCTCCTTCTACACAGAACAAATAAGAAGATTGCGGGAGGCTATCAAGGAGAAAAGGCGCGGCAAACTGCGGGCTGGAGCCGGCTTACAAAACTGCAGTTGCCGTGGCTGCCGTCCAAGAAGCGGGCTTTGAACTGGTGGAACACCCCCTCTATTCGCCAGATCTAGCCCCCAGTGACTTCTTTCTTTTTCCTCGGCTCAAGGAACACCTCCGGGGCAAAAAATTTGATGACGATAGCGACGTGATCCCCTGTTGGGGATTTTTTTGAGGGTCAAGATCAAGAATTTTTTTCTAAGGGAATTCTAAGTTTAGAAAAGAGATGGACTAAATGTATAGACTTGTTAGGAGACTATGTAGAAAAATAAATTATTATTTTTACTATGTTCATTGTGTTTATTATTGATTATCATTACTTTTGGATCACCCCTCTCGTACATGTATGAGAAGATATCCCGGCCACAATAATGAAATCATGGCTGGTTTTCTGACCTTAGAAAGTTCCTGCAATCATGGTTTTATCCACTGGCAACCGATCAAGGCAACAAGACTGTGACCACAAGATATTCAGAGAAAATCTTTAAAAACTGAAAAATGTTTAATTACTTACATTTGCAAAAATGTTTAACTTTTAATTATCTACAAACTTAAAATGAATTATGTTCATGGGAATAACCCTCTAACTGATTTTTCTATGACAATCCAGTGAGTACAGATATAGTCTCTTGATGCTAGGGACATCGCGATCTATGTGTTAAACATTGGGCTCAGTCTCCTTGTATTATTATGTGTATATGTTTTCTGTTCCGAGTCATTACTACAATATTACTTTTTGAATCCCAATCTTTTGTATCACATACTGAATATTAATGATGTTCTTTGTTCATGCTATATGCATTATACCAGATTAAATCCATGAGGATATTATACTATATATTACAATATAATTACTATATGATTACTATTATCTCCACATGGTTAGATGCAACTGTGGACTAACACATACCACTCGTCACGTTTGTTGGAGATTACTTCTGTTAGTTTATTGATAGAATGTTACTAATAGTATTTCCATTTTCTATAGTTTTTATACTATCTTGTATTTGATACATTATATTTGTTACTATTAATAGAATCTCTGATGAAGGTCTATACTGTATATAAGGATTTGTATATAAACTTGAGTTAAAAAGAAATATTCTATTCATACAGAGTGCCTGAAGCGTCTTATACTGGGGGGTAACCTGGAAAGGGGACATGATACTGGGGGGGGGGGGGGGGGCAACGTAGAAAAGGGACATCATACTGGGGGGGCAACCAGGAGGGGGACATGATAATATGATGTGTGTGGGACCATCGGGTGGGACAGGTGATCCCCCTTTGATTGTGTAATGAGCCACTGAGGGGCATTATACAGGTATTGTATGGGGCCACTAAGGAGGTATAAGGGTGCATTCACACAATGTATTTTGGCTCGTAATCTGGCATGTCTACGCCACGGGAGCTTTTGCGGGCCGTATACGCTCCCATTGATTTCAATGGGAGCCGGGATCGTATACACGGCGCTATTTTGCGGCCGTGATTTTCCTGTAACTGTCAATGAGACTTCTGCACCTCTCAACGGGTATTTTGGCCCACTCCACATGAGCAAACTGCTCCAGTTGTCTTGGGTTTGAATGGTGCCTCTTCCAGATGACATGTTTCAGCTCCTTCCAAAGATATTCAATAGGATTTAGGTCAGACCTCATAGAAGGCCACTTCAGAATAGTCCAATGTTTTCCTCTTATCCATTCTTGGGTGTTTTTAGCTGTGTGTTTTGGGTCATTATCCTATTGCCAGACCCATGACCTGCAACTGTGACCAAGCTTTCTGACACTGGGCAGCACATTTCTCTCTAGAATCCCTTGATAGTCTTGAGATTTCATTGTATCCTCACAGATTCAAGACACCCTATGCCAGATGTAGCAAAGCAGCCCTAGAACATAACTAATCCTCCTCCATGTTTCACAGTAGGGATGGTATTCTTTTTAAGTTATGCTTCATTTTTCCGTCTGTGAACATAGAGCTGATGTATAAAAAAAAGTCAAGCTCTTCGGGGTGCACGGCTTGCACTTCACTCCAAAAGTGCTGGAAATATATGTATCATATAGAAAAATGTGTAGTCCGGCAACTCTTCCGATAGTAGATAAAATTTAACTTTTAATAGATACCATAAAAATGACCAAATCATGATAATTGCAAATGAAATAACAAAACAAGAAAAAAGAAAAAACCCTAAAAAAATGGAGTTCCGAAACGCGTTGGACTTTTTTTTAGGGGTTTTCTTTTTTCTTGTTTTGTTATTTCATTTGCAATTATGATTTGGTCATTTTTATGATATCTATTAAAAGTTAAATTTTATCTACTATCGGAAGAGTTGCCGGACTACACATTTTTCTATATGATACATAGAGCTGATGTGCCTTCAGAGAAAGTTCAAATTATGTCTCATCTGTCCATAGGACATTCTCCCAGAGGCTTGATGACTTGTCAACATGTAGTTTGTTTATTATTACTTTTGTCAGATTTAAGTTATTTCTGTGACCAGTGCGGGTTTTTCTTTCATTAAATGAGGGGTACCAACAATTTTGTCCATGTCTGTAACTGGGAGGGGCCAAAAATGGGTTCGTATTCTGTGTTGGGGCTGAAAAAAGAGGGCTGTATACTGAATGGGAGTAAAAAAAAAAAAAGGTTGATGTGTACCAAATGGGGGCCAAAAAATGGATCATGTACGGTGTGCGTATCTTTTTTTTGGGGGGAGCACCTTTCTGCAGTTTCCCTTAGGCAGTAGAATGGCTAGATTCAGTCCTGATTTGGGTATAACATGTTCTTTATTCAGGGGCACAATATCTAGAGGTAGTATATTCAGGGGTCACAATGTGTCGCTTTGCAGCAAAAGTGAGTAGCCAAAAACCACTGTAATGTGGCCTGAAGAATAACGTTAACTTATTTCTTATACTACACAGTGCATGGCTTTACCCACCCCCCCCCCCCATCAAAAAATAAAGGCAGAGTTACCCCTCCTCAACTTAAAGAAAAAAAATATGAATCAGTTATTTGTATCCCAAAATGGTAAAAACTACAATTCACGTCAGACAAAACAAGTCCCCATATGGTTAGGTGAATTAAGAAATCTCTTGGAATTCAATAATAACACAAATTGCACAGATCTTAACAGCCAAGATAGAGCAGATCTTAAGGGTAAATATATCCTGTATTTCTAAGATACATAGGGGGCACCAATAGAGGATTTTGCATAGAAAACCATCGAGGGGTGTACACATGGCTAGCAACCACTCCCCTGAATGAGGATTAGTAGTAGTAGTAGTAATGGAACCAGTCATTGGTTACTGCTGAAGCCCAAGAAGGAAGCAGTGAGTACAATTCTCAGGACTCATCATTCCTAGAGTCTCTCTCCCTAGAACTGTTTCTGTGCACCAGAGTAGTGTCCTGTCATTGCCTGGAACAAAGAAGGAGCAGGGAGTGGCGAATACTGGAGAATAGTACTCGCTGCCCACTCCCTAAGCTCTTCACTTGGGATGCAGGGATATTATATTGTATATACCTGAGGACCTGTCTCCTGGTAGTGCCTCCAGTGTGTCATGTTGCACCACAGACTGTCCAGGAGTTGGCAGATGCTTTAGTCTAGATCTGGGAAGAGATCCCTCAGGAGACCATCCACAACCTCATCAGGAGCATGCCCAGGTGTTGTAGGGAGGTCACACAGGCACGTGGAGGCCACACACACTACTCAGCCTCATTTTGACATGTTTTCAGGACATGACTTCAAAGTTGAATCAGCCTGTAGTGTGTTTATCCACTTTAATTTTAGAGGGAACTCCAAATCCAGGCCTCCATTGGTTAATACATTTGATTTCCATTGATGATTTGTGTGTGATTTTGTTGTCATCACATTTAACTTTGTACAGAACAAAGTATTCAGTGAGAATATTTCATTCATTCAGATCTAGGATGTGTTATTTCAGTGTTCCCTTTATTTTTTGAGCAATATATATGGCAACATGCCCATAGATTCTAATGTGTATGGCAAAGGGTATCTTTTTGGCACTTGTCTGGGTGGGATATTTTGTATCCCACAACTGCCACTGTATCTGAAGTTATAGCTGACTGCACTTTTCAATACAATTGTGTACAAGAAAGAATATTTTCCTTAAATCACAGTGCATGGCACATGCAACTGTATAGACATCCAATTATATATATATACCTGTCAATTTCTTTCTAGAGGCACCGTTTTTAATATCTTCACCGAATATAGACACTGAAAAAATGGCAATCTTTTCAAGCAGCTACACCAGAAAACCATCATGTTTGCATTAATAAATATGCCCCATTGTATGCCTGAAACCAAAGCGACCCTTTAAATATTAGGAGATTTGCATTTTTTGAGCAACTGTCAATTATGTGACTTTAGTTTGTTAAGAAAATCCTTATATTTGTGTAGAAAGCAACAATGTGTCCCTTTGCAATAATCTGGATAAAGTCAGAAATGGGAGGCATAGCTAAGCCTTTGTTTCTTCCCCAAGTGTGTATACGTGAGTGCTTTTTACCTTGCCTGCATGAATAAAACATATTAGAGTTTTTGTAAGGCAAATACATGTTTCTTTTTTTTTACTCCTCCAATGAATCCCACTCAGTGGAATATTTTATTTTTAAGTATGATTGATAGGTAAGAAAGTTTTGAAATATTTTTTCCATCTGCCTTCAAAAGGAGTTGCTTAAGTCATCAGAGTGGAGCACACACAAAAATGTGTAAAAAGCTAGGAAATTATAGGTGTTTCATAAAAAACACAGAAGCCCTTTGTCTTTTTTGAAGAAGCAAAATTGCTTTTTTTTTCTCAGTTTTTTTTTTCTATACAGTAATTTCCTTAAGAAAAAAAACACAACTTACTTGAAATTGCATAGGGGGATTTAACAATACCCCAGTGGTAATCACTAACAAGTCTCATTTTGGACTGAATTTGACAGCGAGATTTGATTGCCTTTCTATAATCAGACTGAAATCTATGTTCCTGGGAGAATAAATGATTTTTCGGGAGGGGGTGAAGAGAGGAAAGAGGCTTGTTAGTTGTTATTATCCAAGGGATGGCTACACCCCTCAGCAACTCTGAAGTAAAATGCTTTAAACAGAAATGTGGATAGAATTAACCCCATGATCGCCAAAGAAGCAAATGTCGATAAATGCTACATTCTGATCCCATATTATCCTGAAAATAATCAGCTTTGGGGTTTAGTAGGGCTTTTTAGTGGCACTGGCGATGAGAATTCAGGGACACAAGTGCTTTTATTTAATTAAATTCATTAGTTGGTAAAACTTGCAATTATAACACAGCAGAAGGTGATGTACGCTGAACTTACGCTACGACTAGTCAAAGTCATTTGTCATATGAAGTGTCTATCGACCTTTGAAGCCTGTTACTCTATCAAAACTGGACCCACCAGCAGTTATTCCAGTACTCTGGTGAACCAGTCCAACTCTGATCCTCATGTTGTCTGGCTATTTTAAGAAAAGTTTCTTATTTATTCCCTGTCCTCCGTGCAGGTCCTTAACCACCATGCCTGCAGTCATTGGATTCCTAGTAACTGTATAGTTTATCATTAAGAACTCAGAGATTCTGCGGTATATCTGTTTGTATTCATGTATATATATGCTTGTATTCATATTCTATTTAAGAAAGATACATTTATGGGACATTTATACCATATCCACATCTCTAGAACCTGCATCTATCTCAAGAACGAGTCTGTGATACCTGTCTGGCTACTACAGTGAATGGAGAGCACATTGAGCAGTGGATAGATATGCAATTGTTCTCACACTTCAGTAACAATTTAAAAAAAAACCTTCATATGACAATCAGGTGACAAATATCCTTTTATATTGGTAAACAGTGTAATAACATGAAGAAAAGTTCCTGTGTTCCCTTTCTGCAGTTACTGGATGTTTCTTTTAGTGGACTTTCCTTCTTGTGTCACTTGTAGCTTCTCTCCTTCTAACACTCAATTGACCATAAGGTGGCCTGCAAAGTCAACATCTTCCTAAGGAGACATAGTGCTTTTTCTAACACTTGATTCACATAGAGTTATAGAGTTTTTGCAGGCTAAAATATCACTCACCAAGGTCTTATTCATACATCTGCGAAAATCACACACAGAACACAACCCTACCCATTTACAGGTCATGTGCTCTCTGTGGTTTTCCCACCTATGGCTAAGGCCCCAATCAGCACCAAAAAAAACCACCAAAACTAATTCTTAGGCTAAGGCTCCCATTGAGGAAAATCTTTTTCTTTCTAGCAGATTTTGCCGTGACTTTATCATTACAGACATGCAGGAACAAAAAGTAAAACTTTATACCTTGACTTAAAACAGACTCCATGGGATTGGTTGTCATAGACTTGTGAACGAATCAGCCAATCTCTTTCTAAAAAAAATTAGGTATTAGAAGATGTCCACTGTAATTAATGGGCCATCGGTGGAATGAGGTCCTCTGCTCTACTCTCTGTAGCCTTTTCCTAAATTGGTTAATAGAAGTAATATTGATTATTGTGTCCTATTAATAATCCATAATTTCTAAAAAAAAAAAATCCATGCTTTATAGCAATTTATGTTTCTAGACATTTGAGACCACCTTTCAACTTATTCAACAGGTCAGGTGCAACTGGCAAGGGCTTTGTGGAAGGGCAAAAGAAAATAATAAATGTACACAGGCTTTGATGAGATATGGGGGGTGGGAAACATAAGAAATGCATCTTCCAATAAAGTAGAAAGTATTACGGTTCTCACAACTGTATATTCAGTCCATTTTCCTGAACTTTATGCACTAAAAACGAATTGACAAGAGTCCAGTCCAGGGTGGGAATTTGTCCCAGCATCAACATTCACAAGAATAAAAGCATATCCATGCTGTCTGCATTGGCACATATAAGGTCCTAACTCTGCCATTAGAGCCTTGCATGCTCCTATCTAAATAACATCCTTACTTGTGTTAGGTCCTTGTAAGCTGAGCCCCAGTAATAGCTACACTGAAGAGCCCATTCCTTCTTTAAAGTAACAACCACTAGGGTCTTGCTCAAAATGTTAAAAGGGCCCACTCACTCCTCAAAGTTATTAAGCACTCCACTTCCCACTGATCATGTTGGCCATTTTCAATGTAGTGCAGCAGGGCTCTGGACATCACGTGAGCAGGGCTTGTGTTGTGACTAGAGATGAGCGAATAGTGTTCAAAACGGCCATTTCGAATACCTCGCTCCATAGGAATGAATGGACGCAGGCGGCACGCAGGCGGCGCCGGTGTCCGGCCGCTTAACCCCCTGTGTGCTGGCCGCTCTCATTCATTCCTATGGGAGCGTGGTATTCAAAACTGCCGTTTCGAATAGTATTTTCATCGCTCATCCACAATCACAGGCTTCAAGAAGGCCCTGAAGACTCACCTATTCAGGAAGGCCTACAACCCCCAATAACACTATCACCGCACTGCCATCTGAACAGTCTCCCCCTCTCCTTCTGTCTCTACCCCCCTTCCCTCATAGACTGTAAGCCCTTGCGGGCAGGGCCCTCTACCCCACTGTGCCAGTCAGTCATTGTTAGTATTATATCTACCTGTATATTCTGTGTATTGTATGTAACCCCCAAATTGTATGTAACCCCCAAATGTAAAGCACCATGGAATTATTGGTGCTATATAAATAAATAATAATAATAATAACAATAATCTCTAGTCGTGACACATAAGGACGCAAACCCCAGCCCATGTGACTTCGGAGACGTCACCAAGTAGGTCCGAAAGCTTGCCAGATCAAGGAGAGGTAAGTAACTGGGTTTTTTATGTTCGCATTTTGACAATTTTTATACCGAAATGCTGATGGTTATTTTGTCATTATGCCGGAACTGAGCTCCAGAGTGTTCCAACCCATTTTAATCAATGGACATACCTCATGTATAGAAACCGTTAGGTTACATAATGCAGGTAATGCCAAACAGGTCAGTTGTGATACATGTGTATGGTAAGAGCGAATGATTATACATCCCTAGATTTGGAATGAGTATCTGTGTCTAAATAGTCAGAATTGTGTTTGTGTTCTGGCTGTGTAACGGTGTCCTAACACTGTCATTCCCGGTATTTTATAGTTTTCTATGTTTTGTTTTACAAAGGAAAGAAAAAAGATGACTATTTATGCTGTAATAAAGAGTGTCATTAAATATATAATTATGGTTCCCATAGTCATCTACCCAACTCTAGTAATTGTATCAAGCAGTCCGTGTTTTACATTCATTCTTATTCAGAATACATCACCATATAATTTTCATAAAGAAACTAAACAGAATTGACTTACTAAATAAAAGTAAGGATTTCTATTTATCTGAACTGTCTGTGACACAGACCATGAAGTGAACCAGAAAAATATCAAGCCTCTCACAACTCCAGCTGTGAAAAATTCAGGTCTGCTGTATTTTAGCTCAGTTCAACTGTCACATGGATGAGTCTGTGGGGATCTGAAATTATCTAAAGAACTCGAATCCCTGGACAAAAAACATTTCTCATTACACAATCAGTCACCACTTCCATTAAATATCTTCTGACTTCCAGTACAGCTTAGACAGGTGCTGTATATTTACTGGATCTGTCTAGGAGTTACCAGCCTGCCATGAGATAAAGGAGATGAATGGAAGAGTTTCATTATGAATATACGATAAGTACAAGAATCCCTGATAATACTGGCTTAGATTTATCTTTAAAGAAAAAGATGTTACTTGACCTTCAGAATCGGAGAAAATAGATGCGAATTTAGATCTCAATTGTCCTGCATTTATTACTGTTAGAAATGACTTCTATATGAAACAATATAAGAAGTTTAATTATAAGTTTGCTTTAATATACAGATGATAACTTGCCGCATTGTCATATCTGGTGATAGAAGACAATCTATTAAGAAGGTTGACAGTCAGTATAGTTAAAGCATTATTTGTAATGTAACTTTGCTATATCTGTACATATTACAATGCATATACTTTTATAGTTGTGAATAGTAACATATTGGGGAAAAAACAGAGGGCAGAAAACAGCACATAAGATACAATGACATAAGGATGTAATTACAACGTTAAGAAGAGTGCTCGGATCTAAAGGGGACATCAATAATGATGAGAAAGCTGGCCTTACACAAAGTCCAGTTGTATTTTTCACAGACCTAATGTTCAATGAAAAACAGCCATGTGACAGACGGCTGTTAAAACCCATGAAAATCATGAAACCAGACAAAGATATAACATGTCTACCATTTTGATGACTCGACTGGAAGTTGCATGTGAATATACCAATTTACTCTTATTGTTTTTAAAATGTCAGAGACACTGTTGTGTGAACAAGGCCTTAAAGGGGCTTTATCAGCAAAATCATGCTGATAGAGCCCCACATATGTGTGAATAGCTTTTAAAAAGGCTATTCAGGCACCGCTAAAGTTATATTAAACTACCCCCCAGTTTTAAAATAAAACCCTAAAACAGAATATGATCAACTTACCCATCGTGCATGGTGGGCGGGTATTCAGGGTCCGCCGTCTTCTTCAGCCACGCCTCCTCTTCCAGCGATGTCCTCGGGTCCCGTCTAACTCGCGAACTGATATTGATAAAAAAAATGGTGTGGGCGCATGCGCAGTAGCCGTAGTAGAAGCAGCATGCTACTGCGCATGCACCCACGCCATTTTTTAACAATGTCAGTTAGCTAGTTAGACGGGACCCGAGGACATCGCTGGAAGAGGAGGTGTGGCTGAAGAAGATGGCAGACCCTGAATGCCCTCCCCCCCGTGCACGTTTGGTAAGTTTATCACATTCTGTTTTAGGGTTTTATTTTAAAACTGGGGGGTAGTTTAATATAACTTTAGCGGTGCCTGAATAGCCTTTTTAAAGGCTATTCACGCATATGTGGGACTCTATCAGCATGATTTTGCTGATAGAGCTCCTTTAATGTTCTACTTGATTTACAGATTAGTTCATGTAATAAAAACAAATGATTCAGATTTAGGCCTTAGGTACACAAACATGTTACATATAACCTTCCATATGTATACAGTAGAGATGTTCTATATGTCTTTCTACTGTACTTCCATTTGACTTCAACTTTCTGTAAAACAGCTATGTATTGAAACATACAGACAGTGGCATAACTAGGAATGGCTGGGTCTCAAGGCAAACATTTGACATGGCTCCCCAACCCTACCCTGATTCCCCCCGCCCCCACAAACCACATTAATGTACACACTATTATGCCTCATAGATGCCCCTATACACACTATTATGCACCATAGTGGTCCCTGCACACAGTATTATGTCCCATAGTGGCCCCTGCACACACTATTATATCATGTCCCATAGTGGCCCGTGCACACAGTATTATGCCCCATAGTGTCCCCTTCAAAAAGTATTATGCCCCATTGTGGACCGTCCATGAACAATTATTACACTCTGGGGTCTTTTCAGACTCCAAAGTATAATGAATGGAGACCCAGGGAAGGATACAAACAAAATAAACAATATGACTTACCTGTTCTAGGCTCCGGCACACTCTATGCTACTTTCAACCATCTTCAATGTTAGGCCAGACGTCACATGAACCAGGTTGGCATCGAGCATAATGACACCAGCCTGGCCCATGTGACATCTGGGACATCACTAAACAGGTCCACATAGCTCAGGAGAGGTAAGTAACACTCCTCATTATTATACACAATCCACAATCATTATACTCCGGGGTCTGAAAACACCCCAGAGTATAATGATGGCAGTGTTTGTGGGGTTTGCAGGCACACAGCCTTCTTAGCGATAAAGCTCCAGCTCACAGCCACCTCCACTTCTGCAGGAGGGGAATTGCAGGTGGCCATAAGCAGGAGCAGGGACCAGTAAGTAAATAGGGCCTGTTAACTGCTGGGATTATTCCAGCAGGTAACGGCCTATTAAATGAAAAAACATCAAGGGCCTGCTGAGTCCTATAATGCCCCTGGTCCTGTGGCAGCTGCTACTGATACTGCCCCGGTATTTACATCACTGCATACAGAGCCTTTTTACAATATATTGGATTCAGAGGAAATTTTGTGTCATTGCCTGTAGGGGAGAACACTTCCATAATATAATCCTTTATGGATCATCATAAGAGGGCTCATGGAGCGGCTTAATGAGAATTAGTGGCTAGAGACCCCACCTCATTGATTTAGTGGTAAGCAAATAGAATTACATATTCGACCATGAGAACATTAAAGGGGTTGTCCACTTTTATACCATAGTGACCAAATATTGTTTGTATAAAATAGATGTACAATTTCCCAATATACTCTCTGTATCAATTCTTCATGGTTTTTTTTTTAGATCTCTGCTTGCTGTCATGCTTACTTCCAGTGGATAAAATTCTGACCATGATCATGTGATTCACAGTCTATAATCATGTGATCTACAGTCAATGATCATGTGATCTACTCGTACAGTCCATGGTCCTGTGATATACGGTCCATGGTCATGTGATGAATACACAGGTGCACAGGCAGATGTCTGGTTACTGTGCTGTGACAATAAGGAGCTGTGCACCTGTGTGTACATCACATTGTCATATTAACGTGAATGGAATAAAGCTGCAGTACCCAGAACAGCCGCAATTATATCCACACTATTCCTGAGTTCAGAAAATTGATGAGTGAGGGGCCAAGTATCAGACCTCCACAATCTCAAATTGTTGGCTTATTCTGAGGATAAGTCATCAGTAATGTGAACCCTCAAAACTCCTGTCACGTACAGGCCATCATAGCATGTGATGTGGGTGCGGCTGTCAGGGCACAACTCAATCTACTCACTAAATCTTGCACTCACCCTTCACTCAGGCTGCAAACTAAGTGTAAATCGCACTCCAACACAGTCCATGAACCCCAATAAACGCTGCCACCACCACTGGACAGGATCAGTGAAAACCACACTAACATATACAGGTGTGTCTCCGGCAGTCAGACACAAACAAATCTCAAAATTGGTAATGGGTTTATACAGCAACACAAAATAAGCTTAAAGGGGTGTTCCCATATACATAATCATATCTATATTTGTAGATAATTAAAAGTGAAACATTTTTGCAAATATAAGTAATTAAAAATTCTGCAGAGTTTTAAAGATTTTCTCTAACTTTCTTAGTAGTGACAGTCTTTTATCTTGATCGGTTGCCAATGGACACGAATGCAGAAACTTTCTATGGTCTGGGACTTGTCAGGAACCCAGCCATGATTTTCTTATTGTAGCTGGGTTATCAGGCAGAGATACTACATGTATGAGAAGATATCCCGGACACAATAAGGAAATCATGGCTGATTTTCTGACCTTAGAAAGTTTCTGCATTAGTGGTCGTATCCATGGCAACCGATCAAGATAAAAGACTGTCACCACTAAGAAAGTTAGAGAAAATCTTTAAAACGCTGCAGAATTTTTAATTACTTACATTTGCAAAAATGTTTAACTTTTAATCATCTACAAATTAAAAAATAATTATGTAGATGGGAATACCCCTTTAAATTTAACAATTTAATATCTAAACAGTTTAGTGCTATATGTGAAAAAAAAAGATAAATGACACAAAAATGCAAACAAGCTTAAAATAGGAGATATACAGTATAATACTTAAAAACTTTTGGTTCTAGAAAGCTTGGATGATCTGATCGAATTGGACACATCCAGCTTTGTCAGCTGACTTCCACAAATGTATGTTGGTGGTAATGTAAAACAGCTTCTGTCTGTTTGTCTGTCTGTCTGTCTGTTCTTTATGCGCGACCAAACGACTGGACCAATCTTCACCAAATTTGGCAAACAGATACTTCAGGTGTCCGGGAAGGTTTAAGATGAGAACCCAACTCGCTCGGACGTACCGTTCCGGAGATACAGCTTTCCCAAAACCCTGACTCCCCCATTAGCCAAAACAAACCTGCAAGTCTTTCACTCATATTCAAACTGCCATTCACACAGTCGCTCCACATGTACAATCCAACACTGATATACAAACTGAGATACATGCATCTGAGGATTAGATACACAGGTCAGCAGACAGTATTACATGCCAGAGGATTATATATGCGTGTCTGCACACAGTTCCACAAGCCGAAAGATTCGATACGCGCGTCTGCACACAGTTCCACAAGCCGAAGGATTAGATATGTGCATCTGCACACAGTTCCACATGACAGAGGATTAGATATGTGCGTCTGCACACAGTACCACACACCAAAGGATTAGATACACAGGTCAGCATACAGTATCACACGCCAGAGGATTAAATATGCGTATCTGCACAGAGTACCACACGCCGGAGGATTAGATATACCGGTCAGCATACAGTATCACACGCCAGAGGATTAGATGTGTGCATCTGCACAAAGTATCACATGGCTAAAGATTAGATATGCACATTTGCACACAGTTCCACATGCTGGAGGAATAGATACACAGGTCAGCACACAGTATCACACGGCAGAGGATTAGATACATGCGTCTGCACAAAGTACCACAGTATGGGGTATTAGATACGCACGTCTGCACAAAGTACCACACGCCGAAAGATTAGATATGTGCTTCTGCACACAGTTCCACATGCCAAAGGATTAGATACGCGCATCTGCACAAAGTACCACATGCTGGAGGATTAGATACACAGGTCAGCACACAGTTTCACACACCAGAGGATTAGATAATCACGTCTGCACACAGTTCCACATGCCAAAGGATTAGATATGCACGTCTGCACAAAGTACCACATGCTGGAGGATTAGATACACAGGTCAGCACACAGTTTCACACGCCAGAGGATTAGATAGATGCATGTGCACATAGTTCCATATGCCAAAGGATTAGATATGCACATCTGCACACAGTTCCACATGCCAGAGGATTAGATATGCACGTCTTCACACAGTACCACCCACCAGCTGGAGGATTAGATACATGCATCTGCACACAGTACCACAAGCAGGAGGATTAGATACATACATCTTCACACAATACCACATGCCAGAGGATTAGATACGCGCCACTGCACACAATACCATACGCCGGAGGATTAGATACGCGCCACTGCACACAATACCACATTCTGGAGGATTAGATATGCACGTCTGTACACAGTTCTACACGCCACAGGATTAGATACGTGCCACTGCACATAATACCACATGCCGGAGGATTGGATACATGTCAATGCACACAGTTACACATGCCACAGGATTAGATACGTGCATCTACACACAATTCCACATGCTGGAGGATTAGATACGTGAGTCTGCACACAATTCCACACGCCGGAGGATTAGATACGCACCTAAACACATAGTACCGCATGCCAGAGGATTAGATACACACATCTTCACACAGTTCCACATGCCGGAAAATTAGATAAGCGCGTATGCGTACAGTTTCACATGCTGGAGGATTAGATACGTGCATCTGCATACAGTACCACACAATGGAGGATTACATACGCACCACTGCACACAATACCACACGGCGGAGGATTAGATATGCACATCTGCACACAATAACACACGGGAAGAGTTACATAAACACATCTGCACACAGTACAACATGCCAGAGGATTAGATACGCATGTCAGCACACAATACCACACGTGGGAGGATTAGATATGTGCGTCTGCACATAGCACAACATGCTGGAAGATTATATATACAAGTCAGCACACATTACCACATGCCAGAAGATTAGATACGTGCATCTGCACACAGTTCTACATGCCAGAGGATAAAATACGCGCGTCTACAAACAGTACCATACACTCGAGGATTAGATACATGAGTCAACACACAGTATCACACACCATAGGATTAGATACACACGTCTGCACACAGTTCCACATGCCAAAGGATTAGATACGTGCGCCTGCACACAGTTCCACATGCCAGAGGATTAGATCTGCACATCTGCACAAAGTACCACATGCCAGAGGATTAAATACACAAGTCAGCACACAGTGTCACATGCCAGAGGATTAGATATGTGCGTCTGCACACAGTTCCACATGCCAGAGGATTAAATATGTGTATCTGCACAGAGTACCACACGCCAGAGGATTAGATACACAGGTCAGCACACAGTTTCACACGCCAGAGGATTAGATACACAGGTCAGCATTTGACACGCCAGAGAATTAGATACACGTGGCTTCACACAGTGCCACACGCTGACCGGAGGATTAGATATGTGCGTCTGCACAGAGTACTACACGCTGGAGGATTAGATATGCACGTCTTCACACATTACCACACGCCAGAGGATTAGATACATGCCACTGCACACAATACCACATGCAAGAGGATTAGATGGGTGCCATTGCACACAATACCACATGCTGGAGGATTGTATATACGCCAATGCACACTGTTACACACGCCAGTGGATTACATGTGCGGTATCTACACACAGTTCCATATGCCGGAGGATTAGATACGCGAGTCTGCACACAGTTCCACATGCCAGAAGATTAGATATTCAACTCAACACATAGTACCACATGCCAGAGGATTAGATACGCGCCTCTTCTGACAGTTCCACACGCCGGAGGTTTAGATACATGCGTATATACAGTTACACATGCCGCAGGATTATATACGCACGTCTTTACACAATACCACATGCCGGAGGATTAGATATGCATGTCTTTACACAATACCCCATGCCAGAGGATTAGATACGCACATCTGCACATAGTTACACATGCCGGAGTATTAGATATGCGCGTCTTTACACAATGCCACACTATGGAGAATTAGATACACGCCACTGCAAACAATACCACAAGGTGGAGTATTAGATACGCACTACTGCACACAATACCACACAGGGATGGTTAGTGGCACTGTGTCTGCACACAGTGCCACATGCCAGATGATTAGATATGCATGACAGCACACAGTACCACATGCTGGAGTATTAGATACATGCGTCTATACACAGTTACACATGCCGCAGGATTAGATACGCACATTTGTGAACAGTTCCACACGCTAGAGGAATAAATATGTACATCTTTACGCAATACCACATTGATGAATAGATACGCACCACTGCACACAATTCCACACACCGAAAGATTAGATACACGCTACTGCGCACAATACCACACAGGGAGGGTTAGATACATGTGTCTGCACACAGTACCACATGCCAAAGGATTAGATACGCGTGTCTTCACACAATACCACACATTGGAGGATTAGATACATGCGTCTGCACACAGTACCACACACTGAAGGATTAGATACACAAGTCAGCACACAGTATGTAACGCCAGAGGATTAGATACACACGTCTGCACACAGTACCACATGCTGGAGGATTAGATACACAAGTCAGCACACAGTATCACACGCTAGAGGATTAGATATGTGCATCTTCACACAGTACCACACGCCGGAGGATTAAATACACACATCTATACACAGTACCAAGTGCCAGAGGATTAGATACACGCATCTTCACACAATTCCACACGCCAGAGGATTAGATACACACCACTGCATTCAGGTTTCCATAGCAACCCAGCAATTTTTCTTCACTGCTTTATGTCAGCTTTAAAGAGGCAGGGCGCTGTGGATGACACTGTTACACAAGGTCACATACACACAGCTTTGCTCCAGGTCTCCATACAACCGATCGCAGGTTTTTCACTGATATCCGAAATGAGATACACATGATCACATGATGCTTATGGACACAAATGATATACAAAATACACCAGTGAAAAACTGGACAATTATTATGGGACCACTACACAAACATAAAATGAAATATACCCATGCAAAGTCGGGTCCTCCTGCTAGTATGTATATAAAAATGACTTTCTGTCTTTCTGTCTGTTCTCTATGCGTGACCAAACCGAGTGGACTGATCTTCTCTGAATTTGGCACACAGATACTTCAGGTGTCCGGGATGGTTATAGATCAGGTCTCAACCCTCTCTGAAGTACCATTCCTGAGTGTTCCGAAAACAATGACCTACATTAGCCAATACAAACCTGCAAGTCTTTCACTTATATTCCATCTGCCATACACACCCGCGTGAAGTCAGGTCCTCCTGCTATTTAATATAAATAAATAATATATAACTAATATGATTAAGTATGTATCCAAGAAATTACCATTAACCCATGATTTAGTTATCTAAAACTTTGATATTCTGTTTGGTCTATATTTTACCTGCAGGTTTCATGCAGGCAATGCAGCTTCGTGCACACCCATTTTGTTTGCATACGGATCTGTTGATGAGCATCAGTGCTGTACTTTCTATATTCCCATGTGGGAAATGATGTTGACATATATAGAAATGAATAATAATTCTGGGATTGTTTTATTTGTCCTTCACATCCATATTTAATGGGTTGTTGTAAACAGCATTTAGTTTGCAGATAAGCTATCCCCAAATACAGCCCAATTGTCCCAATTGCTGCTTAACCACATTCACACTTTTCAGTGTTTCTTTATTTCTAGCAAAATGAATTCACTTGAAGAGAAGGATTTTAGAAAAAAAAATGATTTCACTTTTTATTCAGTTCATTTCAATAGTAATAATCCCAGAGCAGAAAACTCTTTTAACACAGCAAAGCCCTGCATGACATTTCATTGTGGAGCTCCCTGCCTGCGAATACTTAACACAATGCAAATGGTTATTGCAGCAGCTGAAATAAAAAAAAATTAAAGACAGCCCATGTTGAAAATAAATACACTCAGAAGTCGAGTGGCTGTAGCAATATTACCTAGTGCAATTAGGCCTGACCTTTAAAGACTTTTATTCACTTAAGGGCTCCTTAAAACAGTCTTATTTTCTGATGGGTTAAAATGCAGGAAAAAAGTATTTTAAAACATGTTTTTAATGATGTTTTTGGGGTTGTTTTTTATTTTGTACATATATTTTTCCTAGCATATTTTAAAGGTATATGAGTTTTCGTGAAAAGTTGAAATATTTGGAGGGTCTTGCTGGTCAATCTGTCTGAGCCTTCATACATGGTGTCCTGTCATTTTAGCTGTTGCTAAAAACCCCATTATGGCAGCACATTTTGCATTTCTTTCTGAGGCAGTGGGTGTGTTCAATACAGAGCAGTCTTCCCTTCTTCCCCATCCATTATTACTACTACTGTTTTTTGACATGTAATTCTGCCAGGAATAACTGTAAAATAACAAAATAAAAGCTAAGAAAGGCCAATTGAACATAATATAGGAGATACAGGTTATGATACAGCTGACACAAAAAAGAGAAATCTAAGGACAATCATAAAAGCTGCTTGTTGTCTATGACTAACATCCCATCAGCAATAAAACAAGCAACTAGTCAGAAGTAGATAGAATTCTTACACTCATTTCGATAGAGCTGATGGAGCTGTAAAAAGCTACAGACTCCTCTGATCAGTGCATAGAGCAGCAGATCTGTATGTGGATATGTGGAGGCTGTGAAGAAAGTCTTTCCTCTCATTCTCCTTTCAATGTGTAACGAGAGACCTTCTCCTCCTCATTTCACTCATTGTGTTCCCATCATCTTGAACCGTGTAGTTTTTATAATCTAATCCATTTAGCTGGCACTATTTTATCCTGTGTATATTCTGTATGCAAATCCACAAAGACATCAAATAATATACAACATGTGTATTGAACCTAAGGATGGGGACACGCAAGGAATAATCGCAGCAGGTTAGCTGGCAGTGGCAAATCTGCTGCATTGTGGATTAAATTTCAATTAATATAATCCACAAGTACACATCTTGTGACTGAAACCCACAGTGCAAAGTAACTTGCGTGGTGGTGGTGGGGGGGGGGGGGGGGGCAAGGATTTACATTTGAGCATGATGCTTTTACCTTAAGTTTTCAACTTTTACCTCTGCAACACACGTGAAAACATTCTGGGAAGGGAGCCGCAGCAAAAAAACATATGATTTTGGAAGGTACTTGGTGACAGCTTCCTGACAGAGGAACATGCTACTGAATTTCCCTGATGGACATTGAGCAGTGTGTCAATGTCTATAAATATGGGTTATTCACATGACTGTAATATAGGTCACCTCCTATTCTTGGTATGTCTTCATGGCCATTGTGCACCTCGGTCGTCTGAATGTAGCCTTAGGTTACAATCACATGACTGTGAATAATAGGAGTGTGATATATATTCAATGCCAGTGAAAGGCAGTTATTCACATGTCCTATTTTTGGCCCTTTTAAAGGATCCCTCCATACACTGAAATTAATTTGGGATCCATGAAAACGGGTTCCCCTTGTGCATAAGATGGCCATGAAAAATTTACTTTTTCACTGCTGTTTAGAACCTATTGTGTGTGAATCTAGCCTTACACGCTGATAGCAAACAGTTTAACTCACTTTTAATGTCTGTTTTCTCCACTGCCATTTTCTTGTAGTCTAAGTAGCCATACACTCAACTGAATCCCATCCAGGAAAAACTTACGTTCTGGACCGAACACAGTTGTGTGCATAGAACTCCCACATAGCTGGATCACTACTGTACTGAACAGACATCTCTAGATCAGTTTGCTTTTTTTTTTTGTTTTATGCACACAGTTGTGCATGACTGTCCTGTGGGTCAGTGTGCAGTGTACTATCTGTGTATTTCATGGATAGCACATTGGCCCATTCATTTCTTTAGTTTTTTTTTTTTTTTAATGTAGATTGCGAACCCTACATAGAGCTCACGATGAGCATTTTCGCTATCAGTATGTCTTTTTGGAATACAGGATGGAAATCCATGTAAACACGGGACGAACATACAAACTCATTGCAGATGTTTTTTTGTTTTTTTTGCCCTTGGCGGGATTTGAACCAAGGACTCCAGCGCTGCAAGGCTGCAGTGCTAACCACTGAGCCACCGTGTGGCCCCTTGCCCATTCATTTCAATGGGCCCTTACACATGACTGTGAATTTCACGGTCCTGTGTGCGGTATGACTGTCCGGGCCACAAAATATAGAACAAGTCCTATTCCTGTCCTGGCCCTTGCTTCTCTGGCACCTAATTCATGGCTGGCCAGTTGGTGCACAGTTATTTGCAACCGGCCTGAAACTCAGTCTATGGAATGGCCCACACATGGACCGTTTTTCCCACACGGGATTCGCTGGGTTATGCATGGCCATTTAGTCTTAGACAAGTTTCTTGACCAAAAGCATTTCTATGACTTGTTTAACTGAAATCACAGGAAACTCGCAAAACGCACTTGACTTGTTGATTTGACCAAATATCCGGCAAGTTTGGATATTATGCAACAGTCATGCCACAGCCCTAGTAGGTCGCCTAGTCTTTAGAAGCAATATTGCAATGTGAAATTGTGATCTTAGGACATGTCGCCGTATAGCCCTAACTTCATAGGCGAGAAAAGAATCAGTGTGAACTAAAAGTCATAAAGTAATAAATGAGTTTGTCCTGTGAAAACAAGAACACGCCAGAGCTCTACACAATGAGATCTCCGAGTTCAGCTTTGTATTTGTAACATTTAGTGCTTTTGTTCTATTTTAAAGCAAATAAAAGGTTCCATTAGCTGGCATCTAGTGTAATTAAAGCACATCTGAAAATGTAATATTATATAAAGGATATTACAAAATAAAAGTGAAGTTTCTGAAGGGTTCTTAATAAAGAATGATTCTGAAAATTTAATTATGTAGTCAGGTTCTCTGAGAGCCTTGCAGCCCTGAAGTTTGCATTTTTCAGTAAGTGTTTGAACTGCAAGAGTCGAGATTTACTCATAATTGTTCTTTATTATAGTATTAGTGACACTTTTGTTTTTCTATTATTTTGATGTTTCACTCACAACAATGTTTCACAGAGAATAATATAACTAAATTGCTAAGGAGGGGGCTGTGCATGATGTATTTTTGATAGCGCTCATTTACTTTCTAGAACTTCCACTCAATAATTCCTTTGATGACCTAAAATTGTGATGGTTATCCAGACTCATTGATATATTCTTTATCCAGATAATAGGAGTATTGTTAGCCCCTTGGTTAGGACAGATGGAAATTTAATTTACGTCAAAAATACTGCACCAAGAAGGACTTGTTGGAATTGAATGAAACTTTGTATGAATGTAATGAAAATATATTTAAGTGACTACAATATTAGAGCAAAAGGTAAAGTTTTTTGAGAAAAACTGTATAATTGAAAGAAGGCTCTAGTACTGCACCTACCCTGGATACATGATGAGATATGCTTGGGCATGGAGGAATACAGGTTATGCAGAGATTCCTATGGCACATGTGCCCACAGATGCTGCAGCTGGGATGTAGATCCTGCACATTTATAGGTTGCCGAAGCTGATGTCTAAAATGGTCCCATTGCTGATAAAACCAGATAGTCCAAGGAAGTGTTCCAATCTGTCATTCCTGTGCGACATTGATGGGAAAACTTTTGCTGTCGGATGCCTTGCCATGAGAGGTCACATATGTGGCTGCACATATCACAGAGCTGTTAGTGTCCCTTGTATCACTACTGCTGTATTAGATGGCTCCCCAGATCATCACACCAGCCATTGGGGCAGTGCGTCTATCCACAGTAAAGACAAGATTGAGGCACTCTCCACAAGGCCTCCAAAATCAAACCTAACCACCATCGGAACCCAAAGTGTGTCTCAATTTATCAATAAAGGCAACACAGTTCCAGTCCGTACCAGTCCAGATTTCTCATTCACAATACCATTGCAAAACAAAGGGGATGGTGACGGGACATGTAATGGGTGTTGTGACACCAAATTCTTCAAAGTGCCTAGAGATGATCATGGCAGATATAGGAGTATATAATAAAGTTGTCACCTGTGTCTAGATTGTGGACAAGGAAACTGTGATCTGTTCTTGTTTGTCAGCAGATGAAATGATCCTTTCAACTGGTGGTCTTTCTGGGTAATCTGAAGCCTATTTTCTGTGTTAGTGCCCTCAAATAACCATTGCCTAGATGGCAGGCAACTTGACAAAATCCAGTCCAAAATCAGACCACACCTGAAATGACTGATCATCTGCCTGAGCTATAAATGAAATTTTATATGACATTTTGAGGCAATTCGACACTTCTATCCGGGTGTGCTGCTTTTTTTTTTAGTCAATGAGTGTATGGCTGAGGCCACAGGTGGAAATGTAGCTTTTTTGTTGCAGATTTTACTGTTTTTTTTAGCCAAAGCTGTCTAGGAAATGAATGGCAAATATATAGGAAGTGCTTATACTTCGATGTTTTGCTCCATCCATTGCTAGTTTTGGTTTAAAAAAAAAAAAAAAAATCAGCAAAATTTGCAACAAAAAATAGCTGCATTTTTGAAATTTAGGGCCACAGACTATAACTAATTTGGGAAGCTTTGTTGATATGGGACAAGAATAATGAGCCTCATTTATGGGCCTTTTTTGTCCTTTATTATCTGTCTGTGTTTGTTGCCCTCTTCCTTGGATGCAGGAATGTAGTTGGTATTTATTTCAGACTCTATATATATATATCTTGAAGTTTTTGATGGCATTTTTTAGGCCTGATGCTTATTTTGATGTGTTTCCAATGAGTGATGGTGTCCATATTTTGGACTTTCTGTATTCTGATCAGTGGGGCTTCGGTTGCTGAGACCCAAACCAATCTCTAAAACTAAGAATAAAAGTGTTCAGCGGAACATCATGCCTTCTTAGCTCTGAATAACTCTTCAAATTATTTGCACAGACTTTCTATGTGCCTGCACACCAAGATGCTTCTTTCCACAATGTATGAGAAGAGTATTCCAGAAATCAATCTATAATGCATTCCCCAACCATCAGAAATTTAATGAGAGCCCAGGGTTGGTGTCCGCAACTCCTAAGTCAGTTCCCTGGGAATGATGGCACCATTGTCCTCTGCAGATTATTGGTGTGGAATCACAACCCATCTGAGTTGAACAAAAAGTGTTCCCTGTCTCTACAAACCTATTATTCCCATAGATGGTTAAATTTGCTGTAGAATAAGAAATCCATACTTCAACCTAGTGGGATCCTGTTCACCAAAGACATATCCCTACTGGGATCAGGCTTTTGCCTGCTATGAATACAAGCACATGTTATAAAGTGTCAGTAAATGCCATAATCTGTATGTATTAACATTAAAATTGATTTGATTTGAACTTTGATCTGGTCATAAGTCAGGCTACAAGTTTGCTCAGAAGTGAAGAGAGTAACTGGTAAAAGAGCCAAAAGGCAGTCAGTATGACATTAGATAAGAAACAGCATTCTACAACTTGTATTGTGCTTTTACATACATCTATAGAAGCCAACTGAAGCAACATTTTTACTTAAAATCCATTACAAAATTATTTTTTAGCCCACAATACTTGCAATTCAACAAATAAAAAAAAAAAACACTGAAAATCACTCTGTATTAGAGATGAGCGAACAGTGTTCTATCGAACACATGTTCGATCGGATATCAGGGTGTTCGCCATGTTCGAATCGAATCGAACACCGCGTGGTAAAGTGCGCCAAAATTCGATTCCCCTCCCACCTTCCCTGGCGCCTTTTTTGCACCAATAACAGCGCAGGGGAGGTGGGACAGGAACTACGACACTGGGGGCATTGAAAAAAATTGGAAAAAGTCATTGGCTGCCGAAATCAGGTGACCTCCATTTTAGACGAATAGTGGATTTCAAATCCGGGTCATATGAGAATGTGAACTTTGTGACTATGAGACAGGGATAGCTGTACAGGCAGGGATAGCTAGGGATAACCTTTATTTAGGGGGGAATGTTATTAAAAATAACTTTTTGGGGCTCTATCGGGTGTGTAATTGTGATTTTTGTGAGATAAACTTTTTCCCATAGGGATGCATTGGCCAGCGCTGATTGGCCAGAGTACGGAATTCGGCCAATCAGTGCTGGCCAATGCATTCTATTAGCTTGATGAAGCAGAGTGTGCACAAGGGTTCAAGCGCACCCTCGGCTCTGATGTAGCAGAGCTGAGGCTGCACAAGGGTTCAAGCGCACCCTCGGCTCTGATGTAGGAGAGCCGAGGGTGCACTTGAACCCTTGTGCACCCTCGGCTCTGCTACATCAGAGCCGAGGGTGCGCTTGAACCCTTGTGCACACTCTGCTTCATCAAGCTAATAGAATGCATTGGCCAGCGCTGATTGGCCAATGCATTCTATTAGCCCGATGAAGTAGAGCTGAATGTGTGTGCTAAGCACACACATTCAGCTCTACTTCATCGGGCTAATAGAATGCATTGGCCAGCGCTGATTGGCCAGAGTACGGAATTCGGCCAATCAGCGCTGGCTCTGCTGGAGGAGGCGGAGTCTAAGATCGCTCCACACCAGTCTCCATTCAGGTCCGACCTTAGACTCCGCCTCCTCCAGCAGAGCCAGCGCTGATTGGCCGAATTCCGCACTCTGGCCAATCAGCACTGGCTAATGCATTGTATTGGCGTGATGAAGCAGTGCTGAATGTGTGTGCTTAGCACACACATTCAGCTCTACTTCATCGGGCTAATAGAATGCATTGGCCAGCGCTGATTGGCCAGAGTACGGAATTCGGCCAATCAGCGCTGGCTCTGCTGGAGGAGGCGGAGTCTAAGATCGCTCCACACCAGTCTCCATTCAGGTCCGACCTTAGACTCCGCCTCCTCCAGCAGAGACAGCGCTGATTGGCCGAATTCCGTACTCTGGCCAATCAGCACTGGCTAATGCATTGTATTGGCGTGATGAAGCAGTGCTGAATGTGTGTGCTTAACACACACATTCAGCTCTACTTCATCGGGCTAATAGAATGCATTGGCCAATCAGCGCTGGCCAATGCATTCTATTAGCGTGAACTGAGTTTGCACAGGGGTTCTAGTGCACCCTCGGCTCTGCTACATCAGATTGCTACATCTGATGTAGCAGTGCCGAGTGTGCATCAGATGTGTAGTTGAGCAAAACTGACTCAGCACTGCTAAGTCTCTGCATTCGCATAGGAATGCATTGGCCAGCCTTCGGCCAATCAGCGCTGGCTCTGCCGGAGGAGGCGGAGTCTAAGGTCGGACCTGAATGGAGACTGGTGTGGAGCGATCTTAGACTCCGCCTCCTCCAGCAGAGCCAGCGCTGATTGGTCGAGTTCCGTACTCTGGCCAATCAGCACTGGCCAATGCATTTCTATGGGGAAAAGTTAGCTTGCGAAAATCGCAAACTGACAGGGATTTCCATGAAATAAAGTGACTTTTATGCCCCCAGACATGCTTCCCCTGCTGTCCCAGTGTCATTCCAGGGTGTTGGTATCATTTCCTGGGGTGTCATAGTGGACTTGGTGACCCTCCAGACACGAATTTGGGTTTCCCCCTTAACGAGTTTATGTTCCCCATAGACTATAATGGGGTTCGAAACCCATTCGAACACTCGAACAGTGAGCGGCTGTTCGAATCGAATTTCGAACCTCGAACATTTTAGTGTTCGCTCGTCTCTACTCTGTATCAGAAAAAAAAAATCACACGAAAAAAGTAACAGTAGGGACTTACTTTAGGTCTAAGGCTGTGTAACAAATTTGGCTGCAGCTAATATTTAAAAAAAAAACTGCAACAATATTACAACCCATAGAAGAAAAACTAATTGTATTAACTGTAATTCAATGTACGTATTTATTTGGCACCGAAAATCCCAGCCAGCCAAGAAGAGTCAATAGGTAAGTACTAAGTACTATGTCATTGTCATACTAGGACATCTGAACAGTATCTGATACATAGTCTGCATTTCTACTTTCAGGGGAGCTATCAGTAGACACAGACTGTTTTCTGATAACATGTGTCTGCTCATCCCTATACTAAATACAGTCTGCCATAAATATCTCACATATCAAAGAACAATGGCTCTATCTACCCTGCTCTACTACCAGACTGGAATTCTAACAATGGTTTTAATACAGGATACCAGGTTAATACCAGGTTTTAAGCCCATAATATGCAAGTGATGGCTATAGTTTAAGGTTTACCTAAGGTGAAGTTACATTTAATTCCACAGTCCACTAAAAATACTTTACAATTATATACCAAAAACACAATAAATGTAGGCAATTATGTTTGCTAGTAAACAGTTGGAGCAATTATTTCATTTCTAAGGACAAACATGTTTCATAGGAAATCAACTTAAAGAAACACATTTATTTTTGTGCTCCCATTTGAAAACGGGCCTGTGTCACCGACTTTTTATCAAAAACTTACTGACAGCTTTGCTGTGAAGTTATATGCTCTTAGAGTCTGTTGACATGGAGTTTTTTGGCAGAGTATTTTGACTTCAATGGGAGCTACTCGCTTCTTTTTTCCGCTAGCTAGTAGAGATGAAGAAGCGTGATACCGTATCTTGCCACGGATTCCATGGCTGGCTCAGCTGCGGGATTCATGGCACGAGACTCCCTTCCAATTAGGCCCATTCATTCAGGCCTAATCCGGAGTGGAATCCTACAACAGGATGCAAGTAAATTGCATTGGCATTCTGTCGTAACTAGCCGCACGGTATGTTCACGCAGGAAATCCATTTTCCGCCATGTCAACATACCCTTATGCTCCCCTCCGAACAACTGAAATCCTATCTGCTGCTCTGATACTTGTATGAACAGTAGGTCAAACTATCTATGACTAATAGGAACCAAATCAAGGGTCTCACAGACTTGCATTGTGAGCTTGACCTCCTGGTGAGAAATTTATAGAGAATGGTATTGTGTGCCATTCTTAATACTACTGTATGAGCACTGGTGGCAGATACACCAAGATGATTAATTCTGCCACAATGACAGCTCTAATACACCAGAACTGAAATCCTATATCCTGAGTTGTCCCCACCCTAGCCTGTCTTCATGCCCTCCATGCTATGCCCACTTTCTCAAAAGTTGTGAGCTGGTTAGAATCTGGGCAAAGTGGCACATTTTCTAACAACTGACATGTTCCAAATAGTGGCACTTTTGCACCAGAAAAATGGTGTGGAAATTTTGATATGTTTCTTCCATTGTGTAGACAGAGGGTTAGTGCGCTACAGGACAGCACACAACTTCACTATAAAGCTGTCCACAAGATACTACACTACACACAGGCTCATTTTCCAACCTGGCATAGGCATAGCTAGGGGTTGAGCACGGGTGGTCGAAAATGTCCAAGTGGGCCCCTAACTTAGGTATAACAACATCACTATACGGTGACCGCATAGTGGTAGATATCGGCTCTACACAAAGCTCTGCAGACCATTCAGATGTACACATTGCAGTTACATTTAGTGACTTACAGGTGACATCTCTGTCTAATCGTTCACATTTACTTTCCATTTCTCTTCCATCTGAACCGCCATGACCACTTCTTTTAATCTCCATTGCGGTTTTGGAAATCACAGTATGTCAATTATATTTACAGAAACGCTGGCTGCTTCCCTATAGGTATAATGGAAAGCAGAAATGGAAGCAGAAAGTCCACATTGGAAACCTCTGCAGGTTTTCTGTGAAAAGCGCTGCAGGAAAATGCAATTCATTACTACCGTGGTTTTTCCTGCAGCGCTTTTTTGCTGCAGCCCGCTACTTGGGGCCTTAGCCTTATTAAAGCCCAAGTGCTACTTTAATTAAATGAATTGCTCCCTTATATTATGCCCCTAATTCCCCCTGACATAAATCCTTTGCTTCGAATGACCCCTTATATAAATGATTCCCCCAATGACCCCTTATATGAATGACCTCCCCCCTTGTAATGCCCCCTAATATAGCACTTATATAAATTAACCCCCTATCGTCATAATGTCCCCTAATGAATCCTCCCTTATATTTCCCCCTCCTAACAACCCCTTATACTATTAAAAAAAGTTATACTGACCTACCTGCAATTCATTGGTGAATGGAGCCGCCGCCACCTCCTCTTCTTGGTCCTATGTTCTATGCACAGGGTCCACACAAAGGATGTCTATGTATTGGCACAGGAGACCTGATGCTATGACATCATCGCACTGGCCAGAGCAAACGTGTTTTGTTTGGTCTCGGTGTCTTGTAAACCACAGGTCTGAAGTGGCTTGCGGTTTACAAGACAGAATGGGTTTTAACTAGATCGGTGTCTGCAGACAGTTAAAAGTAAAGCATTAATGGTGGCCCAGGGAGGGCCCCACAGAGTCAGTGGGCCTGGAGCAGCCTCCCCCTCCTCCCCTCCTCTAGCTACGACTCTGCAACCCAGGGTTAGTAGGCCGAAGAATTTTGACGGCTGAACAGCTACAAAAAACTAAAATGTACTCTCCTCTTTTTTTTCTCCTATTATTTCTGCACATATACTGTATACTTTTCTGTGTTTTGTATTTTTTTTTTCCTATAATGAAATCTATTAAGAAAACATCTGAAAAAAATGCCTTGTAACACCTGACTTTGTGGTGAGATTTTCTGTCAAAAAACACCAGAAAACACTATGAAAACTAAGAAGCCCCAGAAAAAGTCCCCCCAAACTAAGCGTGCAACCAGCCTGAATGTTTTTCATTAGTTGACGCTTGAGGTTATATAAAAAGAAGCTGTTCACCTGTTAACCCATTACTTCATACTTCATCATAGTAACAGCAGATTATGAGAGTATGTAAGCGGAAGCACCACTTTAATCCATTAGCTTGTGTATGCCATGTGCGCTGCTTAGAATCATTCACCCTAATTAAATTGCTAGTGACTGTCCTGTGTTTGTAGTCAATAGTCACTTTATTGCTACACAAGATGGAGCTGACTTATACTTCTGCTGCTGTCGGCTCCATTTTGACTCATGACTGATGCTTTTTCATGTATGTGAGAGGGGCAGCCTCAGGGACTTTGCTGCTGTGTGCAAATGGAAGCATACAAAAGTGCACTTCAAGTAGTTGGCAAGGAAGACACCCTAGAAAGGACAAAGAGATGCCAGCTGAGACCTTTCTCGTGCGCTATAACTTGATAGACCAGAATGCCATTGTTTAGTGTTGTTGTGAGGATAACTATTTTAATTAAAACTATATAGATCAGCCATCTCATTTATAATCCTTTTGGCACAAATACAGACAACTGAGCTCATCTGAAGACGAGGGCTGACATTTGCTGAACCTTGATTGACCATTTTCGCTCAATTTACGTAAAAAGAATAGTAAGCGAGAGCACTTTAATCATGTAAGTACGCATATTAATTCTGCGCTGACAACACTCTCCTTTTTTATATACTCCATCTGCTTTATAATGTCATTAGAACAAGTCAGAGAGGAGGATTTGGGCCAAACACAATTAGGTTAAGGCTACATTCTAGTGACCGAGGTGCAAAACCGCCATGAAAAATTCTATTTTTCACTGCCGTCATGAACCTGAGGGGAAGCTGTTTTTCATGGGTCCCCCAAACATGACAGTGTATGGAGGGATCTGATAAAACAGACAAAAAATAGGACATGATCTATATCAGCGGTCCTCAAACTGCGGCCCGAGGGCCACATGCAGCCCGCCAAGCACTTCTGTCTGGCCCGCCGGCACCACCGGCAGGCGTGCATTTATAATGAAGCTCCTGGGGAGCTCGGGCCAGGCCATGGAGCGCACTTCACTTTACCTATTGGAGGGCACCGCTCCGGATGTCTGTGCGACCTGCTCTGCCTCCGGCCCACCGTTTAAAAAGTTTGAGGACCCCTGATCTATATTTTGACAGTCAAAATAACAGTCATGTGAATAGCCCCCATAAACTGTCATTTATTTTGAATTACATGTTTAAAAAAAAAAAAAAAAAAAGACACATAATTCACTAACAAACATATTGTGCTTTATTCTAGTGATTTTCATAGAGTTTTTTTATTCACTTATTTCTCGATTTTTTTCTTCCTGTATTAAATATACAGGGAAAACACTTGTGATTCCCCAGGTAGAAGTAACAGGCCATGTTTTTCAAGCCACAGCTTTTCCAGAGCTTTTGTTTTTTTGGTACTGGTTCCATTGCATTTCCACATCAGCACTTACTCACTGTTGTTCTCTGTTAGGCCGCATTCACACAGGGTTTTTGGGGCCGGATTTTGACGCCGAATCTGAGTCAGAATCCGGCTCAAAAAAACGCCTCTCATTGAATTCAAAGAGACATGCTCTTTCTTGAGGAGGAATCCGCGGCTGATTCAGCCACTGACATACGCGGTGCGACACTCCCTCCCAACTAGGGGTTCTCCACCTCAAAATCCGGTCCAAAAAACCCCCATGTGAACCCGGTCTTAAAGATCATTATCAGAGGATAGCACTCATATTAGCCAAGGGATTGTATCACTTGAAGATACCATTTTTAAGTAATGCCACATTGGAATCACCTTTATAAAGACTATTTTACTCATACCTTTCTTTCAGTTGTGCTTCCTGTCGTTTCTGTGAGTGGAGAATGGTTGTCTGTACCATCCAATCAGCTTAGCACTTTCAATTTCAAGTTCGGCGCAAAGTATTCAGTTACATTAGATGCCTAACAATTTGGAATGTATGGGTTTGACCCAGCTCGGAATGAATCTGTTTGTCTCTATCTAACAGAGATAACTCCTTAAATACTCTGTGCTGATGAGATCATTGTCAAAATGTTATTGTAAAATGAAGTGATCATCAAAGGATCATCATGAGCCATATCAAATGACATGCCAGTACATTTCTAGGATACTCAAACAATAGTAACCAATGACAGGAAATCACATAGAATATTCTTACAGATGTCTAGCATTCGGTATCCACCAGTTTTAAGCTGCTGTACAAGTATAACATTTTTGAGACATTGCGAGCATTGCAAGTGATTTTATCAATCTCAGTCCAACAAATGGCTTCATGCACCATAATAATTTAGCACTTTGCAGCCCAAATCCATGTATCTACCCGAATCCATTTCACATCCACTGTAAATCCATCCATTAAACTCCCCATTAAAACCCAGAAATGTACACATGGCTCATATTGTCCTATATGAAGAGCAATATCCCCAGTGCTCAGTGCGTGCTCTTTATTGAAGTTATAATAGAGTTTTATAGTCCTATTTCACGTGCCGTTAAATTATTTAAAAGACGCTGAATTAAAGCAATTCAGAGACATTCGTTAAGAGGTGCAGAGATTTACAGGAATGGATGCTGAGATGTTTTCCCATAAGCAGCATCCTAGTGCCAGCTTTTAGCTTTAATTAACCCTGTAGGTTTCCTTACTACGATGTCAATGCTCAGTATAGATGATATGCTTGACATTTTCTGGGTTTGATCTCTCATATTAAGAAGTTAGTGTCCATTTGAGTGGACACGTTTTCCCAATTCACTGCGTCCAAGAAAATCAATGCGGTCTGTTAGTAAATAAAACCAATATGGCTAACACTACATGCAGCTTTGGGTGGACTATTACCTGTGACAAAGTTCTCATCACAAATCACATCTAATCAAATTATATAACATTTACATGATTTTAGAAAAAAAACAAAAAAAAAAAACATTTTTTTTCTCTTTATTGTAGGTAATTTTTTGCTAATTGTAGAAAGCGATATGTGGAGAAATGAACTTAAAGCCTTTGTCATTGCCATGTGCACAGACAGAGTTGTCATTCTGACTTAGCATACAGTACCCTTCTTGAATAACAACAATTTGTCTACCTAGTAGTGCACTGTGAAATGTATTCCAAATGTAATGAACAAATAAAACAATCTGAGCAGTCAAAAACACTGTACATGAATATGGAACCGACAGAAATATATTGTACATAACGCTTAATAACTTATCAAACAGCGCCGATCCAATAAAGTCAGTTAAAATACACAACAAATAAATGTGTAAGCTGCAAATCATAATGAAAACCCAATGATGTACAGCCATTGTTTTCTTCTCTTTTTAGCCCAGATGGCCATATCAGTGGCCCTTCATGTTTAAAGCTCATTCCCACCATAGATCATAGTGCCACACTATCCTTTGAAAATAACAGTACTATATGCTCTTGCCCCTAAAAACACTGTGTTCCTTGAATATAATGGTGTTCAATATTATTATTAGAGATGAGCGAACAGTAAAAAGTTAGAGAATCGATATTCGCTACGAATAGCATCTCAATATTCGACTATTCGAACGAATATCGAACCCCATTATAGTCTATTGGAGAAAATGCTTTGCTACAGGGGATCCTACCATTCGACTCAGGAGAGTCACCAAGTCCACTATCACACCCCAGGAAATGATGCCAACACCCTGGAAAGCAACTGGGACAGCAGGGGAAGCATGTTGGGGGGCATCAAGTACCTTTATTATGTCGAGATCCCCTGTCAGGGCTCGTTCACATCTGCGCTGGCACTCCGTAGTTCAGGTTTCCGTTTCCTGCATAAAACAGAGCAGGAGACGGAAACCTGCAGGAGTCTTTCTCACCCATTCATTTGAATGGGTGAGAAAGATGTCCGGCCGTGAGCGGCGGTGAGCGTTTTATGCTCTCTGCTGAGAAACCGGGTTTTATAATCCGGACACAGAGTCGGACATGCAGTACTCTGTGTCCGGATTTTAAAAAACGGTTTCGCGGTGGAGAGCATAAAACGCTCACCGCCGCTCACGGCCGGACCTGGTCTGTGGTTTCCATCTTCTGGCATGCAGAAGACGGAAACCACAGAACGGACAGCTGAACGCAGGTGTGAACCTAGCGTTAGCTTGCGATATGCCGGAGCGGACTTTTTCCCATAGGAATGCATTGACCAGCGTTGATTGGCCAGTCTACAACATTCTGCCAATCAACACTGGTTCTGCCTGAGGAGGCGGAGTCTAAGAGCCGTACATAGCAGTTTCCATTCTGGTCCGATTTTAGACTCCGCCTCCTCCGGAAGAACCAGTGTTGATTGGCCGAATGCTGTAAGACTGGCCAATCAATGCTGGTCAATGCATACCTTTATTATTATTGTTTATTTTGTTTATTTATTTATACCACCCAGTACCCGCCCACACTCTCCTAAGCCCCGCCTTCTCTATAATAGTCAGGGAGAGGGGGGTAGGGCACTCTGAAACCGGGACCATGGACCGAAGTGGACCAAGAGCAAAGAGCTGCAGGTAAGCAGACACCGGGGGGAGGGGGTTAATCACTACACAGCATGGGGTACATGCTGTGTAGTGAATAGGATAATCTCCCACACTGCACACTCAGCTAGCTATTCCTTAGTAGTACTAATACGCTCAGCTCAACTATTCCTTTAGTAGTTCCAAGCCTTAGGAATGCATTGACCAGCGTTGATTGGCCACTGTTTGGGCATTCGGCCAATCAACGCTGGTCAATGCATCCCTATGGGAAAAAGTCAGCTCGCGCATATCGCAAGCTGACAGGGATCCCGACAAGATAGAGCCCCAAAGAGCTGGGTGAGTAACATTCCCCCCTAAATAAAGGTAATCCCTAGCTAACCCTGCCTGTAGATCTGTCCCTGTCTCACATTCATATAGTTCACAGTCCCAAATTAGTCGAATGGTAAATCCACCATTAGTCTAAATTGGAGGTTATCTGTTTCCGGTCGCGAATTCCTTTTTCCGATTTTTTTCACTGCCTACCTTGTCGTAGTTCCTGTCCCACCTCCCCTGCACAGTTATTGGTGAAAAAAACGCGCATGGGAAGGTGGGAGGGGAATCGAATTTTTACTGAGTTTGCCACATGGTGTTCGATTGGAATCGAACACCTCGAACGGCCTGATATTCGATCGAATATCAATTCGATCGAACGCCGTTGGCTCATCTCTAATTATTAAGTCATCGGCCTGGTCAGTGCAGTGAAGCAGATGTGGAAGGGATCGTCTGTCTATGGCTGCTGAATCCTACAGCAAGTTCAGGTTCATAATAGTGAGAAAGGATGACACGAGAGGCATGGAAAAAGAAAAGAAGAAAAGTCTAACTCCTGTATACAGATCATAGTATTTCTTTCTATTTTACACTCCATGTGTCCCTTTTTGGTTCCACTAATGTAAAATACAATTTTTTTAAAAAACATGTCACAATTTTATCTTTCACCGAATCTGTGAGAGCAACCTTCATGTAAATGTAGACCAACATAGATTTGTAGTATGACTCTATAGTGGACTATAAGTAGTATATTTGCAATCCATCTGATACAGATGTCAAGAACAGTTATGTGCACTAAGCCTAAGGGTAAGGCCCCATGGGAAGATCCACAGCGCTAAAGCGCTACGGGAAAAGCTGTGGCAGGAACGCATTGTGGTTCTTCCCGCAGCGTTTTGAACAGAAAGTTTTCCAAATTTTCCTCCACGGACTTTCTTCTACAATTATATCTGCGGGAAAGCCGCCGGCATTTCTATAGATATAATTGACATGCTGCGATTTCCAAAACCGCACCGGTTTTGGAAATCACAGCATGTCCTCACTGTGGTTTTAAACACTAAATGGGCATGGGATTCACATAAATCCCATCCACTTTGCAATTACTACAAAACACTGCAATTTTTCCCGCGGCGTTTCCGATCCATGGGGCCCAGCCTAAATGTTATAAACTATTGATTTTCTTAATTTACTATGCATAGAGAGATTAATGCATAGGAACATTAAAAGGTGACCATCAATGACTCCATCTTATTGTAGATCAAATGATTCGTATGGAATGCCTATATTCTGTGTATTATATATATGAAGAGCTCAACGGAAAAATGGCCTAAGTCCACATTTTGTCATATTTCAAATTATTACCTAGAAAGCTTCTTTGTACCTCGTTCTATGCATTGGGTTTACAAGGTACCTAGGATTAATGACCTAAGTCCATATATTTCAATGCAGAAGAATTTACATTCAATGGAATAATGGCCTAAGTCCAATACAAACTTACTTACTTCACTCTCGTTGGTCATTTTTTCATTGAAATCGTGACTTCCGGTCTGTTGTTTATATTAGTGTAAAAACTTTGTCTTATTGTTTAAAAGGCTATAATGACTGCATGAGCAGTACCGTTATATGGTTGGGCAACATTCAGCAGACTGAGAAGAGAAAGAATAAGAGAAAAAAAGAGCAGCAGACTCATGTGAATCCACAACAGCTGTATGGTGGGTTGATTCCAATAAAGAAGGCAAAGTTTGACGACCTTCAAACTCTGTTGAAATTCTGCAGCAAAGATGCGCAGTGCTTCTTTGCTTCATTACCTGTGCAAAAGAAACAAAAGAAGCAAAAACAAGTCTCCACCTCTGACTGTTCGAGCAGCTCCGAAGATCTAGAATAGAAGTAGCTGTATTCCTTCAGAGCCACAGCATTAGTGCTATAAATAATAAAATTCCATTTTAGAAACTATCAATAATTTAAACTAATAATTAATAATAATAATAAATAATAGTAATAATTATTATTAATAATAAATAATAGTAGTAATTAATTAATAATATTAAATAAATAATATATATATATATTTATACATGAAGCTGCAATTTTTTTAATAAATAATACAATTTATGATTAGGATTAACGGTGTTCATTAGCTGATTACATTGGATAGATATATTCCACAATAATGCCCGTTTGCTTTAGGCTAAAACTTTAAATTTCGTTTTTCTCACAATATTGATTTTTGGACTTAGGCCATTTTTCCGTTGAGCTCTTCATATATATATATATATATATATATATATATATATATATATATATATATATATATTGTGATTCATATGGAATTCCTATATTCTGTGTATTATATATATATATATATATATATATATATATACATTGTGATTCATATGGAATTCCTATATTCTGTGTATAGATGGAATCCTACATTGTAGATAGTATTGCAATCATATTTGCCATCCTTTGCTGACCACTTCCCCTTTTGGACATAATTGGCACAATCCCAGAGGCCTAGGAGATTTGCTTGGTCTTCGTTGAGGTCAACCCTTTTTTACTGGAGCCTGAGTTGACAAGTATGATTACAACTCAGCTACATTCACTTCAACAGTACCAAGTGACAGTACCAAACACAAACCACGGCCATATTTTTCTATTCCTGGACAAACAGGCAGTGGAACTAGCATGGGGCTATAAATAGGAAATGCAACATATATTGGTTCCATTCTCAGTTCGTATGGGCAATGTAAACCTTTTCTCTAAAGGCATTGTTATGGTAGTAAACAAGTGAAAAGAATATGTCTCAAAAGGTGTGATGGAGATTTAAGATGGGACCAGTGTCATTTTTTGCGTTGGTAATGAGTCAGTAGTCAAAGACTATTTTGCACTTAATATTGCATTTTGTACACTGATTTTTTTTTTATTTTTTTTTTGCAAATAATAAGACCTATCAGATTTTTAATTTAACTCAACGCACTTAATTCATGAATCATATTGACAGTAAAAATAAAGCAAAGGAAATAATAAAAAAAAATGTATTATCACTATAAAATGAAGTATACTCATATCCATTAGCAAAGTGAAGAAATGTAACTGCTAATGTATTCTCACTTAACAGCTTATTATTTGTCTTCCTCTTTCTAAGTTCGGTGTTTTGTATCTAGCAGAATTGTAAAAATATGGCTTTGCTGCATGTCTAATATTGAGAAAGTTGATTTATTTTGCGCTGTACATCAGCAGTGTTAAACAAACAGGAGCTATAAATTAAAAACAATCACACATCCCCAATGCAGCCAACGTTCAGAGCAATAAGTATAACACAATATGAATTTGGCAGAAAATGTAGAGGGTAGTTAATTATAATAGTGTAATTAGCATAACGATAAAGTACACAGATGTTCTGTTAGTTAGATCATCTGTAAAGTGGATATATATGTTATTTTGACAGTGCTCAGTTTATGATCCCTCTAGGAGACAAGTGCCCAGTCGGTCCTATAAAATCTTTGAATTCTGGCAGAGTCCTTTATAGTTATTTATATGTAAATCAATTCATTAACAACAAATACTGTACAAACAAAGCAAAAAAGGGAATATGGTTTATGGAGAAAGAGAGGGTTAGATGCAAACGGATGGCAAAGAAAAACTTGCAAGCCTTGGTGACATTGAATATTTTATTTGCGCAGTTGTGGTTTTCTGTTCAAGGCCAATTGTGGAAAACTATTATCTGACTGCACATTTTGATCTTTTGTTTTTCTTTGTTTTTTTTTTACTAGATCATTCTCACCCTATGGGTGTTATTCTGCCACAATTGGCTTCCTACATCAGTCATTGTGGAATAATGTGGCGTCATCTGCATACTCAGACACAAGTGCCCGACAGTGTACTTATAGTCGGGCAATTGTTCGTAAAGACAGGGATCAGAAAACTGCAGAGCCAGACAGGGGCGGATCCAGGGCCCGTACCTAACAAAACTCGGGTCGGTCGGCAGGGCAATTGCCGAGGGCCCCAGCACTTGCAGGGGCCCCCTGTCGGTCCTCTATCAGTAGCTGCAGCTCCCTGCACACAGTGTGCTTCACACATATACTTTCCCTATTAGGAAGCACACTGTGTACCTGCAGCATCGGCTGATAGACAGCAGCCAGCCAGGGAGCTGCAGCTATGGATAGAGGACGCTCCCTCCTCACCCCCCTTCTCTGGCTGTCCTCTGTCAACCAATGAGAGGGTGAGGAGAGCCGAGGAGGCGGAGCTTATCGCTCTACAGAAGATGGACCCTGCCATCCTGCATCTTACACATGAGAGGGAGAAGTTCAGCAAAGTGAAAGTAAAGACAGAACACGCAGGTACAGGCTGGAGGGGGGAGGGGGTTACTCTGCCTATTAATGTCAGGCATTTGGAGTTATTCATTTAGTTTCAGTAACTCCATGTGCCTCATATTAATAGCAACTAACCCCATGATGTCCCTCACATTAACCCCCTGTGTACTTCACCATAAGGGTTACTGATGTGTGAGATATATGGGGGTACTAATCATGAAGATACTTCATTATTACCTCCATGTCTCTCACATATCAGTAACTCTTATGTCAGGCACACAGGGGGTTAATGTGAAGGACAGGATAGGGTTAATTGCTATTAATATGAGGCACATGGAGTATCTTAGGGGGCATTCACACTACCGTCAGTGTCCGCTGCTAATGTCATTCAAAATCTTGCACGGACATTAGCAGCGGACACTAGCTGTGTCCGTGACATTCTGCATTCATTTAAAGGGGCTCTATCAGCAAAATTATGCTAATAGAGCCCCACATATGCGTGAATAACCTTTAAAAAGACTATTCTGGCACCGTAAATGTTATATTAACCCCCGGATTCCATTTTTAAATAAAAGCATTAAAACATATATGCTAATCGTACCTGAACGTGCACCATGGGCAGGGATGCACGATGCTACGTCATCTTCGAGCACGCCCGCCTCTTCTGTCTTCTTGTAGTTACGCCCTCTGGTTCCGTGTCTTCTTCCGTCTTCTTGTCTTCAAATCCCGCGCCTGCGTAATAGCGCTTCCCTCCAGAGCACTACTGTGCAGGCTCACTTGCCAGTCCCTGTAGAACTGCACGCTCGCGAACCGCCATTAAGTAAAATGGCGAGTGAGCCTGCGCAGTAGCGATCCGGAGGGAAGCACTACTACGCAGACGCGAGATTTGAAGACCTCAAGCCGGAAAAAGACCAATAGGAAGCCGGCAGAAGAGACGGGACCAGAGGGCATCGCTCCAAGAAGACAGAAGAGGCAGGCGTGCCCGAAGATGAAGCGGCATCGTGCATCACCACCCCTGGTGCATGTTCAGTAAGACTTGCATATATGTTTTTATGCTTTTATTTAAAAACGGGACTGGGGGTTAATATAACATTTACGGTGCCTGCATAGCCTTTTTAAAGGCTATTCACGCATATGTGGGGCTCTATTAGCATAATTTTGCTGATAGAACCCCTTTAAATGGACATTGGGTGCATTGTTTTACACTCCGTGCCTGTCCTAAAGATGTCCGACTTTTCAAGCGGACAGAAAAAAACTACATGTCGGGTTTTTGTAAGTAGGGCCCCGCCACAGTCAATTGCCCAGGGCCCCGCAAAGCCTGGATCCGCCACTGGAGCCAGAGTATTTAACCCCTTAAATGCTGTGGTCTTCACTAAGGGGTTTTGGATGGAGGAGGCTCCCTCCTGTAGGCTTTGGGACCAATACCTTTACATGGCTGCCGGGGTCTATTGAAGGCCCTCAGGACTGCCTGTGTATAATCCAGATTTATTATCCCTTGTATGCCAGTTTTCTGATGTATAAGGTATAAAATGTCACTTTTGATTTTTTTAAAACTCTGCGCTGCCTTGGCCAAAAAGTGGGCATGGCAAGGGCATTCTTTGTTGAAGCCATCAGCCCCACCAGATTTATTATCGTTTACACCAGAAATAATGGCATAAATGATGCAGGAAATGTACAGCATCTATAAGCTGTCTAAAGCTGAGTTCACATGGGGTTTTTGGTCCGTATTTTGATGCGGGAATTCACAGTAGTAGTGCACCAACATCTAGTCACGACATTCCGCTATGGATTAGGCCCAAATGAATGGGCCTAGTCGGGAGGGACTGTCGTGCCAAAACAAGGAAGCTTACTTCTTTTTTCCACGAGCGGGAAAAAACTGCTCACGGAAAAAAGAATTGAACGGCTCTCATTGAAGTCAATGGGAGGTGTTGTTTTGAGCCGGACTCTTAGGCGGATTCGGCATCAAAATCCGGACCAAAAAACCCCATGTGAACTCAGCTGTACTCCTCTCCCCCCAGTTGCACAGCCCGATGGAGGGTCCACTTCATTACCAACTCAAGGACTATGAGTCTTCACAAACCTGCCCAATCTTCCTCACTGATATAGAAATATAGAAATATCAGAAGGGCATAAAAATAAATCTTGTGAGCATGCTGCATCAAATTTCATGCAAGGTTAATTGGAATGAAGAAATCTTAAGATCCTGAAAACTTTAAATACGCAGTAATAAGCCACGGTTAGATGATTGACTTCACAGTATATTTTTTTGCAGCGTTTATTAGCTGCATTCCATAATTTGGGGTGTAAGCCTTAGTTACATGTACACCATGTGTACAGTCCTATGAAAAAGTTTGGGCACCCCTATTAATCTTAATCATTTTTTGTTCTAAATATTTTGGTGTTTGCAACAGCCATTTCAGTTTGATATATCTAATAACTGATGGACACAGTAATATTTCAGGATTGAAATGAGGTTTATTGTACTAACAGAAAATGTGCAATATGCATTAAACCAAAATTTGACCGGTGCAAAAGTATGGGCACCCTTATCATTTTATTGATTTGAATTCCCCTAACTACTTTTTACTGACTTACTGAAGCACAAAATTGGTTTTGTAACCTCAGTGAGCTTTGAACTTCATAGCCAGATGTATCCAATCATAAGAAAAGGTATTTAAGGTGGCCAATTGCAAGTTGATCTCCTATTTGAATCTCCTCTGAAGAGTGGCATCATGGGCTACTCAAAACAACTCTCAAATTATCTGAAAACAAAGATTGTTCAACATAGTTGTTCAGGGGAAGGATACAAAAAGTTGTCTCAGAGATTTAACCTGTCAGTTTCCACTGTGAGGAACATAGTAAGGAAATGGAAGACCACAGGGACCGTTCTTGTTAAGCCCAGAAGTGGCAGGCCAAGAAAAATATCAGAAAGGCAGAGAAGAAGAATGGTGAGAACAGTCAAGGACAATCCACAGACCACCTCCAAAGAGCTGCAGCATCATCTTGCTGCAGATGGTGTCACTGTGCATCGGTCAACTATACAGCGCACTTTGCACAAATAGAAGCTGTATGGGAGAGTGATGAGAAAGAAGCCGTTTCTGCACGTACGCCACAAATAGAGTTGCCTGAGGTATGAAAAAGCACATTTGGACAAGGCAGCTTCATTTTGGAAACAAAAATTGAGTTGTTTGGTTATAAAAAAAAAGGCGTTATGCATGGCGTCCAAAAAGAAACAGCATTCCAAGAAAAACACATGCTATCCACTGTAAAATTTGGTGGAGGTTCCATCATGCTTTGGGGCTGTGTGGCCAATGCCGGCATCGGGAATCTTGTTAAAGTTGAGAGTCGCATGGATTCCACTCAGTATCAGCAGATTCTTGAGAATAATGTTCAAGAATCAGTGACGAAGTTGAAGTTACGCCGGGGATAGATATTTCAGCAAGACAATGATCCAAAACACCGCTCCAAATCCTCAGGCATTCATGCAGAGGAACAATTACAATGTTCTGGAATGGCCATCCCAGTCCCCAGACCTGAATATCATTGAACATCTGTGGGATGATTTGAAGCGGGCTGTTCATGCTCGGCGACCATCTAACTTAACTGAACTTGAATTGTTTGTCCAAAATACCTTTATCCAGGATCCAGGAACTGATTAAAAGCTACAGGAAGCAACTAGAGGCTGTTATCTTTGCAAAAGGAGGATCTACTAAATATTAATGTCACTTTTCTGTTGAGGTGCCCATACTTTTGCACCGGTCAAATTTTGGTTTAATGCATATTGCACATTTTCTGTTAGTACAATAAACCTCATTTCAATCCTGAAATATTACTGTGTCCATCAGTTATTAGATATGTCAAACTGAAATGGCTCTTATAAACACCAAAATATTTAGAACTAAAAATGATTAAGATTAATAGGGGTGCACAAACTTTTTCATAGGACTGTATATATACTGTATATATAGCTATGTACTATCACTCCTCCACCTGTATATTACATATATACACTGTATATACAGCTATGTACTATCACTCCTCCTCCTGTATATTACATATATATACAGCTATGTACTATCACTCCCCCCTGTATATTACATATATATATACTGTATATACAGCTATGTACTATCACTCCTCCACCTGTATATTACATATATACACTGTATATACAGCTATGTACTATCACTCCTCCTCCTGTATATTACATATATATACAGCTATGTACTATCACTCCCCCCCTGTATATTACATATATATATACTGTATATACAGCTATGTACTATCACTCCCCCTCCTGTATATTACATATATATACAGCTATGTACTATCACTCCCCCCCTGTATATTACATATATATATATATATATATATATATATATATATGTATATACTGTATGTATACCGCATTTTCTGTTAGTACAATAAACCTCATTTCAATCCTGAAATATTACTGTGTCCATCAGTTATTAGATATATCAAACTGAAATGGCTGTTGCAAATACCAAAATATTTAGAACTAAAAATGATTAAGATTAATAGGGGTGCCCAAACTTTTTCATAGGACTGTATGTGTGGGGTCCGTAGTTGGACATCACAAACAGCACATGGATGATATCCGTGTGCCGCCTGTGCCTCCATGGATCTAATAACTTTCTCCAATGAGCTTGGGCTATAAAATGGACAAAAATAATATCTGTCCTGATTTTTACTCTCACAGACCCATGATAATACAAGGGCATATTTATGGGGCCATTAGAATATAATTGGTCAGTGCACTAGCCATGTAAAACACCACACTGACAAAGCACATATTGGTATGCATGAATCCTTAGGCTGAGGTCACACAGTATGAATATACTGAATTTCCACAAGCTGTGCAGTAGAGCAATCAGATTTTTCTGAAGATCCCCATTAGTTTTCCAATGTTGGAAATTCTCTAGTAAGTCCTAGATCAGGGGTAGGCAACCGTTTACCACTCCAGTTGCTGTCAAACTACAACTCCCAGCATGCACACTTGCTCTGCTGTTCTTGGACCTCCCATGGAAGTCAATGGAACATGTTGGGAGTTGTAGTTTCACAACAGCTGGAGTGCCGAAGGTTCCCTACGCCTGTGCAAGAGCAATAACTGACATACTGTACACTTAAAACCTAAGCCACTTTGCTCTGGATGGCCGTACTTCAGTTAAAATATTTGGCTGTATGTACCTATATGATACAGACATATAGATCACAGAACCAATATCCGTTGTTGAGTGTCCTTTATGCATAGAAGTGGGAACAGGTGTGCTATAGCTCACATATGCCTGTCACTACAAAAAATCCATTATACTGTTTCATTAATGCCAGAATACATTTATTTTATCCAGATTTGATGTGGCAGGACATGGTACCATGTAATTCTGTATTTATGGCATGCTACTCTCATTTATGTTAATTTGTAATTGTGAATAATATTAAAGTAAGTTGCAGGTAATGACAATATTACCCTTTTTATTAATATTATAGTCATTAAATAATCATCACATACAATACTAACATATTTCTAATATTACCTGATAAAGTTCTTTCACTTATTTTGGAACTTGCTATTTAGAATATGGAAATGAGTTGGTTTCTTTATGTTAGTAGGTTTTATTAGTGCTTGTGTGAATACCCTAGAAATTTGAGTCATAATATACAAAGTTCCCTCCACATGTAGTTTTTTGGTCCTGATTTTGAGGCTGAATTCGACTACCATTGGTTTTAGTTCTTTTTTCCAGGAGCAATTTGATCCAGCTCTCAGAAAAAAGAAGCAAAATATTCATTCTTAGACACTGAAGACACTCCCGCCTCCGCCTCAGATTCCGGACCAAAAAACCCTGTCTGAACCCGGCCTAATACATGAACAAGAGAGTAAACTGAATGAAATAGATACTTTATATGCTTAATATTTAGCCTTTATTTTTAATAACCCCATTGCATTTTATGCGAAGAAATTTTTAACCCTTTCCCGCAAATGGCATTTTTTTATTTTCGTTTTTGATTTTTAATACTTTTTATATATTTTTTTTTTTACTTTTTTAATTTTTTTTTTTTTTTTTTGCATTTATTAGACCCCCTAGGGGTGTTGAACAATGCATTGCAAAAAATCATCCTTTCTTTTGCAGACTGCATAGACCAGCCTGCAAAAGAAAGAGCTTGCAGACCGGGCGGGGAGCCTTGTAAAGGCTCCCAGCTGTCATGCCAATGTGACGTCGGCCCTGGAGCATGCTCCAGGAGCCGGCGATCACCGGCAAAATGGTGGCGCCCATGCGCTGCCGGGAAAATGGCGCCGGAGGGAGTAATGCCTCTGATCGGTCCGGGGACCGATCGGAGGCATTAGAGCCGGTTGTCTACTGCTTAAAGCTCCCGGGCGGTCACCATAGTTACACACCCGACATGCGCCGTACTATTACGGCGGATGTTGGGAAGGGGTTAAAGCAATGAAAAAAAAGCTCAATATAATTTTATGTCACTGGTAAAAAAAAATGGTCACAATGGTGGAGATTGTTGTGTTTTCCCATAAATCCTGGAAACCCCTAAGCTGGGTTCAGAGGGGGGTTCTTGGTCAGGATTTTGATGCAGAGTTCGTGTCAAAACCCCTCTCAAAAAACCGCCTCCCATTGAATTTAAAGGGTTCCTTTTTCCGCAAGCGTTTTTTTCCCGCTCGCGGAAAAAAGAAGCGACATGCCCCTTCTTCATGCGGATTCCTGGCGGACGTCCACCTCGCGACACTCCCTCCCGAATAGGCCCATTCATTTTCTGAGTTATTTTCATTGTAGGACTGGGATTTCTAAGATATACACTCACCGGCCACTTTATTAGGTACACCTGTCCAACTGCTCGTTAACACTTAATTTCTAATCAGCCAATCACATGGCGGCAACTCAGTGCATTTAGGCATGTAGACATGGTCAAGACAATCTCCTGCAGTTCAAACCGAGCATCAGTATGGGGAAGAAAGGTGATTTGAGTGCCTTTGAACGTGGCATGGTTGTTGGTGCCAGAAGGGCTGGTCTGAGTATTTCAGAAACTGTTGATCTACTGGGATTTTCACGCACAACCATCTCTAGGGTTTACAGAGAATGGTCCGAAAAAGAAAAAACATCCAGTGAGCGGCAGTTCTGTGGGCGGAAATGCGTTGTTGATGCCAGAGGTCAGAGGAGAATGGCCAGACTGGTTCGAGCTGATAGAAAGGCAACAGTGACTCAAATAGCCACCCGTTACAACCAAGGTAGCCAGAAGAGCATCTCTGAACGCACAGTACGTCGAACTTTGAGGCAGATGGGCTACAGCAGCAGAAGACCACACCGGGTGCCACTCCTTTCAGCTAAGAACAGGAAACTGAGGCTACAATTTGCACAAGCTCATCGAAATTGGACAATTGAAGATTGGAAAAACGTTGCCTGGTCTGATGAGTCTCGATTTCTGCCGCGACATTCAGATGGTAGGGTCAGAATTTGGCGTCAACAACATGAAAGCATGGATCCATCCTGCCTTGTATCAACGGTTCAGGCTGGTGGTGGTGGTGTCATGGTGTGGGGAATATTTTCTTGGCACTCTTTGGGCCCCTTGGTACCAATTGAGCATCGTTGCAATGCCAAAGCCTACCTGAGTATTGTTCCTGACCATGTCCATCCCTTTATGACCACAATGTACCCAACATCTGATGGCTACTTTCAGCAGGATAATGCGCCATGTCATAAAGCTGGAATCATCTCAGACTGGTTTCTTGAACATGACAATGAGTTCACTGTACTCCAATGGCCTCCACAGTCACCAGATCTCAATCCAATAGAGGATCTTTGGGATGTGGTGGAACGGGAGATTCACATCATGGATGTGCAGCCGACAAATCTGCGGCAACTGTGTGATGCCATCATGTCAATATGGACCAAAATCTCTGAGGAATGCTTCCAGCACCTTGTTGAATCTATGCCACGAAGAATTGAGGCAGTTCTGAAGGCAAAAGGGGGTCCAACCCGTTACTAGCATGGTGTACCTAATAAAGTGGCCGGTGAGTGTATATATAGTACTGAAATAAAAAAAAAAAAAGTGATTGACACTGATATACATTTTTAGTTCCAGTCTGCATGACAACTTAGTTGTGTTTTATTTGTCACATAAAGAAGTGTGACCTGCATTCCCCTGTGGAATAGCCACTAGTTTATAACCAAGAAATCAGGAGCAAAGAGTTCTGACCTCTGCCCATGGGGAGCACAGAAAGATTTAGTCTTCATATTCCATGTATCCAGTATTTATTGAGTAATATGTATATGAAGTATTACTACAGATATGCAGATGAATGTGGTGTGCTAAACAGCGGTAAAGAGAACAATAATAATACATTTACACTTACATAACAATTTAAAGCAAAAAGTTAAAACTAACTAAACTTTTATATGGGTGAAGTACATTTCTATAGTTTATAGAGGATAACTCTATGCCACACGTGCTAGAAGTGGGTCAGTTAGGAAATTGTTACCATATAGTTACTTACTGTACTCAATCCTATAGCAATAGTTTATTCATTACTATCGTCACTAACAGTTTACACTAAAAATTATAAGACCTTCATCCTGATCTCTTCTGCCAAGTCACCTGCTACTGCCTAACTTTTGATAAAATTATACTGCTATGGAATTGCTTACAAGTCTCCATGGGAGGAACGTGATATGTATACAGCAATGTAAAGCGACCCTCTGGTTCACAGTAGAAATTTCACAATAAATGCGAAAGCATAGTTGAATAGCTGGTGTCCCCTTTTATTATTGTGGAGACTTATACAGCCATAGTTGCTCCACTGCAAAGGAACATGGGAAGAATATGCAAATCTGTCTCCCAAGATGTAAATAGGGAGACAGAGACATGTTCCTTTGCAGTGGAGCAACTATGGCTGTATAAGTCTCCACACACCTGAGAAGGTGGTCTCTCCCTAAGGATAGACGTTATCCCCACAATCTGATCTTTCAGCCTCTCACTTAAACCAAATCAATTCTCTCTAGGCTGCGCTGATGAAGTCCAAAGAGACAGAAACGGTGCCGTCCGTAGCTGAGAAATTGATTTGGTTATAACCTCGCATCATGCAGTCAAGGCTTCTGGGAAGTTGGGCATGTTGTTCAGGGTGCTTCCCATAGAGGGCAACATAACAGAGGCACTGTCTCCCTGTTTACATCTTGGGAGACAGATTTGCATATTCTTCCCATGTTCCTTTGCAGTGGAGCAACTATGGCTGTATAAGTCTCCACACACCTGAGAAGGTGGTCTCTCCCTAAGGATAGACGTTATCCCCACACACTATTCCTTAATTCTGAGACAATCCCTATGATCTCAGCTGGGCCACACAAGAGCAAGGGGTAGTAGTCTCAGACTACCTAAAAAGGGCCTATTCACATGAAGTAAACGCGCGTGTATTTTGGCAAAATACACGTGTAAAAAAAACATGTGTAAAAATAAGACTCCCCTTGACTTCAATGACATTTTACATGTGTATTTTGACATGTATTTTGATGTGTTTTTTTTACATGTGTAAAAAAATGTTATTGAAGTCAAGGGGAGTCTTATTTTTACATGTGTATTTTGCCAAAATACACGCGTGTTTACTCTGTGTGTATGCACACTCTTCTTTGGGAGTCTGAAACATTCAAGCCCACTTCCCTCATCCTTAACTTATCATAAAGGGGTAGGTGGAGACAGGTGTCTCAGACTACAGAAGCATAGTGTATGGGAATTGCTAGTTGTAAAATTCCCTAGTGCTCCTGCTGAAAACAAGAAGAAGGGAAGACAGAGACAGCAAGTCCTAAAATTGACCCAGCCCCTGTCCCTACTTACTTGACACACTGTTCTAATGACAGGAGCAACTTGGTGATGGTCTGAATAAGTGACACACAAAACAACACAGAAGCAAAGTCAGCCAGCCAAGAGTCAAAGCCGGAGAGACAACGCAGTACCAAATCGTAATCCAAAAGAGTAGTCAAAAGGGAAACCAAAGGTCAGAGGTCAATAATACAATAGTAGCAGAAAGAGGAGCTTAGCAGGGACAAAGTCCCAGGACAGTCACAATAGTCATCAAACCTGAGTGGACAGATGACCTACAGTATATATTGGAAGTCCAGGAGCTGCCCGAGACTTGACTGGTAGACAGGCTGTCAATCAACCTGGGCAAGATTAAGATTAACTATTTGATGAACAGAGGGAAACAAGGTGCAGGAGGTGGACATGGTAGAAATTCAATTACAGAGGAAAGGTAATAGAACAGTGTTCACACACAGCAACAAAAAAAACTCTAAGAAAAGAATCAGGCTGAACACACATCCTGCAAGCAGAGGGTGGCGCAGAGACCCAAACAGGCCATAAAGTAGTCTGAAAAGTTAATGGCTTTTTTACTGAAAATAAAAGTTGACCAAGGATTGGAGGAACCACATCAGAATTTTAAAAAAGGGGGCACCAGTATATTTTTGCAATGCATTGCACATTTACTGTGAAATTTGCAAAGCAGAGGGTCACTTATGAATAGTCGCTGTCAAATACAGTATTGAATAGTGACTGTATGAGCTCTTCTTTCTATGATACATTTTTATGAGACTCCCCATTTCCTTATATTGACTCGACATGGATAAGGTTCAGTTAACTAGATAAGTTTTTGGTATGGTTGCTAAATAAATATTATTATTATACTATACTATATTATGTTTATATTCCATCCACCTTGAATGACATTCAGACGAATGGTTTCTGTCTTCTGTCCACACCATGACAAAGGGAGGATGACACAGTGATTGATTCAATTGTCTACAGGGAATGGGGTGTTTGCTGACATTCAGGCTGCAGACTAACAGGTATACACACAGACTACTGAGGTGAAACCATATTTACATTGTGTCAAGCACTGCAATGGAATGAGGCTACCAAAACAATTATTTTACCCGTTATACTCCAAAAATGTGTTTGTTGAATGAATTCTGCACTACGTTACTTCTGACCTGGCGCTCGCATTGCTGCAGATACATTTTATTTAATGACTAACTAGTGTGTATAACTTACAGATGATATGCAGGACATTAGTGTTGTGGGGTGTTCAAAGCAGAATTGTATTAAAATACAAATCTAGTATAAATATAGGAAGAACCTCAAGGGGAGAATAGTGATGTGTATATGCAGTATAACATAACAAATGATATGCCAGATGCTAAATAATGTCTGGCTTATGGCTCCTGCATGTATTCAAAAAGAATTTTATTATTACGTCTGGAAAGGGTAGCTCACTTTTCAGGCTATTGTTAGTCGTTTCTGCAGCAGTTTTCCTGCAGCTATGTTTAATACAAGGATAGTATATATTTTATTGGATCTTTTTGTTTGTTCTGTTTTTCAAAGGATATAATGTCCTTTAAAAAATGTCAACCTATTCAAAAGAACAACCTTTGCCTCAGGTATATATAAGTACTTTGCAAATGAAATCCTGACAGCTGTTAATGAAATGCAGAAGGGTCTCTGTAAATGCAATACTAGAGGATCATGCTCTATAGACTTCACGTGTCAGAGCCTATCTGGGCCCAGACAGGTGGAGGAGATTTGCACTCTGTTTCAAAACAGTGGCCAACTTCCACCAAATGTCAACTATTTGTATTCTTACAGTCCTATGAAAAAGTTTGGGCACCCCTATTAATCTTAATCATTTTTGGTTCTAAATATTTTGGTGTTTCCAGCAGCCATTTCAGTTTGCTATATCTAATAACTGATGGACACAGTAATATTTCAGGATTGAAATGAGGTTTATTGTACTAACAGAAAATGTGCAATATGCATTAAACCGAAATTTGACCGGTGCAAAAGTATGAGCACCTCAACAGAAAAGTGACATTAACATTTAGTAGATCCTCCTTTTGCAAAGATAACAGCCTCTAGTCGCTTCCTGTAGCTTTTAATCAGTTCCTGGATCCTGGATGAAGATATTTTGGACCATTCCTCTTTACAAAACAATTCAAGTTCAGTTAAGTTTGATGGTCGCGAGCATGGATAGCCCACACTCAAATGATCTGAAAACAAAGATTGTTCAACATAGTTGTTCAGGGGAAGGATACAAAAAATTGTCTCAGAGATTTAACCTGTCAGTTTCCACTGTGAGGAACATAGTAAGGAAATGGAAGACCACAGGGACAGTTCTTGTTAAGCCCAGAAGTGGCAGGCCAAGAAAAATATCAGAAAGGCAGAGAAGAAGAATGGTGAGAACAGTCAAGGACAATCCACAGACCACCTCCAAAGAGCTGCAGCATCATCTTGCTGCAGATGGTGTCACTGTGCATCGGTCAACAATACAGCGCACTTTGCACAAGGGGAAGCTGTATGGGAGAGTGATGAGAAGGAAGCCATTTCTGAAAGCACGCCACAAACAGAGTTGCCTGAGGTATGCAAAAGCACATTTGGACAAGCCAGCTTAATTTTGGAAGAAGGTCCTGTGGACTGATGAAACAAAGATTGAGTTGTTTGGTCATACAAAAAGGCGTTATGCATGGCGTCCAAAAAAAACAGCATTCCAAGAAAAACACTTGCTATCCACTGTAAAATTTGGCGGAGGTTCCATCATGCTTTGGGGCTGTGCGGCCAATGCCGGCACCGGGAATCTTGTTAAAATTGAGGGTCGCATGGATTCGATTCAGTATCAGCAGATTCTTGAGAATAATGTTCAAGAATCAGTGACGAAGTTGAAGTTACGCCGGGGATGGATATTTCAGCAAGACAACGATCCAAAACACCGCTCCAAATCGACTCAGGCATTCATGCAGAGGAACAATTACAATGTTCTGGAATGGCCATCCCAGTCCCCAGACCTGAACATCATTGAACATCTGTGGGATGATTTGAGAGCGGGCTGTCCATGCTCAGCGACCATCAAACTTAACTGAACTGGAATTGTTTTGTTATGAGGAATGGTCCAAAATACCTTCATCCAGGATCCAGGAACCGATGAAAAGCTACAGGAAGTGACTAGAGGCTGTTATCTTTGCAAAAGGAGGATCTACTAAATATTAATGTCACTTTTCTGTTGAGGTGCCCATACTTTTGCACCGGTCAAATTTTGATTTTATGCATATTGCACATTTTCTGTTAGTACAATAAACCTCATTTCAATTCTGAAATATTACTGCGTCCATCAGTTATTAGATATATCAAACTGAAATGGCTGTTGCAAACACCAAAATATTTAGAACTAAAAATGATTAAGATTAATAGGGGTGCCCAAACTTTTTCATAGGACTGTATTAGACTCATTGATTACTTAGAGAGGATTGTCCATGTCCTCTAACCCCTGGTGTGCTATATATCCTTATGAAGCCACTTCTCTGCTGCTGAATCATGCACATTGTATTTGTTTTGCCAACAGCTGCCCCCATTGCAGAGATATCAATGTCTTTATTGGGCATTCTCCACTGTCTATCATGAGGAGTTGTGTACCTTCTAGACCTTTGAAGTCAAGATTAAATTCCTGACCCAACCCTCTAACTATGCCTTGCTGACCAAGAGATTATAAAGTAATATGCTTGGGTTTTAGCTTAAAATATGGCCCTGCACAAGCAGGAAGGAGCATTTTCACCTTTGACCTCCCTCCCTTTGTATACACACATATCAGGGCTCGTTCACATCTGCGCCCGGTCTCTGTTCATGCAGGTTTCCTTTTCCTGCACAAAACAGAGCAAGAGTCGGAAACCTGCAGGACTCTTTCATACTCATTCATTTGAACGGGTTTGAAAGATGTCCGGCCGTGAGTGCCGGTGAGCGTTTTACGCTCTCCGCCGCGAAACCTTTTTTTAAAATCGGACACAGAGTCGGACATGCAGTACTCTGTGTCCAGTTTATAAAAAACAGTTTTGCGGCGAAGAGCATAAAACGCTCATTGGCGCTAATGGCCGGACCCGGTCTGACAGCTTTCCGTCTTCTGCATGCAGAAGACGGAAAGCTGAGAACGGACTCCGGGCGCTAGTGTGAACCCAGCGTCACTGAGGTAGACTGATAACTCACACAACTGTATGATTCAATAATAATAATAATAATAATAATAATAATACATACACACTAAATCACACTAAAAAGAGTGTGTAAAACTAAGGGCCATAATAAAATAACTATAAAGACATAATTCTTTATTACACACAGGTAGAAAAGACATACACGTAATAAAAAAAACACTTGTAAAATGCAAAATACTTACAAGCATATGTGGACTGCAGTTGCAATAAACCACTAAGGCCTATCAAAAATGTATAATGGGTGCCAAATATACAGCATATATAGAAAAACAAGGTTTACAACAAGATGACTAAGAGCTAAATCCATCAACTACAAACAACAATTTATAACATGGGATACAGGAGCCTATGCTAAAAAAGTGTAAGTCAGAATAATAAATTGAATAAATGCAAATACTACTGTAATAAATGCTACATAAGTGATCACCATGGTAAAATACTGATACAGAGGGCTAGAAAGATGCCCCACGTGTATTGTCACAGATTTTGGCTTCTTCTTGACTTTATGGACTATGGGTTATGAGGGAGCTGCTGAAAACCTAAACCCGTATTCACATTTATATTTTTTTAACCAAAGCAATAGGATAGAACATGTTTGGTAATACTAAAATTGTATGAATTTTCAACTGATAAATATAATATCCGATCAGTTTCAATATTATGCATCAATTTCAGCATATTCCGAGCACTAGAATTTCTCTCTGTTTCTCTGACAATTGCAGTGAGTTATACCTGGCAGCCATGTTGCGTCTTCAGCTGCTAAGAGATCTGAGCTGATTTTCCGAAAGGTTCCTTTCTTTTTTTTCCCAAGTTAATTTGACATAAAACTTTTTCTTGTCTTGTTAGATGTACAAAGCCAATAATGAACAAGTGAGTTGTCAGATGGGTAGTATGTAGTGCACACAATTTTACTGGCTAGTCACAGAGAAGAGAAATAATACAATTCCCGAGGGCTTTCTCTCTTATTAGCTGTGAGAAGTCAGTAGAAGGCTGCATGCTGCCTTACATTTGTACTACAGCTCCCAGTGTTTGTGGGCAAAAATCTTTAGAGCCTTGACAGGTCGGTGCACATTGTACACACTGATATAATAGAAGGAAATGCTCAGTAATGCAGAAGCTCCTCTTTTCTGGATCTGTTTCTATGATAATTTGGTATGACATACCTGTTTAAAATTTGTTGCACATCAATATGCTTTTAGCGTAGTATTTTCACTTAAAACTTAATGGGGTGAATTTATTAAGATTGACACATCATGTACCAGTCTTAATATTGTGAGTGTTGGCATTAGGTGCATCAAAATTATTTAGTCTCCGGTCTCTTAATAATTCTGGAATATTGGAGAGGTCTGGTGAAATGTAGGTGCTGGGACTGGCATACTTCACACAAACTTTCTGGCATGACATATAGTAAATTTGGTGGGCTGAGAAGTCCTCCGACCTGTATTAGGGTGCATTCACACGGAGTAACATGCCGCGTGACCTGGCACGTATAAGCCGTGTGAGATTTTGAGCGTGATTTCAATGGGAGTTAGTCTCGTATACGCCGCGATATTTTGCGGCCGTGATTTTGCGTACACGATCCAGGCTCCCATTGCGATCAATGGGAGCGTATACGGCACTCAAAATCTCACACAGTGTATACGTGCCAGGTCACACGGCACATTACTCCGTGTGAATGCACCCTTAATCTGCTTTGTTCCACGCAATTTTAAGAAAATAAGTACATTTTTCCCCGATGCATTTGCAATATGTGGATATATGAAATAGAGACATGAGAGTTCCCCTAGTGCTGGGAACCCTTGAAAAGAATACATAGAATTTTGGAAACCTCGAACAGGAAATTTTTTATTGGGGATGTTCCAACCACCATAGTTCTTCACTTCAGCTGGGGTTGACACACTTGTCCACATTTACAATTGTGACTTTTCCAGAATTCCACTATCATAGAATAAAGACCTCTCCAACACTAATGTTTAATAAATCATTGAATGTAAAGTTCCACAAAACAACATCCTATTCAGGGACAAATTAAATCTCCTTAGCACCAAACCATCCTTAAAGGGAGTGGTAAAAATCCAAAGTAAGTTAGTAAAAGTTACATTCTAAATTGGTGCCAAAGAAAACTTTATTCTGTGTATGTTGTTTTCATACTTTTGCATTGGATGTGCCAACGTGGACCAGTTTTGGCACAAGGTGTCATTTGTTCTTTTAGATAAACTGTATTAATTAAATTATCTAGTCGAACAAATGTTTAGAACACACCCAAATTTTTTTGGATCTAGACAAGTGAGTATGACATGGCAAAAAATAAGCATGTTTTAACCGGTTAAGGACCAGGCCCAAAAGTATGTTAAAGACCAGGCCTCTTTTTTCAAAACTGACATGTGTCACTTTAAATGGCAATAACTTTGAGACGCTTTAACTTACACAAATGAATTTGAGATTGTTTTCTTGTAACACATTATACTTCATGTTAGTGGTAAACACTAATCAATATTTTTGCATTTATTTATAAAAAAACTAGGAAATTTGATGGAAATTTGAAAAAAATTGCAATTTTCAAAATGTGAAATTATCTGCTTTTCAGGCAGATAGTCATACCATCCAAATACATGAATAAATATTATCTCCCATATCTCTGCTTTATATTGGCATCATATTTTGATTGTCTTTTAATTTATTTTGGACGTCACAAGGCTTACAAGTGTAACAGCAATTTTCCAGATTTACAAGAAAATTCTCCAAACCAATTTTTTAGGGACCATTTCAGTTCTGAAAGTAATTATAAAGGCCTGTATAATAGAAACCCCCATAAATTACCCCATTTTCAAAACTGCACCCCTCAAATTATTCAAAACAGCATTTGGGATGTTTGTTAACCCTTTAAGCATTTCATAAGAATAAAAATAATATGGCAGTGAAATTTAGACATTTCATTTTTTTTCACTAATACATTCATTTAGACCCAAAATTAACACATTCACAAAGGGTTAAAGGAGAAAATGCATCTGACAGTTTATTGTGCAATTTCTCCCGTGCACAGAAATACCCCACATGTGGGTGTAAACTGATTTTTGGGCACACGGCAGTGCATGGAAGGGAAGGAGCGACACTGGGTGTTTGAACAGCAGATTTTGCTGGAATAATTTTCAGCGCCATGCCTTATTTGCAGAGACCCTAGAGTACCAAAACAATGGAAACCCCCCCAAAAGTGACCCCATTTTAGAATCCACACCCCTCACAGAATTCATCAAGGGGTATAGTCAGCATTTAGACCCTACAGTTGTTTCACAGATTTTACTAACATTGGGATGTGTAAATGAAAAATTACTAAAATGTCACTTTATCTCCAAAGTTTTCATTTTCACAAGGGGTTAAAGGAGTAAAAGCCCCCCACAGTTTGTTAAACAATTTCTCCTGAACACGGCAATACCCCATATGTGGCTATAATCTGCTGTATGGGAACATGGCGGGGCTCAGAATGGAAGGAGCGCTATTTTGCTTTTGGATGGCAGATTTTGCTGGAATTATTTTTAGGTGCCATGTCGCATTAGCAGAGCCCCTAGAGAACCAATACAGTGGAAACCCCCTAAAAGTGACCCCATTTGGGAAACTACACCCCCCACAGAACATATTAAAGGGTAGAGTGAGCATTTTGACCCTACAGCTGTTTCACAGATTTTATTAACATTGGGCCATGAAAATGAAAAATTACTTTTTTTCCAACAAACTGTCAATTTAGCCCCAAATTTTTAATTTTCACAAAAGGATAAAGGAGAAAAAGCTCCCTAAAGTTCGTTACACAAATTCTCCTGAACACAGAAATGCCCCATATGTGGTCATAATCTGCTGTATGGGAACATGGCGGGGCTCAGAATGGAAAGAGGGCTATTTGGCTTTTGGAGGGCAGATTTTGCTGGAATATTTTTCAGGTCCCATGTTGCATTTGCAGAGCCCCTAAAGTACCAATACAGTGGAAACCCCCTATAAGTGACCCTATTTTGGAAACTACACCCCTCATAGAATTTGTCTAGGGGTAGAGTGAGTATTTTGGCCTCACAGGTGTTTCACAGATTTTATTAACATTGGGACGTGAAAATGAAAAATTACTTTTTTTCCCAATAAATCGTCCATTTAGCGCCATAGTTTTAATTTTGCAAATAGTTTAAGAATTAAAAGCCCCCCACAGTTTGTTACACAATTTCTTCTGAACACGGCAATACCCCATATGTGGCCATAATCTGCTGTATGGGTACATGGTGGGGCTCAGAATGGAAAGAGCGCTATTTGGATTTTGGAGGGCAGATGTTGCTGGAATAGTTTTCAGGGGCCATGTCGCATTTGCAGAGCCCCTAAAGTATCAATACAATGGAAACCCCTCAAAAGTGACCCCATTTTAGAAACTACACCTGTCAAGGAATGTATCAAGAGGTATTATCATTTTGAGCCTAAAATGCTTCCCAAAAATTTAATGTACAAAATGAAAATTGAAATTTTTAAAAATATGCCATTTCGGTGCCCAATACGTTGCACCCACTTTGTGTTGTCAGAGACCTGCACTCCTAAAACTATTAAGGGGCCATCCCGGGGGTCAAAAAATTATATATGTGGGTGTAAACTGCTGCTTGGGCACACAGCAGGGCTCAGAAGGGAAGGACCACTGTGCGTTTTAGCTTTTGGGGTACAGATTTAGAGGGACTTTCTGGGTGCCATGTTGTTTTTGCAGAGCCCTGGAGGTGCCAGTAAACTGGAATTCACCAAGAAGTGACCCCATTTTGTAGGGGCAATTTTAGGGTCTCTGCAAATGTGACATGGTGTCCAAAAACGAAGAATCTAAATCTGCACTCCAAAAGCACATATTGCTCCTTCACATCTGCGCCCTGCTGGGTACCCAAATAGCAGTGTATGCCCACATGTATGACACTGGTGTACCCCGGATAACGGACTTAATACCAATATGTGGGTAGAATCGGCTGTTTGGGCACAGCCGGGGACAGAAGGGAAGGAGCGCTATTTTGGTTTTTGGAGCACAGTTTGGTTTTTGGACGTCATGCCACTTTTGCAAAGCCCCTGAATTGCCAATAAAGTGGAATCCGCAGACATGTCACCCTATTTTGGACACTACCCCACTGATGGGATTTATCAAGTGGTGTAGCGAGAATTTTTAACCCTTGAGTGTTGCATTTATTTAGTTTCCAGAAATGAAATCGCAACTGATAGAGAAGTTAAAAATGAAAATTTTACAGATTTGCCATTTCAGCGTGCAACATGTTGTGCCCGACTTATGTCAGCAGAGACACTCCAAAAACTGTTAAACGGGTATCCCAGGCACAACAGCTTTTAGAGCGTTCATCTCTGATACAAGGTGGACACAACATATTACGCACTGAAAGGACGTATTCCTGGAAAAATGGTCATTTTCACCTCTCACAATCCGCTTCGTATTCATTTATGGATAATAAGTTATAGCAACACTTGGGGGTTAAAAATGCTCTCTGTACCCCTGGAGAAATCCTTCAGGGGTGTAGTTTCCAAAATAACGTCTCATATCAGGGGATTCCACTTTACTAGCGTTTCAGCTCTACAAAAGTGTCGTGGCATCCAAAAACCAAACCGTCTGTGCTCCAAAAACCAAATGACCCTTCTTCCCTTCTGTGTCCGGCTGTGCCCTAATATCAGTTTATACCCACATATGACATTACGTGCATTATCCGGGGTACACCAGTGTCATACATGTGTCATACATGTGTCATAAACTGCAGTTTGGACGTACAGCAGGGCGCAGAAGGGAAGGAGCGCTATGCGGCTTTTGGAGTACAGATTCAGATGTTTGGTATCTGGACGCCATGTCATGTTTGTAGAGCCTGTAAGGTACCAGAAAAGTGGATTCCATGGGGTACCAGGAGTGACCCCATTTTGAAAACTGCACCCCTCAAAGAATTTATCAGGGGGTGTAGTGAGTATTAGTATCCCGGACGTGACTGCACAGCGGATGGCGAAGAGGGAATATATAAGCTCTGCGGAGGACATTGCAAACACCAAATTCCCTACTATGTCCCAGTAGCTCCTATGATTGGGGGAGTCACTCTGGGGGTCACTCTGGGGGTCACTTCTGGTGTCTGTTCCCTCATAAGCTGTAAATCTGGGGTGTCCCCTGATATTCGCTTGCACAGCTTATATATTCCCTTCCTGACGCCGCCAGTTGTATTCTAAAAATTTGGCGATTTTTGAGGGTTTTTGTCTTCACATTGTGAGATGCTATATTTTCTTTATTTTTCTGGTGACGCGGCCATATAAGGGCTTATTCTTTGCGGGATGAGATGCATTTCGTAATGACACAATTTTTGGGTGTCTACATCTTTATGAATACATTTTATTAACCCTTTTTTGCTGGATTTAAAAAAAAAAAAATCAATCCTGGCATTGAGTTTTACTTTTTTAATTTTGCGCCATGCAGCGTACAGTATAAGTAACATGTTCCCTTTATTCTACGGGTCGGTACGGTTACGGCGATACCTCATTTATATTATTTTTTTATGTGTTACTAGTTCTGCAGAGGAAAAACACATTTGGGGACATAAATCAATGTTTTTTGCATCGCATCTTCTAAGAGGCGTAACATTTTTATTTTTCGGTTGACAGTGTTGGTTGAGGGCTTATTTTTTGCGGGACAACCTGTGCTTTTTATTGGTACTGTTGTCGGATGCATATGACTTTTTGATCACTTTTTATAGCATATTTTGTATGGTGAGATGGCGAAAAATCATTACTTCCGGCGAGTTTTTTCCGTTTTTTTTTCCCGACGTTCACCGTGTACATTAAATATTATATCAGTTTTATTGTACAGGTTGTTACGGACGCGGCGATACCAAATATGCATTGCTTTTTTTAATTTTTAGTGCTTTTTTTATATAATTCATTTTGTATAGAAAAAAGGGATTTTTGGACTTTAGAACTTTATTACTTTTTTCATACACTTTTTTTTTTTTTAAAACTTTTTTTTTTACTTTTTCATGTGTCCCTTTAGGACACTTGAATCAGTTGATGCTTTGATGAAAGCATCAGCTGATTCAGCACAGTAGCAGACAGGACACGAGCAGGACATGAGCCTGCTCGTGTCCTGTAAGCTGCAGAGGAAGTGAGACACATCGCTCACTTCCTCCACCGCCTGGCAGGATCACCAGGTATGTGGGGCTCCGGTAGTCTGGGGTCACTGGCCAGACCCCAGACTACCTTCTACTGACATCGGCACCCCCCGATCTCGCCGCGGGGGGTGCCGATCACTTTCAAATATCGGCAGATCCCTTTCGATCGCGCCGTGATGTTTGACGGCGCGATGGAAAGGGTTAACACGTCCAGTCGGACTCAGTTCCGACTGGACGTTATGGATCGGCACCCCCCGCGGCGAGATCGGGGGGTGCCTGTCCCCCCCGCACCCCTCCCCCCGCCAGAAAGGTACCTAAAGGCCGGACGTATTTCGGCAATAGTCCGGTCTTTAGGTACCAGCACATGAGGCCGTAAATTTACGTACGGCGGTCCTCATGTGGTTAAAATGTCACAATGTGCACTACATTGCCACAAACATTTATCCAATTACACACATGGACAAAATTGTTGGTACCCCTCATTTAATGAAAGAAAAACCCACAATGGTCACAGAAATAAATTGAATCAGACAAAAGTAATTTTCCAAACTATATGTTGACAAGCCACAAAGCTTCTGGGAGAACGTCCTATGGACAGATGACACAAAAATCTAACTTTTTGGCCACCTGTATTTTCACAGATGGAAAAATGAGGCAGATCTTGAAAAGAACACTGTCCCTACTGTGAAACATGGAGGAGGCTCTGCTATGTTCTGGGGCTGCTTTGCTACATCTGGCATGGGGTGTCTTGAATCTGTGCAGGGTACAATGAAATCTCAAGGCTATCAAAGGATTCTAGAGAGAAATGTGCTGCCCAGTGTTAGAAAGCTTAGTCTCAGTCGCAGGTCATGGGTCTTGAAACAGACTAATGACCCAAAACACACAGCTAAAAACACCCAAGAATGGATAAGAGGAAAACAGTGGACTATTCTGAAGTGGCCTTCTATGAGCCCTGACCTAAATCCTATTGAGCATTTTTGGAAGGAGCTCGAAAATGTCTGGAAAAAGCAGCCTTCACACCCAAGACAACTGGAGGAGTTTGCTCATGAAGAGTGGGCCAAAATACCTGCTGAGAGGTGCAGAAGTCTCATTGACAGTTAAGGAATCGTCTGATTGCAGGGATTGCCTCAAAAGGTTGTGCAACAAAATATTAAGTTACGGGAACCATCATTTCTGTCCAGGCCTGTTTATGAGGTTTATTTAAAAAAAAAAAAAAAAACATTCTGCTGAAGCAAAAAGCAATGTCTGACTTTCATTTGTCCATTTTCATAGAATTTTTATTTATTATTTTGTCAGATTCAAGTTATTTCTGTGTCCATTGTGGGTTTTTCTTTCATTAGACGAGGGGTACCAACAATTTTGTTCACGTGTGTATTAAGCTAAACTAAAGGTGGTGTCTATTAAGATGTACCAGATTTATCATGTAACATGGACCATTGTGACAAATCTGACACACTTTTAACAGAATAAATCTATTGTATAGCCATCTCAAAATGATATAGTAGCTATAAGGTTTGTATACAGGATATCATTACTATGGGGAAGGAGTCATTATAATAAGAACAATAATATAAAAATAACAAACTCAAGGGGTAAAATGAAATACAAACCCCAGAGACCATTGCATTACTCATTATATTGCTGCCCCATCCACACACTAAGGTATTAGAACGCATTTCATACCCATGGGTTCCCACTACACCTAGGGAGTCAGAAAACACTTTACTCCTTGAAGATGGGAAAAGTTATTCATGCTACAGTGTCACATCCAACAAAAGTCGGTAAGTAATTTATTTATTTAGGGCTGGCTTATTATTTTTATTTGGAGAGTGTTAGGATTATGATGGTTATAGTAGTCCCTAAAGACATAATGAAACTGACATTGTATTTTAATAAGGGAAGCAAATCCATTTCTGCTGTAGAGAAGTGATTCACTCTTCTTCTGTCAACAATTCCGCATTATGGATATTCTCTGCTGTTATCATTTCTGAATCTCATAGACTGAGTTTGGGAATGTCTAGATTCTCAGTTGCCCTACTGTGACCCACAACCCTATAATTCTGACATTGTGCCACCCACCGGCTTTATTGAATGTTGTGACAAGAGACAGGTATGTTGGGAGAAGATGTGATCTGTTAGGTGTCAAGACTATCCATCCTTCAGCAGGTGATAATTATTTGTCACTTACTAGTGCTTATTGCGCTGCAACTTGGCATAGCTATATCTATCTGAAAATATAACTGCTCAAGTACAGAAAAATTACAGCTCATGTCAATAAACATCATTGCAATGAATATAATTATGTAACTCAAACTGATTTACATGTATACTGTTGACTTCATCACAGTTTCCTTCAACCATAAGAATTCCCATTGTCAGTGAGAAATTTCTTCCAGTAATACAAATATATCATGATATAAATGTCAAGCAGTATGGCGTAATAACAGGGTCCAGGTTCTAAATTTAAGACCTGCTTTGCGATGGTCATGGACTGTAGAAAACTGTTGGCTAAATGCTCATTTAGGAGATAACTTTCCATATATGCAAACTCAGCCCAGCTAAATGTGTCCTGAATGTGTAGAGGGGACACTTCTGGTAATGGCCTATCTTCTTGAATAACCAAACAATTGGGCACGTTGAAATCCAACCTTTTTCCTGCAGACATTTGGTATGAGTAGAGTTGGGAAACCACTATACTCTTTAGATGGTTAGCCAGTCCCAACCTTAAAGGAAACCTGTCAGTATTTTTTCTATCCTCAACAGGTTGTGAGAAGGTGGCAGGCAGAGTGCTGGAGTCACGGTATATCTCCCCCAGATTCCTGACATATGTGTGGTCCAGGGCGGATCTTGAATAAGCTGCAGCCCAGGTGTGGGTCATAGGCTTGTTACTGGGCCAAAAAACCCTGCAGAGCCTGCACTTCAGAGCAGATCCTGGGAGGAGAGGAAGTGCTTGTGTCTGTTCTGACACTGAGAGCCTTGTGTTTCAGTATAGTGCTATTTTGGTTGATTCATGTGTCTGATAGTAAACAACACGTACAGTTAGTATTTTCTGTTTAGTTAGTGCTCAGACGAGCAGGGTTTTTGTTTTGCCTTTTTTCTCGATGTTAACCCCTTCCTGCCGATGGCATTTTTTGATTTTCGTTTTTCGTTTTTGACTCCCCTCCTTCTAAACCCCATAACTTTTTTATTTCTCCGCTCCCAGAGCCATATGAGGTCTTAATTTTTGCGGGACAAATTTTTCTTCATGATGCTACCATTAATTATTCTATATAATGTACTGGGAAGCAGGAAAAAAATTCAGAATGGGGTGGATTTGAAGAAAAAATGCATTTCTGTGACTTTCTTACGGACTTTGGTTTTACGGCGTTCACTGTGCAGCCAAAATGACATTTCCCCTATATTCTGTGTTTCAGTATGGTTCCAGTGATACCAAATTTATATGGTTTTATTTACATTTTGACCCCTTAAAAAAATTCCAAAACTGTGTTAAAAAATTTTTTTTCTAAAAGTCGCCATATTCTGACGGCCGTAACTTTTTTATACGTAAGTGTACGGGGATGCATAGGGCATATTTTTTTGCGGGGTCGGGTGTACTTTTTAGTTCTACCATTTTCGGGAAATGTTATTGCTTTGATCACTTTTTATTCAAATTTTTATCAGAATCAAAACAGTGAAAAAACGGCAGTTTGGCACTTTCGACTATTTTTCCTGCTACGGCGTTTACCGAACAGGAAAAATATTTTTATAGATTTGTAGAGCGGGCGATTTCGGACGCGGGGATACCTAATATGTATATGTTTCACAGTTTTTAACTACTTTTATATGTGTTCTAGGGAAAGGGGGGTGATTTGAACTTTTAATTCTTTTTATATTTTTTTATATTTTTTTAAACTTTTTTTTAAATTTTTTTTTTGCATTTATTAGACCCCCTAGGGGTGTTGAACCCCAGGGGGTCTGATCACTAATGCAATGCATTACAATGCTAATGCATTGCAATGCATTGCAAAAAAGCATCCTTTCTTTTTCAGGCTGCATACACCAGCCTGCAAAAGAAAGGATTTGCAGACAAGCCTAGGAGCCTGTACAAGGCTCCCGGCTGTCATGGCAACGGGACGTCAGCCCTGGAGCATGCTCCAGGAGCCGGCGATCCCGGCTAAAATGGCAGCGCCCATGCGCCGCCGGGAAAATGGCGCCTCCGGCGCCTTTGACCGCGGCGCAGGAGGGGTTAATGCCTCCGATCGGTCCGATCGGAGGCATTAGAGCCGGTTGTCTACTGCTTAAAGCAGTAGACACCCGGCGGTTATGGCGGCCGCCTGGCTCCCGGGTGGTCGCCATAGTTACAGACCCAACATGCGCCGTACAATTACGGCGCATGTCGGGAAGGGGTTAAGGCTGTATTTTATTTTGCTTATCCTGTGCCTGACGTAAAGGTTCATTTGTTTTGCAGTTGTTTTAAATAAACCGTTTTTTGCTGCAAAATTTGTGCCCCTGTCTCTGACTGGTTGGGTCTGCACCACTAGTTCTACCAAGCTATCTTCACCACAAGGAACATGTAGCATCATGGAATGACCTCACTATAGTGCCCCTCACTTAGCCTTATGTTAACGAAAAGTCAGATTATAACATTTTAATATCTTGGATTGGTATATGGAAATTTTCCTGAACTCCTCACTGGGGGTAGGGAACAACTTTATCTCACTATATCATGCCCTGTCAGGCCAGCAGTTAGGTAGAATATCAGGGTGATGTCTGACAGTGTGGGACATGTTAATCCAACCCCCCCCCCCCCAGGATGTGAGCTAGCACAATGACTACATACATGTCTAGTTGAAGTTGCTCACCACCTCCCATGGCTAGTTAAAGGGGTTGGCCACTTTCAGGCCAATATTGAGAGACAAATGTTATGGTTTGTATCATAAAAAGTTGTACAATTTTCCAATATACTTACTGTATCAATTCCTCACAGTTTTCTAGATCTCTGCTTGCTGTCATTCATTCTGTTACTTCTAGAGGATAAAAGTCTGACCATGGTCATGTGATTTACGCTCCATGGTCATGTGATGAGCACACAGGTGCTGCTCGTTACAGTCACAGCACAGTAATCAGACATCTGCCTGGTAATCAGCTGTGCACCTGTGTGTCATCACATGACCATGGACCGTAAATCACATGACCATGGTCAGACTTTTATCCACTAGAAGTAACAGAATGAATGGCAGCAAGCCGAAATCTAGAAAACCATGAGGAATTGATACAGAAAGTATATTGGAAAATTGTACAACTTTTTATTATACAAACCATAGCATTTGTCTCTCGAAAATTGATCTGAAAGTGGCCAACCCCTTTAAGGTGAATTTGGTTATTCCAATTTAAGGTTTTAAATGCTTATAACTTGACTTTCCTCAACAGAAAGCTTAGGCCTCATGTACACAACTAGTGGTTGTATGGTTAGCAAATGCTGATCCACAATCTGCACATAAACATGTCTGCTTTGCATCAGTAAAGTATCTGTAATCACAGCTTCTGTATAAATCCCAACACTGGTCTGTGCTGCAAAGGTGCACAAATATAGGACATGCTTCATAATATGCGGACCCCTTCTATGGTTGGGACACATATTCACAATTTTTGTATGGGCCCATAAAACTGTATGGGTCCACACTTATCTGCGATTACTCAGAAAATTATAGTCGTATGCATGGGCCCTTAGCGAGAGGCACCATTACAAAGGTCAATACTTGATGCTACAAGTGCTGAGACCAGCTTATAGGAGAAAAAAATACCTGACAGGCTCCCTTTAAGGCAATGTACACAAGCCTCTATAGTGCGTGTGGCAGTTACCAAGAATCAGCGCCGCACCTCCCATGAGGCGACCTGAAGCGACCGCTTCAGGCGGCGCTATGCCAGGGCCCCGGGGAGGGTGGCATTTTTGCTTACCTAAGCCAGTACAGGACAAGCTGTCGTGGACTGGCTTAGCGTCACTGTCACCAAGCGGTGGATTGGGGAGGCCCTGTGGATGCAGCGCTGCTCCAGCGGCCTCCCCTCACGCTCAGGCAGAAAGCAGGTCCTCTCCCTGCCTGCTCTCTGCCAGCTAACGCCGCTCCGCCACACCCCCTTCACTCCGCCACGCCCCCCTTCGCTCCCGGGGAGGGGGCGGATTTCTGTCGTCCGCCTTGGGTGGCGAAAAAGGTAGGTTCACCCCTGCCAAGAATTGCTCTTGATTCTTAAAGTAAACCTATAGCAGAAATGCTCCTTTCTCTCACTGCAGCCCCCCAATATACTACATGACACTCTGCTCTTATTTAGTGCATACTGTACTTATTCCCACTAAGGGCTCGTTCACATCTGTGCCCGGTCTCCGTTCATACAGGTTTCCGTTTCCTGCACAAAACTGAGCAGGAGACGGAAACTTGCAGGACTCTTTCAAACCCATTCATTTGAATGGATTTGAAAGATGTCCAGCCATGAGCGCCGTTGAGCGTTTTATGCTCTCCGCCGCGAAACCGTTTTTTTTTAAATAGGACACAGAGTCGGACATGCAGTACTCTGTGTCTGGTTTAAAAAGACGGTTCGCAGCGGAGAGCATAAAATGCTCACGGCCAGACCCGGTCTGACAGCTTTCTGTCTTCTGCATGCAGAAGATGGAAAACTCAGAACGGACTCCGGGCGCTAGTGTGAACCTAGCGTTACTTCAATACTTACTTCCATCTCATGTCTGCTTCTGATCACCTTCTTGAATTGGAGATTTCACCTTCACCTTTTCCTCTGCACTCAATGTTTATTATCAGTCCCATAAAGCCTCAGCACAGTATAAGGTGCACAGCTAGAGCTAGTACCATTCTGCTTGCTAGGGGAATAGGGGGAATTTATTAAACCCTGCGCGACAAAAATCTAATGTGAAAAAGTCATAAAGCAGGTATTAGCAATTCCTTTCCGTTCATTTACACATTTTTACACCTTTTTTTTATTTCCACACCAGTCAGTCCACTTTTTAAAGGGATTCTATCATTAAAATTGTATTTTTTCTGCCTACCACATCAAAATAGCCTTAAGAAGGGCTATTCTTCTTCTACCTTTAGATGTCTTCTCTGGGCCACCGTTCGGCAGAAATCCCGGTTTTCGTCAAATTGCAAATGAGTTCTCTCGGAGCACTGGGGGCGGTCCCTAATGTTGCGAGAGAGATTTCCAGCACAGCCTTCATCTTCGTCTGGAACGGCCAAGCTTTGCGTCTTCTTCTGGAGCTGGGTTCAAACTTCTAGGCCTCTGGCAAAGCCGACTGCACATGCCCGCCAGCCACAAGAAAATGGTCGCTTACACTGTACGTAAGGCTATTCTGTGGTAGGAAGGAAAAATACAATTTTAATGATAGAATCCCTTTAAAAGAAGGTAGGAACATGGACATGTTTTACCTGTCCTGCTCTCTGTATTCCAGATTTATCAAAAATCATTGCAAACTCACTCCATTCAGTTGGTGGCATAAAACACAGAGTAAATTTTAGGACAGATGTGTCATATCATAGATGCATCTAATTTATCAAACATTGTGTGACCATTTGATCAAATTGACGCTAATGACGCTACCACAGACTCCAGCAAAACTGATTGTAACTATTCCCCTAATGATTAATTTCTCCCAATATGATTATCATTCCCTATATATTCTCCTAAATAGTCTGAGACCATGAGTATTCAGTCTGGGAGGCTGTCACGTTCTGTGTTATACAGTAACCGTGCAGGCGCCTGTCTAATCTTCAGCAACATCTCTGATAGGAGTTTCTGTTCTTGGTGAGAAGAGTCTATGTGGAGCCGTCCAGGTAAGTTCATCATGCAGGAAGTTCTGGTGTCTGTAGGAGTGACAAGTCAATCACTGTAGACTCATGTATTAAAGTATCATCAAATTCACATTTGCACTGTTGCTATGCAACCCAATCTAATATATAGATAGAAGCAGCAAGAAAAGAACAGGTAAGAGACTGACACAAGAAATTCCTTAATAGAGCACACGGGAAACTTCATTCTGGCTGGACTTTCCTTTTAAAGGTGTAATGGTTTCCTGAAGTGCAAGTTGTGCTCTTACAAGTGCCCATGTACAACATCATGCTGAACTATAATATATGCTGTCAACATTGCAGCAGTGTCTGTGAACACCAGGACTCGGTTTCGTTAGACGTCTGGTGGGGGATGTATTTTGAGAACTATAGATAATGCACTGAAATGCGTTTTACCCTTTCTCTCCTTGCACAAGAGTTGCCATTTTTACTGAAGTTTACCTAAATAGGCTAAGACTTTTATCTAAATACAAGACGTGTTCTTATGGTTGACCGGGCAAAGATACCTGCAAATAATAGAAAACATATATTTCTAGTAGGTTGGAATTGATTTTGGAAGATTTGCTATTTATTTCCTATCCAGTTAGTAACATTTAGAGCTGAATGGGGAAGCATTTAAATGACTATGTGATATATCCATATCATTCCATGGCTGTGCATATATCATTCATACAAATCCATCGCAACACCATCCTTCTTTACATGCTCTTCTCCATTGGGTCTGCCACGTTCTGTCTTTGTCAATGGCAAAGCAGGTCAGCCCATTCAAGTCATATAGCGTCCAAATGATAGCGGACATGTATGTAAAAAAATTCAGTTGGCTTCCAGTGGTCAGGCATTGAAAGCATGTCCTAGCACAACCTCAGAAACCCCTATAATATAAACCGACCTGTGAGTTTTTCATATTTTTCATGAACTTTTTGTCGACAATTGGCTTTACAGTAGAAAATCCTAAGCATATATCAAAGTATGTCACAAAATGCCTTTTGACAAACAACCCAATTTCACATTTTACATGATTGTGGGAGAATAAAACAGACAACAATCTATTTTTTTTTAAATTATCTTTTCATTTAATGCAGCCAAGCACAAAATAATCATAGAGACAGATTTACGCACGGTGTATAATCAAACACTGTGCAGGCGAGAGCATAGGACACAGGAGTTGGGGGTCATATGGGGCAACTCATTTGAAAGCATATGTTTTAACCATTTAGTGCTAGAGGGAGTGCAAATGAACAGCGATGTAGTGAAAAGGTCACAAAATTAATTTGACAAATTGCTGCTTTATGAATAACAAACACTCACTGCTATAAATAAAACATATGCAGGTCTTTTTACTTGTTTAATTGTTGTCTTGTGAAATTACCATTTGCAGCTTTTGTGTACTTTACACCTATATACTTTAACTTTGGAAAATAATTTGTCTTTTAGACCAGAAACAAAACGGCCTGTTGTATATGGCACTAAAGCAACGAACCATGGGACAGACTTACTAATAGTGTCTAAGTACAAACATAAAGAGAACCTTTCATGTCCTCTGACACCACGGGTATTATATACTGCTAGAAAGCTGACAGTGCATTGAATTCAGTGCACTGTCAGCTGTGCTAGTACATGCTCCGGTGCCGGAAATATCATCGCTGTTAATTTCCGCACCAATATCCCCCCACTGTCAGAAGGGTAGGCCTTATACCCTAGCATTATTGCTGAGTTGTATGGCCAAACCTTCTGACAGTGGAGGGATATCGGTTCCGAAATTAATGGAACCATATCTCTGGCACCAAGGTGCATACTAGCAAAGCTAACAGTGCGCTGAATTCAGCAGTCAGATTTCCAGTGGTATATAATACTACTGGTGTCAGAGGACATGAAAAGTCCTCTTCAAACTAGAAAGTCTTAAGCTGCTACAGATTTGTCATTGAGTGTGTTGCTGTTTGATGTTTCTGGCGTCTTGTCACTGCCTAGTATAACCTATTAAATTATTAAGCCATATTATTAGTTGTCTTAGTAATTTTGACGCATTTCTAGTGCATTTCTAGGTCCCTGGTATCACATTTTAATCCCCACCTCTTCTCAGCTTGTAAGGTTAAAGCCCATATTACAGAAACGCAGCTTTTTTTTGTTGCTGATTTTGCTGTGGGGTTTTTTTTTAAGCCAAAGCCGGGAGTGGATTGAGCAGAATGGAAAAGTATAGGAGCTTCCTTTATACACAGTCCAGTCATATTAATGTGACCACCACCTACTTTTGACGTCAACGTTAAATAACCAATCGCAGAAGGCACGTGTCATCAACCATCTGGGTGCACTCATCATTGTGGAAGGCACGATGGATCAACACAAGTATGCATCTATCCTTGCGGACCATGTTCACCCCTACATGCGAATAGTTTTTCCTCAGGATGATGGCATCTACCAGCAGGACAATGCGACGTGTCATAAAGCTCTCAGTGTACGTGCGTGGTTCGAGGAGTACCAGGATGAGTTTACCTTACTCTGTTGGCCAGCAAATTCCCTGGACTTGAACCCAATCTAGAATCTGTGGAACCACCTTGATCGGGTTGTTCGCGCCATGGATGCTCAACCACGTAACCTAGCGCAGTTGACCACAGCACTGGAGTCGGCATGGCTCAACATCCCAGTCAACATCACCTCACTTTTCCTGCACGTCTCACAGCAGTCCACTTTGCGAAAGGTGGTTATTCTGGATTTTGACAGGTAGTCACATTAATGTGACTGAACTGTGTATTTCCCATTCCTTATGTAGACATTCTTGGCTTTGGCTCAAAAAAACTGCATCAAAATCTACAACAAAAGACCCTGTTTTTCCGCAACATGAAGCCTGAGCCTGTGTCTAAAACACTTGATAAATGTGGTACACGTTTTTTTGGCACGTTTTGCTTAGTAAATTTCCTCTATAATATCAATGAATTAGTAACATATATAAAGTGTATTAAATTGGCTTGATTAGTCTCAAATATTACAAAAATCTTTATGAATACCTGAACTATACAGGGTCAGGGGATAATCATACACATTATGGAGAGTGTGTACCTACATAGGCAGTACGGAGACGTACAAGTCATTCCTGCTCCGCTAGGGATTCTGGGTAAAAAATATGCAAATCTATTCTCCAGGATGTAATTAGGGAGAACAGTGCCTCTGTACGCTGCTCTCTAGAGTCATGCATGATGTTAAGGGGGCTGCCCTCTAGAGGGCAGCATACAGAGGCACTGTTCTCCTAAATACATCCTGGAGAATAGATTTGAACTATACAGGACAAAGTTGTAGGCAGGAGAAAATAAGCAGGAACCTGTCATACACCTCTTACGTATTACTTATTACGTATACGTATTTCATAGTTGAAGAAAAGGCTAAGCATATTTAAATACAACCAACAACCCTTGTACCCCAACCAGTGGGACAGTATGCTATAGGTAGGGGTGAACCTAGCCTCTTTGCTGCCTGAGACAAACTATAGAAAGGAAGATTCCCACTCCCCCCACACCTAAAACAAAAAATAAAAATACCCAACTCAGCTATCTTTGGTTGCGTGATTGGGTCCCCCTAATTCTAAGCTGCTGGGGTACTCCAGCAGGTGGCGGCCTACTATAAAACAAAAAAAAAGTTATTTTACTTACCGACCGCGGGCTGCTGCTGCTCCTGCTGCTCCTGCTGCTGCCTCCTCTTCTCCCAGTAGTAAAATGTCTGCGTCTCAGCATAGGTGGCGTGATGACGCCACCTATAATACCGTGTGGTGCCCCTATGACCATATAATACTGTCCCAGTATTGTTTACATGCCGAGTGGTTCGCTGCTCACTCACCATATTCTTAATAAATATAGTTGTGGGTACTAACACTGTATTTCTTTCAAGTATCTGAGATATCACTGCAGGACATGAAACCTTCACTATCAAACATTTGCTCTAGGGAGGGGGTAGAGGACCCCGGACAAAAGTTTGCACTGGGGCCCACAAAAGCCTAGTTATGCCAATGACTTTGACTCTCACTGACTTACCTCTACTTGGGCAGCAGGACTGGTGTCAGAAGTCCTGGCAGATTCTAGAGTGGACATCACATTCAGCTGGCTTAAACCCTATAGAAAATCTTTGCAAAGTGTCGTTAAGCATAAGTTCACCTTTCCTATTGTGAATGTGACAAGTCTTTTTGTTGCTGTTTTCTGGGGAACCCCTGATCAGGGAATATGGATCCAGGCCTGGAAAAGATTGCTCTATATCAAGTGAGATCACAATTTTTATAAAATGGGCTGGCTTGTCACACTCCTCATGGTAAGAGCTTCCACTAATGTCAACCACAGAGCGGTGCAGCTGTAAGGTCCAGGTCTAGACCAGAGGTCAATCTGTCATCTTCTGACCTGGGGAAAGAGGGCTTTAATCAAATCACTGGTGACAGGAAAACACATCCTCCATACTAGTAATGCTACAGTGTACCTGCAGGGCTCCCCAGTGATAGCTTCAGTTGTTTGACTGACAGATGCGATAATTCTTCTCAAAGATCATGTTACATATGTCTGCTGATGGCTTCTCAAGCAGCCTGTTTGGTATGGTGGATAATGCCTGTGGTCCTGGGAATAACATTTATGGACACAGCACTTTCCTCTGCATTTGTGAATATACAATATATGTGGAAATATTGTGATTTAGAAAGGTATAGATGTTCTTTAGATTTGCCAAATGATAACTTTTAGAACCCAGTTTAATTCACTATTCTAAAAAAAAGCTTTGGGAATTAGTTACATTTCATCTTAAATATCTCTTGTGGAGGAAATTTTTTTTAAAAAAAGTGCCTTATATATATATAAAAAAACAATCTGGTCTGTCAGCAACTTGTATGTTTGGAAAATGTCCTTTTATTGGAAAAAGCAGTACTTTTGCATATATATATATATATATATATATATATATATATATATATATATATATACAAAAAGGGCATAGGGTCAGAATTCCAGGAGGAAGGGGGGGGGGGTTGTTAGTAATTGGTAGATACAATGTAAACACTTACAGGTCCTTATCAGTTCACAGGTTTCTGTAAAGTGACATAAAACCATGTGACAAATTTAACCCCCTCTCCATTGTTTGAAGCAGGGTCATAAATTTACACTCATGAATGCGTTGTTCTCTCTTTGATTTGAAATTCCCTCCCAAAACCAAAACTTTCATGTGATCGGTCATGTTATGATCCTCATTGCAGAAATGTTTTGATACAGGAAGGTCCATTCTTCGTTCTTTAATTGTATGGCGATGTGAGTTCATCCGCATTCTAAGCTGCTGTCCGGTCTCTCCAACATACAGATTATCAGTGGAACATTTGGTGCACATTATTAAATACACTACATTGGGTGTGCTGCAGGTGAACATACCTGGGACTTTATATTCTCTGTTAGAGTTTGGTATCTCTATCCTGTCCGTCGTCAGTATGTGGAGACAGGTTTTGTAACGTTTCTGTCCGCATGGAAATGTTCTTGTGTTGGTTGGAGGTGACAGTGAGCTGCTGACAACCATATTCCTGAGGTTTGGTGGCTGTCTGTAGCACAGGAGAGGGGGATCTGGAAATATGGATTTTAGACAGTTGTCTTTTTGTAGTAGTGGATGTAGTTTGTGTTTGATACCTCTTAGCGTCTCCAGGCGCGGGTTATATGTGACAACCAGAGGCACCCGATTATTTTCCTTTTTGGTATTGTATTTTAATAAATCCGATCTAGGTATTCTCATGGCCCTGGTGATTTGGTTATCAATTGTTCTTGGATGGTAACCCTGCCTCAATAATGTGTTTTTGAGGCCTCCAAGGTGTTCGTCTCTATCTGCAGGGTTTGAACATATGCGATGGTATCTGATGGCCTCGCTGTAGACAATGGAGTTCTTTATGTGTTTGGGATGAAAGCTATCCCATCTTAGGTAGGTTGGTCGGTCCATCGGCTTCCGATACAGTGATGTCTCAATTTTGTTGTCCTGTATCTTGATGACTGTGTCCAGGAAGTTTATTTCAAAGAAGGAGTGATTGAGCGTCAGGTTGATGGTGGGATGGAACTGGTTGAATTGTTCATGGAAGGTTATCAGCTGTTGTTCAGACCCAGTCCAAATGATTAGGATATCGTCAATGAACGGTAGTAGGCCAGAGGCCTGGTAGTGCAGGTGGATAGGAAGTCACTCTCAAGCTTGGCCATGAAGAGATTAGCGTACTGTGGCGCCATTTTGCTCCCCCATTGCGGTGCCAGTTTGCTGTAGATAGATGCAATCACCAAAAGAAAAGTAATTGTGAGTGAGGATGAATTTCATGAGTTTCACCACTGATTCAGCGTTCATACCTCGCTTTTCCATGAAAAACTGGCAGGTGTTTACACCGTCCTGGTGTGGGATGTTGGAGTACAAAGATTCTACATCCATGGTGGCCAGGATGGTTCCATCTGGAAGGGGACCTATAGTGGATAGTTTATTTAATAGGTCTGTGGTGTCCTGAAGGTAGCTGGGTGCATCCTTCGCCAAGGGTTTAAGAATACCCTCCACCCATCCGGAGATCTGTTCAGTGAGAGTCCCCACACATGAAATATATATGCATCCTTCAGAAATGTTTTAAATTTACTTGAGAAAGGAACCAAGATGTTCCGAAACGTTGTAATCTGTCATCATTATGAGTTATCCATTAAAAAGGTATCAACTACTGAAGACTATCAAGTTTTTTTGTTTTTTTATATTTCCAACCCACTGGCTAACACGGTACAAGAACGAACATTTTCCTTATACTAATATGTATAATGGTCGAGGAACAAGGCTTTTTCCAACCACTATCATGATGGTCCAGGGCTCCAGCCATTCCGAGGTCTGGTACCCCTATGGCCCTGGTCATGATCGCTCCCCCTTCGACAACGATTGTTACGCCACTGGGCAACATCAGAATGCTGAATCAGTGTGAATAAGCCCTTAGAATTTACTTTATAAATCTTGTTTTATTTATTTATTTTTTAGTATGTGGTGTTTTAAATAATATCCCTTTCATGTTTCTCGCTCTAGAAGACAATTTTTTGCAGTTTACAGATCTACAGTACTAAACGAAAGGTGTGGCTTTCTGACAGTAGCCAATATGGTGTACAAGTACAAGGCCACACTGTGCTGATATTTTTGCACTTGTAATTTCTTTCTAATCTACTAAGTCTATAAAGGGCTTTTGTACAGCATCTGGTTTTTGACAGATCTTTCTCAAACTTCACAGACATCTGTGCTGGTACTGTTAGGAATTTGTATGTGTCTCTAGACCAAAGGAAAACATGTTTTTCAGATGAGAGAAGGAAAGGATTTATTGACGTGCCAAAAGTGTATAGATCTTTACCAGGAACTGTACAATGCCAGCTTAGTGCGCCTTTGGTTGTATATCCACATAGACATACATTCCATGTGTTTTTCAGGCTTTACATTTGATGGGAGATGAGAAATGTAAGCAGTCTTTTTGCAGAATAGATGTGTCTGCCGTGAAGTGCAATCTTTCCCCTTGGCACATGTGTGTGATTTTGCTACATTAGAGCCCTAACAACTCTGTCTCTGGAATTCCTTAGAGCAAGTCTGGAAGTCTGCACTATTTGTAGACTAGATACATGGAAGAAAATAAATCACAGTATATTGAATGTTGAGGTATAGCTATAGAAATTGTATCACAGCTATAAATGACATCTGAAGAAATGACAAAGGGAAAGTATTTTGGCGCCATGGGAAAATATAAATCAGAATTATTGTTTACGATTATTACATGTATTGACTCCACTAGACCGAGAGTGATTTATTAATGATGTTCATAATGGAAATGAAAAAGAAAAAAAAATCAATGGTATTCTAGAAGATAATGTCACAAAGATACATGTATAATGGCAGGAATGCTCAAACTTCTTTGACTCTTGCCTCTCTAGTCAATCTCTAATGATCAGCAACACCAAATACCCCGCTGCATCTAAAATATCCCCCCAGCAGGGCTTAATACCAGCACCCATCAGAAAATCTCTTCCTCCAAGACTAGAGTATTCAGCTGGCAGACTCAAAATGAACTGTTCCCAGGTGAAGGACCTGTAAAACTTTGGTCATGATTAGAGATGAGCGAGTAGTGTTCGATCGAGTAGGTATTCGATCGAATACTACGGTATTCAAAATACTCGTACTCGATCGAGTACCACTCGCTGTTCGAATGTAAAAGTTTGATGCAGAACCAGCATTGATTGGCCGAATGCTATACAGTCGGCCAATCAATGCTGGTTCTTCTCCTACCTTTAGAAGTCTTCTCCGTGCAGCTTCCCCGCGGCGTCTTCCGGCTCTTCCGGCTCTTTATTCACTCTGCCAGGCATCGGGCCTGGGCAGAGCCGACTGCGCATGTCCGCTTGTAGTGCGGGCATGCGCAGTCAGCTCTGGCCAGGCCCGATGCCTGGCAGAGTGAATGAAGAGCCAGAAGAGCCGGAAGACGCCGCGGGGACGCTGCAAGGAGAAGACTGCACGGAGGATCCAGCCCGACCCTCACTCGTGGACTTGGTAAGTATAATTTGATCGAACGTTGCCTACCCCTGAAACGAGGATTTTCCCCCATAGACTATAATAGGGTTCGATATTCGATTCGAGTAGTCGAACATTGAGGGGCTACTCGAAACGAATATCGAACCTCGGACATTTTACTGTTCGCTCATCTCTAGTCATGATGTCTTCACGGGTCCTTCAGCCTTTCTAGATATGAAGGTTACACTAATAATGCAATGTTGGTGTTATCAGTGCAGTTTCTGATTTAAAGTTCCTACTGTGTGCTGAAGCTGACATGGGCAGGAACCTGCGTCTCACCAACCAGTGTGCCCGCCTGACCAGTGCAGCCCGCCTCACAGATTGAACCAATGATGTTCAGAATATGTATATATATGAATAAGGTGGAAGCCATCCTTTTTCACAAGCCACCTTCCAATGGTTGTAGATAGGTGATACTGACCTGTGCTTTGTAAGACCTCGTTCACATCTGGGTCGGTAATCCATTCGGGGAAGTCAGCATGGGGACCCCCAAATGGACTATCAAACACATTTGCAAGGGGTGTGCAGTGAAAGCACACGGATCCTCATAGACTATAATGGGGTTCGTATGATTGCTGCGAGATCTCATCAGGGAACAAGCACAATCTACTTTCCTGTCAGCATGACTTGTGCAGAGATCTCGTGGAAAGCACACGGACCCCATTATAGTTTATGGGGATCCGCGTGCTTTTACTGCACACCGCTTGCAAATGCGTTCGGTAGTCTGTTCGGGGTCTCCATGCGGACTCCCCAAATGGATTACAAACGCAGATGTGAACCAAGGGTAAGTCTTAAGTGCACTGTATGACATATAATACACTGTTTATTGCTTGTTTATATGTGTCAATGACTTATTGCACTGTTACATGTGACACTGACACTTTAATTGTGTTTATTATATGCTTTCTGAAAAGAGGATAGCTCAATCCTTCCAATCCAGTTGCGTCTATTGGGTATGGTGTGGGTTGATGCCATTTCACACAATCTGTGTTACAGCCTACACAAGCCTCATGGGAAAGTTCCCATATAAAAAGGAGACTTTCTCTCTCCATTGTGGAATATGAAGCTACCCTTTCTGTGAGGTGCTATTCCTAGACAAGAGTCTGACTGAGTGCACAGGCAATCATAGCAAGCCTGGTATCTATCTGAAAAGTGGGACCCATAGAAGATGAGCACAAACCTCCCCGTGAGAATTGGGCAATCGCTGTGTGTTGCCTTGGGACCAGCTGAATTTACCCTAAGAGAACTTGCTAAACATTTAAAGAGGACCTTTCACGTCCTTGGGCACCTGCGGTTATATGCTGCTAGAAAGCTGACAGTGCGCTTTCCGATTATGTCCCCCAGTGGAAGAGCTATCGGTGCATTTACCAATAGATCTTCACTTTCAGAAGGGAGTTTCTGACAGTCTGTGAGGAACGCCACTCCTGACTGTACTCGTCCATAGAGTAGTACTGGGGAGGCCATTCCTCACCACTCCGTGTCATCGCTGGACAATAAGGTACGGCCCCTCACAGTATAGCGCTACACACAGTACTGTCAGGAGGGGTGTTCCCAACTGTCAGGAATACCCTATTGACAGTGAAGAGCTATCGGTAAATGCACCGATAACTTTTCCATCCAGGGCACATAACGGGAAAGCCGATAGTGTGCTGAATTCAGTGCACTGTTGGCTTACTAGCGGTATATAAAACTGTATGTGCCCGAGGACATGAAAAATCCTCTTTAAGTGTCCGCTGTCAAGTAAACTGCTGTTGCTACAACTGAGCAACCTGTACTAACTACTTTGTGGCTAAACAACCGCTTCTCATTGAAGAGCAACTCAGTGGATTGAAGTCTTTTAGATCATTTCATCTAAGCAGCTGAATATCTGGAATAAGTAATAAGAGAGAGCTATCCTACAGATAAAATACTAATGGCTACTAAAATAACACATAAAAGAGCCATATATGCAGAGGTGTAACTCTGTAATGGGGTCCACACTGTCCATGTGCTAACTATAATACTGGTGACATTTTATGTTGCTGAGAGGTTCGGTGCCTTGTTGCAACCTCTGCACCCCTAAACAAAACACCTACCGTATAAGAAGGAACGTATGTATACTCAAGCAATGACGCTCTGGGAATACTGCCTTAGCACAGGAGTACTGCACATCTGAAACAAGTATAATACATATAATATAAAATGAATATATTCTACTTCTCACCACTTATCAGCCAAATTATTATGTCGTTTGAAACTGGCTAACGTGAATCTCCACCTTTACAACCAATGATTTGTAAAATGTGAACATAAGAGAAAGCACTAAACGGGATTTCCCCAAGGTGCACGGTGGTCACCCTGCTTTGGGATATGTCAAAAAATCTGAAAATGTTACTTGGTTGAGCTGTTACCAAGTTGGGCTTAAATGAAACCGCTCCATTTCTTGCAAGATCCTGGCAGAAATTTTAATTGTTTGATTTACAAATAATTTGTAGGTACAATAATCTGTTCCATTTAATCAGTGTATCACCTATATATTTTATAACTAAAACCAGATACTGATACATATTTGTTTTTTTTTCTAAGGCTACTGTCACACTAGCGCTGTGTGACAATTTAGGGATTCCATCCCACATTTCGCTTGAGAACTGTGGAGTGTAAAGTTCTGTAAGCTGGACATTTCTCTTCACATTTTTCAGGTGGAAACCCAGTGGACCCCATTTTAGTCTATGGAGTCTGCGGGTTTCTGCGGGTAACTGATTTTTTAAGTGGATTGGGTTTACGTTTTTCAGGTCCCTGAAGAACGTTAACCCCAACACTAGTGTGAATCTGTTTTTACTTTCTTTTTTTTTTTAAATATATTTTCTTCGATATATGATTACGGAGGCAGCCATCTGTACAGTCTCCCCCTCTCCTTCTGTCTCTACCCCCCTTCCCTCATAGATTGTAAGCCCTCGCGGGCAGGGCCCTCTACCCCACTGTGCCAGCCGATCACTGTTAGTATGATATGTACCTGTATACTTTGTGTATTGTATGTAACCCCCAAATGTAAAGCACCATGGAATTAATGGTGCTATATAAATAAACAATAATAATAATAATAATAATAATAATAATAATAATCTTGCCTGAGCTGCTATCATCATTTAGGGATAGGCAGCCCCATAAACTACAGAGACAATAGACAGGAGTTTCTATATAAGACATTTTCTGTGACCTGTAAAGAGGTCATTATGCAGGGAGGATGTGAACGGGGACCATCATCTATTGGAGTGGTGTAATTCTGGAGTGAATTTTATACATAGGTGTTACTATTCTTTGTAATCTTGCACATGAGATGGAGCTACAAGTATAGTCTGTACTAAGGCGTATTTCAAAAGTAATTACAGTGATTAAATTTCAGTAAATTGCATATTAAAATTCATCAAAACTTAACAATAATTTTAATGTGTGAGGGACTGATATATTATTGTTAGGAATGTTTGAAATCATCTGAAGCTAGGTTCACAATAGTGTTCGGCTTTCCATTATTTGGGTCCGCTTGGGGTCCCAAATAATGAAAACCTAATCCACTTAAAAAGTGGTTATTCCTGACCAAACATTTACCAAAAACCTCGAGGTCAGCCCCCCAATACATACAAGAATTTGTATTTTTTGGAACTAATAGTTGACACTTGAGCACTCTACGTCTTCCTTATTTTTTCTAGTGTTTCAGGATATGTTGACTCAAGTTTAGATCAAATCTTAATACTCAACAATCAGGCATGAATGTGTGCAATGGGACACAGGGAAAAGTTTATGACGGTTTCTAGACTTTTATAGGAAATAATCAGGAGATAGAATAAGTACAGTATTCTGAAGGTATATTGTTATAGAGTTTATAGAGCAAGTCAGTGGAGGAAAAGGTGAAGCTGTGGGGAGTAATTATTTCAGGATTAAGCAATACAACACTGCAAAGTATACTAAGCTGAGACTACAGTCAGCCAACTGTAAAACTTTCCAATATTTTGTACACAGACCACATGAATTATTGTTTTTACCAAGCTTTACTTTATCCTATGCTGATAGAGAGAAAACAGCAGCCTTGCCATTTAAATAGGAAAATGATTGATAGTCAGGAATGTGCATGCAGTCTCCTATTTGCCTTTTAAATCATGCTATTCTAGCACAGTCTGGGTTTGTCTGCTTTTGTGTTTGCACTGTGGTTTATTGAAATGTCATACCTCCCTGGATCTAAAGGGTTTTAAGCTTCTGTTTATTCAGAGTGTACGTAACACTGTGTTAGTGTGGGCACCTGACTTAGCAGTGCTAGACTATTCCAGCCTTCATAATTATCTACCATCACCACAGGGATCAACTGCTCTGATTTCAGGGAGAAATAAAAGCCAGTCTGTGGCAAAGAGCAGGAAGACCGATCTGTTCCTGTAGTCTAATTAACTAGGGATTGGGGAAAAAATCTAGTCCTGTTCCTGATTGTGGCTGACAGTATTACAGCGGATTTACAACATAATAAAGCACTAGAGTGTACTTAATGCTATTTGGAATTTTTACTGTTTTTATCTAGCCAGAAGTTTTGATACTGTGTAACTTTGACTTAGCCCTCATGCACACTGCACAGCTTCAATATTGCACCATATTATGGAAATTCCATAATATTCCATATTATTACTCTTCTAGAAACAATAAGAATGAATTGCATTTCGTGCACCAGTCTTCACCAATTCTTCCTCTGGCATGAGATGCAGCAGAATTATTAAGGGGTCATCCAGCTTAAATGTTGGTATAATGAAAAGTTATACAATTTTACAATATGCTTTTTGTAGCTATAGTAAATCTGTCAGATCAAGTATCCTCACTAGAGATGAGCGAGTAGTACTCGATCGAGTAGGTATTCGACTGAATACTACGGTATTCGAAATACTCGTACTCGATCGAGTACCACTCGCTATTCGAATGTAAAAGTTTGATGCATAATCAGCATTGATTGGCCAAATGCTATACAGTCGGCCAGTCAACGCTGGTTCTTCTCCTACCTTTAGAAGTCTTCTCCGTGCAGCTTCCCCACGGCGTCTTTCGGTTCTGAATTCACTCTGCCAGGCATCGGGCCTGGGCAGAGCCGACTGCGCATGTCCGCTTGTAGTGCGGGCATGCACAGTCGGCTCTGCCCAGGCCCAATGCCTGGCAGAGTGAATTCAGAGCCGGAAGATGCCGCGGGGATGCTGCAAGGAGAAGACTTCTCGGAGGATCCAGCCCGACCCTCACTCGTGGACTTGGTAAGTATAATTTTATCGAACGTTGCCTACCCCTGAAACGAGCATTTTCCCCCCATAGACTATAATAGGGTTCGATATTCGATTCGAGTAGTCGAATATTGAGGGGCTACTCGAAACGAATATCGAACCTCGAACATTTTACTGTTCGCTCATCTCTAATCATCACCCTTCTCCACCTTAATTTTATAAAAGTGGCAGGCATGGTGAAATTGCCAAAAAGTCACAATTTTTTGCACAAAAGTAGTGACCACCAAATATTGTGACTTACCAGAAAACTGCCATGCAAGACATGTTAAATCAGCTTCTTGGAAAATATCTCCATAAGGCTGGGGCCCCACAGGACGTAAACGCTGTGATTTGCCCGCAGCGGAGAAACGCTGCGGGAAAAATCGCGGCGTTGTACAGTGCAGGCAAAGTGGATGGGATTCATGCGAATCCCATCCCCACTTTGTGGAAGAAATCGCAGCCTGGACATGCTGCGATTTGCAAAGCAGTTGCGGCTTTGCAAATGGCAGCATGTCAATTATATCTACGGAAACGCCGGCGGCTTTCCCGTAGATATAATGTTAAGAGAAAGTCCGCAGAGGAAAACTCTGTGAACTTTCTCTTAAAAGCGCTGTGGAAAGAACCGCAATGTGATCACGCAGCGATTCTTTCCGCAGCGCTTTAGCGCTGTGATTACGGCCCATGGGGCTTTAGCCTAAGAGTGCATTCACGCGGAGTTTGTGGTGCTGATTTTGGCAAAATAACTTGTGTAAAGAATCAGCGCTGAAAAACAGACTCCTATTGAGTTCAATGGGTTCCGTCTTCCACGTGAACACATTGAAATCAATGGGTAAAAAAGCCTCACATTGAGTTCCATGTGCACGGAAAAAAGCAGTCCATTCATTTCTATGGGGAGCGCTCGCATGCCGGCTCCCATAGAAATGAATGGGAAGTGTCCGGCAGCCCTGCTGTCACGCCGGCGTGTACGGCTGTGATACACGCTGGCGTTCCGTAGTGTGAATGCACCCTTAAAAGTTATATTAAACTACCCCCCCATTTTAAAATAAAACCCTGAAACAGAACGTGAAACTTACCGACCGGTGCAGGGTGGGCGGGCATTCAGGCCTCCTCTTCCTCCGATGTCCTGACCACTTCCTCCGGCGCTCGCTAACTGATAATGGCCTGGGCACATGAGCAATATCATAATGCTTCTACTACGGCTACTGCGCATGCGCCCAGGCCATTATCAGTTCGCGAGCGCCGGAGGAGGAGGACGGAACATCGGTGGAAGAGGAGGCCTGAATGCCCGCCCACCCTGCACCGTTCGGTAAGTTTCACATTCTGTTTCAGGGTTTTATGTTAAAACGGGGGGGTAGTTTAATATAACTTTTACGGTTGGGCTCTATCAGCATGATTTTGCTGATAGAGCCCCTTAACTCCTCGCCTGCCGAGCGCTTCCAATAGAAGCGGCTGGCACGCGGGGGGTTAAGCGGCCGTTGGCAAAGTCTGCGTGCTGCCGCTTTCAATAACATATAATGCGCACCGGACTGTGCCTTATAGTCCGGTGCGCCTTATATATGAACCGAGACGGACTATAAGGCGCTCATGGGCAATGCGCCTTATAGTCCAGTGCGCCTTATAGTCCGTAAAATACGGTAACTAAAAAAGTTCCGGATCACTACCAGGAATATCTCTACTTTAACTGGCTGTCAACATAACATTATTCGCTGAATTTTATTTGGCTACTTCTATTATCTACCTAGTCAAATTGGGCTCTTGAGCAGTGGAGAAAGCTGCAGCAGGCCATACTAATCAGGCTACATCAAGCACATTTGCCACAATCCAACAACATGATCCACTTACATGCCACTTTTTTGATCCTTACCCTTGGTGTGCAGATAATATTATTCCATGGTGCACTGTATCTCCCTAATTTTATAGTATGTGAAAACTTAGAAGCTTTCTTTTCTCATCACTCACATCTGCCACAACTCCTACTGCTTTCTCTGAGACAAAGAAGTGGAAAAGCAGAAAGAGCTGAGCAAAGCCAGGAACAGTGTACTGTCAAAAGCAGCAAGATAGTCAGCCATATGGAGAAGTTACAGAGACTCTACAGCAGCAAAGTGCTGGAAAATGTTTCATGAAGACTGCTTAGAAGGTTGGTTAATTTTCCACTTAGCAAGTGAAATGAACAACAAAAAAGAAATTCATTGAAATATCCCAAACTAGGAATCCCTGGCAATTATACCTGGAGCACACAGTAAAGTTATTACATAGTGAATATAAAGGAATTATACAGCATCAGTGGCTAGAAGTTAATGATATTCTTATGTGGTGTCTTCTTTACACTGACATCACTGGCAAATAACATTTTGATTACTTGGATGTATATAGCAAGGATCATGTCAGTGTATATAAATGAACTGTAGCTATTTATCCCAGTGTTTCAGCTCGTTTTGGTATGGGTAAAACCCATTTTAATGGCATGATCAGCATGAGATTTTGCAGAGAGTGATATTGCTGTCCCAAAGCTAATTAAGCTTGAGTGTGACTATGCTAATTATCAGGTCCAGAATGAGGTTTCACACCAGGTCTAAATTACACTGTTCTCAGCGGGCCATGTTTTTTTTTCCTATCTCCTTGCCCTTGATGGACAACCAATAACCTCTTATTTTCTCCCAGCAATGTTTCCCAGATGTGCATTGCTTTCTGGATGGTTAGATGAGAAAAACGCATTTTTATAAAAGAAACAAACTTTTGCCATTTTATAATTAACCCTTTATTTGACGCAAAAGTTAAAAAGATCAGTTATTGTTCAAACATAACATTGTTATTTTTGCTACTATTACAGTCATACATTTATTTCTAATTAACCAATATACAAATCCAGGTTCTATTATGTAAAAATCAAGCTTGTTACACGTTGGTTACATCTAGTTTATATTGAAAAAAAAAGTGTATTTTTTAATTAGTATTACATTTTAATAATATGGTAAGAAATAATATTGTAGTATTTTTTTTTCAATATTTTACTGTTAAACAAACAACTGCATGTCTTTTCAGTACCTCTCTTAGGACAGATATTAATTGCACTTGTATTAAAAAATAAATGTGCAGTGATTATAATCGGCCTAGCTCATTCCCTGCAGGTAAAGACATTCAGATAAACGGAACCATTGTAGAAAATCCTATTAAACATATATACTTTTTGTGAATCTATCCTAAGGCCTCAAACACATGACTGCATTTGGTTCAGCAAACGCAGTCTGCATGAGGGCCATATTTCCCGGACTAAATACAGCCATGTGGATGGAAGTCTCTGAGATATGATGCAGTGCGCTCCCAAAAGGCCTGACCAATACAGCTTTATGTCAGTCTAGTACAGCAGTGATCAAGCTGTCCGGGAGCTCTATGCATCATTTCTCACTATGATGTATTGAGTTCCATGCACATGGCAGCATTCCGTCCAGGAAATATAGCCCTTACACAGGCTGTGTTTGCGGAACTGAATGCCGTCACGAGCAGGAGGCCTAAGGGTTTAATGTAGACATGTACAAAGAATTATTAAGACTGGCATTCTGTATGCCAGTCTTAATGAAGTAACCTACTGGCACTAATTTGAATCATCAAGAGCGCTGTGTGCCAAAGATGCGCCATAAGGCCGGGGCCCCACGGAACGGAAACTCTGTGATTTCCCGTGGTGGAAATGCTGCAGGAAAAATTTCAGCGTTTTACAGTAATGGCAAAGAGGATGGGATTCTAGCAAATCTAATGCCCACTTTGTGGCAAAAATCGTGGTGCGCACATGCCACGATATCCAAAACTGATGCGATTTTGGAAATCGCAGCATGTCAGTTATACCTACGGAAACGCCAGTGGTTTCCCCATAATTGTAACAGAAAGTTCGTGGAGGAAAACTCTGCGAACTTTCTGTCTAAAGTGCTGCAGGAGGAACCGCGATGTGTTGTGTCGCGATTATTGTTGTGGGACGTCTTGTGGAGATTTATCCTATGTATTCCCATCTACGCCAGTTTTCTGGTGTAGAGGGAATAGTAATTTCACCCCACTGAGGCTAAATGTGGTGCCACTCTAGCCTAAATTCACATTTTATTTTCTTCAGCATCTTAATGCTGGAGTTGTACAGAAACATTTGTTTGCTGAAAGATTTTGATAACAAGGAATAGTAAAAGTATCTCATGTTTAACAATGGTCTCCACTGGGATATACTGAAGATTTACTTACTGTCAAACATCCGAAATTAAACAGAAAGTGAACATCAGAATAACATTTAACAACTAAGGCTAAGAACCCACGTAGCTAAACTGTGGGGAAAAAAAATGCAGCAAAAACAAATAGTATTTTTTTTTCTAGGGTTTTCTATTGAGTTTTGATGCATTTTTCTTTCCCTACTAACTGTATAGAATAAACTTTTTTGTTTCTACAGCTAATTTTTCCCGCAATGTGTGGATGAGATTAAACAAAATCACATTCACTTTACAGGTACTGAAAAATGAAGTGTTTTCATCTGCTGCATTTCTGCATCATGGGGCCTAAGGGAGCGTTCACACTACCGTCGGTGTCCGACAGGTAGTGTCCGCTCCTAGTGTCCGCTCATAATCTGTCACGGACACTAGGAGCGGACACTAGCTGTGTCCGTGACACCTGTCATTTATTTCAATGAGCATCGGGTGCGTTGTTTTGCACTCCGTGCCCGTCCTTCCCTGTCTGCAAGTGAAGATGTCCGACTTCTCAAGCGGACAGAAAAACCCTGCATGCAGGGTTCCTCTGTCCGCTTGAGAAGTCGGACATCTTCACTTGTGGACAGGGAAGGACGGGCACGGAGTGCAAAAGAATGCACCCGATGCCCATTGAAATAAATGACAGGTGTCACGGACACAGCTAGTGTCCGCTCCTAGTGTCCGTGACAGATTTTGAGCGGACACTAGGAGCGGACACTACCTGTCGGACACCGACGGTACTGTGAACGCTCCCTAACCCCGTTCACATCCGCATTTGGTAATCCGTTCGGTGAATACGCATGGGGACCCCCCGAACTGAATACCAAACGCATTGGCAAGTGGTGTGCAGTGAACGCACACGGACCCCATAGACTATAATGGGGTCCATGTGCTCTCCACGTGCTGCCCACACAAATCATGCGGACATGAAAGTAGATCATGAAGTACTTTTCTGACCGCATGTTCCGCATAGAGAGCACATGGACCCCATTATAGTCTATGGGGTCCGTGTGCTTTCACTGCACACACTTACCAATGCGTTTGGTATTCCATTCAGGTTAGTCCCCATTCGGACTACCCGCACGGATTACCAAAAGCAGATGTTAACGAGGGGTAAGGCTAAAGCTCCATGTAGGGAATTGCTGCAAAAAAAATTAAAAAATACTGCAGAAAATCAGCAGATTTCAGCAGAAACTCTTTGCGTTTTTTATGTAGTGTTTTTTTAAGGGTCTGCAGAGTTTTCCTCTGCAGACTTTCTGCCTCTATTACACCTACCTGGAAAATGCCAGCATATAATTGAGATGATGTAATTTATAGAAGCATAACTGTTATTAAAATCACAGCATTTCCACTGCAATTTTTTTTTTGCAATGTGTGGATAGACTTAGCCAGTATCCCATCCACTTTGCAAGTAATGTAAAATGCAGCGTGTTCAGAATATGGGACCCCAGCCTAAGGAGGGTTTTACACAAGTGCTCTTTCTTTACTTGTTTTAGGCTAAGGGGGCATTCACACGGAGTAAAGTGGCACTCATTCTGCCAAGATAACTCGCGGCAGAATCGACACTGATAAAAAGACTCCCATTGACTTCAGTGGGTTCCGTTTATTGCACGTAACAAAACTAAACTAACTAAAAAGCCTCCCATTGATTTCAATGTGTTACGCACGTTAAGCAGAACCCACTGAAGTCAATGGGAGTCTTTTTATTAGCACTGATTCTGCCGCGAGTTATTGTGACATAATCAGTGCCACATTACTCCGTGTGAATGCCCCTTAACACACCATGTTATAGAAGCACAGTGTTTTTAGTTGCTTCAGAAATGCAGCAAAAACAAATGCTGAGTTTAAGGTTAAGGCCCCACGGAAATGCAGCTTTTTTTGAGAGACTATAGACCAGGGTCAGGGGACAATCGTACACATCAGTACACATCAGTATCCCTACGCTATGTTGAGGATGGCCCAATAGGCCGAAACAGCGCTGTCCATAGCTGGGAATCTGTTCCTTTTGGGACAGAAATACTGATTTGGCAATTAAATCCACATTATGATTAAAAAGACTTTATAACTGAGTCGTTCATGATGTTAAGGATGCTGCCCTCTAGAGGGTGGTGTACAGAGTGCACTGTTCTCCTAATTACATCCTGGAGAATAGATTTGCATATTTTTTATCCATCTTGCAGTGACTGTTAAACACCATGTTTTTTCCATGGTGTTTACACCACTTTGGGTCCCGGCCTTAAAAATGCTGCAGAAAACAACGCAATGGGTTCTTGCTACATTTTTTATTCCACTCCTTTTTTTTAAGTAGCTTAAAGAGGTTGTCCCATCACAAGGATCCTATCTATACTGCTTGTTAATGTGGATGTAAGACTTTTCCTAAATACATTGCTTCAGCAAAACTGCTTTGTTTGTCCACTATCTTACTTTATTCAATTCATTGTTAACACAGCCCTGACTTATCTGCTCAAAAGTCAAGTGATGTATCTGCCTGCTCTCAGGGGGAGGAGGGAGGGGCTAAGTGCACAGGAGCGAGCCTGTGTTTCTAGCTATTCCTGTGTCTACACCATGTGACCTAGCTTCCTGATCTCAGATAGGGGAGAGGAGCTGCTTTCATTTCTGAACTCGTCTTCTGTTCTCCCAGTTATCAGGCTAGCTAATTCAATTGTGTTCATTATGGCAGAGACAGGCAGTCTCTGTATGTAATGTAACACAGAATGGAGTTGCTCCTGCCTGTACTTCATAGTCCAATATTGTGCATATAGTGTTTAAGGACCTTTGATGACATCACAGGCCCTTCAGCCGCCTCATAGGATCATGCTATGTGGTGGGCGGAGCTACATGCTAATTTGGGGGCAGAGCCAAACGGTAGGTTGCATGTGAAACCCCGCCCACCAAATGATGCAAGAAACCAGGAAGAAAGAAGATTTTACAGCAGTGAAGACTGGTGAGTATGCGACGTGGGAATACCCCTTTAAGGCCGAAAACCCACCTTGCGAAAACACATTGTTTTTTCCAGTTGTAGAATCGCAGCAGAAAAAAAAGGCTGCATTTTACAGTACCTGCAAAGGCTCAAGGCTAAGCACTCACACCATATAGTGAAGTCTGCTCAGAAAAAGATCCACATCATGAATAAACAGCTCCGATAACATGGCCTCAGGATCATTGCTTCTCAGATTCCTTCACCTCCATCATTCACATAAGTGGCAGCAAAACCCACATGTCACAAGGAAATGCTATAAAATTGCGCAGGACATTAGAAAAAATGCTTTTATGTTTCATTAGAGCAGATAATGCAGATAATTCATTCTTATAAAAGTGACATATTCTGTGCTGCTCCAGCAAACTGCCCTGGTGTAAATTTCTTCATTTTTCTATGAACGTCCCTGAGTATAATCCAAAAACTGGACTCAGGAATCTTCAAAACCAGTTCAGTTATTATATTGGGAAATATATTAACAATCTTAATACATTCTTATTGGTAAAACAAATGCACACAATTCTGGTTTTTATTTAATGTATTTTTCATATCTATTCCCTTCCCTTTGTTTTCAACAATTAACCCATTAGTGGTTTATTAATCATTGAAAAGGAGACACACTATTATAAGTAGTACGGTCAAAGCTTATCTATTGTTCTCATTTACATAATTCACAATGAATTGTGGGGAAAGTGATATGAAACTTTGGAATAAATGCTATCACATGACAGAAGACAAGGAGGAGAGAGGCAGTGTCCCTCTGTCCGATGTTTATATCTTGTGCGAGAAAGAGTGAAGACTCTAGGGACCAATTTATCATTGCTTTAGCACCTGATTTCTAGTGTGTTTTTTTTCTATTTTGAATATTTTTTTATTGGCCACATCTGATTTGCATGTTCTATTTTTTCATGATATGTGTTTAATGCATCTTCATATATATATGTAAAACTTCTTTTTTTTTTTTACTATTTTATTAGCCCCCCTAGGGGCTGCTGTATTGCAGTCGATGGGCTTTTCGCTACTTTACCATTGAGGCTTGTTATAAACTAGACTCAATATTAATATTCCTATGACAAGCCTGCAAGCCTTCAGGGCAATTTTCATACTTTGGGGAGTCCACACATAGCAATGGCCGCAATCGGGCATTAGCTCTGGAACTCTGTTGTACATTACTAGCAACTGCCGTAATAGTACAGTGAATGTCAGGAAAGGGTTAAGTGCCAACCTCCACAGAAGACTTAGGTGCACTTTAATACTGATGATGAGTGAGATGTGAAATATTACTATTGCTTTTCATTAAACCAGGGGATGGGAGTAGTAGTTGTAGTGTTATCAAAGGTAGGCCAAGGACACTCAACCAAATACTCCAGCCCTCCTCCGATTTTGTAATATATCCACATAATGGGAGCTCAGGATAATCCATCCATCCTGTCCCATTATGTAAATGTAAATGCATTGCTTCACCCCATCCCCCCCCCCCCCCCCCAACTCCCAGCCGGCCCCTTTGTACTCGCATTTTTTTGTGGACCCAGGCACATGCGATATCCTCATAAAGCCCTACTTTTCCTCTTCCTTGTGCCAGCTCCCCCATTCACACACAATAGTGCCAGAACCTCAACATGCGCAGGAAAACCAGCACACTATAATCACCCGGATACTCTACCTTCCAGACAGGAGTGGAGCCATGGACTTCTGGATGTGGCATGATGCCCGGCTCCATGAAGGCCCACCGTTACTACTTCTGCCGGCATAGTGAAATGCTGGCATGAAAGGGAAGGCTGGGGAGATGCCGGCCTGCGCAATCGTGAGTAAACGGTGTGTAACCCCTGTGTGCAGTTCAAGGCAACGAGGGGTTAACAGTTTGTAGACATTATGCATGCGGGATGAAAGCAATTATGTTTGTTTATCAAATCCTTGGAGAATGGGAGAGGCTGCTTTGCAAGGAAGACCACGTGCTCAATCAGTCGCAGGATAGAGGGATCACAGGTGGATGTAAAAGGAGGATCTCTTGAGCTCCCAGAGGCTGAAAGCAAAAGGAAAGAGGATTTCATTCCTTCAGAGAAAAGGTTACCGGCTCCACAGGAGGATCTGATGAAGAGACTGGGTGTTTATACCTTCCACAACGGATGGAGGCGCCTCCCAGCTACACCTGAACGTTCTTCCAGACTTAACCCTTTGGCAGCCTGTTGGACGGGATGGGGTTAATCCCTCTGGGACTGTAAGTGTACCACCAGCATTCTTATTTAGACTGAATCCTATGATCCAGGAGTAAATGGTTCTTGCTAGAATAATCTTCCTCTAGGAGTAAGAGACTTATTTCATGCAGATATATGCTGTGCTGCCATGTCATATTACAAGGGATATAGTCTGCTGCTGATAGATGATTGTAGCCAGTATTGGATATTCTGCAGTGTACTAAATCATCTGCACTAAGGAATCTCACCCTGCTAGGATTTAAAGGAGCATTATTAACTTCTGACATATTTCATGTGCACCAACGAACAAAGAGTTCCCAAAACCGCAGCAACAGGCCTTGTATTAAGACTGAGTTTTTTGTGATTGTTATACATTGTCCTTGGGCTTTGCCACATAGACTTGCCATTTTCTAGATAGTGTAAGAAAGTGACAGGAAAAGTCCTGGAAGGACGCTATATCTCCCCCAGAGTCCTCTCATATGTCTGGTGAGTGAGGGCTTCCTATAGCTGTAGCAAGGCATCTGTCAGTATTAACCTCTTCTCATCCTTCTGCAGGAAGGAGCTTGCGTGTACAGGTGGGAACAGTTAGGCCTAATCACAGGCCTATAAAGCCTCTCAAAACTTCTGTCCTGGGCAGTTCCTGGGAGAGAGTGGTGGAGCCAGGTCCTGTCCATCCAAACTGAAAACTGGTGAGACCAGTGGGTGCTCTACAGCTTGTTTTCTTGTTGATTTGTTTTGTCCGTGTGGTTGAAGCAAGCCACACGTATAGACAGAGTGCATCTGTGTAGTTAGTCGCCTAGCCGGGCAGGTATTTGTGTTTCTGTTTTTGCCTGAAGTAAAGACCTGTTTTTGTTTGCCAATAAACACACAGGGCTAAAACCCTGTTTAAACTGATTTTGGTGTCTGTCTCTGACTGTCTGGGTCCGCTGCTGCTACCGCTGAGCCTACCTCCCCCACATTTGGTGCTTCGGATGCGGGCAAGCCCAGTTTAAAACAGCTCTTAAAGAGACAGATACCTTTTTTTTCCTCACTCTATCACCTGATGTCCTGGGTGAAGGTGGTGGGAGAACAAAGCACAAACGCGGCCGCAATGGAAGACCTGGTTAAGCTGCTTGGACAGGCCCAGATGGCTGCTGAAAGGCGACAACAGCGTGCAATGGAGGCCTCTGAAAAATGGCAGCAAGAGATGAATCTGATGTTCATGAAGCAGTTGGCTGCGTTAAGTGAGACCTTGGCTGCTCAAAAATTGGAGAGAGAGTCTGCTGCTGAGACCCAAGAGGTGAGACCCACTGCTCGAGCTGCTGTCCAGAGTTCGCTACAAAAGATGACATCCACAGACGACGTGGAAGCGTATTTACATGTTTTTGAGCGAGTTGCAGAACGAGAAAAGCTGCCAAGAGAACAGTAGGCAGATGTCGTGGCGCCCTTTCTAACCGGGGAGCCACAAAAGGCGTATTATGATCTGTGTGAGACCGAAGCCAGGGACTATACCAAGCTGAGGGGAGAAATCCTAGCCCGACTTGGAGTAAACATGCATGTACGAGCCGGAAGGGTACATCAATGGACTTTTTCTAAAAGCCTCCCGCCCAGGTCTCAAATGCATGATCTGGTCTACCTGGTGAAGAAGTGGCTTCAGCCAGAAGAAGCCTCCCCTGCCAAGATGGTGGAACAGGTAGTGCTGGACAAGTACAGTCCTATGAAAAAGTTTGGGCACCCCTATTAATCTTAATCATTTTTAGTTCTAAATATTTTGGTGTTTGCAACAGCCATTTCAGTTTGATATATCTAATAACTGATGGACACAGTAATATTTCAGGATTGAAATGAGGTTTATTGTACTAACAGAAAATGCGCAATATGCATTAAACCAAAATTTGACCGGTGCAAAAGTATGGGCACCCTTATCATTTTATTGATTTGAATACTCCTAACTACTTTTTACTGACTTACTGAAGCACAAAATTGGTTTTGTAACCTCAGTGAGCTTTGAACTTCATAGCCAGGTGTATCCAATCATGAGAAAAGGTATTTAAGGTGGCCAATTGCAAGTTGTTCTACTATTTGAATCTCCTCTGAAGAGTGGCATCATGGGCTACTCAAAACAACTCTCAAATGATCTGAAAACAAAGATTGTTCAACATAGTTGTTCAGCGGAAGGATACAAAAAGCTGTCTCAGAGATTTAACCTGTCAGTTTCCACTGTGAGGAACATAGTAAGGAAATGGAAGACCACAGGGACAGTTCTTGTTAAGCCCAGAAGTGGCAGGCCAAGAAAAATATCAGAAAGGCAGAGAAGAAGAATGGTGAGAACAGTCAAGGACAATCCACAGACCACCTCCAAAGAGCTGCAGCATCATCTTGCTGCAGATGGTGTCACTGTGCATCGGTCAACTATACAGCGCACTTTGCACAAATAGAAGCTGTATGGGAGAGTGATGAGAAAGAAGCCGTTTCTGCACGTACGCCACAAATAGAGTTGCCTGAGGTATGAAAAAGCACATTTGGACAAGGCAGCTTCATTTTGGAAACAAAAATTGAGTTGTTTGGTTATAAAAAAAGGCGTTATGCATGGCGTCCAAAAAGAAACAGCATTCCAAGAAAAACACATGCTACCCACTGTAAAATTTGGTGGAGGTTCCATCATGCTTTGGGGCTGTGTGGCCAATGCCGGCATCGGGAATCTTGTTAAAGTTGAGGGTCGCATGGATTCCACTCAGTATCAGCAGATTCTTGAGAATAATGTTCAAGAATCAGTGACGAAGTTGAAGTTACGTCGGGGATGGATATTTCAGCAAGCCAATGATCCAAAACACCGCTCCAAATCCTCAGGCATTCATGCAGAGGAACAATTACAATGTTCTGGAATGGCCATCCCAGTCCCCAGACCTGAATATCATTGAACATCTGTGGGATGATTTGAAGCGGGCTGTCCATGCTCGGCGACCATCTAACTTAACTGAACTTGAATTGTTTGTCCAAAATACCTTTATCCAGGAACTGATTAAAAGCTACAGGAAGCGACTAGAGGCTGTTATCTTTGCAAAAGGAGGATGTACTAAATATTAATGTCACTTTTCTGTTGAGGTGCCCATACTTTTGCACCGGTCAAATTTTGGTTTAATGCATATTGCGCATTTTCTGTTAGTACAATAAACCTCATTTCAATCCTGAAATATTACTGTGTCCATCAGTTATTAGATATATCAAACTGAAATGGCTGTTGCAAATACCAAAATATTTAGAACTAAAAATGATTAAGATTAATAGGGGTGCCCAAACTTTTTCATAGGACTGTACACCCGCTCCCTTCCTCCTAAAATCCAACGCTGGGTTGGCCAAGCAGGTCCCACGACGGCAGAGGAACTGGTTTGCCTGGTGGAGAGATATCGGGCCACTGAGGAACTCCTCCAGACACCCTCCCGACCAACCTCCCCGAAATCTGGCAAGATAATACCCACCAGTAGGGGTGTGAGGAGGACTGGAAGGTTGTATACCCGGGGAGCAGGCAGCCGGAACCGTGTTCCCTAGGTTCAAAAGGCAAAATGGTGACCAATCCCATTTACGGTGCTGGCGGTGCCATGAGATGGGACATGTGGCGGCACGTTGCCCTCTGACCAGTGAGCCAATGGACTGTAGCAGTGCCCGGCGAGTCTCGCTGTTTTCTCAACCTGCCTGTCTAGCCGAACTGCCGACTGATGAGGATCCCCAAATGTGTGTGGTAACTGTGAGAGGACAGTCTGTGTCTGCTCTCATGGACTCTGGTAGTGTGGTGACCCTGGTACGTGCAACTCTGGTGGACCCTGCCCAATACAATGGGCGTACGGTGGGGGTCTTGTGCATCCATGGTGACATCAGAAAGTACCCAATAGCCGAGGTCCCCATCGAGACTACCTGTGGGGTAGTCCGTCACCAGGTCGGTGTAGTTCAGAGTCTGTTCCACAGTGTCATTCTTGGAAGAGATTTTCCTGGGTTCTGGAGCCTGTGGAATAACCAAGATAAAGAGCAGGAGGGGTGTGAAAGGTTGCCGAAAATTGATCCTGAACCTTTCGACCCGGACTGTGGTGGGCCAGCAATAGCCGCTGTCCCAGAAGAAACTAGCTCGCCTCTTACCGTGTTAGCTGGTGACACTGAAGGTCAGCAGGAGGTGTCTGACCTACCAGAACTTGAGGTGTCCCATGACAATTTTGGTACTGCCCAACTCAGGGACCCACACTTGTCTCGGGCACGAGAAAATGTAAAAGTGATCAATGGTAAGTCCCAATATCCGGGGGCTGATCAAGAATTTCCTTATTTTGCTATGAACCAGGATTTACTGTATAGAGTAAGCAAAATAAGAAATAATGTTGTTGAGCAATTGTTGGTACCCCAACCCTTCCAAAAAGTGGTTCTAGACTTGGCCCATAAGCATGCACTGGGAGGACATTTGGGGTATGAGAAAACTAAAGAACGTATATTACAACATTTCTATTGGCCGGGGGTGGACAGACATGTACGAGACTACTGTAGCTCCTGCCCAGTGTGCCAATTGACTGCACCAGTCTCACACTTCAGGAGTCCATTAGTACCCCTCCCAATTATAGAGGTGCCCTTTGAGCGTATAGCTATGGATTTGGTGGGACCCCTGGTGAAATCGGCTAGGGGACATCAGTACATATTGGTCGTAGTAGATTATGCTACCCGATACCCTGAGGCCGTGCCCCTCAGACATACCTCAGCAAAGCTAATCGCAAAAGAGTTGTTTTATATGTTTTCCCGGACTGGTATCCCTAAAGAGATCCTGACGGATCAAGGTACCCCCTTTATGTCCAAAATTACAAAGGAAATGTGTATGCTCCTGGGTATTAAGCACTTGAGAACCTCTGTCTATCACCCCCAGACCGATGGCCTAGTTGAGAGGTTTAATAAGACCCTTAAAGGAATGTTGAAAAGGGTGGTTAGCAAGGATGGTAAGGACTGGGATTGTTTGCTGCCATATTTAATGTTTGCCATCAGAGAGGTACCCCAGTCCTCCACCGGATTCTCTCCCTTCGAGCTAGTGTATGGAAGACATCCAAGGGGTCTATTGGATATTGCTAGGGAAACTTGGGAACAGGAACCCACTCCCTACCGTAGCGTTATAGAACACATAACCCAAATGCAAGACCGAATTACTGCAGTAATGCCCATCGTAAAGGAGCACATGGAACATGCTCAGTTGGCACAAAGCCGTGTTTATAACAGAAAGGCTCAGCTCAGATCCTTTAACCCAGGTGACCGGGTGTTAGTGCTCATGCCCACCGTCGAGAGTAAATTTCTAGCCAAGTGGCAAGGTCCATATAAGATAATTGAAAAAGTGGGAAATGTAAACTACAAGGTCTTCCAACCAGGCAGGAGGAAACCTGAACAGATCTACCATGTGAATCTGTTAAAACCCTGGAAAGAGAGGGAATCCTTGTCGGCCCTAAGTACCCCTAGAGAGATTGCCATTAAAGCAAGGGGTGCCATTGGTAATCATTGTCCTGATGTACAGATAGCGGTGACTCTGTCTAAGGTACAGGCACAAGAGACAAAGGAACTAGTACAGAGAAACACTGATGTATTTTCAGAGACACCCGGGCGTGCTAATGTAATAGAGCATGATATTGTTACCGAGCCGCAGGTACGAATCAGTCTGAAGCCCTACCGTGTACCTGAAGCTCGTAGACAGGCCATAACAAAAGAGGTTAACAATATGTTAGCTCTTGGGGTCATTGAAGAGTCAAAAAGTGCGTGGTCAAATCCTATTGTCCTGATTCCCAAACCCGATGGTACAATCAGATTTTGTAACGATTTCCGTAAATTAAATGAAAATTCAAAGTTTGATGCCTACCCAATGCCCAGAGTAGACGAGCTGATCGAGAGGTTAGGGACTTCCAGGTATTTCTCTACTCTCGATCTAACAAAAGGGTATTGGCAGGTGCTGCTTACGGAGAGTGCTAAAGAGAAAACTGCATTTGCCACCCCAGATGGTCTCTTCCAGTACGTAACTATGCCTTTCGGATTACATGGTGCTCCCGCCACCTTTCAACGGTTGATGGACAAAATCCTCAAGCCACATCGCAGGTATGCTTCAGCCTACCTTGACGATATTGTCATTTTCAGCCCTGATTGGGGGAGCCACTTGCCGAAGGTCCAAGCAGTACTAGATTCGCTTCGGGCAGCCGGATTAACTGCTAACCCCAAAAAGTGCACTTTGGGCCTTGAGGAAGCCCGGTATTTGGAGTACACAATAGGAAGAGGAGTAATCAAACCCCTGGTGAATAAAGTAGAGGCTATCCAGAATTGGCCCCGTCCCGTAAGTAAAAAGCAGGTGAGGGCTTTCCTGGGAATTGTGGGGTACTATAGAAGGTTCATACCCAATTTTGCCTCCATTGCAGCTCCCCTGACTGACCTGACCAAGGGAGGGAGAACTGGCCTCATCAAATGGAGTGAAGGGGCTGAGGGGGCATTCCAAAAGTTGAAAGCGGTCCTTTGTATACAACCAGTCTTGGTCACTCCCAATTATACCAAAGAGTTTGTGGTACAGACTGATGCCTCAGATGTAGGGTTAGGGGCAGTCCTTTCACAAGTGATTGAAGGTGAGGAACATCCAGTCACGTACTTAAGTCGAAAGCTCACTCCTGCAGAGAAAAATTACAGTATTGTAGAAAGGGAGTGTTTGGCCATCAAATGGGCTCTGGAGTCCCTACGGTATTATTTGCTAGGCTGACAGTTTCGGTTGATTACTGACCACTCCCCTCTCACATGGATGTCTCAGGCTAAAGAAAGAAATGCCCGGGTTACGAGATGGTTCCTTACTTTACAAAATTTTAAATTTAAGGTCGAACACCGATCTGGTAAATTACAGGGGAATGCAGATGCTTTGTCCAGGACACATTGTATGGTGGCGAAAGGTGTTCGCCCCTATAGGTTCGATCAAAGGGGGAGGGTATGTAAGAAAGTGACAGGAAAAGTCCTGGAAGGACGCTATATCTCCCCCAGAGTCCTCTCATATGTGTGGTGAGTGAGGGCTTCCTATAGCTGTAGCAAGGCATCTGTCAGTATTAACCTCTTCTCATCCTTCTGCAGGAAGGAGCTTGCGTGTACAGGTGGGAACAGTTAGGCCTAATCACAGGCCTATAAAGCCTCTCAAAACTTCTGTCCTGGGCAGTTCCTGGGGGAGAGTGGTGGAGCCAGGTCCTGTCCATCCAAACTGAAAACTGGTGAGACCAGTGGGTGCTCCACAGCTTGTTTTCTTGTTGATTTGTTTTGTCCTTGTGGTTGAAGCAAGCCATACGTATAGACAGAGGGCATCTGTGTAGTTAGTCGCCTCGCCGGGCAGGTATTTGTGTTTCTGTTTTTGCCTGAAGTAAAGGCCTGTTTTTGTTTGCCAACACCTTTTTGCAAAATAAACACACAGGGCTAAAACCCTGTTTAAACTGATTTTGGTGTCTGTCTCTGACTGTCTGGGTCCGCTGCTGCTACCGCTGAGCCTACCTCCCCCACAATAGGTTTATCGCTTAAAGTACAACCTCTTACTGATGCTGTGAATGTTATTGTACTTCACCATTGCTTTTATTAAGTTCCATATAAAAGTTTCTTTTTTTATACCACAATCCTCTCTGGCATGTTGGTGTGGGCGGGGCTTTCCCTTGTCAAGCCTCGGACAGAGATCTGAAGAAAGGCACTGTCAACCCGGAAGCACCAGAATATTACTGACAAGAGTGGAGGCACTGCGCTAAGCAAGGTAGAACGGCAACTCATACTTACCTGACCGCCCTGCTACCCAGGAGTGTGGCCAAATGGGCTGTTACACATGCTTGCCCAGTAGCCCACATTCTCTACGAGCCAGCATTCTCTGAAAGGAAAGGGAAGGGGGAGTGTGTGAGAGAGGGAGGGGAGTGAGCGAGAGATGGAAGTGGAGTGAGGCATCATGGAACTTGTAGGAAACACTGAACAGGAAGATATGGATGTAAGCAAATGCAGAAGATGCCCAGAGCTCACAGAGAACCCCAGAAATCACTCAAAACATTGCTAAAGGGATTTGCTTGCACTTATTAACCTATTAATGGCACTAACTGACCTTTTTTGAGAAATATTTTTTTGCCATCTAGAGAAGTATTTCTAAGTCTTATAGCAGCATGCCGATAGTTTGTTACCCACAACTCTGACAGACCCCTTTTAAAAATGATTTTTGTTATAAAAAAAAAAACATAGAAAGAAACAGACTGTGAAAGTCGGAATATGTTAACATCATTTTCTAATATACTGACTGAACTACTGCCTTATATTACCAGCCTGTAAATGGATAAACGGCAGAATATGTGCCCATCTGCAGGACACAGAATTCTCAAAGCGAACTGCATTCCAAAACACAGAACTAGAGGGCTTATGCTTTGTGGCTGCAATACAAGGAAAGTCTATGCCAAGAACGAAGGGCATTTCCAGTTATTTAACCACTTCTCTGAAAATTGTTATTTTGGTACGGATTTCTTATCACAGTGCTTAGAGCAAATCTGCCTGGAGTGTAACCATGCCTGTGCTCACTGACCTTTGATGTCTAACTCCATGCTTCAGTGTGACGAATGCGAAACAATAGGAAACTGTTGAATGTGTATGGTAAAATGGCTTAACCTACCGAATGGCCCTGTAGAATTATGTCATGACTGTTCAGTCCAAAATTACTTTCCAGACTGTTTCATCTCTGTTCTCTAGACGTAAAAAAGTCCTCCAGTCATTCATGATCCCTCCATCAGATAATATCTTCCCTTTGTTTCTTTTTGTCTGAGTTACTGCGTTAATTTTCTGCTTTTCCATTCTCTTCTGATCCTGCTAATTATGCCTTAAATTCTTATACCTCTATGCATTTTCATTTGAGTTTAATAATGAGGATTTTAATTATAATTTTAATGCTTTGGTTCTGCTGTTCTATTTTATATTAAATTGCAGTTTCTTTTATTACTCTTCGCGGATGAAATCTCATTAACTGTTTGACTGCCAGAGCTCTACAAAATGATTAGTCTTTCCAACATCCTTCCATTTGATATCCTGATTTAGATTGATAACTATACAGCCAGGGACCGAAAGAGTTAAAAGTGAAATCTCAGGCTTGCCAAAGGAAAGAGTATTCTACCCATTAAATTTAAAAATGTGGAAGATGAGCAATTGATGATGAATAATATAAAGTATAATGAATAATATAAAACTGGTGATAGTATTTCATATGTGTATACACACGTTTATATATGTATACATTTAAGTGTATATATGTATTCCTATATTTCGTGTTTGTGTGTACACACAGAGTAAGTCAATACATTTAATTTTTCTCTTCTTTTTACTATTTTCCACACCACACAAGTAACAGAATAACACAAGTAGTAAGCAAAACTACAAAGTGTATCTTAGATTTTAGATTCTTCAAAAAAGCCACCCTGACATAACAGATATTCTCATATCTAGCATTGGAATTTCTTGTATTTCCAGTATCTTTGAAGGAAACAATTTATACTGAACACTTGGTGACTACTTTTCTTTTATTTCATCGAACTTGTCTAAAATCCTCTCTGTTAGGTCAGGTGGCTATGGAAGAACTGAAGATCACCCATCCCAGGATCAAAAAGTACAAAATAACGAACGCACATTAAAGAACAAGACCTACCCAGGGGGACGACATGACGAAGCCGACATGGTGAAACACACGTCGGGTGCGTTAACATTCGGTAGGTCTTGTTCTTTTATGTCCATTCATTATTTTGTACTTTTTGATCCTGTGATGGCTATATTTAACCACTGATTTAAGATGACTTTGTGAGCCATCGCTCATTTACCTTTATGTGAATTGTATCTATATCCTGTGGCTATTTGTACAACCACCCTTATCTGTATGATATGTATTATATGCTCTAGTCTAGACCTTCCTCATGCTTTTCATGGAATCACTGATTCCCCTTTGATATATTTTTGTATGTTGTTCCTAAAATGCATGTCTTCAGAGATGAAACACTGCAGTTTGCCCGTGGCGTTTTAGGCCTGGTTCACATCTGCATTCAGTATTCCTTTCGGGTAGTCCTCTTGGGGATCCCCCTGAACAGAATACTGAACGCATTAACAAGCGGTGAGCAATCAAAGCATACGGATCCCATAGACTATAATGGGGTCCGTGTGTTTTCCGCACGGTGTCCACATGAACCATGCGGAGAGGAAAGTAGTTCATGAAGTACATGATTTGTAAAGGCACCGTGTGCTTTCATAAGCTCAACACTTGTTAATGCGTTCAGTATTCTGTTCAGGGGGTCCCCGAACGAAATACCAAACTCAGATGTAAACCAGGCCTTACAGCCACATCAATTACAGTTCAAATTTTTTGGCTCTTGTGAGCAGGGCCCTCAGTCCCATTGTGTGAAATGACTTTCTTTGTAATGTATCTTTCTGTCTGTATTTGAACCCTACAAATTGTACAGTGCTGTCGGAATATGTTGGCGCTATATAAATAAAGTTTATTATTATTATTTGGATCCTGTGTCTGGATATTGAAAGCTGCGTTATCATTGGTTGCTATGGACAACACAGACAGTTTCTCTTTCAGATGGTTTGATCAGGCGGCCTTATGTGTGTCGTTGTGTATAATATTTTCTTTTATAAGACTATTATACATATAGGGGCAGATTTATCAAAATGGTCTAAAAGCAAAACTGTCTTAGCTGGCAAAGCAACCAATCACAGAGCCGGTTTCACTTTTCAGAAGATGAATACAAAATGTAAGCTGTGTTGTGATTGGTTGCTATGAGCAACAAAGACAGTTTTGCTTTTAGACCATTTAAATAAATCTGCCCCATAGGGTTAAATGTAAAATATACACAGAACATTCACCCACATCATGGGCATATAAAGATAAACTGTGTCAGCCAGGACTGGATGAGAATCAGAGAATTACTGTGATATTTCTATAGTTACACCATATGATAGATATACATTATATATATATATATATATATATATATATATATATATATATCATTCTGGCATCACTAACAAATCAAAACAACACAACCATAGTGTGAATGCAGCCCAATATAACAGATACTAAACACAGGACAGGAGAGTTAAAAAAGGGTCACCGGCTGTAATTAACCCTCTCCTTCCCATTATATTAATACAACTCATCCCAATGTGGTAAACATGATACATAAACAGCAGTGCAGTTATGGTGACATCACAAGGCCCCTGACATCACAGAGTCCACATGACATCAGAATTGGTATAGAATGTGTAAAGTTGTACGCCGGCACCATCTTGGGTCACTTGAGCTTGGTTGCTTGAAGAGGACGGTACGACCAGGTAGGTGGCTCTGCTCTCCATGCTGAGGCTTCGTTCACACATGGTATAACTGGGGGTTTGGTGAAGTCCAGAATTTAACTATATGCCCCCAAAAATTTCAGTAAGAAGCCCTTTCTTCTTTCTTGTGGAGATTGTCAGGATGATGTTACTGGACCTGATATTACACAAAATGTGCACATCTGTATTTTTGTCTCTCCAAAAAGCACAAAAAATCCCATGTGTGAACCTGGCCTTACAGGAGTAGGGAGGTATGGAAACCTATAGACGACTTATCCCATTGTATAGCTATACACTGTGATACATCATAGTCTCCCATTAGAGGTACTGGATATCTGGCAGCTTTTCCCAATACAAATATCAAATGGAGGATAAAAATCATATTGGTTCTATCCTTGGCAGGAACATTTTCCTGATTTTGTTGGGTAAATTCATACCCAAGATGTATTTTGCCATGGAACCTGCAGCAGAAATCTGAGACCAATCCTTGAGATTCTGCCGCAGTTTGTCGTTTTCACCTGATTATTGGGCTAATTTGTGTGCAATCACTCGCTGCGGTTTCAGCGATATTTTTGTTGCTGAATCTGCATCAAAATAGAACCGAACCGGCTGTTTTTTTTCCCATAACAGGAAATCAATTCTGTGCATGGAAAATCTACATAATATGATCATTGCCGTGGAAACCATGGGGGGGAGGGGGGGCAACAGCAAGTTTTTTTCATACTGATACGGACACAGAATTTGTGCTGAAATCAGTGTGAAAACTTTTATAATTTGTGGTCGTGTCATGTACGTGGGGGTTTATAGTACGGATCACTGCTGTATCCTCATCACCGCTGTACATGGATCTAATGGCGACTTGTTACTTATTGTAAGACTCCATGCAATCAATTACCTGCCAGTCATCATGTCCTTTCAGATCCTCATACACATTAGATAAAGTTGATTGAATCTGACCTAGTGTGTATGACACGTATCCAACTTTACCTTAAAAGAAGACATTAGGGGAAGGGATGGGACATGTTGAATTTGTAGCGGGTAATAATTCACTGCCAGGTCAGAAAGCAGCTTACTCATTGTTTAGGGGGCGTTCACACTACCGTCTGTGTCCGACAGGTAGTGTCTGCTCCTAGTGTCCGTTCAAAATCTGGCACGGACATTAGTAAAGATGTCCGACTTTTCAAGCGGACAGAAAAACCGTCGGGTTTTTCTGTCCGCTTGAAAAGTCAGACATCTTTAACTTGCGGACAGTGAAGGAAGGGCACGGAGTGCAAATGAACGCACCCGATCGCCATTTAAATAAATTACAGGTGTCACGGACACAGCTAGTGTCCGCTCCTAATGTCCGTGCCAGATTTTAAACGGACACTAGGAGTGGACACTACCTGTTGGACACAGACGGTAGTGTGAACGCCCCCTTACACTGAAAAAAACACATGCAGGCTCAACTGAGTGTGTATGTGTATAGTCAGTATATGGGGCAGTCAGGAAGAATAGCTGTTGTCTGAATGAATGTGTTCAGCCAGTACCTATATAAGGTATATGGGTAATCTTAGTGTATGTTCACACAAAGCAAATTTTTCTTGTATCTGTAGTAGAACACGCAGAACAAATTTCCATTCTGATGTGCTGCAGGTCCACACAGGGAATAGCTTTGTTAATAGGATATAATCCTCATGTGGCTTCATGTCCTGGTTTCTGCACAATTTTCACATGGACTTTGGTACAGAATATGCCCCAAATTTCATGTGAAATGTTCACTTTGTGAACATAACCTAAGTATTAGGCATTATATTGTGCATTATATTATATTTATTGATTAGGGGGCTTTCACACTTGCGCTCGTTCTCCAGTTTGTGCATTCCGCCAGGTTTCCGTCTTCAGCACCGGTAAAACTGGACAGGAGACAGAAACCCAGCAGTCAGCTTTAAAACCCATTCACTTGAAAGGGTTTTAAAGCTGACTGTGGGGTTTCCATCTCCTGTCCAGTTTCTGCAGTGCTGAAGACGGAAACCCGGCGGAATGCACAAAGCAGAAAAAGAGCACAAGTGTGAAAGCCCCCTTACTTGTACATTAGATTGTAAGCTCTTAGAGACAGGACATGTGTTGTATAAGATTGTAAGATCTTAGGGGCAGGCTATGTATTGTATAAGATTGTAAGCTCTTAAGGGCAGGCTATGTATTGTATAAGATTGTAAGCTCTTAGGGGCAGGATGTCTCTTTCTTTCCTTACAGGTTCAGCTCTCCACATCAAATAATATACAAAATAAATAAGAGCAATATGCAGCAGGACAGTCGAGATCCTGGGAGAAATCTGATCGCCACATCTGGGGTCAGGAAGGAATTTTTTGCCCCCCTGAGGTATAACGCTCCGGGGAGTTTGTTTCGCCTTCCTCTGGATCTTTGGGTCGGGTGGCTTTCATCTCAGGAGATGGTGATCAGAATGCAGTGAGCTCTGTAGTCTGCACCGACCTGACTTGAGAGTCACTGTCACCCATTTTATAGTATATTAAAGGGTCAGTAATAATTTTATTAAAATGTTGCTTATTGCTATTCAATAAAAAAAAGAAAAATAATCTATATTGTGTTTTTTGTCTTTTGTCTGAATCTCTGCTTACACATTGGCTATGATGAGAATGATCGCTGCCCCTCAGTAATCCTGAACTAGATTCGGCTGCTGATCCAGTATATAATAAAGTGCATCATCTACATACATGGTGGCAGTGGCTGCAGGGTCATGGACTATATGGGCGCCATATACCAAGAACAGATAACACATAACTCCATGTTATAATGTCGACTCTTGTCCTAAGTGTTATGGGGGTCAGTATCTGTGATAGGGACAATAACATTGTGTGTCCTCACTTCTATAAACATCATACTACCTCAAAGAAGACTGAAGACTGGGTCACCAAGAACCACCGAGTACAGTAGACAAAGAGCCTTGTATAAAAATAGGAATCAAACTAAAGAGGTGTCAGACACTAAGGTGCAACCAGGGCCAGTTTTAGACAAAATGGGGTCCTGGGCAAAATTAAAAGTGGGGCCCCAAATAATGAAATATTGTACATACAACATAGTCACATTCTGTTAATTTGCAGTGCCTATCACTGGTACTTAAAGGAGTGTTCTTAGTGTCTTTTTAGTGGTTGTTTATAAATTTGTAAGGTTTTTTTTCTGCTTAGGCAAACTAGTTGCTTCTGTGCCTTTTCTTTAAAGATCAGGTGCAGAAGCAACAAGGCACATGCCCTTCCCAACACTAAAAAATATTTATATACATACATACAGAGTTATCAAATATGACCACTATACCAAGTCTAAATATTGTCACATCACCCGCTGACCACTATAACCAGGACTAAATACCATCACATCAGCCACTGACCGCTACAACAGGACTAAATACTGTCACTCCAGCCACTGACCGCTATACCTGGACTAAATACTATCACCTCAGCCACTGACTGCTACACCAGGACTAAATACTGTCACGTCAGCCACTGACAGCTATACCAGGACTAAATACTGTTACCTCAGCCACTGACCGCTATACCAGGACTAAATACTATCACCTCAGCCACTGACCGCTATACCAGGACTAAATACTGTCACGTCAGCCACTGACAGCTATACCAGGACTAAATACTGTTACCTCAGCCACTGACCGCTATACCAGGACTAAATACTGTCACTTCAGCCACCAAACGCTATACCAGGACTAAATACTGTCACGCCAGCCACTGACCGCTATACCAGGACTAATTACTGTCATGTCACCCGCTAACAGCTATACCAGGACTACATAAGTTTGTGGCGCCCTCCATCGGTAATGCTGGAATTCGATATGGTGTTGGCCCACCCTTAGCCTTGATGACAGCTTCCACTCTTGCAGGCATACGTTCAATCAGGTGCTGGAAGGTTTCTTGGGGAATGGCAGCCTACAGAGGTATCGATGTAGGTCGGTGATGCCTGGCATGAAGTCAGCATTCCAAAACATTCCAAAGGTGTTCTATAGGATTCAAGTCAGGACTCTGTGCAGGCCAGTCCATTACAGAGATGTTATTGTCGTGTAACCACTCCGCCACAGGCTGTGCAGTATGAACAGGTGCTCGATCATGTTGAAAGATGCAATCGCCATCCCCGAATTGCTCTTCAACAGTGGGAAGCAAGAAGGTGTTTAAAACATCAATGTAGGCCTGTGCTGTGGTAGTGCCACGCAAAACAACAAGGGGTGCAAGCCCCCTCCATGAAAAACACGACCACACCATAACACCACCGCCTCCGAATTTTACTGTTGGCACTACACAGATGACGTTCAACGGGCATTCGCCATACCCAGACCCTGCCATCAGATCGCCACATTGTGTACCGTGATTCGTCACTCCACACAACGTTTTTCCACTGTTCAATTGTCCAATGTTTACGCTTCTTACACCAAGCAAGGCGTCATTTGGCATTAACCCTGTGTGATGTGTGGCACCCAATCACCTGACCACGTTCAAAGTCCGTGAGTTCCACGGAGCACCCCATTCTGCTCTCTCATGATGTCTAATGTCTAATGAGGTCACTGATATGGAATACCGGGCAGTAGGTGGCAGCACAATGCTCCTAATATGAAAAACGTATGTTTTGGGGGGTGTCTGGATACTTTTGATCACATAGTGTATACCAGGACTAAACACTGTCATGTCACCCTCTAACAGCTATACCAGGACTAAATACTGTCATGTCAGGCACTGATAGCTATACCAGGACTAAATATTGTCATGTCAGTCACTGACCGCTATACCAGGACTAAATACTGTCACATCAGCCACTGACAGCTATACCAGGACTACAAACTGGTACGTCAGCCACTGACAGCTATATCAGGACTTAATACTGTGATGTCAGCCGCTGACCGCTATACCAGGACTAAATACTGACACGTCAGCGACTGACAGCTGTACCAGGACAAAATACTGTCACGTCACCCACTGACCGCTATACCAGGACTAAATACTAAGATGTCAGCCACTGACAGCTATACCAGGACTAAATACTATCATGTCAGCCACTGACCGCTATACCAGGACTAAATACTGTCATGTCACCAACCGACCGCCATACCAGGACTAAATACTGTCACACCAGCCACTGACTGCTATACCAGGACTAAATACTGTCATGTCACCCGCTAACAGTTATACCAGGACTAAATACTGTCACGTCAGCCACTGACAGCTATACTAGGACTAAATACTGTCACGTTAGCCACTGACAGCTATACCAGGACTAAATACTGTCATGTCACCCACCGACCGCTATACCAGGACTAAATACTGTCACACCAGCCACTGACCACTATACCAGGACTAAATACATTCACGTCACCCACTGACCACTATACCAGGACTAAATACTATGATGTCAGCCACTGACAGCTATAACAGGACTAAATACTGTCACCCACCGACCGCTATACCAGGACTAAATACTGTCACACCAGCCACTGACCACTATACCAGGACTAAA